>NW_026575052.1:56396000-57050000 GCF_905146905.1 Nyctereutes procyonoides | reverse complement strand
ACAAAAGAAGTCACAACGGAATATCAAGTGACATGGTTTTTAAGAAAAAAAGAAAAAATACCTCCCCTTGTACTGTGCCTGGGGGTGTGGCAAGGGAGGGACGGATGCTTTGCTCTTTCCGGGGCTTGCAGCACCTGAGTTGGATGTAACTGGGTTTGAAAATGATGTCAGACTGCTGACACTCACCCTGTAGCAAAGGGCTTTTCAACAAAATGACTCAGAGAGAGGAAAGAGGCATCAGAAGTCCCTTCGTTTCCTGCAGCAAAAAAACCAGGAGTTTCAATCAGAGACTGGTTTTGTGGAAGCTGCAAAAATTAAGTAAGCATATCTGATAGGGAAAGAGCATCCTGTATGTGAAATGAGAGAGACAGAGACAGAGACAGAGGGACCCAGAGAGAAAGAGAGAGGGGGGAGGGAGGGAGGGGTGGGAGAGAGAGACTTTGGCTAGGGTGGCCTAGCTTGATGGAGTTTTTCTTGATTAGGTAATTACGCTGATTATCAATGACTAAGTGCTCCTTCTAGCTGACACACCTCCTGGGGTGAGCCTCACCGTGGCTGCCTGAGGAACAGATCAAAGGGTGTGCAATGTCTGTCCATGAGGCCACTGGGCATGGATTCACTCAGCTGACATGATCCTTCCATCTGGGGCGACACAGATTCATTACGTTTGATCATAACAAGTCAGGTGATGTGATTCAGATTAATCCCAGGGCGAGCTGGAGAGAGAGAGAGTGGGCCTGCCCAGGTGAATTGATGGGACTTGATGGGAGTCTCAGGACAGCAGCCTTGGAGCTAGCTGGACAGTTGCTTTCGAAAACAATGAGAACTGTTGTAAAGTTAGCTGCAAGTATTGATTTATCTTTCAGGGTGTTCGGTAGCAGAATCTTGAGAAATAGGCTGCTACGCAGCTGTAAGAGAGATAATAGAGAGAGCTCCCTGCATTAAAAAGCCTTTGCCAGCCCTTCTTTGGCAGAAAAAGAAGAAATTTCTAAATGCTAAGGGTGGTCCCCAGGGCCAGATTGATCTCAGGGAATCTTCCTCCCTTTCCAGAAACCCTGAGAGGCATGTCTTCAGGGGCTTCTCAGACCCCTAAGGGTTTGGCAGCTATGGTGGTTTTAAATAGAACTCCATATTTCTTTGACATTTCTCCCATTGAGGGTGGGGTCTAGTCTCTTCTTCTGAGTGCTGAAACATGGGCCATTGGGAGCCTGAGCCAGTACGGACTAGCGCCCCCCCACCCCATGTTGTGAGGATTCCGGCTGGGGGTTACCCCAGCCTTGGAGTCTCCCAGCCAAGGCCTTAGTATTTGTGGAGCAGAGGCAAGCCAGCCCTCTGTGCCTGTTGGAATTCCTGCCACAGAATCCATGAGCACCAGTGAGCGACTGATGTTTGAGGCCACTCAATGCTGGGCTCATTTGTTACGTGGCAGTACTATGGCTGTGGCGCTACCTCCCCTTAGTGCTTCTCCAGCTTGTGCTCAATGAGACCCATCAGGCAAGCTTTCCAATCCTCTCTCCACCTGTTCTGTGTGGTCACTGGTGGCTCTAAGGACTAGACCTGCCGGCGCCAGAATGGTTCATGAGAAACACCCTGTGACCAGGACACCTGGCATCTGAGAAAAGGCTCTTCTTTCTGTTTATGGACTTGGGTGGAAACACAACGTGATGGTCTTAATGTCTGTCCACTGTCATTTCAACCTCAGGAGTTATGTTTGCTGGTCCGTGGAAGTCTGCTGTGATGGCACCAGTGGTGATTTCATGGACTTTGTTACCTTGCTGTGTTTCATGTGGAACCAGGAAGAGAGTTTTGAACCTGCTGAGAAAAAGAGCCACATATTCATGGAGTAGTCAGTGAATGTTAGATGCCTGTCTGCCTTATGTGCATTCCCAGGAAGGCTGAGTTTGGGAGAAAGGAGAGATTAGGCAAGTTGTCAGGGTTTCCAAGGCTTATGGCTGTTGGATCTTTCACGGCAGGTGTGCATGATGCTAGAGATACTTCAGAAATCATCAGAAAGGGCATGATCCACTGTTATAAACTTGGAAAGAAATTGCTTGGTTGGTTATAAATCAACAAGGAGAGGAAAATCCTGGGTTCAGACCATCAGAGAAGGTAACCTTGGTCTCCTATTTATCAGAAACTGGTAAGGATTTGGGGCTACACATCTGAATTCTTCACAGTCACCTCGCTCGTATAAACAAACATTTTTAAAAAGATACACATGTTTTTGTATAAAGAGAACCTCTTGTCTTATAGGCACGAAAGAAAGATAACCTCTAGAAATGAGTTCTGTCTGGGACCATTGAGATTTCAGGATTTAGTTTACCAAAGAGGAAATTGTTTTTGCTCAGAATCCAACAATGGGACAGCCATATGCAAAGCCTTGAAAGTGGATGTAAGCCACTTCTATGTAAGTCATAGAAACTATATAAAAATAAAACACATTATAGGTCTAGATGTAAGATGTAAAACTATAGAACTTCTAGAATAGAACATGGGACAACATGTTCATGACCTGAGGTTAGATAAAAAGTTTGTAGAAGTGAGTTGGTTAATTTTATTTCATGAAAGTTAAAAGCTTCTGCTGTGTGGGGGCTCCAGGGTGGGGCAGATGGTAAAGCGTTCGACTCCTGATTTCAGTTCTGGTCACAATCTCAGGGGTGTGAAATCAAGCCCCCCATCAGGCTCTGCAACAGGTGTGGAACCTGCTTCAGATTCTCTCTCCCTCTCCTTCTATCCCTCCACCCCTCTCGCCCACCCTGCTCTCTAAAACAGAAAAACAAAAACAAACTTCTGCTGTGTGATGGACATTGTTGAAAGAATACAAAGACAACCTGCTACCTGGAGAAAATGTTCGCAAATCACATATCTGGCAAAGGATTTTTGTTTATTTTTTAAACAAGATTTTATTTATATGAGAGATACAGGGAGACAGGCAGAGATACCAGGCAGAGGGAGAAGCAGGCTCCCTGCGGGGAGCCCGATGTGGGACTCGATCCCAGGACCCTGCGATCATGCCCTAAGCCAAAGGCAGACGCTCAACCACTGAGCCACCCAGATGCCCCAGGATTTGTGCTTAGAATCAAAAGGACTCTTAAAATTCAACATGGAGAAAACAAACAACCCAATTAGAAAATGGACAAAAGTCTTAAAAAGACATTTCACCAAAGAGACATGAGGATGGCAGACGAACACAAGCAAAGGTGTGCAGCATCATTAACCGTTAGAGAAATGCAAATTAAAACTGCACTGAGATACTATGATACTCCTTTTGGAATTACTAAATATATATATAAAAAGTCACTGGTAGTACCAAGTGTTGGCAAGGATGTATATATAGCAAGTGTTAACTCTCATGCATTGTTGGTGGGAATGTAAAATAGGGAAGCCATTCTGGAAAAAGTTTGGCAGTTTTTTTAAAAAAAAAACAAAATCAAACATATGTTTACTGTAATGATCCAGTAATCATACTCTTAGGTACCTGCCCTGCAGAAATGAAAACTTATGTTCACCTAACATCTGCATATCAATGTTTATGGCAATTGCCTTCATAGTTGTCCAAACTGGAAACAACTCAGATATCTTTCAGAAAGTGAATGAATAGACAAACTGATACATCCTTGTCATAGAGTATTGTTCAGCAATGAATGGAATGAACTGTTGATTGATATGCGCAGCCACTCCTCTTGGAACAGTCTCAAAGGCATTAGGCTTGGTGAAAAATAATAGTCTCAAGGGGTATGAACTGTGTGATTCCATATATATGACCTTCTTTAAGTCAGGGCAGAGAGAAGGTGAGTCTGTAAAGGATAAAGGAGAGAGGGATCCCTGGGTGGCGCAGCGGTTTGGCGCCTGCCTTTGGCCCAGGGCGCGATCCTGGAGACCCAGGATCGAATCCCACGTCGGGCTCCCGGTGCATGGAGCCTGCTTCTCCCTCTGCCCGTGTCTCTGCCTCTCTCTCTCTCTCTCTGTGACTATCATAAATAAATAAAAATTAAAAAAAATTGTGCATTAGAGAGGGAAGTAACAGTCAAGAGATTTTCTATAAAAAAAAAAAGGATAAAGGAGAGAGCTTTTGAGGGAATGATGGAATGGTCCTGATCCTGATTGTGGTGGTGGCAATGTGATTCACACATTATTCATGCGTTAAAACTCGTAAGACTGTACACCCAACAAAAGTCAGTTTGGCTGTATGATAGGGAAAAAAAAGAAGAAAGTTACAGAAACAATTCTTGTAGCTTCTTTTGTTGATGGAAGCGTGAGAACAGTTCCTTGCAAGGAAAACCTGGTTTCTCTCTGGCAGCTGGCTACCCAAATGAGAGAGGTGAAGAAAACGGATTGATTGACAAAACTCCCTGGTGTGAAGGTACCAGCAAGGAGGCACATTTCTTCCTGGTGGTCCCCAGGACATGGTGACACCTCAAAGCTTATCTTTTTTAAGGTAGACCTCCTGAGATATTACCCAAAGAAATGCATGGATTGGAATGCCCCCACCTCTCACCTACACACACACACACACACACACACACACACACACATGAATTTGATTGATTTTAAGAGCAAATTTGGAAGAGAAAGAAATTTTTTTGAATTTTTAAAAATTTTTAAAATTTTTTATTTTTTTAGTTTTTAGTTTTTTACTTTTTTAATTTTTTTATTGGAGTTCAGTTTGCCAACATATAGCATAACACCCAGTGCTCATCCTGCCAAGTGCCCTCCTCAGTGCCCATCACCCAGTCACCCGAGAAAGAGAAATTACTTTGGGATCAGGAAACATGGTCATGAAGAACCAGAGATTTGAAATTTCTGTTTTAACTGTGTAATTCAGAATTGAGGCTAATTAAATTAGCATGTACTGTTTTAGAAAATTAAAGAGTGAGCTTGATACTCTTGTGTGATTTGAAGAAAGATTTAATTCAAGACAACACGAGAAGTTATCATTGCCATTTATACTACTACTACTACTTACATGGAACGTCAGCAATGTTCTGTAGCTGACCAAGCTGATTTTGAATAGGAATTCAGAGCTAAAGTTATGGAACAGGAGAGATCTGTGATTCCCAGGAGGGCACTCTGTTGTAGCTTGGGAACATTTGGGAATTAGCCAGGCAGTTACTGACGCGGAGGTGCTGAAGACGCCAAATGTCCTGCATTGCATGGGGCCGTCCATACCACAGAGAATTGTTCCCGGGACCTTGGAATGTCCTGCTGGACAGTGGAGGGGAAACACCTGTGTGTCATTCATGGAGCCCGGAACCTGATTCCAACTCCCAGGTTGTTTTTGTATACTCTGTATAGTTCTGAAATAGTCTGAAGTTTTCAGGCATGTGACCACCTAGTAAATGGAGAGAAGATTGTAATTGTTTTGTCTGGAACCCTAACGAGTTGTTCACTCTTAGGAAACCGTCTTCACCGGCAACAACGTCCCTGGTGATATTTGAATAACATGAAACATGCAAGAATCTGCACGTTTGTGCTAAGTAGCCTTCAGGGACAGTTCCACGTATGAGAACACAGATGAATATCCTTGTGCCTCTTTCAGGGTATAGAAAAGAGTGCCAACAATATTTGGGTTACTACTATCTCCTTTTAAATCCCAGCTGATTTAGTCTAAGTAGATAAAAGCTTTGACTACCACATTTTACATTTTTGGGGGGTTGTACCTGAGTGTTTGTTTACACATTGAAACATACTTTATTTTAGTACAAATTACTTTCCGTTTATTATTCTTTTATTTCAAAATTAGGGCATTAGTTTTTTTTTTAAATATTATACTTGACATGGACATCATTTCAGGATAGTTAAAGGAATGTTACAAAATATTTATAGGAAGAGAGGTTATATATGCATGGTTCAGCACTGATGCCTTGAGATAAGTAATATATACATATTTTATATTTCTCCCAGTGCAACTTCATTCTTTCAGTTATGCTATATTTTTACTGCATACCATCAACTGAATGTTTGTGTTCTTCCAAATTCATATGCTACCCCGGTAGGAGTATATTTGGAGAAAGGGACTTCTAAGGAAGTAATTGAGGTTATTAACAAGGTCATAAAGGTGGGGCCCTACTCTGATGGGATTTGTGTCCTCATCGGAAGTGACACCAGAGAGCTTGCTGGCTCTCTGTTCTTACTCAGAGAAGAGGTGGTGTGATCCCATGGCAGAAAGGTGGCTGCCTATAAGCCAGGAAGAAGGGGCCTCAGAACGAGACCTCCCTTGTGGGCACCTTGATTCTGGATGTCCAGCCTCCAAAAGTAGGAGAAATAAATGTCCGTGGGTCTAGCCACTCCCTTTGGGATTTTGTTACGGCAGGCTGGGCAGAGTAACACGCTCGAGGTTTCTTCCAGCTGATACAAATCACCACTTGGCAGGGGGTGTTAGCTAAGCAGGGGGTGTTAGCTAAAGTGAGTATGGCCGTGATCCTTCTTTGGACGCACTTGGCTTTGGATGTGAGAAGGGTCCCAGGACCATGAGAACCCACAACAGAGGTCTGAGCTCAGCCTGTTGGCTCCAGGAGTTCCTGATCCCCTCCTGGCGTCCTCTCCAGAGTCCCCCGATACTGCCCCGATTCTGTTATTGTCAGCATAGTGATGTTAACCGAACCGGTGTTGGGCAGACCTTCATTCTCTAACTACCTGAAGATGCTGCAGAGAGAACTTGGCCCCACAAACACAAAATAGCCAGATGTGTATTTTTGTGTTTTGATTCTAATGATGATTTGTACTTAACTGCGAAACAGTCTGTTTAGCAAAGGACAAAAAGAAATGAAAAATATTCATTAAATACCACTATATAAGATACCCCACTATTAACATTTTGGGGTTATCTTTCCATGCAGCTTTCTGTGGATGCATGGCCACCTATCCCTACACACTCAAATTTACAATAACAGGAGAACAATTTTACGTTCATGGGGGCCTGCCTATCTGCTGTTCAGTAAATTGCTTTTTAATGGTTTTTCATGGATGTCTTTGGCAGTAAATATGGATTATATATGACATTTTGAATAGCTGCATAGAGTTCCATTGTATGTACACACTATGATGGATGTAACTGGACCCCATCTGATGGACTTTTAGTATATATGTATATATATATATATCTCCAAATATAATGTATGTGTTTTTGCTAAAGAGAAACAGCACTCCGTGCAAAGTTCTTGGTACATATCTCTTTGTTTTAAGAGACTTTGCATCAGGGATCCCTGGGTGGCGCAGCGGTTTGGCGCCTGCCTTTGGCCCAGGGCGCGATCCTGGAGACCCGGGATCGAATCCCACGTCGGGCTCCCGGTGCATGGAGCCTGCTTCTCCCTCTGCCTGTGTCTCTGCCTCTCTCTCTCTCTCTGTGTGACTATCATAAATAAATAAAAATTAAAAAAAAAAAAGAGACTTTGCATCAATCTGTACTTTCTTTTTATTTATTTAATTTATTTTTTAAAAATTTTAATTTATTTATTCATAAGAGACACACAGAGACAGAGACACAGGAAGAGGGAGAAGCAGGCTCCATGCAGGGAGCCCGATGTGGGACTCGATCCCAGGACCCCGGTCAGGACCTTAGCCAAAGGCAGATGCTCAACCGTGGAGCCACCCAGACGTCCCTGTACTTTTCTTTTTTAAAAAGCTTTTTTTGTGGCTTATATCAAATATACAGAAAAAGCACAGAGATTAAAATAAATAAGATCTGCACCATCCCGTGATAGCGCTGTCAAATTCTCACATTCAACATACTTCAGATTGAAAAAATAATCTTGGGGGGGACCCCCTGTTTATCCATTCCCTTTCTCTTCTGTTGTAACTACTCTCCTGAATTTGGGGTTCATTTTCCCAGCAGTGTTTTATATTGCATGTGTATTTCTCCACTAATAACATATAATGCTTTTACATATTTTTAGACTTGACACAGGTGGCATCAAGACAGATAATTCTTCAATTTGCCCCTTTTGCTTCTGCTACAACTTCTGTTTTCTGCATGGGAGACATATTGTCCTTCCCAAGTTTTCATGGTGGTGAACAACAGCCCCGCAAAGAACAGCATTGGCCAAGTGTCCAGTTTCCATGTAAAGAATTTCTCTGGTGATAATAAAAAGTTTGCCGTTGTGGTTACACGGTCACAGCAACATGCAGAAAGGCTTGTTGTCCCACATCCTTGTCAACACCGAAGTTTTGCTCCTTTGGTAGATGTGAAATGCTATCTTTTTGTGGTTTTTATCTGTATTTTCCTGATGACTAGTGTGGTTTTGTGTGTCTTCATATGTTTATGGGCTTTGAGGGTTCCTCTCCACCATTTTCACAGTGTTTATCAGAGATTTCTTTCGTTGTTCATGCTTCCTTACATCTTCTAGAAGCATTTTTTCTTCATTCCAAATTGTTCTTGTATACTTCTAGAATTTCTAATGTGTTAAAAAAGTCTATGTGTCTGGAATAAGTGCCTGTGTAGGGTGGGAAGGGGCATTCTGTTACCTCTTTCTGGGATGATAACCAGTGTTGTTACACTGACTTTCCCCAATGCTGTGTGGTGCCTTATCTGTTAGAGTCTCTCTGTTTGTGTGGAGGTAGCTTTTTAGGTGCCTCTTCTGTTCCATTGGCCTGCTTTCCTTTCCCCACACCTATCCACATGTCTTAGGTACTGCTGCTTTATGGACAAAGTCCTTCATACCACACCCTTGGCTTTTCTCTCTTCACGATGGTCTCAGAAAAACACGTTCTTGGTCTGTGTGGCAGGCAAGCTGAGGGTCCACTCGACTGTTGGGGATGCTGAGGGAGATCCAGGGCAGCTGGTGTTCAGGGCTAGTCCCTTGTTTTTGGAAGCTTCCTCTGGTAGCACGGTGTGAGTACAAATAAGATCTTGTTCCACATGGACCATGAAGTGTAAGGGTTTGGAAAGTACTAGTCCTAGCTATCCGTTCTCCTTTGACATCTCACATCAATTTAGACATCATATTTGTCCAGTTCTCTGGAAACTCCTACTGGACTTTTGTTTGGACTTGCACTGAATTTATTATTAATTGAGGAATTGGAATCCATATGCTATTGAGTTCAGTTTGCATTTTCCAAAGAAGTGTGTTGCGCGTGTAAGCATTTCTAGTTTAATTGTTAAAGACTTGGTCCCCAGTGTCTCAAAGCTCCCAGATGAGTGGTGAAACCCTATCTTCCAGCAGTTAACATCTTTGGAAGTCGACAAAACAGGGAAACAAAATATGGAAGGTAGAATATTGTGATTATCCTAAGGAATGTACGGATTCTATATTAGATAAAGAATTCGTGGAGAATCGACCATATCCCATGGCGCCCCTTATGATTCGGTGTTTTGTCCTGGACACTCTTGCCCTTAGGAACTATGATGATGATCATAAATGCTTTCATGAAACTTTGGGTTTTAAAAGGAGAGATACACATTATTTTCCTTTTTTTAAATGAGAGCTTCCCTTCTCTTTCCTTTTGGAGAGATCGTTAATTTGTTTTATATATGAGTAATCCTGTAATAAAACTTGTCATATTATTAATTAAAAAGAACACATGCTGGGTCCTGAGGGAAATCAGTTTTATGGAGAAGAGAGTATAGTGAAATTTTGAATAGGAATGTCTTTTGGGCAATTGATTCATTCTCTTGACTGTTGCAGGCAGTAGAGGAGGTGGGTGCTTGGCAGGTCTGCTCTGCTGGTGAATGGGGCTGGCTGACTTGAACTACAGGGCAATTTACATTTATAAAATCAGTCATTCATGTCCCCATGAAGAGTAGCATTTGGGCCTAGCATGATGTAGTGAAAGATGTGGATTTGGGGGCCAGAAAGACCCATTACTGAATCCTTGCTACAGCCCCTTACCACTCCTTACAGACAGAATGGACTCCAGGACAGACTCTCCTCATCTGAAAAAGGGGAGGGGGAGTGATGTTATTTACCTTATAGAATCTGGTGGTGACAATGAAAAGAAATCCCTGTATTGTGATGGACCTGGTTGCCAGGAAGCATGACTTCTGCTTTTCTCTGGGGTTTTATGTCCTATTTCTGGTAGCTTGAGTGGTTGTCCTGGAAAAAACATCTAAGGAAAGAAGGTTTCAGAGTGTAAACTCTTTTCTCCCATCACTGAAGATTAATTCTCTCTTGATGTATGGTCTGGATTGGGAAATGAGTGGCTGTAGCCCTTTGGCTCATTGGTGTGTTTCATTTATATCACTGGGCAAGATACTGGAGAATACTTACAAAAAGGGTTTCAAGTCCTTTGAGGAAGAAAAAAAAAAGTGAGCCATTAATTAATTGTTAAGAGTCAGCAGCTGCACACTTAGGCATCTAGTCTGATAGGAAAGGAAAACAAATTCAGTGAGTTTTAAATTGCCTGGCGTGTATGACAGCATATTAAAGTAATGAGGGCAATTCATCTTGCCAACTTGGAGTTGTCAAGCTTTGGTTCCTCCCTCTCTCTCTCTCTCTCTCTCTCTCTCTCTCTCTCAGCACCTAGTTTAATTCCTATACTTCATATATTACAACCTCATATGTGGAATTTAAGAAAAAAAAACAGAAGATCATAGGGGAAGGAATGGAAAAATAAAATAAGATGAAAACAGAAGGAGACAAACCATAAGACACTCTTAACTATAGGAAACAAACTGAGGGTTGCTGGAGGGAAGAGGGGGAGGGAATGGGGTAATTGAGGGATAGACATGAAGGAGGGCATGTGATGTCATGAACACTTGGTGTTCTGTGCAACCGATGAACCACCGAACTCTACCTCTGAAACTAATAATACACTATATGTTAATTAACTGAATTTAAATAAAAAACCCCAATAACAATAAACAAAACAAAATTGCAGGACATACCTTAACCAGAAACTTGTGACTCTTGGGATTTCTTAAGATATCCAGGGACAAGTTTACCTTCATGGAGAATGTTTCTTTTTCCCAAGGGTTAAGGTCAACTACTTTGGTGCAAGTTCTCTCTGGGACCTTGTTGGCAGCATTGTAACAGTGATCAGTTTTATATTTTGGAATTAGCTCACCTGAATGAGGGAAATTAATGCATTTGCAGACACAGAGAAAGTAACTGCTGCTAGATTTTGATGAAAGGCAATTTGATCAGTTCCTAGCTCTGCATTCACTCCTCAGGGCTACTATGAACTTGATTTTAGTTTAGTAACTTCTTTACAAGCAGGATTACGTTTTTTATTCACATATTGATCACTTTGGCTAAAAATTCTGTGGCACATATTCAATGGAGAAAGGATGAAATCCTTCCCCCTAAGATAAGGAATAGCACTAGAAGTCCTAGCCTGAGCAACAGGGCAAGAAAAAGAAATAAAAGTCATCCATCCACACAGGAATGGAAGAATGGAAGAAGTAAAATTATTTTTGTTTGCAGGTAATATGATTGTATATATAGAAAACCCTAAAGACTCTACAAAAATGCTGCTGCAAATAATCTGCAAATTGAGTAAGGTTGTAGAATACAAAACCAACATACCCAAATTGGCTGTGTTTCTATACACCACCAACAAAATATCTGAAAAAAAATAATCCCATTTCATAATGGTGTCTGAAATAAGATACTTAGGAATAAATCTAACCAAAGACGTGAAAAATCTGTACAGTGAAAGCTATGATACCTTGATGAAATTGAAGAAGACACAAACAAATGGAAGGCTATCCCATGTTTATGGATTGGAAGAATAATATTATTAAAATGTCCATACTACCAAAGACATTTGATAGATTTCAATGAGGCACAGGGTTTAAAAATGTCTTTCTGTGCACACAGTTTAATGAATCCACGCACGGCACTCTTCTTCCCACCTCCTCTGATTTTGTCTTCTATCATGCATCTTTATGACTCTGTATTCGTTAGTTTGGCTTCCTCACCATCGTGCAAATGCACCCAGTTCATATATATCCCAGGCTTTTTTGCCCAGGCTGTGTCTCCTGCCTGGAACACCCTTTCCCCAGATAAATGCTAATTCACTGCTTTTAAGTCTCTTTTAAGTCTGCTAAAATGTCACCTTTTCAGTGAGTGCTTCCTCACAGTGAACGAGTATAATCTGACCCACCTAGGCAGATTGACTTCTTCCGTTTTTCTTTTTTTTTTTTAAGATTTTATTTATTTATTCATGAGAGACACAGAGGGAGAGGCAGAGACATAGGCAGAGGGAAAAGCAGGATCCATGTAGGGAGCCTGATGCAAGACTCAATCCCAGGGCTCCAGGATCATGCCCTGAACCAAAGGCAGATAGATGCTCAACCACTGAGCCACCAGGTGTCCCTTCTTTCTTTTTTTTAAAGCACTTACCATTGTCTGACATAGAACATATTTGCCAGCTGACTGGTCCTCTCCCTAAGCCCAGAATGTATGAGCATAGAACAAGAGTGTTCACTGTTTTGCTCCGTGCAGTTCCCTCAACATCTAGGCTGTGAATTTACCAGAAGAACGATTGACTGGACGTTCTTGGATTGGTATGTCATATTATGGCTCAAGACATATTTAAGAGAGTCATTGTGTTAAAATTCTGCTAATGAAAAGTTACCGTTATTTAGCTGCTTAAAAAGTCATAAAATTCATGTCTGAGCCAAAGTACCTGCTTAAAATCTGACAACTTGGCCATTGGCTGTCCTGGGGATTCATGCATTTCTAAGTAGGGGGAAAAATGATACTTTTCAAAAATCAGATAAAGCATAAATACACTTACAAAAACATAAATACCTAAACAGATACATAGTATACTCACTGTTTTAAAATTCCATGAGAATAATATTGCATTGTGGTGTCCTTTGATGTGGCAGTTGATCATCAGCAATTTATACTGAAATCAAATGTCTTCTTTTGTCCAGAGATACATTTTTGTCATCTGCCTTATTCTCACCAGGGTCTTTCACGCATCTTCTTGTTCATTTAATAGAATTTGAAACTTAACATTTGATGTAATTTTCATTTATGAATTCAGTATTTGTCGTAAGCAGGTCAGTTTTCTGTAAGGACCTGGCTTTGATCTTTTGCATCCCCCTCTGTTGACAATGTCCGCGTGGCCATTCAATTATGGTATTGCTGATATGTGAATTTTTATTTTGGTTTCCAGGGATGGGGTCATGAGACTGTCCCCATAAACACTTGTTTGTTTAAACTCTGCCCTAATGTACTGTGTTGGCAGCCCTGCTCTGAGACTGCCTGGCTCCATCCAAGACCGTGCACAGATGCAATATGTAGGTTCTGGAATTTCTTGTGTTTCCAGAGGATTGGGGGGTGGGTAGTGAATGCTGCTTTCTCTGCTTCTCACAGTGTGAGTGAGGCTGCTTTGTGGTGAAAAGGCTTCCAGGAACTGCTCTTTCTTCGTAATCAACTTCTCATCTCCTTGGATTTTGAGATGATTAACTTTTCTGGAAGAGCAACAACATCTGTATTCATACTCTGGTGGTACTTTGCTAAATGACTTTGTGTTAAGAATAAAGGTTTCAATACTATGTATTCTTAGCATTAGGAGAGATAGGGTCTTATAGCTGCAGTTTTAAGGAAGGGATGGGAAAGGTTTAGAATCATATGTGAGATGTATTCGCTTCCAAACAGCCAATCCCTCAAAGATGCCCCAAGCAACAAAAAAACTGTCTCTGCTACCTACCCTCCACCCCCTGATGTACCCATCACGAGGTCATAATAATTAGGATGGATATTTAATAATATGAGGATCTAAAAAATTAGACGAGGGTGTTGTAACTGCCTGGGCGTCTGTATGACCTCCAAGGCTAGAATTTGGACCAATGAGCAGAAGTTACTGGGAGTCACATTTGGGGGCAATGCAAGAAAGAACTTTTTCATGGTTGAGAGGAATGAAAGTAGTACATTTCCAGTTACTCTGTTGAAGGAGAGGTTGGGTTATCAGAAGTAAATGTCAAATGGATGGTAAATCTAGTAGATTAATGACTTTTAGGCTTTTTTGACTATGACTCAGCACGCATCCACTCTGACTCACTTAAATAACACAAATATTTCACACAGCAGTACTTAACCCTTAGAGGATTCATTGCATTATCTTACACGCTCAAGAGGGGATGTTTCAGTTTAAGCCCAGTGTCCCCGCTCCAGTTGCCAGGCAGAAGGGGTTCCCTCTCAAGAAGGCTTTGTATTCATTCCATCAGACCCTTAGTTGATTGGATAAGGCCCGCACACACTGCAGAGGGCAATCTGCCTTATTCATAGGCCACTGATTTGAACGTTAATCTCACGTAGAAACAGCCTCACAGACACACCCAGAATAATGTTTGACCAAATGTCTGGGCACCCCTGGGGCCCAGACAGATTGACACAGAAGATTTACCATCACAGTATATCATGACAGTTTACTTTTCTGTGCTGGTAAATTGGGTCTGGTGCTTTATGCATTATTTAAGTGAAATGCCCCTGCCCTTTCAAAGAGCTCTCCTCACAGAAAGGCTAGGTCAATAAACTCACGTCTTACACCAAGTGTGCTTGAGATATAAGTTCCCGAGATCATATCATCATTAAGAAATCCAATGGGCAGTGCTTTTGTATTTTTAAGAAGGATCTCTTGTTTTGTTTTGGTTGCCTAGAGGTTAAGAGTTATGGGTTTACTGTCACATAGCAGTAAGGCAAGGGGTCGTCTTGTCACTGTAAGTGTTTGGTCAGTTTTTCTTTAACCATACATTAGGCTAGCAGACTAAGTTATTTTGCAAATAAGCAAATGGAATCTGCTAGAAACAGTTCCTCATTAGTATATTTGGGTAGCCCTACATTATCTGCCTTTCATTTAGGAACCTGCCCCCTTTTATTTTTATTTTTTATTTTCTATCGAAGGTAAATACTAGTTTGGAATAAAGAATAAAACCAAAAGGACAGGGCAGCCCGGGTGGCTCAGTGGTTTAGCGCCTGCCTTCAGCCCAGGGCGTGATCCTGGAGTCCCGGATTGAGTCCCACATCAGGCTCCCTGCATGGAGCCTGCTTCTTTCTCTACCTGTGTCTCTGCCTCTCTCTCTCTCTCTCTCTGTCTCATGAATAAATAAAATCTTTAAAAAAAGGATAGTGATTCTACACGAGGCTTTTCCTAAATGTTCTGACATACGTATATTTAATCACATAATTTTAATGGAGTTCAGTGGAATTTTTCACTTCAGAAAATAACAAAAGTGATAAAAATTAAGATGGTAGATCAATATGTAAAGTAAAAAGTGAACTTCTTGTGCTTTGGACTCACTTCTCAGAAATAGCTGCTGAAAGATACATGTTTTCTAAGTATTACTCTATGTTGATTATGATATTCTTATGGAGATATTTTAAGGTAGAAACTTAAGTGATGAAACTGGCTTCATCACACCCATCTTTTGGAGATTTGTTTCCCTGAATCGTGGCCACCTTCATATCTTACACTGAGCACGTGTCTCTTCACTACTGCTGGGCAGTGTGGGTGGGTCACGTAATTTATTTAGTGAACATCTAATATCTGCTCTAAGTTTTTCTATGTCATCCACGGTGCTGCAGTGAAAATAGCTATATTGTACACACCACCTTGTAAAATTCATTTTCTTAGTGACATCTAAGATGCACAGGTCTGCACCTTGCAGGGAGAGGTGTGAATGGTTGGTAGGAGGGAAATTTTTTCAGGTTTACCACCTTCAGGTTATGTCTTGGGAGCAGAAATCAGTGTTTTGCTTAGGTTGGTTCTCCAAAGGTGAACTGAACTCTTCGTGTTATCCCATTTCAGCAATTTTACATGGTCAACACAGGACCGTCCCCCAAATGTTGGTGTGTCTATGCCGTTTTCACTCCTATCGTGTTAATGCTCTCTGGCTTCTTCTGAAATTGCGTTACATAGCACCTTTACCTGGCAAGTAATGAAAATCCCTGTTTGAGGGCTTTATAATTAGCCATGGGGAAAAAATAACCCAGTCTAACTTTCTACTCTGTGAGGTTCAGTAAATACCATTTTGATATGCTGACAGCCCCATATGGAGACAGCTACCAGCTATAAAGTCAACGGACCATTAAGCTGCAAACAGAATTATCAAAGCAGTTCCAGTGTACTCATTTGCTAATTATTGATGGGTATTTATGTAAGGATATACAGCGGAAGCACGAGGCTGGTTTTGGCCTGTTGTCCAGTATGTAGGATCTAGGGCAAAGTTTCTAGGTTCCCACACTCTTCTTTCCTCTGTTTAATTTGTTTTACTTCTGGTTTGAACACTCCCGTTCACCCCAATCTTTGCTGCTCTGTTGTCCTTTTTATCTTATGACAAGGTAGACCGTGGTCTCTTGAGTTCCTCAAGGGCTTGTAATCAGCTGCAGGAGCAGGCTGGCTGCTTTGGAAAGTGGTTGTGGCTCCTTTAGACCACCAGAGCCCCAAGTCTGTGGTTAATACTTCAGTGGCCTGAAGGAAAGAGTGTAGTTTGCTTAACGTTGTATGCCTTAAGGATAGTCCAACTTTTGTAAGTGATTTAATAAACAAGTTTGGGGCCAGGGAAATGAAAAGAGTTTTGCTAATGATTTCTACAGTGAAAAAAAGGTAATTTGAATGGGTAAGCTGCTGAAGCCTTTTCTTTGACTGTCCGCTCGCTCCAGCACTTACATAAATCCTTTTTTAGAGGCATTAAAAAGTGCTGTGACAAGTGCAGTTACTGTGGATAAATTTAGCTCCTGTATTTTATCTACATAATCTGATTGTAATTTATATATCTTCAGCCTAGATAAAGCAAAGCCATTTCTTATTACCAAATTTTTCTTGTTGTCAACATGATGTGAGTAGGATATTGGCTTTAACTGAAGGGTAGTGATTAATCATAACAGCTCACGGAGAGATCGTTTATTGCTCTGTGTGACTGAGTGACTGCTGGTAGAGCTGCAAGTCACTCAGGATAAACCCAGGTGGGTTAGTCACTCTCAGATGACGGCAGACGATGTGATGGATTTATTAGCCAAATTCTCTTTTAAAAATCACTTCACATTCTTAGCACGTGGAATCGAGAACAGAAAAATTATGAGTCACCGTTGAGGGAAGAATCTGTTCGTTTGCAAGGAAGAGTGCAGCCAGCCTAAATGTCACAATAAAAGACAAACTACCATGAAATAGCCACTGGGAATGTTTAGTTCAGAATTCATCTTGTTAAGTGCAGAGAGGGGGTTTATGTAATTCTTAGTAATTAGATGTCTGATATGCTAAGAGGGAGATGTTCATCCTGTGTCATGAGGTTTTATTGTTGTGTCATGAGGTTTTATTGTTTTAAATTTAGGGTGAAACTTGGTTTTCTTCCCCCCGCCCCAGGGAGCACTTTGTAACCCAGGCTGACATCCTCATGCCAAGCCTGCCTGTGACCTACCGTTTTTCTTTCCAGAGTTAGTATGTCATCAGGAAATGGATAACAACTTAATATCAACCTTAAAAGAAAATTCTAAGGGAAATGCACTTATGAAAAGAAAAATCAGACACACTCTACCCACATTAAATGCTGGTGATTTCTGGATTATGCCTCCATTTCATCATCTGCACCATTGTATTGTTCATGAGAACAGATCGAGAGGGGGCTATCTTAAATTAAAATATGTAGCAGATAAAATGTATGCTAGTAAATGATCCTTTGTAGCTTCCTTCCCGTTTGTTGCTTGGGGAAATTGGACAGTGATGATGTTCTCTTTTGAGGTTGGAAAGGCAAGCCACATGGTAGAATGATGCACTATAGGTATGGGCACGGGATGTGCCAGCAGTGGGAGTAGGCATCTTGGGGCATTGGGTTCTCATCTCCTGACATTTGTGGCAGATCTTGCATTTGTCCACACTTGGACATTTCTCTTGGGTCTGGAATAGGATCATGTGTACATGTTTTGGAGGCACTTCCACACATCAAGTGAACTTGTGGTATTTGTCTAGACATCAATGACATCGTTAAATACATTTGATTAAAACTGTTTGCCAGTTGCTTTGTCTAAACCAGTGGCTTTTAACTGGGTAGGATTTCCCCTAGGGAACATTTGGCAATACCTGGAGAAGATTTTTATTGTCACAATGGGAGTGGGAAAGATTTTTGTTGTCAAAACCTAATACCTCTTGGGTATCTTTGGCATTAGTAGGTAAGGTCCAGGGATATTGCTAAATATACTGCATTGTACAGAACAGCCTCCCCCCCAAAACAAAGAATGATCTGTTTCCAAATGTCAGTACTGCTGAAGTTGAGAAACACTGGTGTAAACTACTGACATCTCTCTTCTTACTAAAGGCCTTTGGGTCTTTACAAATTTTCCCAGTTGAATTGTCTTTGGATTTTCATTGTTACAGATCTGTCGTCTTCTTTGAGATGATGATTATGGATAGAAGAAGCTGCAAGAAGTCTAAGGAATTATTATCATTATTTTTTAAGATTTTATTTATTCATCTAGGAGAGAGAGTGTGAGCAGTGGGGAGAGGCAGAGGGAGAAGCAGACTCCCTGCTGAGTGAGGCTCCATCCCAGGATCCGGAGATCATGACCTGAGCCGAAGGCAGACGCTTAACCATCTGAGCCACCCAGGTGCCCCCAGAAGTTATTATTTCAATATTAGAATAAACTGAGGATCTGTATATTATTTTATGAAATATATTAGGGAAATCAGGGTAGTCTATAGGGTGCATAGTGAGCTGCTATGACAGACAGACATGAAGTCTCAAAGGCCTGATATGATTGAGTTTAATTGTACTGTTCTCCTCACAGTCCAGTGTGGTTTAGGAGGCAGTCTTTGCCATATGCTCCATTCATGGGCCCAGACATTTTCCATCATGTGGCTCTGCTATTTTCAGAAAGTCACTTCCTTTGCTGCATTCTCTGGGCAGATGGGAAATAAAGTGCCTAGAGAAGGCACAGCCTCACTTTTCATCAGCTAGAATGAGTCATGGGGCCCCAACAAAGATGCAGGAGACCCACTAAGAAGAGGGAGCAGAGGTGGTCAGGCCTGGTCCCTTACCACAGGGAGCAATGGTGGCTGTGCACTGCATGCAGGTATCTGCATCTGGCCAGGTCCCTGGACCCCCAGGGAACTGAATTGTATTATAGTTCAGTATTTATTGAATATTATGCAGATGATGAGATCATCTGTCTATAGAATAGAATAAGATATGTCACATGTTAATAGGTGTTGGTCAACGAATATTTATCAAGTCTCTTTAATTGTTGAACATATAGCATTCATTTGTTTCTTCCAAATACTTCTAAAAAGTCTTTTTTTTCCTTCGTTAAAAAGAACTTTATTGAATGTTGAGCTGACAGCTTTATTTCTTCTGAGAATAAGATATAGGATTACCAGATTTTCTTTTATTTATTATTTTGTGCCCCAAAATCAGGATTAATGAAGGAGGAAACAGTGAATCTAAAGGGGTAAGTCTTCAAGTACTCAGGTTCTTTAGGGATTATAAGACTACTCTGATTTTCTATTTCTTCTTTGGTCAGTTTTGCTCACACATTGGTTTTGGAGAATTTTTCCATTTCATTTGTATTTTAAGAATATTGGCAAAGATTTCTCATATTCTCATATTACCTTATTTAATTAAGTTCTTTATCATTTGTAGATGTAACATTTTATTCCTTATATTCTTCCTTTAAAAAAAAAAGTCTGCAGAGCTTTGTCCATTGTATTAGCTTTTATTAGCTTCTAAAAACAATTTTTGACTTTGTGTATGCTCTGTTTTTGTTTTGTTTTGGGGTGGTTTATTTGTTATTTTTCTGATTTCTAAAATTGAGTGTTAGCTCATTTTTCAACCTTTCTTATCTTTCAACATACTCATTTCAGGTTATGAATGTCTCTTAATTTCTCACATTTTAATAGTAGAGTTGTATTTATATTATCCTGAGATTCTAAATATTTTCTAATTTCTGATGTGATTATTGTACATAGTCAATGTTCACTTAGATCTATGCATATATTGACCACATTATTTTCTTGTAATTCAGTTTTACATTTTAGATCTTCCTCCTGGGATCCCTTTCCTTTTGAAAGAACAATTGAGGGGGACTATTGTTGAAAAACTCTGTTCTTTGTCTCAAAATATCTTTATTTCTCTTATACTGTTGAGAAGTATTTCTGCCATGTATATAATGCTGGATGGACAGGTGTTTTGTAGTAGCACACTGACAATATAATTGTGTTCTCTTTGGTTTTTTAATTGTTGCTGAGACATCAGTTGTCAGACTGATTATCACTCTTTTAATGATATTCAGTCTTTTTCCTTCTAGCTCCTTATAAAATTCTCCTTATTTTTGGTGTTCTGCAGTTCTACTGTAATGTTTCTAAAAGTAGATTTCCTTTTACTTACTCTAATTGGGTTTTATGTGGCTTACTGAGGTTGTAGATTATTCCGTTATCAGTACTGAAAAATTCTCAGTTATTACGTTTTCAGATATTGCCTCTTCCCTATTCTGTCTTTAGAATTCCAGACAGACTTCTTGTAGATGTAATCCTCCATGTTTCTTAATTTTTCTTCCATATTTTCATCATTTTGTCTTTGCTGAAAATTTTCTTGGTCATTTTTGTAAGGTGCTTTTATTGTTTTCTTGTTCCTTACAGGATTTGCATTTCTTCTTTTATCTCCTTAAATATATTAAGTACAGTTGACTCTTGAACCACATGGGAGTTAGTGGCACCCACACCCCCACTCAGTGCAGTTGGAAATACATATATAATTTTTGACTCCCTCCAAAGCTAAACTACTAATAGCTTACCAATAACATAAAGTTGATGGACACATATTTTGTATGTTTTATGCATTAACTGTATTTATGTATTATACTGTAAAAATATCTGCATATAAGTATTATTCAAGAGTCAGCTGTATACCAATATCTGAAATCTTTTAAGATCTGATTTTTTCCTTTTTATCTTGTTAATGGACCTTGTATGTTTTGCCTCTTTTCTGATCAGTTGGAAAGAAGCAATAACAAGACTGTCCTTATAATATTATTGTTAGGATTAACCAATGAATATACTCCATATACTTTGAATGGTGAGTGGTTCTTAGTAAGCTCTTAATAAATGTTACGCATTGTAACAATACTACTAAAAATAGTGATGATCCTTATTGTTTAGTGATTATTGATAGTGAGCTATTTTTTTTAACTTTGTGAGAGCTCGTCAAATGTTGCATTGAAGAGGGAGTCTCTCAAAACAGATTTGCTTGCTTCTATCAGACACCTGTGGGCAAATGACTCACTTTATTTTTTTAAAGATTTTATTTATTCATTCATGAGAGACACAGAAAGAGAGGCAGAGACATAGGCAGAGGGAGAATCAAGCTCCATGCAGGGATCCTATTGTGGAACTCAATCCCAGGACCCTGGGATCATGACCTGAGCTGAAGGCAGGTGCTCAACCGTTGAGCCACCCAGGTGCCCCAAATGACTCACTTTAATTAAATGTTCAGCTTGAGGGTGTTTTGGCCTACTGGGTTGCATGGGCTGGCATGTGGTTATGAATTCTCAGGGGATGTTTCCTCACCTACGTATACATCCCACTATCCAAGTCAGCGCCAAGGTTTTACTAAAGATGGCCTTCTGCAGGCCCTTGAGGATGTGTGCTTGGGTCTCAGCCTCATGGGGGGAGTCTGCTTTAGACACTGTACTGCAAGTGGGCTTTGGTTCTTGTCCACCGACTCTCAGCACCATGAAGCTGTTCCAGCGGGTCGGTCAGATGGCCTGCAAGGAATCGATGGCTTCCCTACTAAGCTTTACCCATCTTATGTTTGGGTTCCGAGTATTCTTTACCTTTTGCTACTCATTAATCCATTTCCCTCATGCTTTAAAAAAAAACAAAACAAAACATTTTTTAGTTATTTTCCTTGCAAGAGTCAGAGTATCTTCTCCCATACCATTGTAAATAGATGTTTGTGACTTATTTTTTGAGTGTAAATCAGCCTTTAAATGAGAGCAGCCAACTCTTTTTATGTTGTTGGTTTTCTCCAACTGGACAAAACTGAGTGACAGTCATGCTCAAAGCTGTGCTACAGATGATGTGTATCTTTCTGGAGTTTGGCTTTGAAGGATAATAAATAATTTAAAGCATTATTTTTATATTGTATTAAGCCAGATTTAGATCTGTAATGAAGTAGCAAGCGAGGTTTTCATGAATATTTTTGCTATACATTGTGAGAACAGGAGAAAGTGTTGCCCTAGAGCACACTCTGTGCACTACTGGCTGTTAGTAGGGGTGCTTCAGGATGAGGAGCTGGGGTGGCCGTTTTCATTATTGTCCCCTCCCCCAACCCAGTAAAAGCGACCTGCTCTTGGAGCTGTCAGCAGTGTCACAGCACTATCAGTGATAACCTGGCATTCGAGAGCATTGCATGAAATGCTCCAAAGTGGACACATTGTTTTCTTTTTTCCTTTGTCATTTGTCATTATTCTCTTTTACTTTTTTTTTCTCCTCCCTGCTTTACTCCTGGGATCTTTTCTTACTTCTTTCTTCTTTTCTTTTCTTTCTTTTTTTAAAAGATTTTATTTATTTATTTGAGAGAGAAGCATGAGAGAGAGCGCGAGCAGAGGCAAGGGACTGAGGGAGAGGGGAAAGCAGACTCCCCACTGAGCAGGGAGCCTGATTGGGGATCCATCCCTGGACCCTGAGATCATGACCTGAGCCGAAGGCAGATAGATGCTTCACTGACTGAGCCACCCAGGTGCCCCCAAAATGAGAATTCTTAATCAACTTACTCAGGCTTTCTCAGTCAGTTGGAAACGCATCAATTTTAAGTTGATCTGCAATACTTACCAAATTGTTCCTTTAAGCTTCTCCATCCCTCTCCTTTGCAGAATTTATTTTTGACATGAATAAATGGAAGTAAAATGTTCTTAATGGTGGATGGCGCTTACGTGATATGTAGGCCTGGTTCAAAGGCTCTATGGTGTATTTTGTATGTGTAGGCTCTCCCGTGGCCCTGGCAAGCCGTTCCCCTCCATCACGTTGCTGTGATTATGACTGTGTTATGGATTTATTAATAGACCCTTGATGCAAAACCAGTTTGTAAGCTGGGGGCTCCCGGTAAGTCTTGCAAGGAAACCAAGTTCTCTAATGAGTGATGTGTTCATGCTCTTGCTGCTTATGGACCGCCAGTGATAGGAGAGGCTCTCTGTGCCCCCTCACACACCCCCAGTCTGCGGCAGAAGATACCACTGATGGTGATCTGTCTGTGATCCTCCAGCACTTTGTTAGTTCAGGCATGCAGAACAGAGAGCCAAGATGAGGGAAGAATGTAATAATTTTGACTTTCTGCATTCCTCTGTAATCTTACTCCTCTTCCTGTGGTCAGACAAGATAGGTTCCTGTCCAGCTCCTCTCTGAGCCTCTGTTTATATAACCGCTGGTAAAATCACCCTGCGATGATGACAGTCGAAGGATTCCTTTTCTCTTTTTATTTCTGAAGAAATATTCTAAAAACAAATAAATAAATAAAATAAGAATTATAATTAGTAATGGTTACCAAAAGAGATGTATTTCCAGATTAATGCCATTTGGGGCTGGTTTTAAATCCCAACACTAGTGGGTTGGGGTTATTGAAATACTGGATAAAGTGACAAAAATCAGCCAGAGCTTTTGAGTTTTTGACAAGTCAATTCCAGGCTGTGGTGAAAGTCAATGTCTAAATAAGGTCCTGTTGCATTATATACTCCCCTCTTTTAAAATCTCAAATTACCCCATCTTCTCCCCGTGGAAGGAATAATGGTTGCAAAATGAGCAGGAAATGTATTCTTCTATACTCATCTGGCATGAATTGTTTGCCTCACGTAAGTTGATGAATTGCTGCTTTCAAGGCTGATGTGATAGTTTTTGTTTTGTTAAACAGCTATAAATCTCACCTAATACAGTCTTAGTGATAACAGGAGGGAAAAAACCATAAGTTACTATCTGCTATATTTCATTGCTTAAAAATAATTGTTACTAGTAAAACTTCATTTTTACAAACATAATTTGATCTCACATAATTGATAGGAGAAAATTCAGGGAATTTGTCCAGACTCTGTTTACAGCTGATTTTTTTCAAGAACTGCCACATGCAATAATCCAAATGAATTCTGTTTATGTAATAAAGCAAGCAGAATTTATAGTGAGCACTCAGAATGTATTACCAACAGCTACAGAAGCAGCATATTATTATTATTTTAACATATTCTGATTCTTTTGCAAAATTGAAATATTTTGTGATATATTTTCCTCGCATTTTTTTTGGTTGGTTTGTTTTAAGAATCACAGAGGGACTTACTTGAAATTTCCTGTTCAGTTACTTGAGGATCATGACAGAGAGAACGAGAGATGATCAGATCTACACTAAAATATTCCTCCTTTCAGGGCTGCTCCTGCCTGCAAACCAGCGTATCTATTGTTTTAGGCACTCAGAGTTTCCTTCACTGGGGAGGGAAAGGCATGCCATGATTTTGGTGCTTTCTGGACAGTTTTATTTTAATTACAAGCTGATCTATGTTTTTGATGCATGATTCGAGCATTATGGAATATTCCTTGTAATTAATCACTTTCATTAGACTTTTTTTTTTTTTTTTTTTGGTCACTGCAACAAAAATCAAGCTATCTGATGGCCCGGTATCTCTGTTTCTGGGATAGTCACTGAAACTCCTGTTTGTTCAGGAACTACACCTGGGTGATGCCAAGGGTCAAGGTTCCATATCAAGGCCAGTGTTGGTGCTGCAGCTCCTACTCAGCTGCTTGGCCCATGGTTGACTGATGAATGGTGATCAGTTCCCACAGCAGTCCTGTGGGAGGAGGTACAATGACTCAGGTCATACTAAATTTTGAAGATTAATTCAAACTCTAGAAACCGGATTTATTACTGAACTATTTCACCTGCATGAGGAGAAGAGGGAGGGAGAATAATGTCCAGGGTCCTTATATTTGGGTAGACCATATATTGTTTGATTTGGAGCTGTCTCCCTGGGACCAACATCTCTAGTGCTCCCTCCACCCCTTTTCTCTCTGCTATTCTGTGTGGCCAGCGGAGGTTCTGGTCCACAAAACTATACTAGGTTCATTCTTGAAATCCTCCACCCTTGGCCTGATTTAAAAAAATATATATTTTATTTATTTATTTGACAGAGTGTGCACAAGCAGGGGGAGCAGACTTCCCACTGAGCAGGGAGCCCGATGCAAGACTCCATCTCAGGACCCTGAGATCATGACCTGAGCTGAAGGCAGATGCTTCACTGACTGAGCCACCTAGGCTCCCACCTTGGCCTGATTCTTAAAACAATACTGAATTAGTAAATTTTTTTCCCCTTGATGATATAGAGCCACTTAGTTGTATTTCCCTCTCACTGGGCAGCCTCAGAAAGAAGCAGGGGTGAGGACCCTTGGGAAAGAGGGAGCCATGGCGGAGATGTTAGTTAACTTTGAGGGAGCCTAAGGGAAGCCTGGACAAGTTCCCTGAATTTTCTCCCATCAGTTATGCAAGATCAAATTATATTTGTAAAAATGAAGTTTTACTAGTAACAGTTATTTTTATAAACAATGAAATATAACATATTTATTCAGTCCTCCTGAATAAAATGTCATCTGAACAGAGACCTGAATGAAGTGAAGGACCAAGCCTTGGCTATATCTGAGGGGATGAATGTTCTGGCAGTGGGAACAATGAATGCAAATGCCCTGGGGCAGGAGCATCCTTGATGTATTAGAGGAGAGCCATGGAGGCCAGCGGAGTGGGACAGGAGTGTGTGTTGGGGAAAACACTAGGGACAAAACAGAGCTGTGGCTGATAAGAGTCTGTGGGCTGTGGTAAAGACTTTGGCTTTTCTTCGTCAGGATTTTGAACTGCAGGGCACTCAGTCATGAAAGGTGTCCTAAATGGATCATTCTGACTACTCTGTGGTAGCAGTGATCCAGGTAAGAGATAATGGTGGCTTGCATCAGGGTGGTAGTTGCCGATTTGGTAGCAAAGTGATTGAATTCTGGATGTATCTTGATGGTGGAGTTGCCAGGGTTTGCTGATGGGCTGGATGTGAAGTGTGCTTGTGTGTGTGGTGGGGGGTGGAGGACGTGGTGCGAGGACAGGAGAGAGAGTGTGTCAGAGCCAACGCTGGCTCCAGGGCCTTTGGCTTGAGCGCCTAGAGAGGCACACTGCTTATAGAGTCTGGAAATTCTGTAGGAGGAGCATGATGGAGGTGGGAACGAACAGTTTGCTCTTAGCCCTGTTACGTTGAGTTGTTGGTGGAAATGTCAAGGTGGAAGGTGTATGTGCATCTAGTGTTCAGAGACAGTCCTGGTTAGTGCTAGAGTTGGATGCTGTCGGCTAACAGTTGGTGTTTGAAGCCATGAGATTGAGTGACCTCAGTTGTAAGATGAGTGCAGATGGAGAGGATGTACTAGGGCTGGGTTCTGGGAAATTCCAGAGGTTGGCTGATGAGAAGCAGCCGCAGAGGAGTCTAAAGAATGATAGTCAGGTAAGCTGAGAGTACTTGATGGCTCAGGGGCTAGCTGTCCTGGTCTGCTCAGGCAGCTATAACAGAACGCCACAGACCGGGTGGTTTATCAACAACAGAAACGTATTCCTCACAGTTTTGGAAGCTGGAATTCTGAGGTCAGGGTATCGGCATGGTTGGGTTCTGGTTACGGCTCTCTTCTGGGCTACAGATGGCCAGCTTCTCCATGGCATCCTTACTTGGTGGAAGGGGTGTGGGAGCTCCCCAGGGTCTCTTTTATAAAGGCGCTAATCCCGTTCATAAGGGCTCTCCCCCCTCATGACCTCATCCTTTCCCAAAGGCCCCACCATCAAATACTGTCACATCAGGGGTTAGGATTGCAACATACAAATTTTGGAGAGACACAGAAATGGAATCCATAAGAATGTTTTTAAGGGGGAGGGTAGTGATCAGACATAGGGAACACTGTTCATTACATCAAGTAAGCAGAAGACTGAGAATTGGCCATTGGATTTGGCAATCTGGAAATCATTGGTGATCTTACCCTACTAACTACTTAATTTTTCCCAGCCTATCTTTGTGCTCTGGAAGTCTGGCCTCAACCTGGTCCATGGTACCTGCATAGCTTACTTCCAAATACTTGTACCCTGCCACCTGTTGTAGCCGTTGCCCTTGGTTATGACAGGCAAGAAATTGATCTGTGAATTGTGCCATATAGAGTTGTCAGGGCAGAAAGTTCCTAAGAGAAGAAATGTGTGAAAGAGTGAGATTATGTTGGGATTACTCTCCAGTTCACAGAGCTGTAATGTAGATGCCGTTCCATCTCATAATTTTGAGTGGCTAGTGACTCTTGTAATTCAGATAGACCTACAAAATGTGTTTTGATTTTTTTAAAAAACACATCACTAATATTTTTTCACTAGTGTGTTTAAAACATGTACAGTCAATAAAAATGTCCTCATGTAATGTAGCGATGGGAAGGATTTAGATCTACAATAACCAGATAGTAAGTCCTGTTGTTAAGAGCACATTTTCTAAGGTCTGTGTTTTGCCAAGAAGTTCTTCTTTGGGGTAATTCAGTGTTTTTAGAGGAGGACTTGTTGGTAGAAGAGTTTGGATTTTGGTAGTATTCACCCAAATGGTAGGTTTAAAGAATTGAACCACATCTGGGGCCATGTTTTATATTCAGTCATGACTGGTAGGTCACAGTATTTGTCCATCAACAGCAGAATGCCTGCAAGCTATCAGTGCTTTGGCTTGGACCTAACTGATTATGTATGAATCACGCCTCTTCTCTTGAAGAATATATTCTGGATCTTCCTCACCTGCAATTTAACAAGAGGGATTTCACTGCACATCCTAAATATGTCAGATCTCTGGTTGGATGCTTATAGATAGAGTCATCCCACTTCTTTTCTCATGGTATGGTTCATATTCAGTGCCAACACACTTTCAGTGAGGTGTAATTAAAGATGCCTTTAATTATTGTAATTAGGATGTTAATCAGATTTGTACATGAAGAAAGTAATCTTCAGTTGCGTGTTTCCATAAAAGTAGTACTCTTTTTAAATATTTCATTCTCAGGGAAATAACATTTCATGAGGTGTACTTGTTGGGGTAAACAGGAACTTCTCTTTTAAATAATTTATTTAGGATTGACTTACCAGGCAATATAAATCACTGAAAGGAGACCCACAAGTAGTAGTTCTGAGAAATCTCACCCAGAATCTAAGGCTTTCTTGAGTAATCATGTTTATGACTTCTAAAATAATTTGTGTTTTGCATCTGTTTTATTCTCTTAATTATACAATACATATGTTTGGAGGAGTTATTCTAAAATTGACATTTTATACATAGCATGTAAATTAAGAGACGTCTGTTGCATATGTACTCTTGAGTGTACTAGTTCCTGATTATAGGTCGGCCTCATCCCTCTGAGTGTTATTTGTTGAATGAAGTTAAGAATAACTAGTTCATTGGACTTTTTGGAAGCACTAAAGTTACGTGTGTGAATGTGTTCGGTACACAGTGAACACACTCAGTAGATGCTATGTAATCAGAATTGCCGAGCTCATATCTGTCGGGCTGGGGAAAGAGGATAGATAACTTGCTTCCCTTTTGGAAGCTGTGTGAGGAACATTTACTGGGTCGTCAGTGCTGGGCACGAGGATGGTGAGATAGAGCATGTCTTCCTCAATGATCTTCTTGTCCAGTGGCTTACATCATAGCCATGTGTAATATAATAATTTTTTTCTGCAGTCCTTCTTAATCTTTTTGGGGTCATACAGTCCTTTAACAATCTGATGGACTCAAAAAAACTTCTTGGAAGGGGCCTTCAGCACACACATGCATACTCACAATTTTGTTTTCCATTTTATGGGCTACAGTTTAAGAATCTTTGCTGTAGGGAATATAATAACTGGTCAAACTGAAACTGTAGTAATGGGCCTGTCTGGGATTAGAAAATTGATCTCGCTGTTGGGCTTTTGGTTAAGAGAAATTCCTAGTGGTCCAAGTATGGCGGCTGAAGAAATGGAAAAACCAAGCCTGAGTTATATTAAAGTCATATGCAAAGGGTGGGTCTTAAGCTCCAGTTTCTCTTTTGGGGATGCTTTAGGAAGTTGATGGAAGCATAATGTTCTGGCTTTGGAGCCAGACTGAAGAGGAACTAGAAGCACAGAGGATGTTTGTGGTCTAGTTCCTGTGAAACATCCTGAAGAGGATGGCTGCTAGGTTAACAGTGAGAGCCTGGATCGCTCCAGATTGCTTGAATCTCTAACTCTTTTTTTTTCTTTTCTTTTAAGATTATTTTTTTATTTGAGAGAGGGAGAACCAGAGAGAGCACAAGCAGGGGGAGCAACAGAGGGGGAGCGGCAGAGGGAGAGGGAAAAGCAGGCTCCCACTGAGCAGGGAGCCCTATGCGGGGGCTCCATCCCAGGACCCCAGGATCATGACCAATGGAGCCACCCCGGTGCCCCTCTCTAATTATTTTCTGAAGCAAAACTAATAGTCAAATGGTTAAAGCAAATTTTATTTTATTGTGAGTAAGGGTCTTTGTGTGTAGGGTATGTGACCAGCAGCAGCAAGACCAACCCCAGACCTCACCTGCCATTCTCACTTAGGATGGATTTAACCACTGGACTAAAACAACAGTGCCTGAGAGAAAGAATATCAGTCTGTGCAGCTTGGAGTGTGGAGACAGCAGGGGCGTGTGCAGGGTGGAGCATGGTTTGTGGCAGAAATGTATTGTGAATACTGCCTTCAGCTGGATCCTCTTAACTAAGTCGTATCCTTTGGTTAGTTGACTGCTCAGAGCAGCTGTCAAGCATGCGAAAACTCTAAACTCATACTTAATTTAAAATTTAATTCAATTTTTGATTCCTATTTGAAGCAATTATATAATCTTTGATCATTGTCTGGTTTTAGTTTTGACATTTAAAAATGTAACTTCTAAATGAAAATCTTCTTGATGAGTTTTTAAAATTGGTTTGTTTCCATGAAAACAGGCCATTGGAGTGGACGTAGTCCTATTACCACCACACCTGATGGTGCATTTGACCCTCCTCCTTCTCCCCCAGAAATCTCCCCTCCTCCTTCCCTACTCATCCTTTATTTAACACTTAGCCCCTGCCAAGCCGTGTGCCAAATGCTTTGTGTGGGTTCTCTCACCTACCGGTCATGAGGCTCTCCCAGGTGAGTACTGTTAAGAGGCTCCTTTTTGTAGGTAAGGAAACCCACCTAGATAGGTTAGGTCATTTTCTGATGCCACACATCCAAGTCAGGTGCAGCTGGGATTCCACTCTGTACCAACTGGAGTCTCTCATTTCCTGTGTGGCATGGCTTCCTCTGTAGGTATCAGGTAATCTCAGGCTCCTGGAAGATACAGCCTATGAGAAGACCTAAGGATTGATTCATTATAATTTTCCCCTTGACTAGGAGTCTTTTTGTTCTTTTCTTTTGCTCTACTGACCCTTTAGAATGGCAATAAGATGGTGTCTTCATTGCTTAGGGTTCTTCAATAGAAGCAATTTTTACATCTAGGTTTATGATCCATTTTGAATTAATTTTTATGCAGGGTAATTTTTGTAATTAATTCGTAATTGCAAAGTCTCTGTCTAGGTTCATTTTGTTTTCATGTGACTGTCCAGTTGTTCCACTACCATTTATTGAAGAAACTATCTTTGGTCTAATGCATTGCCTTTGCTCCTTTGTCAAAGATCAGTTGACTGAGTATATGTTTGTCTGTTTCTGGGCTCTCTCTTCTGTTCCACTGATCTCTATGTTCATTCTTTCATCAGTACCACACTCTCTTGGTTACTGTAGCTTCATAGTACATCTTAAAGTCCATAAAACCTTGAGAATCATTTTGCTAATATCCACAGAATAAGTTGCTGGGATTTTGATGTGAATTGCCCTGAATCTATAGAGCAAGATTGGAAGAACTGGCATCTTGACAATATTGAGTCTCCCTATCCATGAACATGGAATATCTCTTTATTCAATTCTTTGGTTTCATCATAATTCTTCCTTGCTCTGAGGAGATAGATCACTCTTTTGTTCTATTCAAGCCTTCACCTGATTCAGGGAGATCCATCCACATGGGGGAGAGCAGTGTGCTTCAGTCAGAGTCCATTGATTTCAGTGTTAATTCACCCAAAAATGTCCTCACAGAAAAATCCAGGATCATGTTGACCAAATATCTGGGCACTTGTGTCCCAGCCATGTTCACACATAGAATAAGCCATTACAAATAGCAGCTGTGAAAACTGTTAAGAGATAGGCTGACTTATGTAATTAGATCTATACAGCGGGCATGTTAATGTAAATTTTATGCAAGCTTGTTTTTTTCTTTCTTTTCAAAGCTTACACCTAAGGGAAACTTTTGAATGGAAGTTATTTTGCTACAGCAAAGAAAGTAACTTTAAAGAAAGAAATAAGTCAAGTATGTGTGTGTGAGAGAGACCTGTGAGAATAAAATCTTTAACAAGAAAGTGTCTTTATTCTATTGAACTTGGAGCTCTGGACCTTTGTGATATGTCAATTCAGTCTTGACAGTTTCTCTGCAGAGTGAACGAATAAAAGACCTGTGGGAAGTTTTTCTGAGTAGAGAGAAAAAAGGTCTCTGACTCTTTGGAAGGATATTCTTTAAAAAGCAGGAACATGTTTAAAGCAATAGCAGAAATGCCGTAAAGTGAGATATTGGCAGCTGGAGAAGAATTGGAGAGAACATGCTAGGAAGGGAGAAATTCCATATTTTATTGGATAAAAATCTCTAACCAGAGAATAACGATCAGGGTTTAACTTTCTCCTAATAGTTTTAGAGGCTGTGTATCCTCTAGGCTCTTAAAGATTTGATGCAGAGTAATATGAGTTATTCTTTGAGAATGTCATAAATAGTTCTTATCTTTATGGCTTTTGTTTTGTAAATCTTGGTTGTTTATAGTACTAAGAGGTATTTGGGAACTCCAGAGAAGCAGTTGGCTCCTTAAGGATGGGCAGTACCTTGTATTTCTTTCATTTCTGGGTGATGCCCTCATCTGAAATGAACAGTACTAGTGTTGCCTGATGGGGCTGTAGTGCATATTCCTTCAGAAGAACTCCAGAGAAATAGTAAATGTCTGTCCAACCTCCTAAGATGTTTATGATGCCAACTGAATTAAATGGATAAATCTCTGGCTTTCTGGGTTATATGCGCTGCAGCTGCCATCTAAAATGACTGCTTATATCAATGTGTAAGCAGTTACAAGCCAGGCACATGAAAGAAGTGGCAGTTCATTTGTGAATGCTTGTGGTGTGCTATTGAGTTAAATCGTACTTTATTGAAAGGTCTGTGTAATATCCATGGTAACAGTGGTTCTGCGTCTGAATCCAACAACTTATATTTCAACAAAAGATTAGTAAAACAGACACAATTTGCAAAGCCATTGAATCTGTCTGTCCTTCCTCCTGTGATAGAAATGTACCAAACACCTGCCGTGTGCGTTTGTTACAGGTATTAGGCATGCTGTAGTAATGCAAGGGGCATGGATGGAGTGGATGGTGAGTCAGGAACTGCCGTCAGGCAAATGAGTACAAATGAGTACAAATGTGTAATTAATTATACATTGTGTATAATTGTGAATGGCTGTGAATGGAAAGACTCTGGGACTCCAGCTGATCCTGGAAGTTAGGGAGAACCCATTAGGAAGTGATGGTTAAGGTGGAGAGTTTGCTGGGGATGCAGTGGGGAAAGTGTTTCTATGCCAAAGGAGGAGGGCATCCAGGCCAGTAATGATGTCGCTGGAGGGGAAGACTCTAGAGAAAAGCAGTGTGGAGAGCGAAGGGAAGAATAGTTGGAGAGGGACCCAGTCGGGCAGGACATCAAGTAGGTTTGAGGGGTTTGAAATTTATTCTAAGATTCATTGGCTGTGTGAAATGATCTCGTGTCTTATTTTAAAAGGCTTATATTGCATATAATATTCAAAGTCAAGAGCTGTGCCATATCTAACAAAGAAGATCTAATAGAAATAAAGAGCTCTTACAAATCAATATATTTTTTTAAAAAAGAGCAAAGCTTGATTTTAATAAATAACAGGTATGAGAGGACTCCCAGACACTCCTGGAAATTTGTGAAGCCAGGCAGTGGAATCTGTGATTCTCAGGCTTGGAAAAGAGGTCTGGTCTGTAGGGATAAATGTGGCATCTGTTGTCATTGCTGGGATTAAAGTCATATGAGAAAGGACTTTGTGTCGGTTCCATGGGTGGCTTTGTACTTGTGTGGGAGGAAGTTGAATGGAGGCAATAGGGAGTGTAGAGTTAAGTCTTCCTTGCTTAAGTTTGGTTTTTTTTTGGGGGGGGGATCCCTGGGTGGATCAGTGGTTTAGCCCGTGCTGTGATCCTGGTGTCCCGGGATTGAGTCCCACATCTGGCTCCCTGCATGGAGTCTGTTTCTTCCTCTGCCTGTGTCTCTGCCTCTCTCTCTGTCTCTCATGAATAAATAAATAAAATCTTTTTAAAAAAGTATGGTTTTGGAGGGGAGCAGAGAAGTAGGGTATTGACTGGTCAGAAAAGAGAGTTCAAGGGAAGTTTTTATACAAGATTGCATCATTCTAGGACTTGTAGGGGATGGCTTGGCTCAGTCTTTTTTTTTTTTTATGCTGCAGTGATAAGTCTGGTCCCTCTAGTTTTGGAGAGGGCAGATGGGCATCAGAGTGGGGGCAGGAATGGGGAGGTGAAAGACTCAGATTTCCCTGGACCTGAGTACAGGATTGGAAGTGGTCAGGGATTTTGTTTTGTTTTGTTACTTATTTAATTTAAATTCAATTAGCCAACATATAGTACATCATTAGTCTCAGATATAGTGTTCAACTATACATCAGTTGTGTAGAACACCCAGTGCTTGGTTTTCACGTAAGGAGAACACGCATGGCGGCTGGGGTGGCCCCTTCAGACAAGCACCACTTAATCTGTGTGTCATCGATGGAGGCACCCCTTACAGCTCTTGCCCTAGATGGCACTGCATGCCTTTCTCAGGAGCTGGCAAAAAAGCACTATGCAGTCCCCTCAAATATCCTCAACAATGCATTACTGCCAATAGATATGCACTGATGTACTTGCCCCATTTAAACAGGCAAATGAAATACCATAAGAGCTTATTAGAATGCATTCATTTTCCAAGGAGCTGTGACTTGCAAGAACTGTAGGAGCAACTTCACTATAAGTGATGTGAAGTTGCAAAGCTACTGCTTATGCCAGATTGGAGTGCCAATGTGAGGAAATCTGATTTGAATTCTGAGTTTTAGGATGATCTCACGTGTGCTAGTGTTCTTGTTTGTGTGTGCTTTCATGTGTAATGCAAAAAGCAGAAGTTGGGCTTGGATGTGCAAGACATGTAGACTATGGCACTATAATGTGCTTTGCAGGGTCAATTAAAAAAGTAGCTGTTGTGTGTAAACATTCATACTGATGTAAGCATTGTGTATTTTCTATTCACTATTGATCTTGGCCTCATAAAAAAACTTCAGCAAGTGACTGTCTTTGTGCCTGATGTATCCTATTGTACTAACACTATTACTGCCAAGTGTAACTGGAGAGATTGGCATTTTACCACTAGATAACAGGTGGTGATCAATTTTATAATAATGTGATGAAGCAGGAATAGAGGCTAAAAACAAAGTGGATTCCCATCACAGTTTATATTAGGCATTATTAAATTGTCAGGTAGATTTTCTTTTTTGGTTCCAGTTTGTCAGTGTTTGAAGATGTGATCATTAGCATTAATTAGCATTAATATCCAAGTTAGGGAGAGGTAGTTAAGGGATTAGTAGGCTAAATAGTATCATCTCAGTCTGGAAGAAATTTTTATTCTAATTATAATTTCTGAAATTAATAAAATATTAACCATGTGGTTTGTATACCCATGGCCATCATTTCGTATTCGTGATCTGATATACAGGTTTATTAAAAGTTTAATTTGGATCATAGGGAATTCATTTATGGATCATTAAAGCATCATTTTGCAGTATTTCATATACGTTCTTCTAAAAGAAGACTGAATTAAAAAAAAAAGTAACAGAAGACTGTGTTACGTAAACATTGAATGCATTAAAGAGGGAGCAATGGAGAGCATCATCAAAGAATACTTCACTTTCACCATGGTCGATCCTGTGCCACCAGACTGGTAACTGCCAGGAAGCTTTTTCTCATTCAAGGCTTACAACCACCCAATGAAATCATCCCCAGGAAAAGTCACGTATGACCCCGGAAGAATCTAATTTCAACACAAAGGAACTCTCCTGCTCTCATTCCCAATATTGAGGAAAATTCTGAACAATGTGTAGAATGTTAAGTAGCAAAGGGCTTTCTTGTTAAGAGTCTGTAAATACCGACCCAGGTTTTAATGATTATAATGGCCTAAATATTGCATGTTTTACTAATGTAGACTATTCTGTGGTTCATACCACCACTCATTGTTTCTATTGTAACCAAAAGTCATCACTCTCTGTCAGTTGCTTCCAACAGTTCTTAGATTGTATTTTTGTGAAATTCTGATCTTCAGAGCAAAATAATAATATTCCTTTTTGTAATTGTTCAAGTACATTTGTATAACTGAAAGAGTCCCGGAAAATTGAATTGGGATTTTTTTTCCTACAGTCTACGATGGCGAGTACTAAGGAATGTGTGCACGTGTGTGTGTGTGTGTGTGTGGCAGGATAATTTTTTTTGGCATTTCTCACAAGCTACTACTATATTCATCTAAGTTGTATTGATTACTGAAGAGAGGGCACTTTTATCTGGATGTGGTCCCTTGCACACAGTGGGAGCTGACCGATCCCATGGACCTGTCAAGTCATTTTGTGATCTCCCCTTCTGTTTGTGGGAATAGTTTAATTTGAACCCCGTATGAAAAATTAATGTAGACACTTTCCTTCAAAAACATCCAAGGGAAAGAACTTTACAGTCTTTTATTCTTAATAGTAAGTATAAGCGCTTCCATTTATAATTCAAGATCCACTGTTGCCAGTTCTTTTCTTCAGTGAAATCAGTGTTAAAGAATAGTTTCCTGATAAGTCAAAGGCTGCTGCTGCCTGACATCTTATTGTAAGGCCCAGTTCTGTTGTGCCAGGAGTTTCTGTGGATTGAGAACTCTTATTTATCTCTTCTTCCTCCAGAGACCCCATTAAAATGATAGTAAAGGAATAAAAAATACATAAACCAACAACAGAGAGAATCGAAGAGAGACCAGTGCAGAAAAGAAATTTGAAAATGTTCCTGACCGCTTGAAAGCCCATGAAGGCTTGGTGACTACCGAGGCTTTTGGGGGGCTGCTCTAACCCCACAGCTGGGGAGAGTTTGAGGGGGCCTTGGAGCCCCTACAGTGCTGGTGGGTAGGAGGGAGTTCTAGGTGGGGCTGGGAATGGCAGGGTTTAATGGGGCACCTGATTTGGTAGTGAGAGTCAGAGGCTAGCTTGGGGGGGTTGCTTCCCAAACGGGACTTAGCTAACGCCCACTGGGAGTCACAAGGCCCCTGCTCGGGGTCACAGTCTCCCATTCAGGTTTGCTGTGGTCTGCAGTTGAAGTGTGATACGTGACCGAGGGCCATCGGACACTCCAGAGGAGCCTTGCACATAGGAGAGAAGATGGGAGATAGAGAAACAGCAAAACAGACCACCCAAATCAGAGGATGCTGGGAAGGCAAGAGGAGAGAATCCTCTGGTTACTGTATTGAGAGGTTTTGAAAATGGGAGAAAAAGCCCTAGGAGAAGGGAACACCCCAACAGCAAGACAGAACCAACAGCGTGACCAACAAAATAAGTTCAGAGAAGCTTTGGTTGAAAGAGTGTCATGAAAATGGCCATAAAGAACCAAAAATGGGGATCCCTGGGTGGCTCAGTGGTTTAGCACCTGCCTTTGACCCAGGGTGTGATCCTGGAGTCCCAGGATCAAGTCCCACATCGGGCTCCCTGCATGGAGCCTGCTTCTCCCTCTGCCTGTGTCTCTGCCTCTCTGCCTCTCTCTCTCTCTTTCATGAATGAATAAATAAAAAAAAAATAAAAATAAATTAAAAAGAAGAACCAAAAAAGCCTCTGTGTGTTTAAGCTCTGCAGATACAGAAATGTGACTCTTCTTTTACATGGAGGATACCCGAGCGAAGGTGGCCTGACTGCTCGTTATAATTCTTCTCATCTTTCCAGGGAGTGGAAAGGCATGATGCACTGGACCTGTTCCACCTGGTGACATGGACAGAACGGGGAGGAGTGTGTCCCTCTGACTTCAGCTTGGGTCTCAGTGTTCAGGATCTGCCTGAATGGGCAGTGTGATGAGCAGCTTTCTACCCATAGACGCGTGTCTGCAGCAGACGGCCTCTTGGAGAAGTGAAGAATCGTTGAATTCTCTGTTTGTAGGCATGTGATAGGCCTGGGAGTCCAGCACAACTGGTGTTTCCCCAAATCCTGAAAAAAAAAAAAAAAGATAGTAATCTTATGCCTTTCATTTGAAACCTTTTCTTTTTTAATTTTTTTAAAATTAATTAATTTATTTATGATAGAGAGAGAGAGAGAGAGAGAGAGAGAGAGAGAGAGGCAGAGACACAGGCAGAGGGAGAAGCAGGCTCCATGCACCGGGAGCCCGATGTGGGATTCAATCCTGGGTCTCCAGGATCGCGCCCTGGGCCAAAGGCAGGCGCTAAACTGCTGCGCCACCCAGGGATCCCCCTTTTCTTTTTTTAAAAAAATCTCTACACCCAATGTGGGGCTCGAACTCAGGACCCGGACAGAGATCCAGAGTGGCATGTTCAATCGACTGAGCCAGCCAGGCACCCCTATTTGGAACCCTTTTTATAGACAGCTCTGTAAACCCCATAGTGCTGTTGTGGGATTTGGGGGCCACCTCTGAATGTCTTCACAAGAAGTGTGTGTACGCACGCGTGTGTTTTCTTTATCTGAAACTTGTGTTCATGATCCCTTCCTTCAGTGAATGAGATGTGGGTTTCTCCCCACAATGAGGTGTTAAAGTGAGGAATGTGACTTGGATTTTTTAAAAAAGCAAAGTTGGATAAAGTATATATATTATCTATATATTACCTCTGCTGAGTTTATATAATATTAAAGCTGAGTAGAACCTTGAAAACATGTTCATGAGAGGATTGCACAAAGATCCTGATTTTATTCTTTTTTTAAAAAAATATTTTATTTAATTATTCATGAGAGACAGAGAGAGGCAGAGACATAGGGAGGGGGAGAAGCAGGCTCCCTGCGGGGAGCCTGATGAGGACTCAATCCTAGGACTCCAGGATCACGCCCTGAGCAGAAGGCAGACGCTCAAACGCGGAGCCACCCAGATGCCCCTAATTATTCTTGTGAATAAAGAATCTTCTTCTGAACTCTCAGGAGTGCCTCTGTATGAGTTAAAAACATGGGGCAGTCATTACAGCGTTATGGAAAAACTTTTATCCATCTACTTTGTTTTCACTTTAACTGTGTCTTTCTTGCTGGAGAGTTCACATCTGATGAGCATGTGAACCTGATGGCAGGTGGTAGGTTTTCTGGAATTTGATCTGATGGAAAAGAGAATGACCATTGGGCAAAAAATTGGTTATCCTATTTGGGAAAGATTGTTCTGTTCCGACATCCATGCTAGTTGACTTTGAGTCTTTGCAGAGAGATGTTCTATAGTAAATGAACATCTGTAGTCTTAAAATTTCTATTTAGAGACTTATGGAAACTCCCTGGAAAATAAGATCAGCTTCTATTGCAATGAATTCTAAGGAATTTCTGGGCAATTTTCATTGTACTAAAATTTAACTGAATTCAATATTACTTAAAATAAGTCCATTGACTGAGAATTGTAGACTTGTTACTTGAATTTTTAAAAAAATAGATGGCAGAATTTTCTGTAATAGATCTTACATGTGAACATTTAGAGTTTTAAAAACTAAATGTTGACTGAAAGAGTTTTTCTTTTAAATGTAACGATATTCCTGAGAACTGTTTCCTTTCTACCTCCTGATCAAAAATTGTTGGTGTATCTTTACAGCTAAGGTACATTTTTCAGGTAGAGTAATTTGTCCAGATATTCTATGGCACATAAAAGATTGCTTCAGAGCCTCGTGTAGAGATGTTAATGGATAGTTATAGGGCCTCTGGAACGGAAGGCTCACAAAGTATAAATTTCGGAGCTATCTCTAGTGTTCTCTCACTGTGACTCAGCTCAGTTTCAACATTGCATGATGTCTTCATAGGGTGATGGCATATTTAAAATTTTTTAACTTAAATGTTTACTTTGATTATGTGGATGTTAAAATCAACCCTTAAGTGAAGAATTGAACCTTATTCTTGCAGTGGGTATGGACATAAAGTCTGTCAAGTTCAGGTCCATCCTTCACTTGGCTATGCTGATAGGCCTTTTTTTTTTTTTTTTGGTAAAGAGATATGAAATGCAGAAGTACCTGGGTGGCTCAGCGGTTGAGCATCTGCCTTCGGCTCAGGTCGTGACCCTGGGGTCTTGGGATTGAGTCCCACGGGCTCCCTGGGGGGACCTGCTTCTCCCTCTGCCTGTGTCTCTGCCTCTCTGTGTGTCTTTCAATGAATAAATAAATAAAATCATTAAAAAAAGAAATATGAAATGCATATTTACTGGGTGCAGTTGTATATTGTCCTCTTGGAACTTTTGGTTAGATAGTGATTTTCATATTATCTCTGTCGTGCCTAGGGTTTACATTCCTGATTTCTCTCCTTGCAAAAGCTTTGAGAATCCTGGATTCCCATGGAAAGACTCTTGGTAGGCTTGGCATCTGCTTACTTGAGTTTGAGGCTGGCTCTGACCCTTGTTTTTTCTATGAACTTGGGAAAAATTAGTTAGAAACATCCCCCTCAGAGCACTGTTACGATGATCACAAGGTACAGAGTAAGTTATAGTTATGCTTGTGAAGTTTAAGGTGAATGCAAATTTTAATTCAATTGTCTCGTATGCCATTGCCTTTGGTTCCCTCAGGAACTGTGGGCACGTTGGAGGGCTGTTTCTGCCCATTGAAGCCACTACAACAAAAATATCACACTCTGCATGCCTTGTAGACAACAGCGATTTATTTCTCACTGTTCTGGAGGCTGGACGTTCAAGATAAGGCACCAGCAGATTCAACGTCCTGGTGCAGAGTTGACTGCTCCTGTTGTAATTGCACATGGTGGTGGAAAGGTCAAGGAAGCTCTCCGGGGGGTGGGGATGTCTCATTATAAGGGCAGTAACCCCATCAGGAGGGCTCCACCCTCATGACCTCCCAAGGGTACCCCACCTCCTAACGCAGTGTCGGGCATTAGGATTCAGGAAGAATTTTGAGGGACACAGATCATTTAGTACAAACCAAGGGGCTAATTTAGAAACAGATATAGCATTGAAAGATGATTGCTGTGCTTTCTAATGATGGAAAAGGACACAGTAACACTTCCTGCCCCAAATACATGCATTACCCTTTGAGTGCGTGTGTAGAAAATGAGGAAGATGGTATTTTATTTGAGAAAGAACATTTGGTGGTAGAAGCTGATGATGAGTGAATTGCTGCTTCTTCAGCAGGGCTGTGGTCAGGATGTTGTATGGCATAAAGCTGGACTTTGCAGCCTTGTCTGGATCTCTTTCACAGTGTCTGAATTTTCCCACTTGGATTTTTTTCTCAGGGTCTTATGATCATTAATGGGTAAGAGAGGGATATTGACTGAGGTGCGATGCAAATAGCAGGTGTTTCGATTGTTCCCCCTTCTGTTGGCAGGCATGCCAACACGTGTTCACAGTTTCAGCCTGGAGTTTGAGGGAATGAACAATAAGTACTTGGCAAGAGTGTAGTGTAGTGTAATAATTAATACACACTTATAACAAAACAAAAGCTGCTACTTACCTATTGTGTGTTATGTGCCCGGGATGCTTATATTTCGTTGACATATGTATCTTCTTTGATCCTTATAGCAGCCCATAAGCAAAAATGTTAGCACTGTTATCCCAATGAGGAGAAATTATAAGATAAATTGGGTAAATGACTCAAAGTCATAGCCAGTTTCGGCAGAGCCCGCTATGGCGCACAGGTCACCCTCATGCCATGACTTTGCCTTTCCCTCTACACCATTATGGCCTGGTTTCCTTCTGTGATAACTCTGTTCCTTGAGGTCTGGGCAAGGAATTGTTGCATCATGCCTTTGCAGAACACAAGGGATGTGCAAACCACCAGAGTCTCGAACCTTTCACAAAGGGTAAGTATTGGATGTGTTCTAGGCAGTACTCACCGGCCTGCTGGCTCTCCAGGTGGCCCACAGACTGGGTGGACAGCAATCTGGGCCATGCCTCTCCTCTGTTGCTGACTTCCTGAACCTGTGATGCCCCAGGAAGGTTCAGGAACTCTGCTGGGTGTGGATATAACTTATGGAAGCCTTTGGAGATCTGTGATTTGGGAGATACTCCAGGAAGTTAATGTGTTTCTCAAGGTTTGGGGGTCTAAGCACTCGGAGATTGTTGGCTTCCAACGTCTGAAATTTCTTTCTCCAAAGATGGGTCCGGTGCATTCCTTCCTTGTTCACAGAGTGGTCCCAACTCTGTTCAGGGCCCCATCACTATTGTATTCAGAGGGCTGTCGCAGCTTCTCACCTGGGTGTGTCTGCCCAACAACCCCTTTTGTTTCCACTGAAGCCCCTATACTATTTTCAGATTCATTTTACACAGGGATTTCCTGTTTATTGAGTGTGCACCCTGGTTCTCTGGGCTGCTGCTCGGCGTCGTTGTCATTTTGCAGCGTCCAGAGCTGGTGATGAGGGCGCTGCCTTTGCCTGCTTCCTTCCTCCTGGGGCAGGCTCCTCAGCTGGTGCCTCTCCATCTGAAAAATCCCTCCTCCTCTTCTCCTCCTGCCTGTGTAAACCTGTTGTGTAATTCAGAGCCCATCACTCTTGTTCTGCCTGTGAATTGTCCTCTGACTCTTCTGCTCCTCACTGGTCTCTTCCTTATTGGACCCTCCCTGAATTCTGTGCTTCACAATCCCTTCTTTTTGCCCACGGAAGTTTCTGGGTGGATTATCAAACTTCAGGGCCCCGTATTCTTTAATTCCCCCTTCTCCCCCATGCCCAGCAAAATTGAGGCACGTGGTAGGCGTGAAGTTACCCCTCGTGGACAGATTTCTTGCCCCCATTTCAACATGGTGCTTAAAATGAAGAGAAATGTGGAAATAACACATGTATACAGAAAAGTGCCGTGATTTTACACTTATCTGATCATCCCCTGCTGTGCTAACTAACATGTGCATGTATGTGTGTTTTTCCCCCATTCTTTTGTCTTGCCAGCAATCAAAGAGAAGTACACAGACTGGACGGAGTTCCTCATTCGTGATTTGACTGGCTCCCGGACAGCACCTGCCAACCTTCTAGAAGGTGTATGTATTGTTGTTATTCAGCTATTCTGTGTCTGAAGCCTCACGGTTACATGAGCACCTTTGCCTATATCCTTCAGCAGGTACATGTGTACATGTGGATATCTCTCTCCAGAGAGCCTAACTTCTTGTTCCTCCCTGAATTGTTTAGGTTAATGAGTCTCATGGCACTGAAGCATCTTCACCTGTGGTACAATCAATAACGTGGAAAAATTGGTTCTGTGTGAACATGTTTGTAAATAATCACTATATTAGGGTATCTTTCCCACTATCCTGTGTGTGTAAGCCTCTGTCCTAGATTAGTGACTGTAAATAAAATCCCGGAGGATAGCTGTTTTGTAGAGGTGACCACAAAGCCTGGGTGTGCTCTACTGTAGTCTTGGAGCATGATGATAAATGGTCTCATTAACAATTCCATTCTGGATGTGTAACCTGACGATAACACACGTGCGTTAACGTAATAATTGAATTAGCTTCCCTTGTGAAAACACGAGGGGACCTGGTCAATCGTATTTCAGTGTGGTTGAAGTATTTTTAAGGTTTTGAAGAGAACATCATTTAATATGCAATCTTAATGTTCATTTGACAATAATTTTATGATAAAGCATTTAATATTTACTGTATATTGTACAACAGAAGGAACACGGTACTGTCATAAATGATTATCGAGTTACCAAATCTGCTTGAGGAACGCCCCCCATCAAAAGGGGGAATCATCATTATTCTCTTAACATTAACTGTGCATTTCCCTCCTCTTATAAATGACATTGACTTTTGGAGCACTGCTGTCTAATATACCATTATCCGGTTTTGTTCTGTGAAGATTTTTTCCTGGTGTATTTGTGTATCTTAATGGCTCCTAATTTGTTTGGTTAACAGATCAAAATGATGATTCTTCACCCCTTGTATTACTCTGTTCATTCTTTTTTTTTTAAACATATTTGCCTACAAGGCTGACTGAACAAATACCCTTTTCAAGTGCTAATATATGCTGAGAAGGTTGCTTATATGGGGCAGTAGTTATATATATATGTGTGTGTGTGTATATATGTATATATTCTCTAAAACAATAATCAAGTTAAGTGTAGAAATAACTTTACATAATTGTCTGATGTATCTGATCGTTAATGTGTATTGGACATGTCATGTATGCATATTCATGCTTTGCTCACATAAAGTATGAGAGCATCTTAATCATTAGCGTGGTAGCCATTGTAAGATGAATGAATGTCTGTTGAGTCCCGGGGTAAGTCTATACCCCACCGTCTATGGGCAAATAGACATTTAGCTACCACATATTTTCTAGCTGGAGCCCAATTTGGTGTGACTCTTCTTAAAAGCATGCTTATTTCTAACAAATGCAGTTTTATCTGGGAAGGGTGATTTGTTTGTTGAGAACTGAGCACAAACTGTTATGTTCTGTTTACTTATGATTCTTGTTGGTGGACAGAGGGCTGGGGGGAATGAACGTGTGTGTGGAAGGAGCGGGACGAGGATGGGGGTGGAGGGAGACACCAGACTGTTTGCCAGTAGCTTGGATGATGGTGTGAAAAAAATATTATCTTCAACTGTCATCTGTTTCCATGAGAACCTTAAAATAAAGTTTAAAATAAGGAGTTTTGCTTCTGTTTAAACAGCCTCTGCGAGGGAAAGGCCCTATAGACCTCATTACAGTTGATTCCTTAATAGAACTTCAGGATTCTCAGAGCCCTTTTCAGTACTGGATAGTTAGTGTGATTGAAAATGTTGGAGGAAGATTACGCCTTCGCTATGTGGGATTGGAGGACACTGAATCCTATGACCAGTGGTTGTTTTACTTGGATTACAGACTTCGACCAGTTGGTTGGTGTCAAGAGAATAAATACAGAATGGATCCACCTTCAGGTAAGGGCCAAAGCTTTTGATGCTGCGAAGTATTTTGGAAAAAGATGTGGTATTTTCCAGGATGTGTCTCTGGAGAGTGGTATGTGTACGTGAATATGAAGCATTTTAACCTCAGAATACTCTATGGAAACTAGAACTCAAGACCTCAGTTAATAGTGTCGTAAAAGGAGAAAACCATGGAAGCTGTGGTGATGCTGATCTCTCTCCTCTGGAATCACTGATTCACAAATGAAAGACACAATGAGCTGGGGCTTGGTCATATTCTCCCCCCCCCACTTTTTTTTTTTTAGGAATTTTGACAGTCTTGGAAGGAGGTTCCAAAATATGTCTGTCCATATATCCTCTATGGTCCATCCACTCATTCATCCATCCCCATTCATCTATATCCCTCCCTCCATCTGTCCAACCACCCATCCATCCACCTATGCATCTACTCCATCCGTCTAGCCTCCCACCTATTTTTCCATCCATCCATCCACCTATCCATCCAACCAGCTATTCATCCATCCACCCATCCATCTATCCATGCATCTGAATATCCAACCAAATGCATATCATTATATAATCTGTCCTGATCTGGAACTAACAAAGAGAAAATCATCATACGTTTTTCCTGGCACGTCATGGATTTTAATTACCTTCAAGGGGACCGTCAAATGACTTTCCACAGACTTAACTGGATAAGACAGTGCATTATGCTTCCTGACATACCTCACTGGCCAAAAATCTCACCGTTCACAAACAAACCATTCTTGAATGTTTACTATGTGCCAGGTGATTTTCTATCTGCTATGCCTTTGTTTTGATTACAAAAAAGTGTTCCTTGTTTGGTGTGAATATTTCCTTTTCCAGCAGAGAAAATTGGAGACTAAGGTTAAGCTACTTGTCCAAGGTCATTGAGCTTGGAGAGGGGGATGTGCTGTAGTTCAAATTCCTAGGCCCCATGTTCGTTTCTTCCCATTCCCCCTGCTGCACCTACTGGCCTTACAAACCTTTTGATGGGTATCCTCAGAACAAAAAAAAAAAGTTGGATCCTTACAGAATTAAAGATGCCAAGGTAGAAATATTAATTTCTTCCAGAAGTTGCTGTTTCTCATTCTGATCTACTACACCAGGTATATTGGAAGCAAAGAGCCAAATCATTTGTTAAAATTGCCAGAGATTTTTTTTTCTTTCCTATTAGTTGCCAGTGCTAGTCTCAAGTACATGAAACTGAGGAGTTACATTTTTTTCCTTTTCTGTCACTCAGGGGCTTTAATTGAAAAAAAATTCTTGGTTCTGTATGTCATGTATTTGCATTTGTGTTGAGTTTGACAGGCATATAGACACGTAACATGGTATTTTATTAGTATTATTGTTGTCAACGTTTTGAGAAGCAGCCAGGAAATCCATTTATACCCTGAGTAATTTTGGACTATGATGACAAACAAAGGGCCTGTCAGTGTTGAGAAAAGATCTAAGCTCACATTTGCCTTGGGATTCATAACCTAGCAGGAGAAATTTACTTTGTGTGGGAAGTTGGGTGTATAAATCTTAGCTTAGTATCTTAATTGCTTTATAAATTTTAGGAGATCCCTGTATTTGCCAGTGTGAACATTTATAGCAAAGCGAAGGATTATTAGTGGCTTCTTAGGTTCTGTGCAATGTTCCTTTGCTGTGAAGTCATAGGACTCATACTCAAAAGCAAGAATGGAAAGTGTCACCATAGAAACTTGGGAAATATTTGCATAGGAGAGCTCTTTCTCTCTTTTTTAGATCATTTAATATCTTTATAAGATAAGAATAAATTGCATTTACTTGTCTTAGTAATTTTCTGGACACGAGTTGTCCATTTCATGGAAGAATTCATGGGTTTCCTTAAAGAATGTGGAGAAGGCATTCATCGTTAAGAGGTTATTTTCCCAATATTTAAATTGTTGACAAGAGAAGCTTTGTAAGGGCAGAGGAAAATAAAAGACAAAAGGACACTCCAGCTGTGGCCTTTAGTTCTTTGGATGCAGCAGTTACAAGATGAAAACTGGATTCTCTTGGCTCATTTAGCAGAGCAACATGCAGGGTGATGATTATTACCCATGTTTTTATTATTTTTTTTAAGTTTTTATTTAAATTCTGGTTAGTGAACATACAGTGTTATGTAAGTGGACAATACAGTGAGTCGCTGCTTTTGTACATATCCTAGGGTTCATCATGACAGGTGCACTCTCCCCTCCCCATACTTGTTTCTCCATCCTCTCACCACCCCTCTTGTAGACAGCAGTGGGTTCTCTAGAATTAAGACTGTTTTGTTTTGCCTCTCTCTCTTTTTCCTTTGCTCATTTGTTTTGTTTCTTAAATTCCACCTATGAGTGAAGTCATACAATACTGTCTTTTTCTGACTGATTTTATTACACTTAGCATAATACTCTCTAGTCATTAGAGAGTCATTCAAGTCATTGCAAATGGCAAGCTTTCATTCTTTCTGATGGCTGAGTAACATTCCATCATATATATATATATATATATATATATATATATATATATATATATTCCATTCATTAGTCAGTGGACACACAGGCTGCTTTCATAATTTGCCTATTATTTACAATAATAAAATAATAATAATAATAGTTTGGGTTTGTGTGAATTAATTTCAAGACCAGCGTAACCTAGAAGTTACATGGTAGTACTCATTCCTCTTTTCCTTTGCTGAAATATAGGTGGGAATGAAACTTCAGACTTGCATAAAAAGATGAGCTCTTATTCTTACTCCCCAAAACCCTGAACTAAATGTGAAGTGTTAAGTGTGAGAGGGAGATTTGGAGGTGTGGGAGCAGCGGTGAGAGGATAGATGTTTAGGGTGCACCATGAGAGAAAGCCGTGTGACCCCCTCCCCCATGCCCGCTTGGCTGTGCGGCCCCACTGACTGCCACCATTGCTAAAATGAACCATAGTTCTTTTTCAGTTCTACTGAATCTTCCTACTCTGTAAAGGGCATGATATTTTTCAACTGTTCAGTACCGATAAAGGTAGAAATGGGAAATAAGAAGTGCAGTTAGTTTTCAAAAACCCTAGGAGAGGGGGCTGCTTTTATGCCATCCTCCAGAGAGGACTTACAGTCACTGTGCCTTTCCATTTCTGGCACATATTGGAGAAAATAGGTTGGGGCTTCCCACCCAGGGCTGTCCAGGGTGCATGTAGGTGTTGGTGGAATCCAGCTTCAGTGAAGAATGGGTGAGGGAACAGGAAGTGGTGAAATGTGAGGTGATCAAGTCCTGAGTGTTTCAGGCTTCATCAAGAAGTGTACAATACAGCAAGTCAGCACTTCTGTACATCACCCGGGACTCATCACAGCAAGTGGCCTCCTTCATCCCCATTACCTCTTTCCCTGTCCCCCTCATCTCTCCTTTGGTGATCATTTTTGGTCACCTTTGGTGACCATTTTCTTTGTTTTTGTTTTTTGGTTTTTATTTTGTTTTTGTTTTTGCTTGAGGAAAAAAATGTGGTGCAAGAACATTGCAGAAGGGGTTCTGTTTCCAGTTAGTTTCGCTCTGTACAAGTAGAATGAAGTCATCGGGGCAGAGTTTTAACTGACATTATTTCAGGCATCATTCCAAACCCCTTCGTTTTACAGTAATGAGTCTGAAGCCTAGAGAGGTTAAAAGACTTGGTGGTTCAAGGTCACACCACTGGAGCAGAGCTGCAGCTGGAACTCTGGTGCCCAAACTCCCAGGCCAAATCTCCTTCTCCTCTGTTACACTAACGTTGGGAGGCTTAAAAAAAGTGTGTGTGTGTGTGGAGAAGACGAAGGGTCATTTTTTCCCCCCATGAATTAAATCAACTTTATAAGCTGGGCCTGGAGTTGTCCCTTTCCTTCAGTATTGAGTGGAGGACAAACTGCCCCCATGTAGTGATTTTCTGGCATGTGGGCCTCCTTTGTGTTCCACTGGGTTGCTAAGCATGTCCCGTTGTTGGGGTCTGTTTTTCCAGATGTGGCATGGCCAACCCCCTCCCACCTTGCTTTGTTTAGAACCAAGGGGATTTTTGTAGCCACTTGAACTGAACATCGGTGTCCGCTTCCCCTCTCTCTCCTAGTGCCTGGAGCAGTGCCTGGCACATAGTAGTTGCTCGGCGAATATATGTCTAATGAATTGACTGAATAGAAAGTTGGGTGTATCTAAAGGGGGGGGGAATCAGCCACATCCTTCCAGGAGCCCAATAATTGATGGGGCTTTGGAAGCCAATCTGGAAGGGAGGGCCTGGTGTGAAGACACCCCCAAAATGGCCAGGGCTGTGCTGTCCTCTTTGACCCTGATATATGAGGGGAGTTTTTGAAGACAGGTCAGATCAAGTGGAGATGCTCTGTTATTTAGCACCCAGCATAGCTCTGGGATCTACTCAATGCACAAGAATATGGTCTGTGGACTTCACGGTAATTTTTGTTCCCTAGAAGGGGATGTTTACCCTCAAGCTTGAGGAAGCTAGCAGAGTAGGAACCAACATAGGTCCAAGTTAGCTTCTCCTTGCACTCTTGTTCCTCGCTGCAGAGCCCCGGGCAGTCCCTTTGCTTTCCTCCTCTGGAAAATGGGGAGTGATTGTGAATTTGCTGTGCTGCTGAGCCTTGCCCCAAATGATGGGCGTTTTTTGAGTATTCAATCTGTAGTCAGAGTTTTATGGTCATATTTGCTTTTCTAAGAAATTTAAGTAGGTTGTTGAGGTCAGGAGGTTTTATATTTTTTATTTTTTATTTTATTTTTTTATTTTATTTATTTTATTTTATTTAAGATTTTATTTATTCATGAGAGACACACAGAAAGAGGCAGAGACACAGAGGGCAAAGCAGGCTCCATGTGGGGAGCCCAATGCGGGACTTGATCCTAGGACCCCAGGATCACACCCTGAGCCAAAGGCAGACGCTCAACCACTGAGCTCCCCAGGTGCCCCGAGGTCAAGAGGTTTTTAGAGACCCCACCTGCTTTCATGTTTCTGGATACTCAGAAATCAAGGTAGAGTCCTCCATGTTTTTGCAGAGACTGAAAACACGTAACTTTGTGAGGTCTTTCTCATGTGTATCTATCGATGTTTTCCTGTATTTTTTTTTTTTTGCCTTCACAATCTTTATGTCAACCATTTCTTTTTCTTTTTCTTTCTATTTTAGACAGTTTGTGGAGTCAGGAGGTTTCTGAGCTGTTTCTTAGTTGAGAACAGTCCAAAGACACTTTCTATAACCGTTAACTCAGGTGACCATGATGAAATGCTATTGCAGAGGGTGGAGTGGTTTCGGACAACACAGATTATTTTCTCACAGTTCTGGAGGATGGGCATCCCAGATTAGGACCTTGGCAGGGTTGAGTTCTGGGGAGAGCCCACTTCCTGATTTGTGAGTGGCCTTTTATGTGCACACAGGAGAGAGAGAGAGAGAGAGAGAGAGAGAGAGAGAGAGAGAGAGCTCTGGGGTCTCTTTCATAAGGGCACTAATCTCATCCTGGAGACCCCACCCTCATGATCTCCTCTAACCTTGATACCTCCCAAAGACCACATCTCCAGACAGCATCCCATTGAGGGTGAGAGATTCAACATAAGACTTGTGGGGAGACACAAACATTCAGTTTATAGCCTTCCCAGCATCTCTTAACAACTGAAGACCAGTCTTTGCTTGCTGGTAAAAGAAGGAAGGAGTGGTGGTTGCAGGGTTGCAACGAAGGTGATCACCCCTCCAGGCCTTCATTGAGTCTGAGGCTTGAGCTGATGGTCTCACACTCCACTCTTGCTTTCCACAGCTCTTGCCTTGCAAGAGTCCACCAAACGCTTGCCCAGAGGGGAATTGCCTGATTTTCATGTAGGCTTCTAGTTAAAGATGGATCAGGCCAGATTTTAATTGCTTATTACTTCCCCACAAACAGAAATCGACATGATACACTCTATTAAATCACCTGCAACACAATCATTTTAAGAAAATAGTTTATGTTCTTTTAATGGTGCTACTTATTGTCCATAAACTTGCTGGTGTAACCAAGCGCCTCGCTGTCTAATGAAACACACACATAGAATATTGTTCTCTGCTTATTGAAACCATTAGGTGTTTAGCTTTTGCAGGTGGTTGAGCATACTGCAAAAAATGCAGTTGATTTTCACCTTTTAAGAGAAGTGTGCCTTGCCATGGGGTTACATTCCATATTAGGGCTTTGTAGCCTCAGAAAGAAGACAAAGGGTCTTAAGAGTGTAGGACAGAGACTCAAATCCTGTGGAACCTCAGTTTCTCAGTCGATTCAGGCTGCTGCAGGGAATATATAGCATAGAGCGAGCGACTTAGAAATAGCAGCATTCATTTCTCACATAGTTGTGAAGGCTGGAAATCCGAGATCCAGGCAACTACAGGTGTCTGCTGAGGGCCTGGCCTGCTTCCTGGGTCATAGACAACTGCCTTCTTGCAGTGTCTTCACGTGCTGGGAGGGGTGAGGGGGCTCTCTGGGGTTTCCTTGGTAAGGGCACTAATCCCATTCATGAGGGCTCCCCCCGCCTTATGACCACCCAACGGCCCTGTCTCCTGAGCATCACTTCAGGGGTTAGGATTTCAATGTAAGATTTTGGGGAGACAGCAACATTCAGCCCATAGCACCAGACTTTTGGTTTTGGTAGGAGAAAGACAATATCAAGAGGACCAGGAGCTCGGCTTTCTGGGGCAACACAGTGGGTCCCATCTTGCTCTGCCAGGTGTGTGGACACGGTTGTCAGGAAGGGCTGCTTGCGTCCCTATAGGGAGGTCAGGGTCACCTGACTCAGTTGTAAGTGTCCAGCTTGAACTCTGGCCAGGTGGGCTTTGGCTCTGTCTGGCATCGTTTTCTTGAGCCGCTCTTCTCTTACCCTCCTCTTTTACCTTCTGCCACCCCCAGACTGTGGGACTCCAGACACCAACACAGTGGACCCTCTACTGCCTATTCCCACTCTTCCTGTGTCATCGTTGGCAATCATTATCCTTTCTCATGCCTTGCTTCTCCTTTTACCACCATGCCAAGGCTGAACTCTCTGTTGGCCAGGTTCCAGATCCCTGGGGAAGTGGATTTATTCTCACCTACTTGGGAACCCTGGGTTCTTGTGTGTTGTTTCCATGCTAAGCCCCCTCCTGACCTGTGTCATGGGCATGCTTAGGGCTCTGGAGCCATCTGAGCTGCTTCCTCTCCACTGAGATGTTGGTGCAGTGGCCCTGGGCTGAACCATCTTCTCGTCCTCACAGGACAATTTAGAAGGCTGTGAACTGGCCCCTCTTGCTCCTTTGTGGGACCCTGTGACAAGCAGTTTCTCCCTCTGCTCCCCTTGCCCAGCTGTGGGTGATGCAGGTACCATTCATCTGTTTTCTGCACAGGAGATAACAGAGGCCTCACTGTTATATGTCAGAAGCTCCTAAGAGGAATCCCGTTCTATTCTTGTTCTGATATAGAGATGCCAAATTAGGTGAGGAAGAAAATTCTCCCGAGGTAGAAGAGTATGAATAAAATGCTAAAAAAGGATTATAGACAGTATCTACAGTAGAGCCTGTCTTGTCATTAATGACCCTTTATGTGACTTTGTGTAACTGACTGTGAGTGACAGTGGGCTGTGCATTGAACACCTGACTCCTTCTGGTGGCATCTCTGTCCTGTGATAATTATGGGAGCCTGAAAAGGCTCAATAAACTGCTCGAAACACAGCTTTAGGCTCAAGGTGAGTTCAAAAGCTGTGGGCATCGAAATATATGGCTGTGCGCTGAAAAGCAGACATGCAAGAAATTAAAAATATGGCCCCAAAGGTTTAACGTTGCCTTTTAACTGTGCTTAAATTCATATTCATGTCCTGACGGTCTGTCTGAAGTAGCCTGGGTTGATATAGGGAAGGTATAAACATATCTCCTTCAACTGAGTGCTTCTGCAAATCCTATTTTGATAAGGTCTTAAATCCGTTGAGATCAGATCATAAAATCCCCCTGCAGTCTCAGCAATCGGTGAAAACAGTGCTCAACAAATTTTTTCTCTCTATTTTGCATTCAGCCAGAGTAACCTCCCTTCGTAAATCCCTCTGCCCAACCCCCCATCTCTACACCCCCACTACCGCCTGGGGGAAAATATGGGCAACATGTGGTGTGTTAGCAACATTTCAAGTGTAAATATTAAACTTGGTTGGTAAATTTTAATTTACCTTTTAATAATTTTCTGGCTTACATGGGCTATTTTTAGCATATGAGAGCTTAGAGATTTAGTGAAAAATATGCTGTAATAACTGAAAATGCCAGACAAGAGTCATTTCAAGTTTAGAAATTTATCCGATAATAAGTTCTTCATCAGTGGATATTACTTCCCAGGTGATGCATGGAATTTGGGGCAGCGGATGACTGGAGATGGTGCTAATGTGATTTGTGCCAATAAATTACATATGAAATGCCCACAGAATGCATGCAAATGTTCCCTGAAGGGGCCCTGTGAAGTTTATTCTTCATTTCTGATAGCTGAGTCTCAGGTTGCTCTTAATCATCGGAAAATCCCATCAGCAGGTGGCCTTTTATGGGGCAGGGTGTGAATTCTCACGGTTGCTGAGTGCACGGAGTGACTCCGAAAACTTGGAAGATAAAATTCAAGAGAGAACCACCCGCAGAACATTTGAGTCCTTAAATGCTTATGTGGTTTGCTGTTGATACAGAAATCTATCCTTTGAAGATGGCCTCTGAGTGGAAATGTGCTCTGGAAAAATCCCTCACTGATGCCGCACAGTTTCCTCTTCCGATGGAAGTATTTAAGGTAAGATGTCGGTTCCTAGTGACTTGTTTATTACTCTTCTCAACAGCAGCCATTCTTGAGTGAAAAGTTTCTCATAGTGAATCCTTTCCCACCTGCTCAGCCAGTTATCATTTGAAATGTTTAAAATGTTACCTGTGAGCTTGTGCTTTGTTTTGTCATCTTCCCAAGTACTCGTGTTACAAGATGCTGATTGAAATTCTGTGGCTTTCTTGTTTTTCTCCATAATGCATTATTATAGAATAATAACACCTTCACCCCTTACAAAGGGAACAACAACAACAGCAAAAAGTTAGCAAGTCTGTTTTTGGTATTTGTTTGGTAAAAATAATAGAAAATGATGCTCCTCTTGACGGGTCGGTCGGTTCTCTGGATGGACCAAGAAGTTTGAGTGAGTATCTGATGGGCCGTAGGCCGTGAGGGTTGGGGGTGCCAACAGAAGGGGAAAGAAACACACAACTGAAATGGATCACTGTGTTCCTGACACTTGAAAATTAGGCCTAACACTTCCATGTAGATGAATATGAAGCTGTGGGCGGGGATGATGTGTGCGGCCCAGAGGAAGTCCTGAAATGTCCTCTTCCTACCTGGACCTCGAGTCCTGGGGCAGTTCTAAATGTGGTTGCTGTCACCTGGCAGAAAGTAGTCTTCCCATCCCGAGGGGGCACGTTTCTGCAGTGCCGTACACATCCCCTGTGGAGAATACCCGGGCAGCAAGAGCTTAGGGCCTGGGTGTGGGCGCTGGTATGCCGAAGTCCTTACTCAGAATTTAAACCCATCACAACAAATTGTGAACCTTCTCTAGCTGCACTTTTCCTTGTTTATAAAATTGGACCTAAAGAGATGGCTTTTAGGGACCCCTGGGTGGCTCTGTGGTTGAGCGTCTGCCTTGGGCTCAGGGCATGATCCCGGGGTCCAGGCTCCCCTCAAGGAACCTGCTTCTCCCTCTGCCTGTGTGTCTCTGCCCCACCCCCCGCTTCATGTCTCTCATGATTAAATAAAGTCTTTAAAAAAACAAGATGACTTTTAAAACTAGTGATAAAATTATGTTCTGAAGTTTGAGTGATGACTTCTACAGTGTTTGGATCCTCCTGTATAAGAGGAGCAGCATCGATAGACTAGGCTAGTAGGGGTGGTGATCACTGGCAATGAAACAATGTTTTGAGGGTTTTGTTTTGTTTTTGCTAACTCATCAATGACTTCATTCCTCACTTCTCCCTCCCTCCTTCCCTTGCCTCCTTCTTTCCTTCCTTTCTTGCTCTCCTGGTAACATCCTCCCCTGGAAAAGGTAAAAGTAATAACTAAAAACAACTTTTACTTTTCCATTACATATCTGGCTCTACGGCCTCTTTGCGTCCCCCTTTTTGACCTCTATGGTCAGTGTCCACTGTCTTCATGGTGGCCTTATTTAAACATAAACAAACATAATTAAAATTTTATTTTTTAAAACATTTTACTTATTTATTCATGAGACACACACAGGGAGAGGCAGAGACCCAGGCAGAGGGAGAAGCAGGCTCCTCGTGGGGACCCGATGTGGGACTCGATTCTGGGACCCCGGGATCATTCTCTGAGCTGGAGGCAGATGCTCAACCACTGAGCCACCTAGACGACCCCTTAGTAAAAGCATAAACTGGATCATGTCCCTCAAGTTTGAAAAAATGGATTTTCTTTTGAAATACATTCCACATCTGTGGGGCGCTCTGAGTAACAGGTGAGGTCTAGACTCGGGAAGTCACCACCAGAAAGAAGCCTTCTGCGTGTCCTTCCCAGACATGCTCTCCTGGCTCTGCCAAGGCACCTGGTGCCTTTGCCTTTGCGGCGGTCATTTTCTTGCTTCTCTTTGTAGTGTTACTGCTGGTGTATGTTTTCCTAAATGGCTTATTATTTGCTCTTGACAAAGTAAGAAGCAGATATAAGCCTACTTTTTTCAGAAGAAACAAGGCTTTTCCTGGGGTGCCTGGCTGGCTCAGTTGGTGGAGCATGCAGCTCTTGATCTTGGGGTTGTGAGTTCGAGTCCCACGTTGGGTGTAGAGTTTACTTAAAAAAAAATAAAACCTTAAAAAAAAAAGAAAGAGGCCTTTTCCTGCTCTTTGGAGGGGAAAATAGCTGAATGATGTTTGGGTAATAGGCTGGCTTTGCTTTTTCTTGGTTTACAAGAGTCGAGTCAGCAGAGTCATGAGCTGGTCTTTAGAGAATTAGAGTTTATCGTAGTTGAGCTGCCGTCTGCCAGAGCTCCCGTGAACTCCAGGGACCGGCCATCCCTGAGACATACGGACAGGAACCAGTTGGTTTATATTTTCTGCTTTTATAGCTTAACTCCTGTTCCCGGAACAGGCCCGAGCGCTACTTTCTGTGATGTGAATGGAATGTTCTCCTCGGCTCCGGGCAGCTGGGCCGAGAGCAAGGACTGGGGACCTGTTTTGTATTTGATCCCAATGAGCCTGACGCTGTTCACGGTCTCCGTCTGCCCTGTTTGGCCTTCTCCCCTCAGGTCATGAAGCTGCTACGACACGACAAGCCATCTTGCTGGTGGCGGCCCACAGTGTCTCTCGCGTTGAGTCCGGGAGAATGTCTTTATTATGTCTTCATGCTTCAGTGAGAGGTTGGGTAGAGAATTCTAGGCTTTTCTCAAGAATTTGGAGGTATCACTCCCTTTTCTATTCCTTCCCTGCAATCTTGTGTTTTCCCCCACTGTTGCGCAGTTTCGCAGTGGAATGCCGTGGTGGGCATCCATTTCCTTCCATGATGCTGGCCACCTCCGGCACCTGCAGCTCATGCCTTTAATCTGGGGACGTTTCTTTTTTTTTTAATTTTTTATTTTATTTTATTTGTTTTTTATTTATTTTTTACATTTCTTTTTTCGAACGATGTCTCATATCTCTCTTTGGCTCTCTTGATTTGTGAGTATGTGGATGCGGTACTCCTGGACTGGCTTTTTACTTCTCTCTCTCTCTTTCAGTTCTATTTTCCATTTCCTTGTCTGTTTGCACCACTGTGAGAAGTTTCCTGAACTTATTTGTGCTGTTTTTACGACCACTTGTCTGGTGTGTTTTTGCTGGATGTTGTTTACAGCCTCGTCTTCTTACCGCACAGATGCATGAGTTTCTCTTGTTGGAATTACTGATTTTTAAAAGCTTTAAAAGCTTTTTTTTTCTCCCCTGAATGATCTGTTTTCTCCATGTTGCCTTTGGTTCTGGTTGTCCTTGTCAGAGGCTTTCCGACGATGTCAGAAAATCCTTGACCGTGGGTCTCGAGTAAGGGGGGGTTAGAAAGCCGAGGGTGGAGCTGGTCCGTGTAGGTGACCTTGGAGAGCTGCTTTTTTATATGGTGGCTTTTTCTCCTTAGCTGATTTTCCAGGGGGGTAGTTTTCAACTTCCAGCTTGGGGCTCAAAATCCAGCTTGGGGCTGTTGGTGGTGTTGGGTGAGCTGGGGAGAAGAGGGCTGGGGGTTTTGGCACTGAGGGACCAGGGACCCACACCTACAGCTCAGGGGCCATCTGTTTCACCCTCTCCAGAGGAGACTGGGGAGGACGGTTGGTCTTTCAGGGTGGGGAGGGGACCCCTTCCCTCACCTGCTCCCATTTACCTCCAGTTTGTTTAAGATTTTATTTATTTATTTATTTATTTATTTATTTATTTATTTATTTATTTGAGAGAGAGAGAGAGAGAGAGAGAGAGAGAGAAGGAGCATGGGGAGGCAGGGAGGAGCAGAAGGAAAGGGAAAGAGAATCTCAAGCGGTCTCTGCACTGAGTGCAGAGTCCAACGCAGGGCTCCATAACCCTAGGATCACGACCTGAGCTGGAACCGAGAGTCAGTCGCTCAACTGACTGCACCCCCCAGGTGTCCCCCCATTCACTCCCAGTTTTGGACATGTGGTTATTACTGGTTTCCGAGGCTCCTGAAGATGCCAGTTTCCCTGGGTTGGTTCTCGGCTTTGCTGCTGCAGCCTCAGGATTTCCTTCTGTTGATTGTACTAAATTAGTCACTGCTGGTTCATCTGTACTTCTGTTTCCATTCCTTTGTTGCTACTGAGCGGGTTCGTGTCTGCAGATTTTTATTTATTTTTTTGCTGGAATTTTGGTTAGAGTTGAGGGAGATGCTCAGTTAAGGCATCTGGCATTGGCATCTGGCAGCTCCTTTCAAGCAGCCTCATGGCCTGGACTGTATAGTTGAAGCTCCTTCCAGGTTGTGCCAGGCCTGCCAGGACTCCGTGCCTGCCTGCCTGTATGCCTCCTGGGAGGCATCTCCCCGGGGTGCCGGGTGCCAGCCTCTGCTCTACTCTTCACATACTCTCTGCCCCTGTCTTGTTCTTTCTGTTAAATCTTGCTGAAGATTTGCTGCAATTTGACTGCAAATACACATCTGTTCACAAAGCCTTCCAGGGGCCCCTGGGCTCTGCCCCTACCCTACATGAGGGGCTCCCTCTTGGGTCCTGTCGCTCAGCTCACACTTAGACTTTGCCATCTGTGTGGTTCTTGACGGTCTGTCCATGTCTTTTTGCCTAACCGAAGCTTTTGGAAGGCAGGGACCATGTTTTTCTTGTTCAGTGTTGAAGCTGTTGAACCAGACTCTGTAGCTGCAGTAAAGCTCAGAAAATCCTGTCGGATATGTGAGCAAATTCGTGAATAGACAGGTGCCTTTAAGTCATTGATTTAAAATATGTTGAGTTCATATAGTTGTGGGTTAACTGGATATGCAGACGTACTGATCAAAATGTGAATGCTAACACTGAAAAGGTAGAAATGTTAGTAATCCTAATGCATTTTTAATTAACGATTTACTAATTCATTACCCATTTATTGAGCAGCTACTCTCTGCAAGATGCTATTGACCAGATTTCAGGGTCTCATCATTTGTCTACATTTTTTTTCAAAATATAGTGACCTTCTTCCCTCCCTTTCATGTTTTCCTATTAGAATTCAGACTCTACTGTGGGTGGGCTGCTGAGAGTTATTGCGCTCAATGTTTTGTTCATAATGAATAGTTGCTTTAAGAGTAGATCCTGAATATTTCCTGCTTTCCGCAGGATGTGTGGAATGGGCATTTCATGAATAAAAATGGGTCGAATTGAAAGTTATGTGTTCCTGAGGCACTTCTATGAATGTTTTCTCTGATTTCAATTCGATGGAAAAGAACTGGGCAGTTGCACTTTCTTAACCATGCTTTTGTGTGGAGTAGATATTTATACATTTAATTTTGGAATCCCGAGAACAACCACCATCCCAAGGCTGTTGTAATAAATTACCACAAACTGGGTGACTAAAAACAATGAAAATGTATTCGGTCTTAGCTTTGGAGGCTAGAAGTAGAGATGGAGCTGTCCGCAGGACCACACTCCTTCCCACGGCTCTGGGGAGTGTGTCCTGGCTTCTGGGGGTTGCCTGCGATCCTTAGCATCTCTTGGGTTGTGGCGGCATACCCCCCAGCCTCTGTCTCCGTGTTCCCTCTGTGTGATTGTCCCAATTTCTCCCTGCTTATGGGGACACCCATCATCATTTGATGTCGGCCCACATTAGTGCAGCATGACTGCAGCTTAACTTGCCTGTGTCTGCAAAGACCTCATGTCTAAATAATGTCACATTCCCAGGTTTAGGGTGGATGCGAATTTTTAGGAGACATTATTCAACTCAGTAAAACCACATTTCATGTATGAATAGTAATTTAAGAAATCATATAATAGTATTCTCTACTGAGTTATCCTACTCACACAGGAGTCCCTAAGCTCAGAGAAATTGCATGGGGGACATGTGATGGGTTCTTCAGACTGTCTTAACAGTTGCTTCACGTTAATAAAAATTAGGTTTTTTTTTTTGTCTCAGGTTTTGGAAGTTTCAGTGAGCAATATTCTGCAGGCAGGGTGCAAAAATAGAACTTGTATATGTTTTTCTTCCCCTGTTATCACTGTTTGATCATCACTGTTTCTCACCAGGAAAACTTACTTCTATTATTTTCATTATGGTAAAAGTATATATGTTTGGATTCAGTCATGAGTCTTCCTAGATGCGTGTCATTATGGAACATTGCCATAGTGTTTAGCTGTTGCAAGACAGAAGTCAAAGCTATGCACATTTAATGCCTAGAGATGAGCAGTATTTCAAAGCAGTTCTTTTTAAATTATTTTTACACCATAGATAAAATGGGTATTTTGATGGAATACATCTCGTTTTGCTGCGGTGTTTGCCACTCTGAGGATGTGTTCCTCTGTGTACTTTGGTATCTGTGGTTCTATGCCTATAAGTGTGGTCTGCTAGTGTTAATGTACAGAATTCTTCATCTTGCATGAATATAGACAGTAATTGTGTAAAAACAAGCTCATCTTTAGTATTCCTGCTGTTATCTATCCTTGATTTGAGAGAACACTTGGGATGGCTTTTGGTTACCATTTTAGTGGGAATTCTGATTCTCCTGATTTGGAAAATGCAGATGATCTTTAAAAATGTACACTCATTTGAAAGACAAGTACCTAACAAAATGGCAACCATACAGAGGGAAAAGGATTTAAAAAAATGCATTATATTGAAAACTGAATAATGAAAAAGATTTTTTTCCTGATAACCAACCTCATTATTGAGGGACCTAATAGATGTGCTAAAATAATCCATATATTACTACTAATTTACTCCTGAAGGAAGGTAAATTTATAGAGGGGACTACAGTGCATGTCAACATGGTGTCTCATGGCTTCCTCTTTTCATTTATTAGGCAACCTTTGCAACCCGTCATTGGCTTGTAGGTCAAGTCCTACTGTTATAGTGATGAGACCAGAAGAAAGGGGCTGGTGATTTCTGTTCTGTTTCAGTTTTCAATTGCACTAAGTCTCCACTGCATGGATTTAGGGGAATTCAGTTACATCTTAAAAATGGGGCCAAGGGAGATGTGAAAATAAGAGTGTAGCTATCATTAACATAACCTTCCATGTCTCAGACATTCAGAAGCCTTCTCTAATCACTGTTAACTTTTCATTCTCTACAGTCCTCATAAGCTGCGATTACGTTTGTAACCCCACTCATCTTCGAGTGTTAAGTCATGGACATTTCAGTGACAACTCGTACACACATCAAAGAGATGTACACGTAAGAAGCCCGAGTTCCCAATTTGCCAGTTAAGTGCAATAAAGCATTTTTCCCTTAGGGGAATACCGGTGTGTAGCCCAGGGAAAGCCCGCTCTCCACCTGACTTCATTTGTTGAGCACACCTTGTAATTGCAAGGAAAGAATGTTATTTAAAATGTCACTGAAACCCATTACCCAATTTTATCCCTTAAAGAAGTGAACTTGCTCGAATATTTTTTTTTCATTCCACTGAAAAAAAAAAGTTTAAAATCTCACTGTGTTTGAAATTTCAAAGAAGCTGTTTAGAGATAGGCAGTAAAGTGAAAGTGAGGGTAAGACACAGGGACGTGAGGCCAGCACCGTGGCTTCGTCCCTGAAGCCCGGTTCTTTCTGATGCTTGCGTCGGGTCCCCAGCTCTAACCCCCAGGTTTTGTGAATACCAGGACTCATAGGACTAAGATGTGGTTATGCTCATGGTTGGTTAATTACAGAAAAAGGGCATAGAGCTAAATCGGCCAAAGGAAGAGCAGCATGGTGTGGACTCTGGACATGGATGCACAAGCCTCCATGGGTCCTCTCCAGAGTGTCCCAAGGGAGACTCTGAATTGCGACAATGTGTGCTAACCATTGCCTTCCAGGGCAGCGCATCTAAGGCCCCACTGGCCTTGTAGGCGCCATCTGCTCAGTATGTCCCCAATTCCTCAGCTCCCAGAAGGAAATCATATTGTTTGTACAAACAGCATTGGCACAGCGGGCTACGCTTCTACATAGGGGAACTTTCTATCAGTGCAGAGTGCTATCTATAAGCCATAACTCCGGATGGCAGCCCAGGGCTAACCCCTTCCCAACGACTGCCGCCTCTGGCCTACTCTGCATGTTACTCCTCTTCTGCCCACCTCCGTTCCATCTGTGGACCAAGCCTGGCAGCTCTGCGGTCACAGTCTGTCTCAGATTCAGTCACTCTTCTCTTGGTCCATCGCCACAACCCCTGTTTCCTGGACTGCTGCCTTAGTTACAGAACCGTGTTCCTGGATGCTCATCATTGCTTCCCTGCAGTCTGTTCCTTAGAGGGCCGCCAGAGTGATTCTTCTGAAACAAAATTCAGATCCCATCACTCTTCTGCATGTGACTCTTCCTGGGGCATCTCATCCTGCCCCTGGTCCTGCGTGGTCCTGCTCCCTGTGAGCCCGTCTGCCACCTTAACCCTTCGGTGAACTGCTGCCCCTCCAACACGGAGATGCCCCTGCTCAGGCCTTCTCAGTAACGCTCTGTCTGCCTGGAAAGTGACCCCAGAGGCCTGCGTGGCATCTTCTCTCACTTTATTCGGGTCTCTGCTTACACTCTCTGCCACCATCTGTCCTCCTTCCATCATCATGCCCATCGTAGCACTGATCCCCACGCATATTCTGGATTAATTTGCTTTTTCTGCATCTGATGTTTCCCCCAGCTAGAGTGGAAGCTCCATAGAACAGCCTGCGGCTCCGTCCCCAGTGCCTTGAACAGTGCCTGGCACATAGTGAGTACGCGATAAAAATTCCCAAGTGGTTTAGTGAAGAAGTAACTACAGAAATCTGCTCAGAAGAGTGGAGACTCCGAGGCCATGAGTGTTACGTCAGTGGGGCAAGTCTCATGTGAGTGGTTCTGAATGATGCGGTGACCACGTGCAGCACACGTGAGAGCACCCAGAGGAATATTAGGGATGAATTGGAGTGGAGGAAACATCTCAGCCTCTGTGAGGTCCTGTTGGCAGTGTAGTTGCAATGTCTGTGTGTACGTCTTGCTGACGAAGATCGGTCACCCATGTTGTGTGTGGACTCGTTTTCTTCTCAGAGTCTCCGGCTTTTATTACCACGCCAGGTGTTTGCAGTAATGCATCATAGGGTGCTGGGTGTGATGCATACTTTACTGATTAAACAGATCTGTGCAGATACAAGGAGCTTGAGGAATGTACTGGAGAGGCCATCAGGCAGGAGCTGGGTCTGAGTGGCTGTGTTTTGCCTTCTGGGCATCTGGTTTCCCACCGTACGGCCTGTCTTTCCTAGTGTCGCATCCACGTTCCTCCGATCCACGTCATAGCTGGGTAGATGAGATGTGTCTGGGTGGTGACAGCCGATGTTTTCGGATCACTCCATTTTACCAGAAGCTGAGGAGAGCTGTGCTTTTCGATGGGACGTGTAGATCTAGCCTCTAGCCATGGTCCATCCCATTATTGCCAAGTCTCGATTGACATCTGTGGCTGATGTGGAGGTTACTGGGAGCCAAGATCATGGTAACTGGCGCTTTTCCTTCATCAGGACTCAACAGTGGGTCAGAAGACCGTGCTTGGTCTAGTACTTGGTCTAGAACTTGGAAAAACCACCAGGTCTCTGGCTGTTTGGCTTCTTTGACTTAAGTATCTGTTAAAAGGATCCCAGACTATTTGCACTAACAGGCCCCCTGGCAGTCTGCAGATAGAGGGCTTTCATGATGGCCAAACGACCCGCTAGATGTCCTTTGATCCCACCTCCAGCTGTATTTGTCATGATTTCTTCATTGCACCCTGCTCTCTAGAGCTGAGAAAGGGAGGGGGCCGCGGGGAGGAGGCTCATTGGTAAGAGAAGGTGCCGCTCACAGCCATGATTATTACTATTTTTCAACACCAGCAAGTTGACAAAGAAAGGCAGATATTCCATGCACGTTCGTCTTCTCTGTGCAGAGTGTTGGGGCTGTGCTCCAGCCACACTGATGATCCCCCGGCCTGTTATTTCTTTAGCTCTCTTCAGCTTTGAAGTATGTACCTGTCGGTGTGATTGTAGGTTTAACCCGTTGGAGGGAACCTCTTCTGTAGTTTAGGGTCTGAGACCTAGCTAGGTTAGAGGCCGGAGGGGGAAGGTGAAGTGGAGGCAAGAGAGAGGAGAGCTTTTCTTTCTCATTCTATCTGCTGCAGCCAAAGGGGTAGGGAAGCATGTGAGCTGTTGTGTTACGATGGATGGTGATGTTGTGGTTTCTATGGTGACTGATTTCTTTCTCTCTTGTTCTACTGCTAAATACAGCAACAACAACAACAAAACCCCCTTGTGGCTAAGTTTGGCCTTCAGGTGGGATAGTTAGATTCTCCAGAATTTGCTGTGGGCCCCCTGTGTCGGGCCAGCCCTTAATCGCTGGCATGATGTCCTCCGTCCCACATGGCAGACTGTGTGATACCAAACAGCGTAGCAAATAAGCGGTCTCATCAGGTTATACCCAAATGTTCCTTTTAAAGAAGGGCTGTCGGGCAGCCCTGGTGGCTCAGTGGTTTAGCGTCGCCTTCAGCCTGGGGCCTGATCCTGGAGACCTGGGATCGAGTCCCACGTCGGGCTCCCTGCATGGAGCCTGCTTCTCCCTCTGCCTCTATCTCTCTCTCTGTGTCTCTCGTCAATAAATAAATAAAATCTTAAAAATAAAATAAAGAAGGGCTGTTTTAGACCAAGGGTCCTTAGACTGATGGCTTGCCCCCTGCCACCCTGTTGATGCAGTTGCCCTGACCTCAGGGGTCTCCCCGCTGCCCGTTCCGGGCATTCCTCCCTCGGGGCTCCTTCACTGCACCCCTGGTCCTGAAGGCACGGCTCTGCCAGACGTGTGCGGCACCCCTCCCCTGTCGTCCTCATTTCTTTAAAGACTTCGGAGAGGGTTTTGCAGCAGAGCCTCTCTGGGGTGCTAGATTGAAGAGGAGCTCAGTCTTTCCTGGTGCGTAGAAATGCGAGGGAGGGCTTGTGCCAGGCTGCCCCTCGTATGCTTGGGTTCATGAACCACGGCACGTGAATTCCATTAATGGGAAAAGGATGATGGGGGCCATCTCGTTTTTATGAGCTTTGGAGAGAATCTTGGGAGAGACACACTCGAGAGGGCAAGTCTGGTCAAACAATAAGCATAACCGTAAAAATTGCAAAGCCGAGGTATGTGGAGTTCGCCGTAACAACGGCTCGGTTGCTGCTGCTTGCAATCTGCTAGATAGCAACTCGCTTCTAATTCTAAACATTAAGAATTTAAGAATATAGGCAACTTTCCATTATCTGCTCTGTGAGTTATCATTCCCAAATGGCTTCTGTTCGCCGCTGATTATTCTGGCTCCCACCAGTTACTGCGGTTTCGGGGACAGCAGGATAATATTAGCATGAACTCAGTGTCATTGGTGTTGGGATGTAGGGTGGGGGGTGCAGCATGCATCTCGAAGACAGAAACGTTTCAAAGTGATTGTTGTGTTAAATTTTTGTTTGTTCAGACTTTCCACGCCACTCTCCATCGATAAGAATAATTAAGAAGTGATTTGACTCGTTTCTTCTGTAGAGGATTTGGTAATGAGTCACAATAAAATTGTATAGAGGCAGTACACAAACACACACACACACACACAGATCCTTTGTGGGTTAGGTTGGACCTTTTTTTTAAAAAAAAAGATTTATTTATTTATTTATAGAGAGCGCGAGCGTGCGAGGGCGGGGGAAAGGCAGAGGGAGAGAGAATCCTCAAGCAGACTCTGTGCTGAGCGCAGAATCCCACACAGGGCTCGATCCTACAACCCTGAGATCATGACCCAAAATCAAGAGTCGGGTGTCTAACTGATTGAGCCACTCAGGGGACCTGGTTAGGTTGGACTTTTAATTACCGTGTGCCTTTTGTGAACAAGCATTTGCAAATCGCAGTATCTCAAGGAGGGAGACTGTGTAAGGAGGAGCCTAACTCCTTTCTTTCAGGGGTTAATGGTCTAATGGAAAACCAGGACCCCCAGCACAGCGATGCTTCTGTGCTGAGAACCCACAGCTTTCACTAAGCTCCATCCTTCCTTGAGAAAGGCCCCCTGAGGGGTCTGTGTGTAGCTCAGGTGTAAATGAAAGCATGGGGATCTCAGCTTCCCTTCCCTTCCTTGGACAGCCCTCTGAGTTGCCTTGTCTTAATGGTATGAAGTCAAGGGCAAGATGAAAATCTGCCTCCAGGATGGTCTCCAGCCCCACTTCTAACCAGAAGGATAAACATATCAGATAGACTTTTACATGCATATGTCATGTTGTGTTTAACATTTAAAAAGTGGAGCAAGTTTAGAATAGTAGAGACCAGACTTAAAGCTTGTTAATATTTACTGAAATGTCCTGTAGTTGCTGGTGAAATTTCTAAGTCCCAGGGACACCTGGGGGGGGGCTCAGTGGTTGAGTGTCTGCTTTTGGCTCAGGTCGTGATCCTGGAGACCTGGGATCAAGTCCCACATCGGGCTTCCTGCATGGAGCCTGCTTCTCCCTCTGCCTGTGTCTCTGCTTCTCTCACTGTGTCTCTCATGAATAAATAAATAAAATCTTGAAAAAAAGATTTCTGTGTCCCCTTGATTTTCCTAAAGGTACGTACAAGCATACATAACTTCAGGCTGTAAAGGAGTTCAGAAAATTTAGTCATTTTGGTTGTATTTGTACAAATTGGCCCATTCACTGGACCTCACTTGTTTCTGAGCTACTAGTGATTCAGAGAGGCTGCAGGTGCATCAGTGAGAGGGGGGTGAGCAAGGCCAGGCCGGAAGCATTCTTGTGTTATGAGTCGCACACCTTCGGAGTGTCTCTGGAATATATAGAAACCCTTTCAGAGGGCACCTGGGTGACTCACTTGGTTAAGGACCTCACAGCATGATCCTGGGGTCCTGGGATCGAGTCCTGCATTGGGCTCCCTGCTTAGTGAGGAGTCTGCTTCTCCCTCTCCTGCTTCCCCTTGCTTGTGCTTGCTCTTTCTCTTTCTTTCTCTCAAATAAATAAATAAAATCTTTTAAAAAAGACTCCTGGGGGGGTCTCCAGGCCCAGAGAAGTTCATTCTTTGTCCTACCCTGGGCTGGGAGCCCGTGGTGGATCCACAATGCGTACACAGACCTATCTGAATCCCAGGGCCGAGATCCATTTGCTTTTGTAGAGTCTTTAGAAGTAAACAAGGGTATTTAAAGGCTGAGCCCAGGAAATGTCATTGCAACAAGGAATGAGGAAATAAATCCTGAGGGTGTTAAGTATGTGCCTACCGAAATATCATACATGTCCTGGAATATGTTGAGTGACCCTTCGTTGCTCAGTCACTTCTGACAGAGGCTCTGTTAGATATTAAGGCAGGATGATTCTTTATTGTCATAATGAACATGTGCTCCCATTTCTTTCAAATGCTGGTATCCAGAGGCTAATGGTGCTCCCTGTGTGGAAGTAGACCCACTGGTGTAGGCCAGTAGGAGTGGCCCCGTTTTTCTTGACAGCGATTGGCTTGGGAAGATGCATGTGACCACTTTGGGTCAAGGGTGTATGAGGACGCCGGTTACATGGTTTCTAGCATAGGTGACCTGGCTTTTCAGAAGATGCATGGGGAAGGGGTGGCTCTCTCTTCTCCCTCTGTACTTCATCCCATTAGGCTGAGGATCCTGGGACCCTGCAGCCATCTGCAGGCCCTGAGGAGAGCTGCCCTATGGAAAGTGGTTCCCCCAGAGTGGTCCCTCCACTGAACGAACCTGGGCCATGTGTGACGTTGTTCCCTCCTCCCTTTACCAGCAGCCTTAGTGGAAAATTTTGTTATGGGACATAATGGATGTCCTTATGGCTCAGGCCAGTGTGAGTGGGATTTTGTGGCCTGGCTATGTCAACGTGGCCAATGAATAAGGCTTTCCTTAGGGAATGGTACCCACTGGGTGACTTGGTCTACTTGTCTCTAGGTTGGAAGTGATGGTCTTGTCTCTAGGTTGGAAGTGATAGTTTACTCCTTAAAAATAACACACCCTTTGCTACCAGGGTGGCAGGCAGATTAACAAGTACCTAAGTCATTTATCATCTTTATTTTATACACAGAGTACCTGTTGTGTGACACCAGATTGTGAGTAGGGTGTGTTTGTGGTGGTTCTCTTCATCCGGCATAGCATCTTCTCATGTCAGACACCAAGTGTTCAGAGAGGTGGCCTTGGGAGGCTAAGTAACAACACTGGACCTGCAGTGTGGACTGGCTCAGATGCCCAGTCAGGATCTCCAGGCCTTGTTGGGATGACATGTAGTAAATCAGAACTGAAAGGGTTGGCCTGCACGAGTCATCGAACCAAGACAGGAGGGAGCTTCCGGGTTCACTAAATGTTGGAGACAGAGGTGCAGAGAACCAAGGGACTTTGAGGGACTCATTGAAATTGAAGGGTGAGGAGCCCACACATGCAGGTTCCCCTCTCCAGGGTGTCTGAATCGGGGAGACTTTGCCTGCCAGGGGCCATGTGGCAATGTTGGGAGGCATTTTGCTGGCCACAGCCAGGAGGGAGCTACTGGTGCCTCGTGGGTGGAGGCCAGAGATGCAGCCAAGAGCATCGTGTAGCACACAGAACAGCACCACCAACAAAGAATTATCCGGCCCCCAAATGCCAACAGTGCTGAGGCAGAGATTGAATACTTTTCTCCCCTGGAAACAGGTGGACGGGGAGAGATCGAGGACAGCCAGGATTGAGGAAGGCGCTTGGGACTCTGTTATTAGGCCTGTGCCAGACTTCCTGGCAGTTGGCACTTAAAAATGTGGGATCTTCTCCATCCCACACTGTTGAGAGGAGTGGACCCCCCTGCACTACAGAAGCTGCTGCCTGTGTCTGCACGGGTCGGAGCACAAGATCCACCTGCTCTGTGGAAGAGCGTTGCTCGCTATCTGCTCTACTTTCTATCACTGAAGGGTGGCGTCGACCCGAGTGGGGACCGTTCAGGGCCATGGTCATATTTCCAAGACAACAGTTGGGTTGCACTTGGGGCTTCTTCAGCAGAAGGGGCACCCAGCAGTATTTTTGTCAGTCACGTTCCATCTCTGGGCTGTGAAGCTTGGATCCCCCCTGGGGGATTCCCCCCCAGGAGCGGCCACCAAGCTCTTCCAGAGCCCAGGGTGCCTGGACTGCCCCCCTCCCAGCCCCCCGGAGGGTTGCTGTGGAAACGGGAAGAGATGCCCTGGCTTTATCGGGGAGAGGATGAAATAAGTGTGGGAAGAGACACTGTAATCACTGTTTACCTACACACACAAAATCAGCCGTGGTTTTTTCCATGACGCTGCTGTAAGTGAGGTCGAATTCCTTGCCACTTACAAATGCTTTTATGGTGCTAAATGTTAATCAATGAAAGGCATTCTCAGTACTCTGGGTTTTTTCGTTGTTTTTTTTTTTTTTTTTTTTTTTTTTTTTTTTTTAAATCTAGCGTACCACTTTTTGGATTTACTGTGAAATAGGTCTACTCTAGTTACCGGTTATAAATCTTGTGGTTCAAGTTGAAGTATATAGTACTACATTTCCTCATGACTATTTTTTAACTTGATTTACTGTATGGCTAGTAGATAAAACTGCTATTTACAGCTGTAAGTAAAGAATGGAAATGCTGATTAGGGTGCAGCGTACAGATTTTTTATTACATTTTCATTATAAATATTTCATTGGCTAAATTTAATCCAGTGCAGTGGAATTAAAATGTAAAAATGCTATTGATTTAATAAATGCTGGCTTCCTAATGTCCATTTTTAGATGAAACTAAGATAATGAGAGTAATTTTCTAGTGAACATATGAGTGCTAGATCTCTGGTAAAACAAAGAGGAACAAGATGATAAATTGCACTGGATTTTTTTTTTAAGCATGTCATATCATGCTGATATAAGTAAAGGCATTAAAGCGCAGTTCATTATATATCAATTTGAACGTAATACTAATTAAAACCTTCCTTTGACTTCACTGAAGCCTATTCTTAGAAATTATGTAAATTAATCGAGGCCTTTGAAAAGATGCAGGCGCAGCATTTGAGTACCCTGTGGTATATTGGAACTGAAAAAAATTACACTGTGCAATATTTTTGTGTAGATATGACACACAAGAGATTTTGATGCTGGAGGTGCCTGGGTGGCTCAGTCAGTTGAGCATCCGTCTCTTAATCTCAGCTCAGGTCTAGATCTCAGGGTCATGAGTTCAAGCCCTGCATTGGGCTCCACTCTGGGCATAGAGTCTGCTTAAAAAAAAAAAAAAGAAAAAGAAATTTCGGTGCTTAAAAAAATGTGGGGGGATCACCAAATTGCATATCTCTTTTTTGCCCATATTCTTTTTTTTTAAGATTTTATTTATTTATTCATGAGAGAGAGGGAGGCATACACAGGCAGAGGAAGAAGCAGGCTCCCTGCAGGGAACCTGATGTGGGACTAGATCCCAGGACCCCAGGATCATGATCTGAACCAAATGCAGACGCTCAACCACTGAGCCACCCAGGTGCCCATTTTATTTCATATCAACATAAGCAAAAAAGAGAAAGCAAAGAATTGAAGACCGAGGCTCATATTGCCACCACTGCAAGACTTCCTGGAGCAATTGATTGTGGAACTTGGGTTAGGAGTCTGGTTTCTGCACTGGGAAAGGATGCACTGCTTACCTTACATTGACATCCTCACAAAGTGCATTTTTATTGCGTTGTGTTAATTAGTTTGAACTCATTCCCTCCGTGCTGCATCCTTCATATTGTTCTATCATGTGAGACGTATTTCTCTAATGAAGCAGGGGTGGCAGGAAGCATCGACTATTTTAGGAGTCTGTGATAGCCACATAGCAAATTTTGGGGGCATAACCTGCAGCTCTTCAAGCCTCTAAAATAAATGCAGAGGGGTGAGTCAGGTTCAAGTAGGAATGTGACCAATGAGGAGGACCCAAAATGATGGAACATTCCATCTTTCCCATCTTTTCTTTCTTCTGTGTCCTGATGAGTATATGCTTCATCTCCTCCTGTAGATTAATACTCAGAGTCGTTTGCCGTTTTATAAAGAACTCAGGTGCTTGCCCTGATGCTTTATCACCCTGCCAAATAAGTTTGGGATGGTGCTTACTCTTGGATGACGAATATTAAGACAGCTCTAGGCAGTGACGTTTGATTCTTCTGGAAACAGCTAGTAGAAGGCATGGCAACTCTTTCCAGGGCAGGGATCACATCAGAGGCTGATGCTGGAAGCTGTGGGTGACCAGTGTGGGCCTGGTGCACCCCAGGGGATGCTCTGAGGTTGGCCGGTCTACCTGGCCTCTGCATCTCAGGTAAAATAAAACAAGACATCAGCCAAAGCTATAAAACCAAACAACCAAAGACACTGGTTTGTCTGCTTTTCTTTTTCCAGCGTGACATGTTATTTATTCCTCCTTAGTCATTTTCTAACTAAATTTCAAGCTTCTCAACGTCAGGAGCCACATCATCTTCTTGCTCTTTACTCTGTATAAATGAACACTTAACACATAGTATTTAAAATACTACTGACAGATTGAGATTCGTGTGCACTCTGCAGCCAGGAACTAGATTAACCACGTTTATCAGATGAACCTGTCTGGGTTAACATTGATCACGTGAGAAGATAGGTATTGATGAAGGATAGCTTGCTTACCAGGCCCCTGGGGCATTTTGCTGCACACGGTTCTTAAATCTTCATTGCTTAAAGAACACACGAAAGCAGTTAGTAAAAAGCCACCTCTTAATTTTTTGAAGACTGATGGTATATAAACATTTTAGGGGGTAAGTTTTTAGTGTCACGATACTCTGACACACTTTTTTCATAAGCCATTGAAAAAGTATTATGAATTAACAGCAAACATTGAAGGTTAAGTCAATGATCAGTATTTAGAGCTGATATTTTTTAATCTGGCAATATCTGTCTTTGAAATAAAACCTTAGGAGCTTATGGGCTTCAAGAGTGTTTTTTTTTTTAAGATTTTATTTTATTTATTTATTTTTAAAGATTTTATTTATTTATTAATGAGAGACACCGAGAGAGAGGCAGAGACACAGGCCAAAGGAGAAGCAGGCGCCCTGCAAGGAGCCTGATGTGGGACTCGATCCCGGATCCTGGGATCAGGACCTGAGCCAAAGGCAGATGCTCAACTGCTGAGCCACCCAGGCGCCCTGGGCCGCAGTTTTATTTGTTTATTTATTTACTAATTAGCGATAATAAATAAAAGATCCTTTTTGGCCTTTGTTTCCCAGTCCATCCTATAACCTGAAGCTCAGCATGGGTGTAGTCAGACCACTTGGATTTGAATCTGGCTTCTCTGGTGAGCTCTGTGTCCTTGCTTAGATGACTTAACCTCTCTGTGTCTTAATTTCCTTACTATAGGGTGGATACTCCCCTCCCTAGTCTACTGTGAGGGAAAAATGATGATACAAGGAAGTGCTCACAAGTATTATTTTTTTTATGATAGTCACACAGAGAGAGAGAGAGAGAGAGAGAGAGGCAGAGACATAGGCAGAGGGAGGAGCAGGCCCCATACACCGGGAGCCCGACGTGGGATTCGATCCTGGGTCTCCAGGATCGTGCCCTGGGCCAAAGGCAGGCGCCAAACCGCTGCGCCACCCAGGGATCCCGCTCACAAGCGTTTACAATGTGCTAGGTTGTTTGTTTCTCTACTTGATACCATGTGCCAAACCAGGTTATTCTCCATGCAGAGACTAAGGGAGCTCCTGGGTTCCTGGAGAGAATAAAGCTGATGGAGAACAAAAGTTGATGTATACATAATCTCTTGTACGTTGTCATGCCACTAAAAATAAGGTTCCCTGAAGAGCGATTGTTAAGGTAGGCTGCTAAGACAGTCCTCCAATAAAATGAATGGCATTTTATTTCTGATCAATATAAAACTACTTTCAGGCAAGAATAAAATGTGTAGCAATGGATGTAGATGGGAATGACACTGCCAGCATTTCTTAAACGGAAGTTTTTCTGTAAGCAATTTAACTGGACTCTGGCACATTTAAATAAACAGTATTTCTTGAGTGTGACAGGCATATTTGTGAATGTACTGAGGATTTAGTAATCCCTCCTGATTTCAGGAATAACATCATTCTTGATCCAATAATTGTGAGGTGTGAATGATTCTCTAGAGCTTTGCAAAGGCCAGAATGCATCTTTCAAACCACAGTGAATTTTCCATTATCTCTCGGTAGATAATCAGTTTTGCGAATCATCTTCAGGGGCCAGGAACCCTGTCTCCTTTTTAACATCGAGAATGATTAGCTGGTGTTTGTGTAAATGAACGCATGTACTCTCAGTGCATTAGCAGCCCAAAGTAAATGGTCTGGGGGCGATTAAATTTGTTTTTCAATGAGTGTATCTGTACTTTTCCTCATATACTTATATATACACACACAGAGCTCAGAAAATCTGTACATTATCTTATTTGGAAATTTATTGGCATTGAATTAATTATCATAAAAAAACTCCGTATTTTTTAGGAGTGACAGTGACTCCCTTTCCCTTTTTTTTTTTAAGTCCAGGATACTGACTTCCTGCCTTCTTTTTTTTTTTTTTAAGATTTTATTTATTTATTCATGAAAGACAGAGAGAGAGAGAGAGAGGCAGAGACACAGGCAGATGGAGAAGCAGGCTCCATGCAGAGAGCCTGATGTGGGACTTGATCCTGGGACTCCAGGATCGTGCCCTGGGCTAAAGGCAGGTGCTAAACCGCTGAGCCACCCAGGGATCCCCTCCCTTTGCCTTTTTTGATCAGCCTTAAAATGCCTAAATCCAGTATTTTAAGGCTCAGCCTCCCAAGCTAAATTTACCAAGCCATTTTCCCATAATCTTTTCTTTACCCTTCCGAGTCATGTGCTTTCCTATTCCAAATTAAGATTCACTCCTGTAAGTCCTCGGGTTGCCGTCATTATAGGAGTCGTGATTTTATGCATGCTGCAGTAAAGAAGTTCATTCTGGAATTTCTTCTAAGCCTGGATCTTCCATAGCTGTTGTCTTTTCCTTCTCCCTCTGATGTTACTGTGTGTGTGCTCTACGTCATGTAGTGCTCTGTGTGTGTGGTACCTTGGTGGTGTTTAATGTGTGCTTATTGAGTGAATGATGGAATGATTGGGATGAATATCAATAAATCATCTAGTCTTGATCATTTCTTCAGCTTCATTCAATAAGCACTTGTTGGGGTCTTTATTGGAAGAAGCAAGGAACACACATAAGAGAGATCAGCCTTGGCTGAGAAGAATTGCACTGAACACATGGCTACCTGTCCTGTTTGTTGAAAGGCCTCCAGTGGCCAACTGGAGGTTTCAATGGCAAGCCTTTTTGAGCAGATACTGTTCTATCTCTTGTAGTAAAAAAAAGTTTCTGACATCATCATTCATGAGGGACATAAGCATTAAAGCAGTAGGGGTACAATCATAACCAAACTCAGGATCATCATGTGTCTTTTTTCCTGGATTTTTTAAAAACATTTCATTGTATTGATTTGCCTTTGAAACAGGTGGGATTTTCTACATAGTCATTGAAGGATTGGTCTTTCTTTCTTTCTTTCTTTCTTTCTTTCTTTCTTTCTTTCTTTTTTAAATACTGATTAAAGGTGAATCTAAGAAAGTGGAAGGTGGGTCTGGTAATACAGGAACGTGTTATATAGTTTCCAGGCTTGTTTCTGAAATTGAGGGTTCAAGTTTAAGAGGCTCTTCTGGATAGATGTGGATTATTTGAGACCAGAATATAAACACCTATGTTTGGATGCAGCCATGTCTCATAACATCTGGCTTCCTTTCTTAGTGTATTAAACGATAGGATTGAAAAGTTTTCACATAGTTTGGAACAAAAACTGATGTTTTTCCATGAGTAAGAGGTCCATGTGCTTGCAAGTAATTGAAGGCTAGTGGAAATAGTTTAAGATGTAGGAAATTCAAGCTGTGATTGACAATGAGAAGACTCATCTGTAAACCTTTACTCTCTAAGCATTATTTTTAAATGGCTTAAAAATAGTTTAATGTCACTGAGATGAAATACTGTCAACACCATTTTAATTTTTAAAAAATATCAATGTCGCTAATATTTTATTTTCACCTCACACATGGCCTTGTATGATTTTAATGTGAAAGGTATTTTTTATGGATAAGCAGAGAGAGACACTTGGTGGTTGACAAACAAGCACATGGCCTCTCCAGAAAAAAAGGAAGGAGAGTGTGTGATTTCTGCATGAAATTATCCCCTCTTTACCTAGAGTTTGATGATGAATACACTGAAATCATTAATGATAAACGTTGATAACACAAGCTAGCAGCTCTGAAAGGAGGTTATCCAAGGAGCAAATTGTTGCCTTGAGCCTTTATGCTTTATTTCTAAGGAAAAGCAGCCATTGCCTGGTCCCACCTGACAACTAGGAATAAGGTAAGACAGCTATTAAGGGACATCTAGTAGTGTAGGGTGCCTGGTGCCATAGAGTTTTCAACACAATGTTGGGAGCTGTGATGGAGAAATCGGGCAGGGCTTGAAGCATTGACCCAGGAGGGGTGTAGATTGGCCAAAGGCTTCAAATCAGTGGTCAAGGTCACACTGAGATCCCGTGGTGTAGAATGGGTCCGGCGGTCCTGTATCAGTCCTACTTAGAAAGCTGGCTCTCCTCCAAGCAGGAATAGAGGTATCTGGAGCAAAGAGTGGGCACAGAGCTGAAATCAAGGAGGGGCTGATGACGGTGGGTAGATCAGAAGCCCAGAATGTCATCAGGCGGAAACAGAAAGGAGAAAGAAATCGAAATTGCAAGGAGAGTGCTGGTGGCGGAGGCAGCCAGAAGTTACAAATTTCCTATTATTGGTGAGCCGCATCTCAAGAATGTTTAGCCTTGTAGCTGTGAGTAATGAGAGGGAACACAGCAGCAAGGAGGGACATCTGATAGCAGAGAGAAGCCCAACTTCTGTGAAAATATTACATTCGTCTGGGCCATTTATTATACAGTTGACCCTTGAACAGCATGGATTTGAACTCCACTTACACACAGATATTTTTCGGTAGATACGGTGGCGTGCTGTAGATGTGTTCTCGTCATGATTTTCATACTAACGTTCTCTTTCCTCTTACTTTATTTTTTTATTTTTTAAAAAGATTTTATTTATTTATTCATGAGACACACACACACAGAGAGGCAGAGAGACAAGCAGAGGGAGAAGCAGGCTCCATGCAGGCAGTCGACGTGGGACTCGATCCCAGATCCCCAGGATCACACCCTGGACCAAAGGTGGCACTAAACCCCTGAGCCACCCAGGCTGCCCCTCTCTGGCTTACTTTATTGTAAGAATACGGCATATAATATACACAACGTACAAAATAGGCATTAATCAACTCTTCATGGGATTGGTAAGGCTTTTCTGGTCCGCAGCAAGCTAATAACCTTTTGGGGGAGTCAGAAGTTACACATGGAGTCTTGACTGTGCAGGAGGTTGGCACCCCAAAGCCCTGCATTGCTCAAGGCTCAACTATAGTTACCTGTGGGTCTTTATTAGTATTTGGGGCCATTTCTGTCTCATCAAGCAGTAGAATCATGACTGCTTAAACTTGCTGACAGTATTCGGGCAAAGTGTGTGTTGTATTATGATTTTGGAGCCATTCCTTATCTCAAAAGGGGAAAAGGTTCTTGTATGTAAAATGGGGAAAGTGGGATGCCTGGGTGGCTCAGCTCGTGATCTCAGGGTTCTGGGATCGAGTCTCATATCGGGCTCCCTCTCAGGAAGCCTGCTTCTCCCTCTGCCTGTGTCTCTGCCTCCTCTGTGTGTCTCATGAATAAATAAATAAAATCTTTTTAAAAAGGGTGTGTATTTGTGCAACCGACTACTGTGCCTCAGTTCCCACTGATCATGAGACACTGGGGGGTGTTGATGTCTGACAGGAACTGTAACTTTTAATCTTTTCATTCAGGTGTCAGGTCTTGCTTTTGGGTGTAAGTTTCCCACTGTTGTCCCATCCCCCTGGGCGCTGTGGTCGAGGCGTGTTAATATGCATTCACTCTCTGTGCTGTTTCTTCTGATTTTTTTTTTCTGAGCCAGCTTCCCAGCCACCAATAAAAAGAAACACTGTAGAGGCATCTGGGGGGCTCAGTCAGTGAAGCGTCTCCCTTCAGCTCCGGTCATGATCTCAGGGTCCTGGGATCGAGTCTCAACATCGTCAGGCTCCCTGCTTGGCGAGAGGCTGCCTCTCACCTGCCCCCCGCCCCCGCCCCAGTCACTTATGCTCACCATCTCTCAAATAAATAAATAAAATCTTTTTAAAAACCCGCTGTACTGTAAGTATAAAATAATAAAATCACCTCCTGATATTCCTGAAGAATATTTCCTTGTGTTTGGTTTCCTATGCATGTGATTTTTGTAAACTGTTGGTAGTTAAGTTCTCAAGGAACTTATAAAGGCTGAGAACGGGTTAGTTCTCTCAGTGAGCTTGTGTCACATGTCCTTGCACCCTGAACACATCCTTCTTATTGGCCTGCCTGCCCCCCACCCCCAGACCCAGCATTTCTTGTGCGCGCACTGGGCATTGATACCTTTGCAGACTGCGGTGTGATGACCCGAGACAGGGTCCTTGGGGTTCTCTGGGTATCTAAAGCCTCCCCCTTGTTTGGTGAAGCAGCGCAGTGGTAGGGAGTCATGTAAGCAGTTCTTCTCTGCTCTCGTGTCCTCCCCCTGCTACCCCAACCGGGTTTTGCATGGGGGAGCAGCCCCAGCCCGGCGGGACTCTTCACGATGATCCTCGGAGTCACTTGTCGAATGACATCATTGAATTAATTAAAAATCCACTTTAGATTTGCAGATAAAAGAAAGTAATAGATCCCTCGGTATTTCTGTACGTCTCGGCCAACTGATGTATTTAGAAATAGCAGGGGGTATTTGCAGCTGTTACTCCCTCAGGGACAGGCTGCAAATACGTTTATTTATCTACTAGCATTTATACAGGCTGTGAGTTACGAGATGACCTCCGTCTTTGCAAAATAAATCCTGGTATCCAGAGTCCAGCCAGCCTCATCTATTGCTGTATAGGGAAAGTGGATATTGAAATTTGTTTTCTTGGGAAAGCGGGAAGGCTCCATCTCGCACGCATAAGGTTGCTGTGAGTGGGTTATAAAACTGCCAGACACCTATTAAACAGGGGGTGTTGCTCATCTTTATTGAGCAGGAGTCGGGTTCTGATTGTGTGCAGGGCTGTTTGGGGCCTTTATGTGCACACATTCCCAAGATCGGCAGCTCTCCGCCGCTGACCGATAAGCTGTGTGCTCTTGGGCTCAGGAGACAGGGATGAGCCGTATCAGCCACAGAGTCTCCCCGAAGCCCTGCGAACTAGTTCCATAGCAAGAGGCCCCGTCTTCTGAAGATGCGCCTGCTGTGTGTTTCAGATGACTGATTGCCTGCATTACTCTGCTGTGCTTCAGTTATAGCACCTAGGAAGATCAAAGCAGTGCACTGTGAATTTTTTTGCTCGGTGTAAATTTAAGCATGGCCACAAAGGCGTGTTTCCTTCCCTTGGAAAAGCAATTTAGCCTGCAGAAAATAATTAAATCCACAGTATCTCGCAATAATGAGAAATTTGAAAGGGGGAGGGTTAATTATTTCAATCCGATTTTAGTTACCCAATAAAGTGTTTAAGGAGAGCGTCCAGACAGGGCCCGAGTTAATTTACGATACCATGACTTTCAGCGTTTCTGTCCTTTCCCTGCAGGATCATGCAGATCTGCGAAGCCATTTCTTCACAGTTGGGATGAAGCTAGAAACAGTGAATTTGAGCGAGCCCTTTCATATCTGTCCTGCATCAGTGACCAAGGTGAGCTTCCCTCCCTTGCTCTTTTACCTTCATGTCCAGCCGACGGGACGAAATGTGCTGGCGCAGGGGGTGGAGTGCAGCGGGGCGAAGCAGCCCCAGAGCGAGCGCCTTCTCCTTGGGCCACGCTGTCCTAAGGGGCTCCTTTGGTCCCTGGCCCCACAGAGCCAGGCTGAGCACATGCCTCCTGTTGCGGCAGATTTGGTTCCTACGGGCTGTCAGGGCTGGTGGCCTTGAGGGACCCGGAGGGAGGCTCAGGTGCGCTGCTGACTGTACGGCCGTGAACTCCGCCGCCAGTACGCGGCACCTTCTTCGGTCAACCAGGGTCACGTCCACGCTGCTGTTTGTCCCCGTCCTCGTTCACTTGGGCTGCTCCGGATTCACCTGCTGTAATCGTTGCAGTGGCAACTCGCTCCTCTTCCACAGTCATTCGTGGGATCCCCTTGTATTTTGGAAATGCCCGACAGCGGTGGAAAGCACATTCCCATCTCCAGTGTGTGTCCCCACGTCTGCCTCCTTGTTGCCCCTGGCTCTCATTCACTAAAGGGAGAGCATGCTTCTCCGTTTTGCAGATTCAAAATGAGATTACCTTTTAAGGTAAAGTCCATTTTCCTGACGGTCTGATGGTTTTTCAAGATTATAATTTCCCTCGGCTGTGCCAATCATCTAGAGGAAGTCACCTGTGGAAGTCACACCTCCAGCATGTGTCTGTACCTGAAGCATCCTCCTACAGATGGCCGGGGAAACCGAGAAACCCACCTTTCTTACCCAATGTATGCTTTAGTTAATGGCCTTTTGTGTGGGAACTTAATTAACGGTCCAAAAGTCAATTCCATTTTAATTTCTTTTACCAAGGAAGACTGGATTTGTTAATACAGTGATGAGTGTTTCAGAGTCATTTTGTATGCTCTGTCTCTCTCTTTTTTTTTAATTTATGATTTGGTAAGGCTTGAGAGATACAGTGGTGATAATGTATTTCAGAGTCTGGAAAACGGCTGTAATCATGAAAGGCCTTTCTCTTTTTTTCTCAATTTTTTTTCTTTAGAACATAAATTACTTTTATGTAACTGTTATAGTAATTTATTTAAAAAAATAACTGCAGCTTCAGAAAAAAAATTCTGACTTATGCTTTGCATGATGGTTTTTTGGGTTGCGATTTATGTTCTTAACAGTCATAAGCCATGCACTAAAAGCCTTTTTATTTAAATTGACCTTTGGGGCTCTTCAATGTGTATTCTGGTAGGTGCACATTTTCCCAGAACTGGTGAGTGATACCTTGCTGAAGCCTGGCCAAAATTTTCCTTTATTCCAGCTGCAGCAGATACACTGATGCCAGCTGCCCATTTATCTGGATATATATTACCCTGTCCTCACTCTAAGAGGTCACGGTGTCTGCTTCACCTGATGTTGGTATAGTAAATAGAGATGCCGGTGGTGTCAGTAGTAGGCTGACACTCTTATGTCTGTAAATAATTATAATCTATAATGTTAGAATGTGACATAGTACTTATGCTTAGTTTCAGCCCAAATATCCTTACCTTGTTGGATAGATTTCCAGTCACTATAGTTTCGTTTCCCGATACATAATTTTCTAAGTAAGTCTTATTGAGGGTGGGGGCAGGGAGGATATTTTCTCTTAATTTTTTTAAGGTACATTTTCTTTTTTGCACTTTATTTTTTTCTTACCCATTTTACCAAAGATAAAGCACTCAGTCTCTCTGTTGCACATGCACCCTTCTTTTGTCTCTTACTGGCCCTCAGTTGTCAGACCCCTGGATGGCAATGTGTACTTCGATGGGCACGTCCCCAGGTCCGGACTCCCCTACATAGAGTGCAGTATCAGGATATTCTTTAATGCAGTAGGTATTTATAATTAAATGTATTCCTTCCAACATCGGAGAAGGTTTTAGAATATTACGATTGAGAATATAACACTCTGCTGTTAGTACTCACTGTAATGAAAATGTCATTCTCATTTTCCTCAAGGCTTTTCTTCATGGCACACCTATTGAAGAAATAAATAAATAACATTAAAGCCCATAGACAGGAAAGCAGTTAACTATGTAGCAGATCCTGAATAAAATGCCCAACATTTAGCCATTTAGCCGTAGAGTGAGATTATAGATTATGGGGTTTTTTCTTTTTCTTTCTTTTTTTTTTTTTTTGGTGATCCAAAACAGTATGATACTGACAGATGGTGATGACATATCATCTGTGTATGTGAAATATATCATATTATTTAGACCAAGAGTCTTGGTTCCATTTCTTCTATGGCTAGCTCTAGCCACATAGTCTTGGGCCAGTTGGTTAACTGCTCTAGGTTATAGTTCTGAGACCTGCAGGTTATGGCCCCAAGAGCTCAGTGTTTCTGCACCATGTGGGATGTGACCCCGTTGGATTTGAAAAAACTGATTTAGCTTTTTTCTGAAGTACGCACACACGAATGTGCATGTTAATAGGTTTTGGAGATCCCTTAGTGCCCATCGTTACAGGGTCCAGTGGTGCTAAGAGGTTCAGCCACCAGAATTCCACGTTTTTTAATAAAGATTTTATTTATTTATTTATTTATTTATTTATTTGAGAGAAAGAGAGAGAGAGAGAGTGCACACACAAGGAGGGGGAGCAAAAGGCAAAGGGAGAGAGAGAAGCAGGCTCCCCGCTGAACAGGGAGCCTGACATGGGGCTCAATCCCAGAACCCTGGGATCATAACCTGAGCCGAATGCAGATGCTTAACTGCCTGAACCACCTAGGCACCCCAGAATTCCACATTTTTAATATGCATCTGTGTGTGCGTGCACACGTGTATACACACACACACACACACACACACACACGCATGTGAGACTAGGTCCTGTTGGCATTTGTAGGAGCTGGTCTGGACAGTGGAAATGTAGACAAAAGTCCCTGGTTTTACAAAGCTTATATTTTAATGGTGAGGGCGGGGAGACAAACAAAGTAAGCAAATCGATACAGAATGTCCCATGTTAAACGCTAAGGGGAGAGACACAGCAGGGGCGGGACAGGCTGAGGGTGGAAGGCTGGAGTGTGGCAGGGGAGATGGGGTTTGAAACTGGGCTGCAGGGAAGATCTCACTGGGAAGGTGAGGTTTGATCCTTTGCTCTGTAAGGTCTGCTTCCATAGGCAGACCTCAAGCAGCAGAATGATAGCTATTTACTGGAATGAACATCGAGGAGAACAAAAGTGAGTGCACTCTGCAGCTTTTGCTTTTAATTTAGACTGCTTCCGGAAGATATTTTGTAAATGAAGGAGCTAGGAATCACAGCCTCAATGAGAGCGTTAGGATTTCCTGAGAAACTACTGGTTTATGGCTGTTGAGCCCATAAAGTGATCTCTTTTTTTTCTGGCCTGTGTCACATACTAGACTCTTTAAAACCATCACGCTTTTAAGTGCCCGGGTCCATCTCGTTTTTGCATTCTGCTCTTCCCACCAGCATACCTTGTTCTGTTCCTTCACCAACGTGTTTTTTTTTTTTTTTCCCTACACACTGTGTGGCTGTTTATGCAGTTCCTTTGTACAAAGCGTTTTCTGGGCCTTGTGGGAACACCTTGACTGAGTGACAAAGCAGAGACTGCCCTCCAAGGATCTGCTGGATGAGACCAATTTGGGATGAGGAGTTTCGAGACAGAGGTGCAGGGCTGAAGCTTTGAGGGCACAGAACCGGAGTGGTCAGGAGAACGTTCCAGCAGCACTGACTTTCAGGATGTACCTTGAACCATGCTCTTGTGCTTTTTTGCAAGAGCCTCAGCGGGGCGGGCGTGTGTTCTAGGCTGGGAGGATGCTGAGCAGGATGTACGTGCCAGGGGGAGTGATCCTCCTTGGGCTGCAGCCTGAGGTGGTTGGAGGGCTGTGATGCCGGGTGAAGCCAGAAGTCCCCAAGCCAGACGGTGGAGCTTCTCGAGTGATCTGACGTGAGGATGTGGGTCCCTGCTGTGGACACGGAGAAACCACTCACCTTTCAAGGCCCGCCTTTGCTTGGCCATAGGCCTGGGTTTGTTTCACTGTGTGAGTTTGGTTTTCTTCCAGCCTGAGCCATCAGTTTACCTCTCTAAAGCCACCAGTGTTTTCTATGTCTACTACTCTTTTCTCTGTATGCTACTCATTGGCTTGTCTTTCTATTACAGTGACCACAGGGAATCAACTCGTAACATTTTTAGCAATTGGATCGATTTACTAGTATACATTGAAGCACCAGTTTGTGCTTGAGGAAGTACATTTATTCCATTTGGAAGCTGGGACAGCTTTTCATACTAGTTTTGCCTGAAAAATTCTAAAGTATTAACACTTGGTTCTCTGGTTGTTTTTTTTTTCTTCCAGGTTTTTAATAATCATTTTTTTCAAGTGACTATTGACGACCTCCGAGCAGAACCTAGTAAACTCTCGATGCTGTGCCATGCTGATTCTTTGGGAATTTTACCAGTCCAATGGTGCCTTAAAAACGGAGTCAATCTCACACCTCCCAAAGGTCTGTATTCTGTGCAAACGCACGGGGTTGGGGCGGCTCACGAGGGTGTCCTGCTGTCAATGAAGCGTTCCTTGGTTGATCTCGAGCAGTTTACCTTGTAAAGGATTTCGATGTCGTGGGAAAAATGTGTCCCACAGGTGGCTCGACACAGGAGTCTGTCCCAGCTCCCTACCCCTGTGGGGTGCATGACTATGGGCTTTGCGAGAAGCTACTTCCGTCCTCAGCTCCTTGCTCGGTTACTGCTAATGCCTGGTGACAGAGGACATGGAGCATCACTAAGTGATCAGGGCTCGACACTTAAAAGTGTCTGAGAAGTGGCTTTAAAAATGCAACACGGGGCGCCTGGGTGGCTCAGTCAGTTGAGCATCTGACTCTTGATCTCAGGTCTCCATCTCCAGGTGGTGAGTTCGAGTCCCATATTGGGCTCCACACTGGGCGTGGAGCCTTCTTTAAAAAAAATGCAATGAAACACTAAAGAAGCATTTCTTGCCATTTTTATTTCCAATCATTTAAATTTCCCCCAGAGCTCAGTCACTCTCTGATAACCAAGAATTTGATGCCACAACACATTAAAATAATTAAATCGGGAGCCGGGTTGCACTAAAATAGTTTCAAGTTGGGACCCACGAACCACATTCTTGTTGGTAAGGCCGGTGCTTGGTGTGCCGTGACGTGGTTTGCTGTCCCTGACCTATCTGGTGCTCGTTCAGGGAAGACAGCAGCTGGATGGAAGGAGACAAGGTGGGAGGGAGAACAGAGGGGATGGAGTGATAGCAGAGGAGATGGGAAGGCATTAGACAGAAGAACAAACGTGTGGTGGGATTTTAACAGAGACCCACAGATGACACAGGGGCTCTGTGCTGACCTTTCCAGATCGCCAGGGACTGGATAATCGGTAGCGGTCACCCTGTGGGAAGGTTGATACCCGCAGGTCAGGCTCCAGATGCCTGGTGTCAACAGATCCCAGAGGACCTGTTGTGCTGCTCTCGCCTCGCTCGTCCATCCTGTGATCCACTGGGCGCTTCTCCTCCATCCTCCCTATCCTCCCTCTGTCCACCTCCTTCCTCCTCCATGCTCATCCCCACCCGGGAGATCCCTGGGGGTATTTCCTCCTCAGCTGTTGATCCCTCCCCTTAGGGTGCTGCGGGGGCAGAAAGTGGCCTCGTTACAATGTGGTGAACTTTCACAGTCACTGTTTGCCTTGTTGTATGCATCTGACTCATTCCATCCTCAAAATGAGCACAGCCCTGGGACGAGGCTTCGTCACAGCACGGTTCTGTGACCCTCCCAAGGTCACCTGGCTGGTGAGGAGCAGGGAGGAGGTCCACCTGCTGGTGCGGTGCTGCCCGGGGTGAGGACTGCAGTTCCTGAGAGCTCACCTGAGCTTCCGGGTCGGTCCTCACAGGTGACTCTGGCCACTTCATGCTCTGGTTTTCGAGACTGTCTTGTGGGACACCTGCCAGATTCCACGGCTGCTCTGCAGAGTCAAAGACGGACTCAAGTCTGTGTATCTCTATAGTCCTCTTCGATGGTTCTACAGGGTTTTTTTGTTTGTTTTGTTTTGTTTTTTGTTTTACATCGTGAACAATCTAGTGGTAGCAGAGAAGATCGGAGAAGTCTCTTTCTGCTGCAAAATTTAGTGACGGGTCACTTGGCTAAGTTTGAGAGTCCCGTGGACCGTCTCTCCTTCCTGACTCATTTGTGCGACTGGGTCTGCATCACTGAAGAAAGACTTCTTCTAGATATCTAAAGTGTTGCGTGGTTGGACTTTCTAAATACCTAGGTAGTAATAAGATCTACTTAAGAATTTTTTTAAAAGATTTTATTTATTCATGAGAGACACAGAGAGAGGCAGAGACACAGCAGAGGGAGAAGCAGGCTCCCCACGGGAAGCCTGATGTGGGACTCGATCCCAGGACCCCGGGATCGCGACCTGAGCCCAAAGGCAGATGCTCAACCCCTGAGCCACCCAGGTGTCCCAATCTATGTAAGAATTTAAAGAAAAAATGAGTTGTGTGAAAAGGAGGGGGGAAACAGTCATATATGCATTTCATCGGCTTCATTATTCCCTTAAGCGGAGGTTAAATGTTTCCCCAGTGTTTCTAGATTTTTTAAAAATATATTTCTTATGAACTTTAAGTGTTAGAAATATGTCTTAGAAAAGAGATTGTTGGCACAGTTTGGATATTTATTTGGAAAATGGTTGTGCCTATTTGGTTAATTGCGTTTCATGATATATGGAGAAATACAGTTGAGGAATTATAATTCTAGGGAATAATTTTTCCAAGTGCCTGTGGCTATAACAGAGTCTTGGCTTTAATTACTGAGCTCTCGTCGTTTTGTGAGAATATGTTATATATTTAAATATATGTTATGCACATAGTAACGTATTTGTTTTTGTAATTAAAGTGAATTAAAATGGAGAGGTGGAGGTGGGGGTTTCCGTAGCGGTGATTTTATGGTTTCCTTGGGAGGTTAATTTGTTACCTGTCTTATGTGTCAGAGCAGGGCTGAGTGGGGATCATGCTGTAGAATTTTTTCAAACACCGTTCTTTGCTTTATTAATGTCTGAACATCTGCACTCTTCTTTTTTTTAAAGATCTAATTTATTTATTCATGAGAGACACAGAGAGAGAGGGAAGCAGAGACACAGGCAGAGGGAGAAACAGGCTCCATGCAGGGAGCCTGATGTGGGACTCGATCCCAGGTCTCCAGGATCAGGCCCTGGGCTGAAGGCAGCGCTAAACCGCTGAGCCACCCAGGCTGCCCTATCTGCACTCTTCTGATAAAAGTTGTTTTTAGCTTAAATTGTGAGCTCTATACATAGAGCATCTTTGATTTCTTAGACATGTTGAGAAATGATATAAATGTTTTCTTGCATGTATGTTTTCCATGAACATATTACATTGCTTAGATTTCTGTTTGAACAGTAAATACCACTTACAGTCACAACGTATTGCCGATCCCCGAACGATATTATCCCAGGTGTCCCCCAGTGGGAAGCAGTGGATGAAACAAAAGATATCTGGTGATGGGACGTCTGGGTGTCTCAGTGGTTAAGTGTCTGCCTTTGGCCCAGGGTGTGATCCTGGAGTCCTTGGATCGAGTCCCATATCGGGCTCCCTGCATGGAGCCTGCTTCTCCCTCTGCCTGTATCTCTGCCTCTCTCTCTCTCTCTCTCTTTTTTTTTAAAGATTTATATATTCATTCATGATAGACACACACACAGAGAGAGGCAGAGACACAGGCAGAGGGAGAAGCAGGCTCTATGCTGGGAGCCCAACGTGGGACTCGATCCCAGGTCTCCAGGATCGCGCCCTGGGCCAAAGGCAGGCACCAAACCGCTGAGCCACCCAGGGATCCCCTGCCTCTCTCTCTCTCTCTCTCTCTCTCTCTTTCTGTGTCTCTCATGAATAAATAAATAAAATCTTTTAAAAAAAGATATCTGGTGATATAGGGGATTTGCAGAGAACATAGACTCATACTTACCTTGTTTTGACTCTATTTCTTAATTTAAAAAAATCTGTGGAGTTTGGAGAAAAATAGTGCGTAAGCTAGAATGGACAGGAAGGCTTCAGTCCGTCTCTGAGAGCAAATGCTTTCCTGGTCAGCAAAGGACAGTACCGTGAACCTTGGAAGGCTTATTCCATTCGTTTAAAGCCAGCAAACAACAATTCAATATTATGGGCACTATAAAAAGTGATCAAGCAAGGAAATAAATCAGCTAAGCAAAGGTATCTATCGGTTATCAACCATGACTTGCTATTTTTAAACTATTTCATTAGCCTTGTTGGCATGTAACATCAAGGATGAGTCATAGAATAAGAGGAGTAAATGGCTCCCCCAGAGGGATCTTAGTGGAAAATAGTAAATAAGCCGTTACATTTGTTGTGAATCTGTTGCGAAGTGGGTGCGCAAAGACTCAAAGTAAATCGCTAAAATAAAGCACTGTGTCTCCACAATTTGGCCGTCTTAATAATAGGCAGATAAACTGTTAACATGATTTAAGAAGTAAAAGTGTGTTTTTCGTTATTACCAAGCTGCAAAGCCCCGATCTCCTATTTGGTACTGTCTTTTCCTAAAGCAAGACCTCATACACTGGCTGATGCACTTGCCCCGTTTTGTAATCTGTTATATTTCAGACATAGCAAAGGGGATAGAAAATAATAAATACACATGCTCTTAGACCTCCTGCCGTGATGGAACACAGTGCTGGCATTTGGCCACATTTGATTCAGATTTTTAAAAAGTGATGTAAAGCATTACAGTATATAATAGAGGACCGAGTCCCTTCTTTCTGTCTCTTCCTCACACTCCATATCTGTTCCATCGGTGGGAAGTCCCGTTGATATTTTCGGGATCTGACCAGGTGTCATTACGACCACGCTGGTCCAGGCCACCATCACATCTGTCCTAGGTTAGTGCAGTGGCCACCCCGGCTTCCTTCATGTGCTCTCAGATGAGATGGCCAGGCTGGTGGTATTAGGATGTGCATCGCACACATCCCTGCTCTGCTCGGACTGTCCAGGGACTGACACCTTACTCAGAGCCAAGTTCAGGTCACAACCGACAGTGTCCCTGTGGTTCCCTGTCTGGCCTCCATCCAGGCTGGCCCCAGACCCACCGGCCTCCTTGTCCTTCCTGGGGCCTGGCACTCGTCCCCCCTTGTTAGGTTGTTAGGTGGTCTGTCCTCCTCCTCCTGCCTTCCTGGGCGGTGTCTTTCTTGGCTGTCCTGTTTAGTGTGGATTAGAGATTTCTCCCCCCAACCTTTGTATCTCCTCCCTTGCATGGCTTTGCAGCAGAGAACTTTCTAGCATGTCAGATACAAGTAATGGGTATTTTCCTTCTTTGTCTCTCCGCTAAAGAGAAACATTGCTGAGAACAGAGCGGGGACTTTGCTCTGGTTCTCTGCTCATCAGCAGCGGCTAAAATAGTGTGGCTCTTGGTCAGTACCTGTTGAGCATTGAATGGACTCAAGTCCAGCCCTCATTCTGTGCTCCTCCCTTCCTCCCCAGCCACGTCTCCAACGCTCCACCCAGGCTCCGCCGGGATAACCGCCTTCCCAAAGATATTCCGCTTTTACTGCTGGACGTGCAGGCTCTCAGTGTTAGCTTTCCAGTGCATCTTTTTGATATGTGCACAAACCGGATCGTGCTCTATCTTTATGTAACTTTTACACCCTCCAGCGTTTTGCAGATCTTTGTCAAGATGCTGATGCATGTCGATTATTTATTCATTTTGCCCATTGTGGGATTATGCGTTAATTCTTGAAATCCGCTTCCCATTGGGAGATGTTGAGGGTTTTTCCTGCTTTCCCTGTGGTGGATGGTACTCAAGGGTGCATCTTTGTACATGCCCCCAAAAGTGCCTGATCTCTTGGGGTGTGTACCACGAATGAGTGAGGAATTGCTGGAGCTCCATTTTGCATCATGCTCACTATTGTTATCATGCCTGGACATTGCCATTGTGAGGACCATGAGACAGGTCTCCTCGTTTCGCTTTCGTGTCCCCAGTCCCTCGTGCAGCGGAGCAGTTCGTCGAAGGCCTGTGGGCAATTTGTATTTCCTTTGCATTGTTGATTATATTTTTTTGCCCTTCTCCTGTTGATTATAGAAGCATTTATATGTTTGAATATGAATTCTTCTTTTGCACATCACAGTATATAATAGTCTTGCCTGTGGCTTTTCGCTTCACTTTTGAATGGTATTTCATATTATTATTGAAATACAAAATTGTAATGGAATCAGATACCAATCTTTCCCATTATGATTTGTTTATGTCTTTAGAATTTTTTTTTTACTGATGTTCTGCAGTGTTTTCTTTAAAAACCTTGCAGTTTCATGTTCTGTATTTAGCCCTTTAGTGTACTTGGACTCAATTTTTTGCAAGGCATGAGGAAAGAAAACAGTGTTATTCAATTCTTTTGCTTAAGTTGAACTGGATTTTCAGATTCATCCTTTGTGGAAGCATAATTGATTGAATGGTCTGAGATTTCCCCTGGGATCTGTAACGCCACCACGAATGTACAGCAAGTCCCTTTAATGGCTGAGGACCTTAGCTACGTCATTCTAGTTCATTGGTCCATTTGTCCGTCTCTGCATAAACAACTTCACTTTTGTTAAAAACTGATTTCACTTTATGTCTTGATATGCATCAGGTGAATCCTTCCACTTTTCCTCCTTTTCAGAATTGTCTTGGTTGCTTTTGGCAGGTTACTGTCGTGCATGAATTTTGGAATCAGTTTGGGAGACAGTATGCAAAACCCCATTGGATTTTCACAGACAATGCATTAGACTTAATTAATTTAGAAAAATTGACATATAGTATCTTTTATAACTTTTGGTCTACTGCTAGAATTTTTCCAGGCACATTGTCCTTTTGCTTGCTGTCATGAATGGCTTTTTTTTTTATTACTATTCATTTGATTTTTTTACTGGCTATGGCCAGTATAATGGAATACCACTGGTTTTTGCATGTTTATTTCCAGCTGCCTTGCTAAGCAGTGTGTCTCCAGAACAGTTTGTGTAAGATATGGATGACCCGACTCTTGAAGTTTTGGTAAAACTAGCTTGTAAAACCATCTGGGGCTGGTGCTGTTTCAGTTTGTCTTCTGTTGACTATGAATTTATTTCCTTGAATGTTTGTTCATTTAGTCATGGTTACCACTTCTGTTTGAGACAATTTGGGTAATGTATGTATGTTTACGGAATTATCTGTTTTAGCTGTGCTTTCAAATGAACTGTCAGAGTGTTCTCTTAGGTCAAACTTATTAATTGAATTGTTCCACCATTAGGTATTCACTCTCTATTTTTGTTTGTTCTGTAATTTGCTAGAAGGTACATCATAATATTATGAGACTGAGGATCTGTCAGTTTGTGTGCGCGCGCGCACGTGTGTGTGTGTGTGTTAAGCATGCAGGGTGTTCAGGTTCGGGACTGTTGGAGCTTGCTGGTGTTAACCCTCTTTATCCCTAGCCAGTCATTTTGTTTTAAAGCCTTTTCTTGTCTGAGTCTCATGTTTATTTGTTTCCTTATGCAGGTTGTGATTTTTCCATTGTGCACTAATTTTCAGTGGTGGTTGTTATTTCTGTGGGATTTCCGTAATCCTTAGAGTGAAGTACTTCCTTCCATCTAGCTATTTATTAGGGTCTACCCAGTGTTCTAGGAGTTTTGCAAGTCCTAGGGTATTTATATATCACTGTCTTTACCTCCCCACTAGAAAGTAAGGATTTTTTAGGGGCACCTGGGTGACTCAGTGGTTGAACGTATGTCTGCGGCTCAGGGCGTGATTCTGGAGTCCCGGGATTGAGTCCTGCATCGGATTCCTCGCAGGGAGCCTGCTTCTCCCTCTGCCTCTGTTTCTGTCTCTTATGAATAAATAAATAAATAAAATCTTTTTTAAAAAGTAAGGATATTAAAAATCACTTTTATTCACTTCTGTATCCCCAGCACCTAAAACGGTGCCCGGTACATGTCGCTGTCCCTGGATATTCAAGGAATGAACAAATGTCACATTAATTTCTCAGCCTGTACCATATAGAGTTGTATAATTGTGCAGCATCCCTACATGTGCCCCTGGCTTGGTGGAGCACAGGTCTCTGCTCTTTCCCTCCTTGACCAGAGCCCTGGGCAGGGACCAGTCAGGTCTGCACCCTCCTCTCTTTCAATGAACTAAGTGTGTCTGGTTCCGTTTCTGCAGACCCAGCATCCGACTGAGACCAGGTATTATAGGATAGTCACAGACCCTGATGTTCCCTTCTCTTGACCCCATGGCTGTGTTCTGCTCCACGTGGGCTCCAGATATTTTCTGGGCTGGTCAGCTCTGCCTTTGTGTCCCAGTTGGGTTTTTGGCATCTGGAGATTTCTTTCTCTTTTGAGTTTGGCTGTGTAATTATTTTTACTATATTTTGTCTGACATCTGAGAAGGATCCATCTTGTTGCTGGACTTGGAAGTTGATTCTCATTTCTAGCTTTCTGATTGATTGAACAAAAATTCGCTTTTGATTTGAAAAGAGTTGGAGTAAAATTCTCTGGGTCATTTTTTTATATCTGAAAATATTTCCAATTGTTGGAAATGGCCTCCCTCTCATTCATTTATTCCTCGTTTTGCTTCATTGTTGAGGATTCTTACCATGGCTTTGCCATTGGCAGCTGATACTTATATGATGTTAGACTCCATCCTGGAGACGTGTCCACATTTCCTAACATTGTGTTTATAATTCAGATTAACATTTTGAGCATGTCCCTGGACAGAGAACTGTATTAAGTGTCATACTGTCACCTATATGCATTGATTCTTATTCTAAAAGATAAGGATGTTGGAATGGCTGGGGTTTATGTTCACTTGACTTATTTGTTTCCGTCCTCTTTCCTTATTTTCCATGGTTCTTTTCCCCCTGCCTTATTCTGTGAGTGTAAAACCAGAATAATTTAGTTGCAAATGAATGTGTCCCTTGTAAAGATCTACATCAGGGATAAATTTACTGAATGTCCACCGAGGAAATGAGGGAGCTGGCTGATTTTTTTCATTAATATTTGTTTATTTATTTAACTCCCATCTGTCTTTTACCCTTAGAAATTTTGCTTATTAGTTTTTTGTTTTAATTCTGCTCCTTGGGGTGCTTGGGTGGCTCAGTTGGTTGAGCATCTGACTTTGGCTCAGGTCATGATTCCAGGTTCCTGGGATCAATTCCCAGGTCAAGCTTTCTGCTCAGTGGGGAGTCCGCTGCTCCCTCTCCCTCTGCCCCTTCCATGTTTGTGTTCTTTCTCTCATTCTCGCTCTCCCAAATAAATAAAATATTAAAAAAACAAACTCTCTCCTTTCTGCAGAACTTGTAGTCATCATCGTTAGCATGCCTGCCCTCTTAGTAGGTCAAATGCCTTTTATTTGGTTCCAGTATCAAGCCTTTGCTTCATTATCACCCCAAACAGAATACACTAAAAACTGACCTTCAGGGGAGGGGGACGTGTAGCTCTTTAGCAAATAGCATGGGTAAGAAGATGGGTTAAAAGTGTTTTTGCCTTCCTGCCTATGAGCCTGTAGGCAGCTTCGTTCATGAATGGAATTGGGGATTGTTGGGGACCCTTGCTCAGGAAGGGGCAGGCTGGTTCCCGGGGCTGCATCTGCCCCCTTGATCCTGTGGTCTTCTTTCCTCACCTGGGCGGTGGGGATGAGCCTCCTACTTAACTACAAGATGGCAGAGAAGATCACCTGAGGCGATGCCCTCCGGTGCTTCTCCTTAGTGAGCATCCACAGACCTCAGTAGGAGCCTGGAGAGAGATCCCTTTTCAGTAAGACCCACCTTTACTGGGCTGTGAACAAGTCCAGTAAAGCTGCTCTAATCATTCATAAGATTCTGTGAGACAGGATCAAGAACCTGTTCTTACAATGTGGTTTCTTTGGGGTCTTCTTGTCATGAAGACATGATCACATCATTTCTTCCTTTCAAAGAGCCATTGAACTAAAAGCTAAATAAGCTTGCTCTTAAGACCCGATGTCCACATCTCACACTGGATGTAGACGTGCTCCAAGGTGGACATCTCCTTATGGGGCTGCATGTTCTTCAGTCAGTGTGGTGGGTGTCTTCTGAATTTTCTTTCCAATTCCTCCAATGTCTGCCTCTGTCCTGGAGCCACAGGTAGCACACAGTGTGTACCTGCTGGAGCAGGTGACATCAGCCGAACCTGTGCCTGTTTCATCCTCATCTTACCATCAGCGAATGAGAGTCTGGCAACCTGGAGACTCCTAGGGAAAAGTTACTAAATTAAATGCATTTCCTTGTTTGAGAAAGTGTTACTTCTTTTTAGAACTTCCATTTATTTTGTTAAAGACTTTTTTTAAAAAAAGATTTTATTTATAAATTTGAGAGAGGGGGAGAGGGCATGAGGAGAGGGGAGGGTCAGAGGCAGAGGGAAAAGCAGACTCCCCGCCGAGCAGGGAGCCCAACGTGGGGATCAATCCCAAGAGCCTGAGATCATGACCTGAGCCGAAGGCAGATGCTTAACCAACTGAGCCCCAGGTGCCCCTTAAAGAGTATATTTTAATCATAGGTTTAATATGTGTTCATTCTTTAAAATTTTGAAAAAAAAAAGGAGAGAAGTTTCCTATCCTGAAGAAACTACTTTTGGTGTACATTCTTTCAGATTTCTGTTTCCCAGAATATGTAACTTTGTGTATTGATTTAATTACTTTATGTGCACCAATTTGCCACTTCCATGCCAATGTGTCTCCTCCTTTCAATGACTGGGAAGTTTCATGATTGTAGGTAAATAGTTGATTTAAACACGTCTTCGTTATTTGTATTGTTCTCAGCTGCTTTGATGCACAAAATGTTTGCACAGCATCCTGTTATTTCTCTAGGATGCTCCCTAATGCAGTTACTGCTCTGTCCTCACTCCAGCTCACTCTTCCCAGCCCTGCAGGACCCCCCTTGCTCTTTCCAGAACATTCCAGACATGCTCCTGGAATCCCACCGTTGTCAGCCCCTCCCCCTGTGAGCCCCCAGTGACCGCCAGGCTTGCTTCCTCTGTTCTTCGGATTTTCAGCTTTTCATCAAGACCTTCATCCCTCTCTGCCCCTTCTCTGCTTCTCCCCGTGATGCTCTGATTACCTGACGTGTTAAATTTGTGCGCTGTGTCTCCTCTCACTGAAGTGTAAGCATCCCTGGGCGCTGGTTTTCGTTAGTTTTATTCACTTCTGGTGCTAGAACCAGAACGGTGCCTTAAGTGATTTGTGTTCTTTCTCTCCACCACTTAGTAAGTGCTTTTAAGTGATTGAATACGTGGATGAACCAATGGCTAAAGTGGAGAGTTGACACCTTCCTGAAAGATTTTCACCCATTGCCCGGTTGACACCTGCGATGGCTTTTTGAACTGTATGCCAACCAGAAATGCATAAAGGCACCCGTTTCCCGACAGTATTTGCAGTGGTGGATTCTTATTGTCTTTCATTTTGCTGATCAAGTAGATGGCGAAGATGGTATTTTTTGCTAATGTTATTTTATTTTTTTAAAGATTTTATTTATTTATTCATGATAGTCACAGAGAGAGAGAGAGACAGAGACATAGGCAGAGGTAGAAGCAGGCTCCATGCACCAGGAGCCCGACGTGGGATTCGATCCCAGGTCTCCAGGATCGCGCCCTGGGCCAAAGGCAGGCGCCAAGCCGCTGCACCACCCAGGGATCTGCTAATGTTATTTTAGAAGATTGTACAGTTTTTTTTTTTTCATATTCACTCAGCACAAAAGAGCAGCTCTTACTCTGTGTGTCTCTTTTATTAGAGAGGGATGTCCTTTTTAAAACCCTTCCCTCCATCCTATTATGATTATCTCAGGGTTGTCATGGTCTACTTCCTGGTGCAAAGGGCATGAGACCACCATGATTATCTAGTGGGGAGAGGTGGTCTTGATTCACTTCCTGTGCAAAGGGCATGAGACCACCATGATTATCTAGTGGGGAGAGGTGGTCATGATTCACTTCCTGGTGCAAAGGTCGGTATCAGGGGTCGTGATTCACTTCCTGGTGCTGAGGAGAGCCCTAACTGTCCTTTAGGAACTGATCAAACCAGGATTCTGTTGGCAGGTGGGAAGCTGAAGGTTGGCTCTCAGGAGGCGGTCACGGTGCATCCCAGGTGCTGAATTAGCTCTTGTTTGATTGATTACTGCCTTATCTCTTAAAATGGAGCCAGGTTGTTATACTTTCAGATAATTTTTATCTAAATAATTCATGACCAAAACTTGAAAAATACAAAGAGATCAAAAAAAAAAAAAAATCCGCGAGTCCCACCATCCAGATAACTACGTTGATATTTACCATTCCTAGGTTTTCCTTACATTCCCTCTGGTCTTTTCCTTTGCGTACTTTTATGTAAATTTGATAATTCTGCATATGCTGTGCCAGGGCAATCTTTCCATCTACATTTATAGCAAAAATGTTTTCATATATATGTGTATATGTACGTATATTTGCAAACTATGTGCACTTTCATGCCCACGTAGTTTTCTGTGGACCTTGGATAAGTTTCATATCCTTTCCGATTCTGGGATGTCAAGTGGTCCGTGTCCCCAGAATCGCCAATAAGAACACGTAGGACACTTTTTTCAGTTTTTTTAGGATTGTTGTGAAATTGTTGTGTCAGAGTTCGTGAACACTTTTACTCTCCCATCGTTTTCTGAAAGAATTGTCCACTGGTACTACCCATAGTAATGTCTGCGAGTGGGGCTGTTTTGTGCCAATTAATTTGTATCATCAGGAAACGGGTCATCGACCTGTTCTCTTTTGGATGTGTAACAGTTGGAACCTCGTTCAGAATAAACACTAATAAAAGCTTAAGTAACTCCAGTGGCCACGGTTCAACGGTCCCCTGTGGCAGCTTGTTGCAGATTTTAATAGCACAAGGGATTTTGATTTCCTTTTATTTTCTTTTCCCCTTCTACTATTTTCCTCCCTCCTGGGTTTAAAACATGTTTTCCTAGCTCCAGTTAAGCCTCAGTACTTCTTGTTCTGTCTTTGTTGATTAATGAGTATAATTGACCCCTGTTGTCTCTATTATACAAGCCACAGCAATTTGTTTTTATGTAGCAGTTATATTCTGAGCTGTCACAAAACCGCCTCACAAAGAGCGAGCTCATTATCAGCCTGAAGGAAAAGAATTTTAAGTGATGAAGTGAATAAAGTTCCCTAAAAGGAGGAGAATGAGGAGGAGGAGGAGAAGTCTAAGCTGTTGGAAATGTTCAAGGAAACGAAGAGCTCTAGGGGCAAAATCACCCATTGTTGCTTAGGTACCCGGCAAGACTCGGTTATATCTAGGAATTATTAGATTAAATTATTAGATTAAAAAGGGCTCCCCATAGAGAGGGTCTTGAAGACTGGATGTAGAAGGATTGAATGTAGGTCCAAGAAACCACAGGGCATGACATTTGATGGAGTGGGTTGAAGCCCATGGGAAGTTCATGGTTATAAACATGATTATAGAACGCCCAGCTAAATGCCTCTGTAGGGGAGCGGAGGTCACTTCTACGTTGGAAAGTTTCATGTGACCATCAAGAACACCCACGTTTCCACAGTATTTCAGAAAATGGCCGTTATTCATTTATGTTGTTTTTTTTTTCTCCCCTACTTTCCCTCTTCCCCCATGATCTCAATGACATTTTCATCAGCTCACAAAAGTAACGAAGCAGCTGAGGTCCAGGGAAGAGACGTTGGAAGGGAATGAGATCCTGGCTTGAGCGAAGTCAGTCTGCCACAAACCTTAAACAAATGGGGTCCTTCTGTTGCAGAATTCATCTTGTCTTCAGTGATTTTATGGAGAGCTCTTGGAGGAAGTGTCCTGTTGCATAACCTCTCTTTATCAACCTTGCCACACTTTTTCTCATAGGAGGAGAGGAAGGAATTAACCACAGAAGGAAGGGGAAAAAATCCTAAGTAGCCACAATAAAATAATTAATAAATGGTGGCTCCAAATTATGAAAGGCAGCATCTAGAGGTGATTTAAAAGATCTTCTCTTTATTTTGTGAATAAGGGAGGTCAGGCACAGAAAATTCCATTTGCTTTCGCCTTGTTTCTCCCAGTTCCTGGTAGAGCTGGCTCTCAAATCCCGAGTGTCTTCCTTTCATAGGTTAGGTAGCTCCTCAGCAGTTTGAGCTGGCTTTTGGGCAAATTCTTCTGTTCTCACAGATTCATGTAAATATTTGACCTAAAACAGCTCCAGAGAAACCATTCTCAAAGTGGAGGGTTATAGTAATTGTAAAGAAACTTGAATTATCTTATTTAAACCATGTCTTATTTTTAAGTGTTCAGAAGAAAGTTGATTTAGTTCCTTGCAGAAACTTCTGATGCAAGAGCCATGTGGCTCTGGAGAGAGTGGCAGGGGCAGGTGGAAAAGCTTTGAGAATCTCTCTGAAACTCTCTACAAAGAGTAGAGCATCCCCAAACTATAAGACTTTTTATCTCCTTGTTGGAAAGAAATGAGTTGTCAACCTTTATAGAATGGCAGGGATGTCTTAGGAAGAAAGGGGGGCATTTCTGCCACTGATGGTCAGCAGGGTATGAGAAGCCTAAGGGTCAGTGTCTGGGCCGGAGGAGGACAGGTACCTCTTGGTTAACTTACCTCCACTTGGTTAACCCCATCTTCTAAAAAAAAAAAAAAAAAAAAACTGGGCAAATTGAGCTTCCTCAATGAAAAGAGTACTAGCTCATACTTGGGCATACAAATGGAAGTAGGCACCTGGTGTCTTGACTTTCTTCAATGAAGAATTTCTGGAGTCACTATAGCTGTGGGATTTAGTCACCACAAGTCTCTGTGTTACGTGAGTTTGTAGGTATAGAATTTACGATGGTCGGAGGAAGAGAAAATACGGATACGGCTCAAAAACATACTTAAGAACTCCCTTGTGGATTTTTCCCCCCTACACTAAAACCCATCAAGAGAGAACACTCAATGGGCAGGCCAGGTGGCTCAGCAGTTTAGCGCCGCCCTCAGCCCAGGGTGTGATCCTGGAGACCTGGGATCGAGTCCCATGTCGGGCTTCCTGTATGGAGCCTGCTTCTCCCTCTGCCTGTGTCTCTGCCTCTCTCTCTCTCTCTCCCTCTCTCTCTCTCTCTCTCCCTCATGAATAAATAAATAAAATCTTAAAAAGAGAGAGAGAGAGAGAGAACACTCAAGTGTAGAATATGGTGAAATTTTACAGTTTCAGTTTATCCTAATTGGGATCACACTCTGCTTTCCTCGCCATCCTCTGTGGCACATGCAGGAAATGCCAATGACACTCCTGTGAAGAGGTGTTTTGCCGTCCAGGGGAAACCCTACCCCCAGTCTCTGCTCACTGTATGATTTAGAACTGTTCCGTCTTCCCATGACCTTCCCAAGACCTTCTCCTGTGTCTTGTCATGGCGGGCATGATGGATATACTCTAATTTTGCCCCTCCTGCCGAATGAAAGGGATGATGGAAGGAAAAAACCCACTTTGTAAAGATCTGGATTTCATTAAGTTCAGTGTGTGGTAATAGAAGGTTCTCGAACCCCTACCTCCGTGTGCCCCCAGAGCCTCACCTGGAGTGGAGGGGTGCCTCCCTTGGATTCGCATTTTTCCTTCCTCCTCTGCAATGCAACCGGAAGGCAGGGCTGCTGCTGCTTTTCATGCCTTTCGAGGCTTTCTCGCTAAACCCTTGACTCCTTGTATGCTATTTGCTCTGCCTTCTGTTATCCTTTAAAAAAACATCCCCCTGAGGTGGTGCTTTCTAATAAAGTCTCATGGTTTTCCTCAAAGATACTGAGAAGCAATGTCATGTGAACTGAGGATTTCCGTGGAGGGAGGTATTCCTGTATATTTCTGCAAAATGCATTGTGGGGACGTGTTGCGTATATTTTCGTGTCTAAGCTGCTCTCCCCCAAAGCACATCTACCTGCTGACATGGGCCGATGGGGGTGAGCTCCACCCTGCACCTGGTGTCAGGCCCCATGCTCTGATAATGATGGTATACCTCAACTAGTTAGTACTCTCCATCTTCCCACATACTCCTCAGAAAATCGGGCATGTGGTCCAGAGTAGGAGAGGACTTCCCCTTTGGGGCCCTATCCTTGGACCTCTTATTATTTTAATTAGTGACACACTCTAAAGCTGTTCATGTGGTCTTAGCTTTAGCTTGACTAACGTCTGTGTTTTGTCCTGTACAGGTTACTCTGGCCAGGACTTCGACTGGGCAGATTATCACAAGCAGAATGGGACAGAGGAAGCACCTCCCTTCTGCTTCAGAAACGTAAGAAGCTTGGTTCTTGCTACTCCCTTTAATCCTAGACATCGTTCACCATGAATTTTGTAGTTGCTTTCTGTTCATGAGTAAGATTAGAGTGCTCCCATGTTTCACAGCATCACAAAGGTTTTGTGGTTTTTGCAAAGCCCTCTTTCGGGTTGTGTGTCAGGGTGACTCTGGGCCATAGTCACAGATCCACTACTGAATGTACAGTGGCTCAGTGGAGCCTCCTTTCTCACTTACGGAATGGTCCAGTGTGTTCCGGATGAGCGCGTGCTTCTTATGGTGAGCTCCGCCCTGGGTGGCCTCTGGCTTCATCATCTGAATCTAGTGTGCAGGTAAGGAAAGGGATGAAGGAGAGGATGGTCTTCCTTGTGGCCCCATAGCTGATAATGACGCGTTACTCCATTCACCCTCCACTAGTGAGAACTAGTCCCTCAGCCGCACCTGCTGCGAATGAGGCTGGGAAACGTACCCCAGCTAGGTGACTGTTCACAGCCGTGATTTCATACTCCTGAGAAGAGAGGACATGTTTGGGAGGCCACCTCCCAAATGCCACCATGACATAGGCACTTGCTGCGTGGAGTATAATGTCAGTGAGCCCCTTGATAAGAGATTGTCTGCGCTTGTGGTATGTTCTTAATATATGATCATAAATGTCTTTTCTTGGATTGCTTCATTAAGATGCTAGGCTAAGAGTTCTCTGCTGTGCTTATTGTAAGCCACTTCCTTGTTCAAATAAAGCTGTTGGCGTGATGGCACATAAAATAGCGGCATGCAGATCTGTGTGTGTGTGTTCACACGTGTGTACTTGTTTCGTTATAGGAGCTGATTGTATAAAGTAGCTTATAAATTATTCATTTAAATCTTATCAACACTAGGAACTATGAAAAGGGATACAGATTATAATTTCTGTTTTAAGAATAAGCCGTAAGTATATAGCCAATTGTGTTGAACGTGCATTTAGTTATGAAAGTTAGTTCTTTATGCTAAAAAAACAAAACAAAACAAAAAAAGACTCAGTCTTCTAAGTGGGGACTGCAGATACTACCATGCAGAATGCTCCCAAATCAAAGACTTCTTCTGGACCTAGGCTCCTAGAGCGGCTGATTCCTTGCCACCCCACATATAATTTGTACTGCAGGGCTAAGGGCATACGAGAACGAAGAGGCAGAGGGGTTGGCTTCATAAAGAAGCTCAATCCTGAGCAAAAGTCGGAAGTGGATTTTGAAGAATGAAGTACATCGATCACCAGATCAGCTCGTACACAAACATGCAGAAACACATCGGCGGTAGAGGTGGAAATCAGGGCTCCTGAAATGATTGAAGGGACTTTCTAGTAGCTGACACTGCATTTGCACAAAGGGGGTTCTCCTGCAGCATCAAAAGATCTGTGTGGTAAGTTGAGGTGGTGTGACGGGGAGCCTGTGTAGGCATGCCACCATGAGGTTAGCCTTGGGTTAGCTCCCAGGGCTTATCAGGTCCCAGTGCATCTTACTAAACTAAACCTTTTACTGTAGTGACATCACTTGCCACAGAGTCCTGGCCTCATTGCCATTAGTTTAGGATCATGGAAATACTTATCACATCCCCAAACTCCTGTGAAGTTGTGCTTTGTACCCCAAAAAAGAAGTATTTCTTCCCTACCTCTTCAGCCTTGGGAAGGAGGAAAATCCTGATGTGTCCACTAGTTCTGTACGGAGGGAGTTGTTTCTTCTATGAACACTGCAGCTTCTTTTTATCTGTCCCCTGCTCCTGTTCAGCCAGTAGCCGACCAAGTGGAATTTAATAGTGGAGCAAGTAGCCACATCCCCAGGTGGCCTCTGAGCTTTCAGGATTTAGCTACCAAGATTAAATTTCTTTTAATGAATATGCTGGTGTATTCATTAGGAATGCACTTGTTATAAATATGCCCGCTTTGTTTCTGGCTCCCCGTTTATTTAATCGACAGGATTGTTATCTGCCTGTTGGCGTATGCATTGCATTACCGGGTACTTTGCTGAATTTTGTTAGCTTGCTACAAGTGCTCCTTAATGGAATGCTTATTATGAATTCATTTTTTAATCACACATCTTGTGTGTACTAGAGGAGAGGTAGTGTGGAAGTGAATGCATGGAAGACATTTCCCTGGGGATGTTTAACAATCAGAGGCAGCTCTGGAATGGATTGACACAGGCAAATGCTTAGTAAAATAAACTCACAGGTAACAGTTTTGCTATTGATCTTTATAAATTACCCTCAAGCAGTGAGTTGAAACGAAAATAGGTTATGTGGTTGTAGCTTTCCCTTATTAAGTAGGATAAAATGCATTTTAACTTACTTAGAGGCTTTTCAGGCAGCCTATCAAGTTGTATTATCAAAAAGAAGCTCAATACATAATATTCATGGATGAGGCAGGATGACTTGCAGAAAAATAGTCCACCTAGAATTTCCGTGGTTCCCATTTCCAAAGAAACATAAAGGAAAAGAGCAAATTGCTTTCTTAACATACACTGGATAATTTTGTTCTGGTTACATAAAAATATAATTGCATTTGCAACTTAACATATATAAAAAGATACGTGAATGTGAATAACCTTGGTTTCCTCCCATGGATCATATAAAGATATGATCTCTATTATTTACAGAAACCTGTTAATTTCATTTTATATATTTTAAAATAGATACATACAGTATTGTAATGTCTGGTTAAAATTTATAGCAGTGGATGATTTGGGAAATTTTTATATGTTTATTTAAAAATAATGCTTGGAGGGAGTTTTGCTTTGAATATTGGCTGAGCTCATACTGAGTTGACCCCCTGGCAGATAGCAACTATAGACTCTGCACAGGACAGGGTACCAAAACAACTACCTGAGGAGTGTGGAAAATGAACAAACAAAATGAACAAACAAAATGAACAAAAGTGAGCAGATCTAGAGGGGAGCAGGTGCTTGGAAGGAACACTGTGGAGTGATTGTGTGATTTTTTTTTCAAACTTCTTGACAGTTGACAATGTATGAGATGACAAAACCAGTAATGTAAAAATCACACTCTTTCTGTCCCGATGAACCTGATAACAGAATTTGAGCAATCACAACTGTGGGAAAGTGAGAGGAGTCTCAGAGAGGGAAAAGCCAGGAGATGGAACCACAAATCCTATGTATAAACTTGGTCTGAATCTTTGGCTGATCCTCAGATTGTGTATTTTCCCAGCAAATTTATAGCAGCCCAGTTAAGGACAAAAGACTGAAGTGGGGTTTGAGCTCCTTCTCAACATATAGACTGTGTAGTTCGAATCAAACCAAGTTAGTTCCTTGCTAAAACAGAAAGCCAACACTCTTAGGAAGAATATAACACAGTCCAGGGTCTCTACCATGTTAACATTTAAAACATCTAGACTTCAGTGTTGCTCATAACATAAAGAAATAGGAAAATCTGACTCATTCGCAGTAGAAAAGCTAATCAACAGAGACCAAACCCAACATGACCCAGATGTTGGAATTAGCAGACACGTATCTTAAAGTATCCATTTGGGGTACCTGGGTGGCTCACTCTGGTAAACGTCAGGCTCTTAATTTCCACTCAGGTCATGATCTCAGGGGTCCTGGGATTAATCCTTGTGTCAGGCTTCACTTTGTTTAGTGGGGAGACTGTTTGTGGATTCTGTCCCTCTGTCCCCTCCCCCAGATAAATAAATTTGAATTTTGGAACAATTTGAATGAAGCAAACTTCACATCAGAGACCAGGGACACCAGAAAACAGTGAATCAATGTTTGTAGCACACTGAAGGGAAGAAACCACAATCCTGTATGCACCAAAGCTAATAATACTTCCTGAGTGAAGAGAGAAACAGACACTTTGCCAAGGAACATAGGCAACTGACAAAGAAACATGAAAAAATGCTCGACATCATTAACAATAGGGAAAATGCAAGTTAAAACCAGGGTTCAGGAGCAGCCCCAGTGGCTTAGTGGTTTAGCGCCGCCTTCAGCCCAGGGCGTGATCGTGGAGACCCGGGATCGAGTCCCACGTCCAGCTCCCTGCATGGAGCCTGCCCCCCCCACTCTGTCTCTGTCTCTCATGAATAAATAAATAAAATCTTTAAAAAAAAAGACAGGGCTCGGGAGCAGCGGACACCTATTAGAATGGTTAAAATTTGAAATAATGCTAATACCAAGTGCTGTTGGGGATGTTTAGCCACTGAACCACTGCACACTGCTGATGGGAATGCAAAATGATATATGGAAACCAATTTGGTTTCCAAGGAAGTTAAAAGTACATTTACCATGTGGTCCAGCAATTCCATTTCTAGAGAAATGAAAGCTGGTTATAGGCTGCATTGTATTCCTCACAATTCATACGATGGAAGTCCTAACCTGGAATACCTCACAATGTGACTATATTTGGGGTTAGTTTTCAAAGAGAGAGTTAAGGAAACATGAGGCCATATGGGTGGGTCTTAATCCAGTAGGACTAATATCCTATGAGAAGTCGTAATTAGGACCCAGGCCACGCGTGCATGGAGCAAAGGACGTTTGGAGATGGAGAGAGAAGGCGGCTGTGTACAAGCCAAGGAGAGAGTCCTCAGAAGAAACTGGCCCTGCTGACACCTTGATCTGAGATTTCCAGCCTCTGGAACTGCAAGACAAATATTTGTTGTTAGAGCCACCCAGTGTGGTGTATTTTTTTATGGCATCCCGAGCAGACTAATCTACTCTGTTCACACAAAACTTTGTGCTTGGGTGTTTATGGCAGGTTTATTCACAATGACCAGGGATTGGAAACAGCTTGCATGTCCTTCAGTGGGTAAATGGATGGACTGTGGCACATCTATAGGAAGTACTCAGCAGTAAGATAAAATGAACTGGCCATTTGTGCAGTAGCACGGATGAACCCTAAGTGCATTTTGCTTCTGTGGAGTAATCGAGACCACACAGTGTATGGATCCGTTTGTGTGATCTTATGGGGAAGGCAAAACTCTAGGAGTAGAAGACAGGTCTGTGGTCCAAGAGTTGGGAGTCTGGAAGGGATTGAGTACCAAAGGGCAGTGCAGAGGTATTTTGAAGGTGAAGGGACTGCTATGTGTGTTGATTGAGGTTATGGCCACATGACTGTATGCATGTATAGGGAACAGGGCACCAAGGCAAGTGAATATTCTCACGTGTTAATTTTAGAAACTGCATTTAGAAAGTAAATGAAAGTAAACCCAAAGCCATAAATGTAAAATAAAGACAATTTCAGAGAAAGCTGTGGGAATTCGCCACCAGCAGACCTGCACTAGAATCACAGTGGTAACGAATGTGCTTCAGGCTGAAGAAAATGATGCCAGACGGAGACTCAGGCCCTGTCCTCGCCCCCTGAGAATATGCCCAGGTGTGGTGCGAGTGAGGAATCTAGGGAAGGAAGAAGAAATGATTTGTACCTCAGTGACTGCGTAGAAGTTAGGGCACCTGTGGAACTGGGAAGAGAACGTATCTGTTCCCTCACTCAACAGATATTAGTAGGCACCTGCTGTGTGCCAGCAGAGCTCTAATGCTGGGATGTAAATGAAGAGGTCATGGTTCTTTTCTGTTGAATGGCAGGAAAGCCAGTTTGTCATATGGGCGAGGTCTGTGTGCCTGGGTGCATGTGCGTGTGCCCCTGTGTGTGCCCACATGTGCGTGTTCCCCCTTCGCCAGCGGGCCGGCCTATTGCTGCATGCTACCCTGCTACACTGTCCACTGGCTCAGTGTCTGTTCTCTCTCTCTCTTCCAGACGTCATTCAGTCGGGGGTTCACCAAGAACATGAAACTTGAAGCTGTCAACCCCAGGAACCCAGGAGAGCTCTGCGTGGCCTCTGTTGTCAGCGTGAAGGGGAGGCTGCTGTGGCTTCACCTGGAAGGTACGTTCGGTTCTCAGCCGTTCTGGAGAGGTTAGGGTCCATCTGGAGAAGGCAGGCTTCACTTAATACTTCTCAGAAATAACCCCTTCCACTTCCCTTTCATTTAAACAGATCTTGAATTATTCAGCATTCTTAAGTAAGTGCAACTAATCAAATATAAATTTGTTCGGAGGCTCTCATCTTAACTAATAATTTCATGAAACGAGATACTGGTGTGATAATTATGTTTGAAACAGTGGTCTTTTTACAACTTTGATTATAAAAGCTAATGTCACAATTAAATTAAAAGGAGTCACTAAAACTGGTATTTGAGGTCTTAGTTATTATGAGGATTAAATTATATATTTGCATTTTAATGTGAATAATAGCCTTTACTTTAGTTTCTTCCATAGATGTTTACTTTTACCTTGAAATAGTCATTGGAGATGACTTTCTCCCCAAATATATAATACACAAGATTTGTTTGTTTAATGATGCTTAAACTGTTCTTTATAGCTACGTTTTTTTTATAATTGTGCAGATAATTCACAGAACATTATACTTCGTAAAAGGAACCATGATCAGATTTTAGATTGAGATAGAACACTATATATTTTTTATATGTTACATTTTTAGTGAGAAGGAATTAAGTCTGGATCTGGAAGGTTTTCCCATTTTTCTGTGATCTAAATTTTTGGGGTTTGTTTGTTTCTTATTTTCACAAAATTCATTAATTATTTTAAATGTGTATGGAAAAACAAGACTGGTTATGAGTAGTAAAATGGCATTAGCTCTCTTGGCCCATATTTTAACCATTTAACCATGCTCCTACCCCCATTGGAATGGAAAGTTTGGAAGGTCATAGAAGTGGTGCTAATCTCGTCATCCTCTCTCTTGAGAAAAGTCTAAGAAGCATCAAAAATTCTGGGGCTGACGATCTCATAAATGTTACAGTCCAAGTGGGTGGGATGGGTAGAGAACAGTGATTATAAGTGAGCGTCACCGTGTCATGAATTCCTAGAAAAATGACTTAAAATGTTACTGGGGTTGAGGATTTCAAAATCAACGTGAAATAAAAGGAAATTTTCAAAAAGTTGATTGCTTGGGGGGGGGGTGTTCAAATAGAATGGCCTCTAGCGGGAATTAACCCAAAGGTAGACACAGGCATGATGGTGATATTTCTGCAGCCACGGGCATAGAGCGTGACCTTATTTTCATTACTACATGGAAAGTCAAGTCAGCTGCTCTTGGAAACACAAGATCCCTCCTGTGATTTCAATCCCTGCTTTAAACCTGCTGACTAATAACTCTGCTAAGTTATATTGCAAGATCAGGGTCTTGCTTGGTGTTATTAACTTGAAAACAAAAACGGTAGATTTCAAAGCCCACGTTTCATCATTATGATTTAGCATATTACCAATGAGATTCTCTAGCAGTCATTATTTATTTAGCAGTTTGTTCTTCCAGAGTGCTGTGCAGCTGTTAATTACCTAACCCAGACAACAGTGAGGGCATCCTGATTTTTACAGATGAAGAAAGGAAGCTAGCTAAGCCGTGAAGATATGCCTGGGGTCAGTTTCCTTGTCCTTGACATCTTTGTTGGTTAATTCATCAGACCCTACAGCTTCCCAATTCTTAAAAAGAATGAGGAGTAGCAACCTTGAGTGTCTATTTAACATTTTTGACAGCCTTTTCTCCTTATGACTGCTTTGCTTTGGATATCAATTTCTATTTTTATAGCAAAGAAAAGTAAGGCAGCTCACATCAGCTCTTACTCTCCAGAGTGCTTTCTTATCCCACAGCAGTGAAATCGGTTACCATTAGGGAAAAAGAGTTTAGAAAATAGATTGTCCATTTTTTTCCAGACCTTCCACACTTAAGAAAATTTTTTATAAACAATTCGTTGCACTTTATCTACCTGGAATTCATGGTCAAAATCATGTGTTTCATCAAATAAAGTAAAATCCCATTTTGTCCCTTTGTTCTTCCTTGAATTTGGGGGTTTTCAGGTTTTGTTCTGTTTTGGTCTCTTCTGAATATTACCTTTCAAAGTCACAGTGACCTTAGTGGCACTTACTTCTCATTGTTTTGCACTTTTGCGGATATAGTGTTTTCTTGTCTTTAGTCAAGGGAGCAAATGCTAGAAATTCATCATGGTCACTCTGTGGCTGTTAAATTATTTTTATGATGCTGGTGATTCTGATTATAGACCATTTACTTGACACTGTAAATGTAGAAAGTACATCATAACAATTTATTAGTTATTTTTATGCATTAAATTGATTTGAAGTATTTTCAACACATGGCTAATTGACCACTTTTAGGTAATTAAAATGATCATTTTTAATCTAATAGTTCAATTCTCTTCAAGTCAGTTCTTTAAGTATCTATAAAAGAACTGATACTGAAGGGGGGGGCAATGAATGAAATATATGAGATTAAGGTAGTATTATTTTAGATGCATATTTGAAAAGAATTACAAGCTCTCACAGGCCGCTGGCCATTAGCAGGTGCAATTTATGATGATGTTTTGTGTTTTAGAGAGGACGTTGTACTGCTTTTTCTCCTGTGTTAATACTCTGCTCGAGGTGATCATATCTATAATTATAAGCATTAGCCGTGGGATAGAAGTTGCTCTCGGTGGTAACGTCTCTAGCATTGCAGCCCTGTGCTCGTGTATCTGCATTCCTACCCGCCAAGTCACTTTTCATGCCTTCCAGATCGTTATCTCCAGGGACAGGTAGGGTGTGGGCCTTCCACCTGTGCTGAGGGTGAGTCAGCTCCCTTCCTAAGAGGGTTTACATCTTTGCCTTCCTTGGCTTCTCTTATCCCCATCATTACTAATATTTTCTTCCTCGTATCTCTCTTGAAGAGATACAATAAGCACCATATTCCTGAATATATTTACTTTTAGTCTTTTTGCTGAGGCAGGAATTCCTTTTATACCATAAAAGGAATGGCAACCAGCAGGCTTCATTTCTGGAAAGTTACTTAGCTCTTTTAGGTGCTGCCACTACAGAAATTTGAAGAGAGCTGTGGAAAGGAACCCCCAAACCCGGTTTTGACATCGGGAGTGCTGTCACATGTGAAAACGGGTAGGGGACTCTCGGCTGGTGTTTTTGTGTTTTGAGCGTGGGGGGGATATGATGCCCTAGAGGAGACGACCCAGAATCCTCAGGTCTGTGGAGAAGTATCAAAATATTTTTTAAAAAAGAGATTTATTTATTTCTTTGAGAGAGAACGTGAATGAGCAGGAGGGGCAGAGGGAGAGAGAGAATCTCAAGTAGACTTCCCGCTGAGTGTGAGCCTTACGCAGGGCTTGATCGCACAACCCTGGGATCACAACCTGATCAAAACCAAGAGTCAGATGCTTGACTCACTGCACCACCCAGGCTCCCTGAGAAGTATCAGAATCTTGAGAACAGGTTGCTTTACTCAAACCCAAATTAGGTTATTACCAACATCTCCTGATCTTTATTTTTTGCCACCCTTTGAAACGAAATCTAGAGAAAATAAAATCTTTCCACACTCAGTCCTGGAAAAACATACCTTGGAAGTGTCGCTTGGTCAGGCTGGGCCAGGTAGAGCTTCGGGCAGTAGGTTTCTCGAGCTCAGGAATGACATCGTGTCCCTGCGACCTGCCCGTCCCACACCGACAAGCAGAGAACACGCGGGTTGCGTGTTGGTGCCCCGTGTCTCCGCAATGAGAGCCAGCGGGGACAGCTTGCAGACAGTTGAAGCCCGAGCCTCATGTAAAATGTCGGGGGAGGTATTTAACCTAGCGCAGGGTCAGTTCGGGGATGGTCGTCAGCTCTCCTTTTCCCCTCTTGAGAAATGCATGTGCTTTGGAACCGTCCCATGACATTTCCTGATTTATCTGATTTTTCTCCTGGTTTTTTGGCTGTAGCGAGGTCGGCCTGCCTCTGTGGCTTTCCTGGTCTCCACTTGTTCTGAGTGTCATGAGGGTGTCCTGAGCTGGGTCACCTGGTTGTCAAGAGTGACCCTGGCAAGGTGCAGCTCCTTCACGTTGGGTACATGGACTTTCACAGGAGCCCGTTTGCTGCTCCTGTGGATTCACCCTACATGGGTGAATCTTTCTAGAGAGTGAACCCCCAGCCGCCTGCCTGGAGGGAGGCGTCACCTGGCTGGGCAGCACCAGCAAGGGGATTCATGGTGTCCGTGCTTCTGAGCGAGACTTGGGATCAGCCTCCTGTCCTCAGGTCCAGCCCAGCCAACCTTTGCCTCTCACGGCTGCCAGTCTGTCTGCCCCACATCTGCATAGGGCCCAGGGGCTGAACTGGCTTGCTTCTCACCTTCCTTTTCTTCTCACTTTGTAGAGAGCCGATGAATGAATGCATGAGCCCATGAGCAAATGAATGAATGAATGAGATAAGATGCTAAGTAATGTTAACAGGGTTTCTCGCTGGAGCCCCTCATGGCAAAATTGCTTCCATGAGGCATAGGGACGAGGGCCCAAAACCTCAGGCATGAAGACATCCTCCATGCAGGGCTAAGTCACCCTCGTATCAGATTCCTGGAGAATTCATTCTGTTTTGGACCAAGTGCTCATACAACAACCGAGAATGTGTGACCTTCCTAGAATGGCCCCAGTCCTACAAGAGATGCCTACATTTGTGATGGGACTGACCCCTCTGAGAGTGTGAGGACAGCTGTTGACACTCAGCAAATGCACTTGCACACGTATATGATTTTTGATGCAATTTCAGACCATCCATGGACCCTCTCAGTACAAATCTTGGGTGGGCCTCCTTGGAATCCCTGCAGGAGGCATTCTCGGGAGATGGTAGTAGACGTTAGTAGTCCACTGTGACTCCTTTGTCTTAAGTTAAATGATCATTTCAGTTCCTCCGCTGCACTGTCCAGTGGCTGCTGTTTTGGACAGCATAGGTACAGGATGATCCGTATAGAACCTGTGGATTCTGCGGCCCCCGCCCCCGACAGTGCATCTGTGTGTATCTTGAGTACCTCCTGAGTTTAAGACTGCTTTTCTTCTCTGTGGGGCTCTATAAGATATGTGTGATAGTGGCTTCTGCCTCCCAGGTGGCTGTGGAGCTGGGCGGAGGGAATTCGCATCTGTAAAGCTCACAGGAGGCAGGTGCTCCGGAGGAGGAGGAGGAGGCTGATGTGCGCCCCAGAAGGCAGGCCCTTCTCTCATCAGCTTGGCCTCCACCCAGGGTCTGGCTCCCTCAGAACAGAGCACTCACTGTGCCTGTAGACCCTGATTCTGTCCTTGGCGCCGCGAGCCCTGATGTGTGGCTCTGCTCCTGTGTGGGCCCATCATCACAGCAAAACGTTTGGATGAGGGTCCATGTGCTCGCTAAATGCCTGCTGAGCACAGAGGAGGAATAAATAAAACTTTGTGCTTCTGAATGAGAAAGTGATCGAAAATCCACCAGTCTGGGCGCCTCGGTGGCTCAGTGGTTGAGCGTCTGCCTTTGGCTCAGGCCGTGACCCTGGGGTCCTGGGATCCGGTCCCGTATTGGGCTCCCTGCATGGAGCCTGCTTCTCCCTCTGCCTGTGTCTCTGCCTCTCTCTCTGTGTCTCTCATGAATAAATAGATAAAATCTTAAAAAAAAAAAATCCACCAATCCATTAGGAACTGCTATCTTGCCAACTGAATTTTGAGCCAGTGAGATATTTTCTATGTGTAAGCTAACATTCAAAAAGCTCTGGGGCCAGTTTTTTCCTACGCTTGGTTCGGTTCCAGTAAACCACCCTCCACATGGTCATCTCCGGGCCTCCTTTGAAAATGCACCTTCCTGGGGCCACCACAGACCTGGTGCTTCTGAGGTCCAAGCAGGTGTGGGCATCTGCATTTTGAAGGCACCCTCCCCAGATGACTCTCCTGTGCGCTAGGGTTTGTCAAGGACTCTAAGGTCTAGCAGGTGTGGCGTGGCGGAAGGGAACCCCTGTTGGGGTGACCTCTCATGGGCGGGACACCGGGTGCCCCTCAAAGCCTTTCTGTAATTTGTGCAAAAGTCGGGGTGAATGAGCTTTCTCAGAGACTTGCAAAAATCAAACAAGGAAAAATGCAAATGTGAAAGTAATTCTATTTCAAGCCAGTGTGGGTGGTTTTCGAATCTTTAGAAGGAGGTAGGGCCTGCCTGAGAATTTGGGAGAAGCTGCTTCAGTGGCCCGGGTATGGACGACAGTGCCCCCCGAATGCTGGAGAGGGTGGTGGAAAGTGGGTGTTGTCTGTGGGCGCAGGCTTTGAACCCTCACAAATCTGTGTGGTCCTCAGAGCTGATGCTTCATTGGATGGGTCCTCAGTGGCCAGCGACAGAAGTGGCCGGGCTGTCTCAGGCGAAATGTGAACCTGGGGGTGGGGGGCTGGAGGGGGGCGCACCCCTGCAGAAGCTCTGCTGCGGGAAGCCACACCGGGTTTGGGCTTGGGCACTGCCCTCGTGACAGCCGTGACTTCGGACCGAGCCTGTTGTCACCTGCCGGCAGTGAGGGCAGAGCTGGCTCCTTCCCCTTCTGTGGGAGGCGGCGGCGTCCACCTCATGGTGGAGATTCTGCAGGAGGGCTGTGGGGCCGGGACAGGATGGGGACAGATGCTGACCAGCCCCAAGCAAACCAGAAACAGAAATAAGAGAAAGAAAAAAAAATGCCACCTGAGATGCCTGGAGGGTTAGAGGATCCAGGGTCATACGCTGGATCTGCCACTTGCTGCCCTTGGACCTTTCTCTGGGCCTCAGCTTCCTCATCTGTACAGTGGGGACGAGGCTAGCCCCTATCCCTTAGGGTTGTTGTAAGTACTAAACACTTGAGGATGTGTCAGACCTGAAATCCTTGCTTGTGGGTGTTTGCAGTCCTGTGAGTCTCTCTGTCTCTCTCCACACACATTTGATCCCATTTCTTTTGTTTTCCTCCAGATTGCCTGTTTCCTATCAAATCTTGATCTTGCCATCTGCAGTTTTGCCAGTCTCTTTGTTCCTTAGGAATTTGGCTCCACAGCTGACGAGGGGCTTGACAGTCAGGTTTTATAGAAAGGCCTCTGCAGGTGGAAGGAGCCAGACACACAGCACCCGGGACTCCAGCACCCAGTCCTGCTTGCTCCCGGATCACCCACTCACTCTCTCCCCTCTGGCGCCTTTTCTGTCCATCCCACGCTCGAGCCCGTCCCAGTTTGCTGTGACTTTTGACTTCTCATGAGGGTGCTGAGCGAGGTTAACTTGCTTCCTTAAATACCTCTTGCCTTTCTTCCCTTCCTGCCTTTTAACTGAGGTGCAGGGCTCGTTCTGACTCTGTTCCCGGAGTCTCTGCCTTTAGGAGGGCGGGTGGAACTTCGTGGAAGGGACGAGGGATCCGTTGATCGGGTGACAGTCTCAGGATGTGGCAAATTGCAGAGCTTCTGTAAGGTTCCCAAGTGATTCTCAACAAATTTATATGCTTTGTGAGTATGGAGCATCCTGTCCTCTTAGCAGCAGAATGACTCATTGTAGTTTGGTGTTATTTCCTGTTTTTTTTTTTAAGATTTTATTTATTTATTTGACAGAGAGATAGAACCAGAGAGCACAAGTGGGGGGAGAGCAGCAGAGGGAGAGGGAGAAGCTGACTCCTGCTAGGCAGGGAACCCGATTCAGGGCTTGATCTCAGGAACCTGAGATCACGACCTGAGCCAAAGGCAGACGCTTCACCAACTGAGCCCCTCAGGCACCCCAGTCTTATTTCCTGTTAAGGTCACTTGGCCTTCATTGATCTGGCCTCTGTGGCAGCACAGTTCATGCAGGAGACTCCTTCCTTCTCGGGGCGTTTTGCGTTGTGCGGTTATTGTGGTGATAGTGAGGTTAGGTTGTGATTATAAATTAGTTGATTCATTTGCAAAAATACATGGAAGTATCCGTGGTCAGAGTCTCTCTCCCGCAGCTGCCCCCACCCCTCGGTGTCTCCGCTCCTTTTCCAGCAGACGCCCACTGTGTGGGTATTTTGCACTTCCTTCCCGATTTATCTTATGCACATATAAATATATGTTATTTCCCCCTTTTTAACCAGATGGTAGCATACTATATATACACAGTGTTCTGTACTCTGCTTTTCTTTGACTCAACATATACGTCTTTACATGTAAGTATACAAAGAGGTTTCTCGTTCTTTTTTTATAGTGGCAGCATATCCCGTCATACAGCCTACTGTAATGTAGCTAAGGACCTCCCCTTAGATGGAGATTGGGGCTTCCTGGTGGTTTTTGAAATGAAGGTGCTGGATGAGGATGAATGAGTAGAATCCATATTGACTGATGCAGCAGAGAGAAGTCCAGGGTGAACATGGCCTTGTGTTATTCACAGAGGCTGTCCTATAAAATGGTTACAACCATTGCAGTAGTTCCCTTAAGCTTTGCATAGGGAGTTTTGGAAATCCTAGAATCACGAAAGGAGCATCACATCCACTTTTAATGGATTATTTTGTAAGCGAGTGGGTCCCTGATCTTGGAAAATAACGAGTTGTTTTTTAAAAAAGATTATTCCGAGTCTAGCCAGATGTATCCGGAAGCATAAGGCTGATAAAGGGAAATAGGAAATTGGTACCCATCATTCAGAATAGGATTGGAAAAGCTTCAGGGTCAGGAAAATGTTCCTGGGTGATAAATAACCCACTTTTCCATCTGTTCCCATTTAATAGATGCCTTAATGGGTTAGATTAGGAAGTGCAGGGAAGTCAGGGTTATAACTTTCTTGAGGACCTAGTAGCTAACACATGGTAGCTCCTAAATATTTGTTTTGAATGCAGAGCATGACCAAAGACTTTTAAAGTATGGTGGGACACCTGGGTGTCTCAGTGGTTGAGCATCTGCCTTCGGCTCAGGGCCTGATCCTCAGGTCCTGGGATAGAGTCCCATATTGGACTCCCTGTGAGGAGCCTGCTTTTCCCTCTGTGTCTCTGCCTCTCTCCCTCTCTCTCTCTCTCTCTCTGTGTGTGTGTCTTTCATGAATGAATAAATAAAATCTTTTTTTTCACTTATAAAATGAATAAATAAAATCTTTTAAAAATAAAGTATGGTAAAGATAGCCTTATAAATATATTACTATATACATTGTTGCAGAAGTGTATATATTAAAGCATTAACACCAAGTGATGTCTGAACCAGGAGAACAGTGGAACATGAAAGTCGTAATTCAGGAAGGAACAGGCTATAAAGCTCACCTTCGTGCTTCTTTTTGAAGCACTACTTTGACCTTGGAAATCTTATTTGTACCTAAATGTGAGTCTGGAAATACAGATGTATGTCGTGGGTGAATTCAGCCCGTCACCAAAACTGTTCAGTAGCCAAGATACATGTGTCTTATTTTATTTGATGGTCTCTTTGGTAAGTAGGTAGGTTAAGCATTGGTTGAGTCATAATGGGAACCTAGTGATTTACATCCACTCAACTGTGTTGAGAAATAATTCCCATAAACCTATTTACATTCAAGTTATGGGAGAATAAAACAAAAAGTATTTTTTCATGGTAATTGCTTTTTTGGGGGAAGGAGTTGAAAGTTGATAGTGACTAATGGTGATGGTATGATGTGTGTGCCAGCATGTTCAGGGCACTTTCTGTGCAGCAGTATATTGGGTTAGCACTAGAACCCACGTGTATCAAACAGCACGCTCCTTTTTCCAGTATCTTCTTTACGATGAGAAGTCAGGGGTAGGAGGAGCCAGTGTGGCGAACGTCAGAGTTCCAGTGGTTGGGACCATTTTTTGTCTGCTGGAATTGAGCTTCGTGAAGTTAAGTGTTGGGGGGCAATATGATTTAAAATTCATCAGATGTGATGTGGCGATGTGGATGGGTATGTGAGTTCTATGGTGTCATTTCCATCTTGATTCTCAGCGAAGAAACCAAAGCAAAATGAGAGTAAGAGGTCAGAGCCCGTGAGTCCCTGTCTATTAACAGAGTTCTTATCTTTTGATTCTTAGTTCACAAGTGTTTTCTCTCGGTGTTTTTTCTCCAAATAACTATTGATTCAGTGTAGAATTTTCTTCCTTTTACCAGTTTTCTGGGTTCTAGATTTATCCTCTGTGGCCAGAACTCTTGAAACCTTTGCTCATATTACATGCAAATCTCTTCTCTGTTTCAGAGTCTCTTAGCTGTGGTGCCAATTTATCAACAGGCATTAGTAGGATCATGAAACGGGGTGATAGTTAGGTGGATCCCACTAAAAAAGACACTTCTCTGTAATTGGCTTTCATGATCTGCAGGCCACCAATGGAGTTCAAAACAAGTAACCCTGGTCAACCCGAGAAGTGAATAAGTTCCCTAGAGAAATTGTGTGGTCTGTGTTGCCTGCTCAAAGCTATACCGGCCTAGTTCCTTTGAGCGGTGGTGTTAACTTTCCTTCATTGAGGGTCGGCCTTTGCTTGGTGTTGGATGAAGTGTGTCCTGGTGGCGTACACATGTGTGCTGGGGCCCCCACCCAGCTCCAGCACGTTTCCTTGGTTTCTTTTCTCTTCTTTTTTAAGATTTTATTTATTTATTCATGAGACACACAGAGAGAGAAGCAGAGGGAGAAGCAGGCTCTCTGCAGGGAACCCGATGTGGGATTCGATCCCGAGACCCCAGTTCATACCCTGAGCCAAAGGCAGGCACTAAACTGCTGAGCCACTCAGGGATCCCCCATTTCCTTGGTTTCAAAGATACTTTTAGGAAAAGGGCAGGCTGTTCCTCCGGCCAGCTTTTCTGGCTCCAATGCCAGTTCTTCCCACATTCTGCCCCCCAATCCTCTTCCTGCCATTTGCAGGAGAAAACATCTTGGATTTTCTGGATCTCTGCTTTATTTGAACCACCCCCACCTTGTACTTTGCTGTTTGGTATTTTCAGGTGCCAGTATCTGTCATAAGACTGTCCTCGGTGTTGTGTTGAACAGTCCAGGGAGTGTTTTCCCTCATCTCAGGGATGCTTGCACGTTTCTTCTCTCCTTCTGGCTCTTTGTGGTAAAATATGTACCTGTCATCTTGACTTTTCTGATCCAGGTCTGCAGACTCCTGCTCCAGAGTTTATTGTTGACGTGGAATCCATGGACATCTTCCCAGTGGGCTGGTGTGAAGCGAACTCTTACCCTTTGACCACACCACACAAAACAGTCTGTAAGTATCATCCAGTTTGGAGCTCCTGCAGACAATATCTGGGGGCATGGGGAGGTAAATAGTTTTGTAAAGAGACTTCAGCCAAGTTGTAAGAAACAGAACTGGTGTTAGATTTCCCACAGAGCACCAGTGTTTTTATCTCTTGGATGCTTTCAGTGTCTTCATGAGATGGGTATTTGGAAGCATCTCATAGATCGACAGACTAAGTCATAATGATAAGGCAGGTGAAGGTCACGGAGTGGTGGCAGAGATAAAATATAATATAAATATAATAAGATGTATAAATATTATATAAATATATAAATATAGGGATCCCTGGGTGGCGCAGCGGTTTGGCACCTGCCTTTGGCCCAGGGCGCGATCCTGGAGACCCGGGATCGAATCCCACGTCGGGCTCCCGGTGCATGGAGCCTGCTTCTCCCTCTGCCTGTGTCTCTGCCTCTCTCTCTCTCTCTGTGACTATCATAAGTAAATAAAAAAAATTTAAAAAAAATTTCCTTAAATATATAAATATATATAAAATAAATATTCACTCAGTTTTATATACAGTTGATTATTTTGATTAGAGAAAATTTAAGCTAAATACTATGTTTTTTTGTTGGCTTTTATTGTTTTTTTGTTGTTGTTTTTAAGGGGGGGAGATAGAGAGTGCACATGTGGGGTCGGGAAGAGGGGCAAGAGGCAGAGGGAGAGAGAGAATCCCAAGCAGGCTCCATGCTCAGCACAGAACTCCACGCAGGGCTAGATCTCACAACCCTGAGATCATGACCTGAGCCTAAACCAAGAGTTGGACATTAAGCAACTGAACCACCCAGGTGCCCCCAAATACTACACTTCTGTATCATGTCTAAGAAAGAACGGATTTTTCTCATGAGGTTTACCATAAAAGAATCATAGTTGGTCCTAATAAATTATTGACATAACATATAAAAACTTAACTACTCTTGACACTAACCAGTGAGATTTCAGCTCTACTTTAAAGATTGCATTATATCTCACATCCTTCTGATCACAGAAATATCGAATTAAAGCAGTATTAGTAGTTAACCCAGCAACTAACTCTGTCTCTCTCTAAGTATGTACAACAGTGTGTGTTTTAACTTCTATTATTAGAGGTCAATATCCTGAGGTGGTACCTTTTAAAAATCTTCCAAACTAATAAATCGTGGCATTTTTCCCACCCTTATGTTTACCAAAAGTATTATTTCAAATTATGCAGCCATGCTGGAAAATAGTGTAGAGGTTCCTCAGAAAGTTAAAAATAGAGCTACCCCATGACCCAGTAATGGCACTACTGGGTATTTATCCAAAGGACACAAACATAGTGATTCAAAGGGATACCTGCACCCCAACATTTATAGCAATGTCCAAAATAGCCAAACTATGGAAAGAGCCCAGATGTCCTTTGACAGATGAATGGATAAAGAAGATGTGGTCTATATATACAATGGAATATTACTCAGCCACCAGAAAGGATGAATACCCACCATTTACATTGACATGGATGTAACTGGAGGGTATTATGCTGAGTGAAATAATTCAATTGGAGAAAGACAATTATCATATGGCTTCACTCATATGTGGAATTTAAGAAACAAAACAGAAGATCATATGGGAAGGGAAGAAAAAATGAAATCAGAGAGGGAGACAAACCATAGATACTCTTAACTCTAGGAAACAAACCGAGGGTCGCTGGGGGGGGGGAGCATGTAGGGGGGATGGGTTACCTGGGTGATGGGCATTAAGGAGGGCACATGATGTGATGAGCACTGGGTGTTGTATGCAACTGAGGAGTCACTGAACTCTACCTCTGAAATTGTAATACAGTATATGTTAATTAAATTGAATTTAAATTTTAAAAAATTAAAAATAATGAGTCCTTAAAAATAAGATGTTTTTAATTTTTTTGTGAAATAGATATTTCTGGTATTTTCTTTATGTAATTTGTGTGCTAGCTTTACTTCTTGCTAGCTAGCATCCTATATATGACTCAATTATGTAAATGCTCAGAAAGTTTCTAGAAGGGAAGTCCCATCTATAGTTGGCTTCCAGTTCCCCGGTGTCAGCAGATTTTGAAGGACACTTAAGAGTTTCACTCTATATCCATTAAGAGTAGGATGGTGCACTGTCTGTGTGAAACACAGTAGGTGGCCCAGATGATAGGTGGATTCTAAGGCATTCTTCTCTCCCGTCTGTACACCGCACTGTTCAACAAACCTGATCCAATGAGAGTATTGTCTTGTCCTCACTTTAACACATTTCTGAAATTTTGAGCACAGAATAATTTTTTCCATATCAAGGGCATTTTGTTCTTTTCCTCTCACTTCAGGAGCCACAGGTTCTTGACTCAGTTGGCCCGAGAGCCAGGTCAGGTGCCCCCTGGTTTTAGTCGTGGGAGGGGCCAGTCTCCTGTGTTTTAGCTGTATCTTAGACAGAGACTTCTGTCTTGTGCCCTCTTTCTCTCTCCTTCGCATGGATGTGGGAGGCAACAGGTGCTTCGAGGTTCCCTGGAGCACAGTCATATACCTGCTATGGTGAACACAATGATGTTTCCACCTTGGTGTGTGTTGCGCTCAGGTCTGTTGTGTATGGCTCCTTACCAAAACGTCCTGCGGTTCAGGCATCCCCACCCTTGGTAGCAAAGCCTTAGACAAGGTCGTCCACACTCATTTTTCACTTTAGACATTACAAAGTTTATAGTTATTCATAGTAATAACTGGAACCAAATACAAAATAAATTCAAGAATAAATGAAAGTTCAATGGCTATCTCTCTTATTCTTCATTTCATTTCATATGTGTACATTTGTTTTGAAGAGGCAAACTATAAGTCTAAACCCACCAAACTCAAGTAGCTTTAGAAGTTTTGTTGGAATTAACATTTATGCTGGAGGATATGGGACTGTCTGTCTCAAAATTAATAGATGCCAAAGCCCCCTGGTCTATCTTTGGTAAGGTGATTCAAATCCATTACAAATATAAACTACAAATCTTCTTATCTAAAGAATTCTTACTGGCTGGTTTATGTCGATATTCGTCAGACATATTTATGAGGCACCAGTCTTCCTTTCAGCAATAAAATGTTTTCGTTTAAAAACACAGCTCTAATCCTAATTTGGGAGTGTGCTGTTACGGTAACATTATTTGATTTACCACACTTTCTGTGGGGAAAAAAATCATTTTGGATAATGTCGCTTGAACAATTTATCTTACCAGGTGGATTCATGTGAGAAGTGATACGCATGCTCTCTCTTTCTTATTAAAAGCACATTTTAGAATAAAGTAGCTGGTGTAGTGATAAGATTAAATGCAGTAAATTCTAGTGAGACTTCATTTCTGATGAGTCAGAGTCTCAAGTTTATTTGTTTATCTTAGAGCAAGAGATTGAGAGAGAGGGAGGGAGAAAGTGAAGGGGAGAGGCAGAGGGACAAGCAGACTCCCTGCTGAGTGCCAAGCCCGAGACAGGACTCGATCTCAGGACCCCGAGATCAAGACCTGAGCCAAAACCAAGAGTCAGACGCTCAACCAAGAGCACCACCCAGGCACCCAGAGTCAAAGTCTATTTTAACGCTAGCAGAAGTTGAGATAAAGTTGTGGCCCAGATGAAAGAACTTTGTAGTGTTTAAATTCTTCCTTTAAAACTGACACATGTAAAACTTTACATGAAGACGTTTAAAAAAAAAAAAAAAAACCTTTACCCAACTAGTGAACGAAGCTAACTGTCCCTTTGTCTTTTCTTGCCTGTTTTCCAGCACAAAAGAAGAGAAAGATTGCAGTTGTGCAACCAGAAAAACAGTAAGTTCTTGTTTTTGTTTCCTCCCCAACTTATGGGATAAACGATCTAGGAGAGGAAGCATGGCTGTCTTTTTTTTGAGGGGGGGAGTTAGTTCACAGTTGGCACCGCCATAGAGAGGACAGTTAGAAATAGTGCTGTGATGGGCAAGATACAGGCTCTGATCTTCAAGGCATCTATTCTCAGATTATTTTTCCGTCTGCTCCACCTCCGCCTACCTGGAGGGCATTCTGGCCTTGCATGCTGGTAGTGACCGCTCTCTGCAATGTGCCCCCCCTATGCTACCCCCACCCTGCACATGGGCGCCACAGGTGGGCGACTTGGGGTCCTAGGGCAGCTCCACAGGTTCCCAGCGGGGAGACTTGAGGAAGCTGCTCTATTTCTCTGCATCTCCAAGGCCTCATTTGTGAAACACCTGTTTCTCGGGGGTTTCCTGAAGATTAAATTAGATTTCTTGTGAAAACACATGTGGGTCCTGCATGGTTGAGTCAGTGCAAGTTACCCTTTGTTTCAGTTGTAATTTTAGGGAGGAGGAGGGTGATCGGGTGGTGTCCATACATGCAGTACGTTTTTGAAAAACTTCAACCGTTAGCAGCGTTTTTATATACTGAAGAATATCTGAGGTACGCAAAAATAGACATCTTTCATCAGGTGGTCCTGTTTTCTTAATAAAAACACACTGGTGAGAATGGATTTGAGAACAGCATTTTTTCAGGTAGCCAGATTTCAACTTAAATAAAATGAAAACGAATAATAACTGCATTGCTATTTGAATGTGAAACACAATTTTGTGGGCATTTTTCATACATTCATTCCTCAACATGGTGTAGCCGGTTAATAATCAGACTCTAGTTTGGTCCGGATAACATTGAAACAGGGAGTTAATAATAAATGATCCCATCCTTGAATCCAGATCTGAACTCCTAACTCCTCAACGTGTGGTCTGTGGATCCGTAGTCCTCATGCTGCACTCATACCAGTCAGCTGAACAGCTTGATCACACACACACACACACACACACACACACACACACACACACGGCTGGGCCCCCATCTCTCACATCCCTGACTCGGGAGGTCTTTACTGGGGCCTGAGCATCTGCGCATCTAACAAGTTCCCAGGTGGTGCCGTTGGCTAGCTTGGGGACCCCACTTTGAGAACCGGTGCGAAGATGACCCCACCAAGATCTCATAATGGTTTGCTTTGAGTTTGTGTTCCTTTTCAGTGGTATGGTTTCCACACCACCATCCTGGGTACCATGTAACACCCAACGCACCTCTTTCCCCCCATGGCGATATTTTTCAAATGTTTATTCAGCAAATTTTTTACTGGACTATAACACAAGGCTCTGCCCTAGGACAGGCCTGTGTCATGTTTTAGGACCCATCAGTTCATAGGCTTTCTTTGAAGGCCTTTCTACAGTGGCTGTGACCCACACAACACAGACCCCAAAAATCAAAGGCCAAGTGGTTCTCAGACACTAGTTTGTAAAATGTACTGGTTTGTTCTGTTGAAGAAGAGAAGTCTGACTTCCGTTAAATTCTGCGCAAGTTGATGTTTCTTCATGTCTAAAATATAATTAAGGGCACTTTTATGATTCTATAGCAAGAGACAAACCCAGCAGCGACCTGAAGAACATGAGGGCTTAGCGACAACTCCTTGAGGGGCAGGTGTTCCGTTGGCTTCTTAGGGTTATTTCAAGAATTTGGGGACAGCCAGTCTGCAGCGATCTTACCCGTTTGTACTGGCGTTGCTGCTTGCTGCACCCATCCTCTCTTATTGCGTGCTTGGCTTTCCGTGATAGTCACTTTAAGTTATGAGAAGACTTTGGAACGTGCAAGTTTCTTCTAGACTGTGCAACCCATGATCGTTATGTTTTCTTGATCCACAGATTGCCATCCACAGTGCCTGTTGAGAAAATACCTCATGACCTCTGTTTGTTGTCTCACCTGGATACCACAGGTAAATGAGCCATCGACAGCTAGCTGTCCCTTCCTAGTCGGGGAGCAGAGATATGCATGTATTTTTAGGTCAATATGAGAATATCTCAGCTCTAAGTTCATTCTCCTTGTCTCTGTTGCTACGTATTAACACATAACTACTTTTAAAAAAATCTCTATACCAAACTCTCTCTGCCTCTTCTGTCCTTTGGTTGGTAACTCTGGATAATTCTCTCAGTCTGCAGGAAAGAGCCCACGTGTTACTTGGAAATTATGAGAGTTGTATGTCACGGATGGTCATGTGCAAGGAGAAAGAATTAAAAATGTCATTATTAGGCACTCATTTTTGTTGACATTTTCTACCACCCCTACTTCCATTTTTCCATTATTTGTTCATACTTGTCCCTGCGGGCCTTTTGAATCGTTCCTAAAAATCCTCTGTGTTTAAAAGCTGAGAGTGAATAATATATGTTTTTTAGTGTGTAGTGTTCTACATCTTAAAATAACCTTTGAAAACACAAATGTGAATTCCCCGTAGACAACAAATCCGATTATAGATGTGTTTGTACATTAAATAATATATTTGATTAAGAATTCTGTTTTCTAGCCAAAATGAAACCTGCTCTGAGTTCTTCCAGGCTTCAAAGCTATATGCCATGGAACAGTCCTAGTAGTCGAAGCTCTAGGAAGGAGAGCATTTTTAGGAGTACTTACTAAAATTTTTTTTTTTTTTCCTAAAGTTCTGGGTAGGGTAATCCTACCAGAAAATTTCCTGTGTGTGCAGCTGTGGACATAATCTTTTTTTTAAAATTTTTTTTGCCTAATTTTGTTGTATAGAATTCAAAACTTCAGAATGGTTTTAAAAGAACCGTGTCAGCTCTTCTTTCAGAGCCTATAATTGTTGCTTTACTCCTTTTGTCTTACTCTCACAAAAATAACATTTCTCCCTCCTTCCCCTGTTGCTTCTTAGATGAAGTCCTATGAGGACAACCCTTCCTGGACCGTTAAATGACCATCCCAAAACGCATAACAGCTTCTGTACAGAAATACCCCTGTTAGCGGAGCTTAGGGCTCCGTGCGGGAGGGCGAGTGTTGGCTGGCAGCGAGACCCCTTTCTCCATTTACAGACGTCAGGAAACTTTAGGGTGATAGGTTACCGTGTACTATTTCCACTCTTCCCCACGGCCCTTTGAGACACTAGACCGTCAACCTGCTAAATCAACAGCAGAGTGAGGGAAATGCAGATTTAACCCCCTGGGAGGTATAGTGCACATCTATCAGGCTGGCAAAAGGAAGAAGCCCTGCCATGTCTGGGGTTGGCTTGGGCATGGGATGGTGGCAAGCCCTCCGCCGCACTCGTGGGAGTGTACATTGGGAAAGTCTGCATAGAGGTCATCTTGACCACGTGTGGTTCAGTGACAACATGCCGACCCGTGGCTGAGCAATTCCCCTCCTTGTTACACACGGGGAAAGCCCTCTTGCCCGTCAGCAGAACAGGTGTTTACAACTGTATTCAGTAGAGCGCTGGCCACAGTCCTGACCAGGGGAAGTGACTTGTCCATCAGTAAGACATGGACGGCTCGTTTGTGCTGTGTGCACGTAACAATCATGCACAGAAGTGAGAAAGGGGTGGACGTTCTGCATATACCTTTACCGATTTGGGTGGATCTTAGAACCTTCAGGTCAAACAAACAAAATGGTGCAGGAAACCATTTATGGAATATTTTTTAAATATCCCAAATACTGTATGTTGCTTGTTGATGCACATACACCTGTGTATGTGGTCAAGTGTGTAGACCTGCATGGGAATGATAAACACAAGGTTCGGGGAAGGGCAAGAGAAAGTGGGGGAGTTTCTGGGCTAGAAAACCCAGGGGAGCTTAGCTGTGGAGCTGGTGTTTTGTTTTTTAATTTTGTTACTTTTTTTTTATTTGCTGCATAGTAATGCATTAGTTGTCATTGCCTGGGTTTTAGCATCTTTCAATGTGCCTTGAATCCTGTATCATAAACAGAAAAGGTCATTTATATGGTAGAAAAAATAACCAGAATTTCTAAGCTATTGTTTATAAAATATTCTGATATTAAGACACAGTGTGCCTCTGGGTAGTTTTGCCAACTAAGTGGATTAAGCAGGTGTTTTGTTGGCTCCTAAAGCATGAGCTGTGTTGCTCTTCCCCGCAGGTACTGTCAACGGGAAATACTGCTGTCCTCAGCTTTTTATCAACCACAGGTGTTTCTCAGGCCCTTACCTGAACAAAGGAAGAATCGCAGAGCTACCTCAGTCGGTGGGACCCGGCAAATGTGTGCTGGTTCTGAAAGAGGTAAAGCATGCGCACGGCGGGCAGAGTTGACTTATTTCCACACGGTGTCTAGGGTGTAGATAGAGTTTCTGAAGGAGGCAGCAGGAATCTGAATCCGTTTCTGTGACACCTTCCGAGCCCTTGTTTTCTCTCCGTTCTCGGGCTGGAGCTGGTCAGACAAAGACGGAAGGTGGCATCCCTGCCCCGAAAGACTTACAGGCTGGCGGGAGGGCCAGATCTTCCTCCCCTGGGCCCGGAGAAATGTAGGGTTTGAATAAAGAACCTGGGGAAGGGGACTGACAGGCTGTGTGCGGGTGAGGGCCTGTGACTGCAGACTGGAGGTTTCTCTCAAGAGGTGGATGAGCCTGGATGGACAAGAGGGGTGCTGCTGAGCATGGACACGCCTTGGCCCCGTCGGGGTGGCATCGCCTCCCCCTCCATCTGCCGTACCCAGCGGGGCACCTGCGTGGAGGAGGCGCATGCTAAGTGTGTCACGGGCTCCAGGCACCTGCGTGGTGTTTGCGTCATGGGAAACGCCCGGGCCACGCATCATTTTGATGTTATTCTTTCCCATTTCTCTCCTGCTTTTGGGGATCGACCTGCAGGAAGCAGTGAATCCTCATTACATTGATGGAGGATTTCCTCTCTGGTCCGTTTTTATTCCCTTGCCACAGACCCCGTGCAGAGATGGCCGGGGATTCAGGAACTGTGCTGAACTGTTCTGGGAACGTGACCTCTGCTTTTATCACGTGTACCCGTGCTTTCTCCTAAGAAAGAGGACCCTGCATCGATCTTCCCTATCGTTACTGTACCATGATGAATGTGTTTTAATTCCTGGGGCACAATAGTCCATGTGTCCACTGAACACATGTCTATTAGGCCTCTTCTCGGAGCCACACACAGCACAAAGTCCAAACACAAGCCTGTCTGCCATCTTCCTGTTGGGGCTTCACAGCCCTGCTAGGGAGATGGAGTAATTCTAAGTTGGAGGGACAGTCAGGGCGTGGAGCAGGGCGCTCTGGGGGCACAGAGCAGGGAGTGACCAACAGATGGCAAGGGACCCTGATCTGGCTTGGGCAGAGGGAGTAGAGCCTCCCATGCAGAGCACAGCCGTGACTGTGTGGGTAGGTGTCCAGGCGAGAAGGTGGTCACGTGTGGCAGGCGTGTGGGTCCTTAGACTAGGGACAACTCATGAGCATAGAAGAGTATGTCATATTTTTGAAAGGAACAAGAGACAGAGATCTGGCCTGCCTGGTGGGTGAGACAGGACTGGGTGGCCGGCAGTTGGCTTGCGGGAGGCTTGCCTTCTCTGGCGTTGTGAGGAATGCGCACTGCCCGCCCCAGAGGGAGGACAGGAGCCCTCTGAGCGACACCCGGCTAATGCTGTCCCCTCAACACGGGAACCTCCGTGTGGTTTCAGATGTCATTCTACTTCAAGAGAATGAGATCGTTTTAGCAGAGTCGGGGCACGTTTGCTTTTTTCTAGGCCATCGGCAGAATTAGCAGTTAAAGACATATATTTAGAAAACAAAAATCTGTTGTAGAGAAGAAATTGAGGTTGTAGTTGAGAAGAAACTGTGCAGAGAAACTGATTGGGCTGTTGTTGTGGTTACTTATTTGGGAGGATTTAACATATAAAATGTTCAGAAGGAGTTTCCCGTCCTTCATCAAGCTTCGGATCCAGCAGGACAGACCAACAGGCCAGTGGACTGTTTTAGGGAGGTGAGCATCTCAGGTGCCTGACGGGGCTGGTGCAGGTGGAATTCCCACGCAGTCTGTGGGGACAGGGGCGGGCAGCCTACAGAAGGCCAGGGGCTTCGGTGCTGCCCTGGGATGAAGGCTTACAGCCCCTCGAGCAAAAGGGCCTCGTAGGATAGACACAAAGGGCACAGTCTCCCTGGGGAGTCCCTATGGGCCTTGTCCTGGGCCCCGACAGGTGTCCTCAGCGGCCTAGACCTGCTTTCGTTTCAAGCAGCTCACTCTTGCCGCTGGGCCCTGAGTCCTAAAAGCAAACAGTGCGGGCCTGGCCCAGCTCCAGGGGCAGGTTCATCTGTCCCACAGATGAGACGTTTGTTGCCACAGAAAGATGGGGCTTGAGGCCTGTGGAGGGGGGTGGTGGGCAGGGATGCCTCTGAAGGGCCAAGGTGAGTGGAGGGACCACTGGGTGGCTCCGTGTGAGGCAGCTCTGACCTCAGACCCCCACACACATTGGACTGGACCAAGGACGAAATCAAAGCAGGACTCTGTGGGAAGATTTCCTGTCATGATGCGAAGTCACACCCGTGTCCTGAGAACTGAACCCTCCACAGTCCGGCCCGTGAGTGGATTGCAGTACAGTGAGGCCTGCCTGCGTTTGAGCCAGCGTTTGTCAGCAGTGATCAGAAAGGAACGGGGAGGCTTCGCAAAAACCCGGTGCCTTCGAGGCCGCCTGCAGGACTGTAGGTCGCGGTGATGAAACTGCGGCCCTGAGTCGCCTGCTGGCTCCAATGGGAGACACAATGGCCCCAGGTTCGGCCCATCTTTAGGACGTGCTTGACTTTCCTACATGAGTTTTGAGAGTCAACAGTGGTTATCCCTGATCGATTCTCCGACAGGTGCCAGCAGCCAAATATAAGAGCCAGGCCAGAGCAGTTTTCTGATGACAAAACTAGTTTTCTGCTGAGGTTCAGAAAAATGCATGAAGCAGGAAGAGAAGAAGTGGGGGAAAAAGCAAGCACTACAGTTCTGCGAGTGCAAGAAAAACGTGAGTTCCAACAAGCCAATATTTATGCTAATATGCTTCCTTCAGCACCAGAACCTCCACGATTTCAAAGTGCATTTAACTTAAAGAGAATGAGATAATTGGAGCAAAGACAGAGCACGTTTGCTTCTCAGGCCGTCGGTGGTGTTGGCCATTAAGGGTTTGCACGTCTTTGGGAAATGCAGAGCGAGAGCTGTTTGCCCCCGTCCGGCCTGCTCAGAGGTAGCTTGCCTGTGTGCATGTGGACGGAGCCGGCCTTGGGGAAATTAAGTGCAGGCAGAGAACAGGAGGCTGAACTCCAAGAGGGTGGACTAGCAGGTGGGCAGGTTCTGGCCAGTGTGAGGGCCCACGCATGTCTGTTCCGTCTCTGACCAGCAGGCCTTCCGAGCATCAGACTGGGGTTTTGAGGACTAAAGGTGAGTCCTGGCCTCGATTCCAGAAAGTGCAGCAGAGGAAGTAGCTGACCTGTCAGAAGCTGGAGCCCGAGCCCGTGGCTGGCCTAGCCCAGTACGTCATCCCCATGGGGGACCCAGGATGAGCAGGTTCTGAGAGGAGGGGACAGGTGGACCCTGAGGATGGCTCCTCGGTCTGGGGCATTTAGGGACCCCTGGGCCCAGCCCCATGGGGGATGGGGCCTGCAGGCACAGGCAGTGAGAGGTGATGTTCATCATGGCAAACCTCCGTGCTCGGTGTGCTCACGGTCACCCAGGGTCATCCTCTTCTATCCCAGATACTCCCGTACCCCATGCCTGCTACAGGCACTGGGGTCTCCTGAAGACCTGTCTGCAGATCTGTGTGGCCCTTGGTCACCTGGTACAAGGTTTGCGTGTCTTGGTGCCTCCGATCCTGACAATGTTGGTGTCGCGTTGCAAAGGTGTTGGGGAAGGTTCTGCTCCCCGTTTCAGATGTGCTCTCCCAAACAACCGGCCTGTGATCCTGCCTTCCTGCTCAGCGTAGTAAGGGGGTGGCATGCGCTTGTGTCTGTGTGTGGAGGAGAGGGCCAACAGGAGCACAAAGCACAAGGAGTCTGGAAATCTAACATGTTCACTCACGTCCGTGTGTCCAGTGCGAAGAGTCCTGCCCGCAGAAGAGACTCTGAAAATGCCAGCTAAGGAGGACTTAGAGCCTCTGTTTCATGGTGACTCTAATGTGCACAGATACAGAGGCGGTGGTGTACTAGGGTCATGTCCCAGTGCGGCTGACAGAGGTTTGGGGACCACCTGTGGATTTTTGGGTCCGAGTGGGGGAAATGCAGAGCCATGTAGGAATCGGATTCCAGATCGAAGGAATGTTCTAGGAGCATTGGGTTTCTGGTGACTGAGGCGAATGAAGCTCTAGGATATGATGGAGTTCTCCTGTTGGTCTTCCAGGAGGAGGTAGAGAATTCCTGAGGATTATGGCCTCTCTTGGGGAATGGTCTTTTAATCAAGTTGAAGCAATTAAGCCTTGAGTTCATTGATATGGGGTTGGGTTGGGGGAGAGACTACCTTGCAGGGAGCACTGGTGCTCCCTTGCCTCTCCGCTGGGACAGGGGGTGCCTCCCCTTGGGGGTGGTGGGTGGCCAGTGGGGGGGTTAGCCTTCCTTTGAGGAGCAAAATAAAGGGAGAGGGTCAGTTCTGGCCAAAGCAACGGGGTTCTCCGCTTGGTGAAATACATCTGATTATTACTGTTACCATTAAAATTGTTAACTGACACCAGAAGGAATGATGAGCGTAAAGGTCATCGTCAGGTAACATCTAGCATTAGAGGCAGCAGTTTCAAAGTATCGTGCACCGAGCCGTCTGCATTTGGAGGAGACCAAAAAAAAAAAAAAAAAAAGACACCTCGTTTTAAGGGGCAAATCACTTGAAAAGGTTATGTGCTGTGTTTTCTTTTCAAGGCTCGTTTCAAAACTGCTGATGAATCAGGAACCCTTCTTTATCATTTCACAAAAAAAAAAAAAACAACAAATCCCACTTATTTATAAAATCAGCTCCATTCCATCTGATCTTGCAGTTGAAAAGGAGACATGCTCTAGGCCCATGAGGGCGTTTGCTGGTCCGCATTCCTGTGAAGAGCTAAGTGCCGTAGCCATGGAGAGACTGGGGACCAGGTGTGTTGAAGCAGGGCAAGCATGTGGCGAGGCTCCTTTGTGTCTTCGCCTCCCCCCAAGAGGGAATGTTGTGCTTCATGTTTCCGTAGGAGCCCGTGTCCCCCAACGAGAGGCCTCCCTGCAGTCATGAGAATTTAGCAAATGATGTCCTTTCAGAGTGGAGACCGTGTCTCTTTCCATTCAATCAGCAGAACTCAAGCTGTGGGAGCCATATTTGCCTTCTAGAGTGTTTTCTGATTTCGACACTCAGAGAACTCGTTTTCTTATTAAGTGGTTCCCTGCACTTTCAACATTGTTCTGACTTTGATCGTATGATAGAGTCGAGGTTGGAAATTATCTAAATTACTTTGGTGCTTTGGGAGTTTCCACGATCATGAATGCAAAAGGAAATCATGGAATCGCGTAATTTCGTGATGTGAACAAAAAAAAAAATCCCCTCGATTTGCATAACCTTCCTAGTGCCCCGCAGTTGTGCCCAAAAGGGAAGGGGTGGGAGAAGGAATCCTGCGCTTGCAGAGCGGCTCCTGTGCACCCCACCGGGTGTGTGAAGGGGGCAGCACTTACCTGTGCTCCCCATCCTCTCTCTGACCCCCACCCCTGCCCTTCCCCACACACCTGATCCACTCCCCACTTTCTGAACAAGCGCTCATGTCTGAGGAGCAGGGGAGGGAAGCAGAGAGACAGGTGTTGCCGGCCCAGGTGGTGGAATGCAGGGCCACGCTCCTCAGATGCCTAATGAGGCCGGAGTGCTAATTGGATTTGGTGGCAGGTCCTTGGTGACCTTTCCAGAGCATTTCTGTGTCATGGTTGGAGAGGAAACCAGGTTTGGGTCAGGTGAGAGTGGGATCGAAGAAGAAGAATTGGAAGTATAGACCATTTTTATGAGGTTAGTTCTGAGAAGAAATCAGTAAGAAGAAATTCAAGGAGCTTCTGAGCAGAGGTATTTTGCAAAGAGGGAAGACTGACAGGTCAGCGTGGGCCAGTGGGAACAGAGCAGGTGAAGGCATAGGAGACAGGGTACATGAGGACTGCATGCATATTGAGAAGGGGACACCTTCCAACCCTTCCTGTGTGCCAGGATGCGATCTCCTTTATCTCTCATAACATCCCTGTTGTAGAGAAGGAAAGTCTCTACTCTCTTAAGTTTAGTGACTGGGGCCTGCAAATTAAAGCGACCACAAAATGGATCAACAGGAGAAAAGGCTCATGTTGCCACATACATGGGGGCCTCACAGAAGAGAAGTGAAAACCCAAAGAGGCCACTACGTTTGATGTTTACATACTGTTTTAACGAAGGGTGATGAAGTATGGAGAGGTGAGAGACAAAGAGGGGGGCTTGGGCTCCTAGGGTGGTGAATTGTGGGAAGGCAAATATACGGGAGACTAGTGGAAATGGAAGTTAAGGTTCTTCTAGTAAGGTTGGTTTATGCAGCATCCTCTTGGTGCCAGCTTTCTTTCTCTAGTGACAAGGGACGTCCTTCTCCCACTGATATGGGGGAGAGGAGAGGACACCTTTAAAAAGGGGAAATGTCTGCCCTGCTCCTGATTACAAAGGGGCAGGGCAGAGAGTTCCTGCTGCGTGTGCAATGTACTCCGGTGCCTTCAGCTCAAAATAATCCTATGCCAAAGTGGCATATGTTGGGGTGGAGTGTTCTGATCCGTGTAGGAACCAGATAAATGGCAGTGCCCCTGTTATACAGAGGAGGAGAGCCAGTTGGGCGCCTCAAGGACTCATCCTTCTACAGGATGGGAAAGGGGTTTGAGCCCCGATCTGTTCACCCGCAGAGCTCCCTGCCTGTCCGCTGTCGTACACCGTCGACACTTCTGGATGGTGTGTTCTCCACAAACATCAACTCCAAGAATTCCAACGAGGCATCCCTGGAAAGTACTTTCCTTCTGGAGTTCCTTGCACATCCTTAGGCCAGTTGCTTGGAAATTGTGTTTATGACCTTCGCATCCTGCCCATGAACTGGGGGCAGCGTCCACCCAACCCTTCATGATCAAGGGCATAACACAGCGGCCTGAGCTTCTGCGCTGTGCATGGAGCCGTAATTCTGATCCTGGATGGGAGTACCGGCTGCCGGCCGAGCTGTTTTCCCAGAGGAAACTGTAAGATGCACCACGCCACACACAAGAGAATTACTCAGCTCGTGATCCCAACGTTTTGTAGAGAGCCTGCTGAATTTGGCAATGCGTGATGTGGCATCGGAAATGCCATGGGAAAATTATTCAATATTGGACGCTTTTGACAATTTAATGGCTGCCTGTTCCCAGGCTGAATGGAACCTGGAAGGCCTTTTCTTTTCACGTCTCAAAATGCATTTTGCTCTGCAGCAAATAACATGTAGCCCTGGGCCCTTCCTTCGCGAAACACAATGAAAAGAATCAGTTTAAATGTTATTGTCTGTTGATAAATACTTGGTGCATTATTCCAACCAGTTCTAATTGGATTTATTTTTAAACTCGATTTCTGCAAATTGTACTGACAGTAAACAATAAAATCAGATGATTATTCTAACACAGAAACAAACCCACCAAAACCACTTGTCTGGCCTCCTAGTGCCTTGGCTGGCCAGCTGGCTGTGTGCTCTTGCTGGGGAGCTGTGGGACCCTTGAGCAGAGCACCACCCGGCTAGGAGAAGATGCTTGCCACACTCACTGTACTGTGGACAGTATTTTTAGGATCGGGTCTTCAGTTATGATATGAGAGAGCTTCGTTGTTTTTCAGAATTAAATCAGGACCCAAAGCACACCAGTTGTGTTCTGGAATGTACCGGATCCGTGAACCTGCAGTCTAAAAACCCTGGCCTCCCTCCTCGCATGCATTCTGTGCGGTGTCCTCCCCCAAAGCAGCGGGGGCTTCGACAGTAATGCCAGTGTGTCTCAGCAGTTGGGGCGCTTCTCACCCTCTCAGTGGTATTGGGTCTGAAACAGGAAACAGCTGGACGGGGTGACAGGAGGGTGTGGGGGGCGCTGTGGCCATTCCCACCTGGGCGCTGACACACGGTACGTCCTCAGCAAGGGGCGTCCCGGGGGCCTCAACATCGTGGGTCTCGGCCTTCCTCTGTGGGCTGCGTTGTACCCTCACGTTCATCGTAGGTGGTCTGTCCAAACGGCAGCAGCTCTGGAACGTGCTGGAAGTCAGAAACTTTTGTGCTTCCTGATGATTTACTTAGGGAGGGGGGTGGGGGTGCCCCAGGGGAGTCCAAACTTCTCCATCTTCCCATTCAAGGAGCATGTTTAGGTTAACAGAACAGGGCCTGCAGCTGAGGCTCATGGAGGGACACATCCCATCTTTCTGGGAGTGACCACAGGTGCACTTCCTTGAACTCGGGAAGTGGGAATAAAGGGAAGGTTTCAGGAAATAGGATATCGGATGGTATCAGGTACTCTGGGAGGTCTTTCAAAACACTGACATCCCGGAGCATTGTGCGCCTATGAAAGGTCCGTAGGTTGAGCCAGCACCAGGTGAGTTTCAGGTACTCGGTTAGCCTCCCTACAGACAATCTGAAGTCTGTTCAAAATTGTTGGCACCAATCTGTTGCCTCTTACTGATATCCTTTTGAAATTTAGTTTCAAAAATAAAATGAAATTCTCAGTGGCTGACCCTGCTGAAGGGTGATCCTGTTAAAGATGACCAGTGGCTCTTTGGAGGGGGTAGATGGGTTTTCCTTCCATCAGAAAAGTGAGGGCGAGTCAGTTCTCCCCTCTGGCCCGCCGTCCACACAGCCCGCCAGAGGGATTGGACTCAAGCACCCTCCATAGCCCGGAGATGGCGAGCTGAGTCGGGGTCAGGCTGCCAAAGATGTTTCCCCCAACCTGTTGGACGAGTCTTGCGGATACCTGTCTACCTGTCGCCGGGCCGGGCGGTGGTTCTTGTCTGAGCCGGAGAGGCTGCCCTTGAAGCTCATGGCTGTTCTTCTCTCCCCCAACCCCCACAGGTTCTCAGCATGATAATCAATGCAGCTTACAAGCCCGGGAGGGTGTTGCGAGAACTACAGCTAGTGGAAGATCCTCACTGGAATTTTCAGGAGGAGACGCTGAAGGCAAAGTACGTGTTTTCAGTTCTGGAAAACAAGACTCTTGTAGTTAGCCTGCTGCTTTGAAACTGGCCCTGCGTCTTTCGGAGGGAGTCCCCAGAAATGGGAAGGACTCTCCTGCTGCTGTTCTGTGTGCTGCCTACAGGTTTATTGGCGTTGTTCTGTTGCACAGAGTTGCCTTAAACCATGCAATTCTGGAACTAAAGGAGAGATTTGTTTAATACTTCATTGTGTTAAACGTTCAGAATCGGAACGTCCTGTGTTTTAGGACCACTTGATTATTTGATCAGAAGGGGAACAATGGTAAAAGAGGATATCCATGATCATTATCATATGTTCTTCTTTAGCAACTCTTAATATTTGATACGGTAAGGAGCTTGTGCCACATACAAATGTCCTTTGCTCTGAGAGTTATTTTATTTATTTTTTTTAAACATTTTATTTATTTGAGAGTATATGAGCGAAGGTGAGAGAGAGAGGGACTTGCAGACCCCCCTACTGAGCAGGGAGCCTGGCCCAGGGCTCGATCGCAGGACCCTGAGCTCATGACCTGAGCTGAAGGCAGACGCTTCAACAACTGAGCGCCATCCAGGTGCCCTGAGAGTTGACAGTTTTAAATGATAAAAAGAACCAGTACCTCTGCTTCCTTTTGGGTTACAGGCTGCGGGTTGACATGTGCTGGTCACTTCTTTTATTTCCAAGTAGACTAATTGGAAACACAATATTTTGGCTTTGCCTAAGTTTCTAGAGCTCTGAAATTGACAGCACCCACTGGATTGCTGTGCTTGATCCTTGTTTAGAAGACAGATAGAAGAGAATCCATTTGTCAAGATTATTTTCATAATGGCTTTGACTTTGGATCCTTGGTATTCATTTAGCTTTTCCATAGACTAGAGCTTACTGGTCCACTTCTTTTTTTAAAAAAAAAGATTTTTTTTTATTTATCCATAAGAGACACACAGAGAGGCAGAGACACACAGGCAAAGAGAGAAGCAGGCTCCATGCAGGGAGCCCGATGCAAGACTTGATCCCAGGACCCCGGGGTCATGCCCTGAGCCAAAGGCAGATGCTCAAAGGCTGAGCCCCCCAGGAGTGCCATCCGGTCCACTTCTTGTATAACAGTGTCCTCAAATAGCATGTAGTTGTGACGTGTGGGAAATGAGGCCTTCTGAACAGCGAGCCATGTTCAGTGGTTAGAGTATGTCTGAGCTCTCCCTGAGAGAAAGCACCTCTCCTGTTTGTAGTGAAAACTGAGGGATGTGAAGTGATCTGCTTGACCTGTATGGTAGGCTTACACTGACCCTGAGTAAGGATGGTGAGTACTGCTCGGCTGTTGTCTCTAATCCGCTCAACGTTTCCTAGTTTCTGTTTTGAACATGTCTGTAATATTAGACCCCATAAAAGTCATCTGTGGTCTAATGATGCCGTGCCAAATCACAGACCTCAACAAGGATACACGTTAATAGAGACAGTGTTTATTCATATGACCTGCCGTGTCAGTGAAAGGCGGCACCGTGCCTCATGCTTCCCAACAGGTATTTAAATGAGCTTCACCCATAGTGCAGAAGAAACTAAAGCAAGTTTTTCTGTTTTTGTTTTTGTTTTTTTAATTCCCCAGCCAAATGTTCCATATCTTTCTACTTGATCTAAGGGAGAGATCATCAGTAACACAACATTTTCTTTTAAGGTCAACACATAGGAAACAGTGGTGACTGCAAGAGTTGGTACAGAGAAACACTTCCTGTTTTAAACATTTTCTGCAAAATCCAGTACATCCCCAAATGCACCTGATGGATAAGGAAATAGGACAAATACCGAAATCTTAAATCCCATCGAAATCTCCCCTGTTCCTAAATAAGCCAGAAAGTTGCCCCCAGGAATCCAAATGACCGGGAGAGTTAATTTTGTGGTGTTGGCACGCCTCTTCACGTTATCAGAGCTTTTATTCAATCCAGCCTGACGCAATCAAAACAGACGCGGGGCAGTGAGCCCTGCCGGGTTGTAAAGGCAGCGTGTCACCTATTATATCAGCTATGACAGTGAAGTCCTTCGCCAGATCTCACACAGCAACTCATAATGAGAAAGTGCGTGTCTGCACTGGGGTTCAAGTGTGCTGGATCACAGCGGCATCTCTAAAGCAGCTGCTAATGATGACAGATTTGCAGTTGTGGGGGGGGCGGGGGGAGCATTCCTGTTAAGATACTGTATGTGTTGAGTCACTTCTTTGCTTCTGATGTAAAGCGACAACTTTTCAGATCTTGACAACTTCGCTCTTTTCTTTGGTGCAGATGAGAGGAGAGAGAGCGCCGGCTTCTTCCCATTTTGCTGAAAGGCTGAAGTGCATTCAAAGAGATGAGCCTCCCCGGGTCAGGGGGGACCTGCATTTAGGGCAGTCGGTTGTCTCAGTTGTGGTCTTTGAGTGACAGTGTTAGAAGGTGTGCTTCCAGGAGGAGAGGATGTACCGTGGAGATCATCCACCCCGGGGGCTTGAGAGTGTGGTCACTGAGCACCTGGGCTTGCTGACCAGTTTTCCCATGTCCTTGAGAGGACGGAGGTGCCATGGAAAAGGTCTAACCTGTGGGTCGGAGAAAAACTTGGCATTGTCCTCGTTTGTCCCTTGGTGATTTTTTTCTTTCCTGTTTATCTAACAACCATACCTTTTATACTAAAATTATCTCAGCATTGAGTATCATGTAAGGAGTCTCTACCACGAGTCTTCGCCAGGTATTAAAAGGCAAAACCCGGGTAGCTGTAGTGCCAAAGGGAAAACAGATTCTCACGTAGCTCATTTCAGCAGTTCTGGAAGAGAAAATTCTTCCTTTCCAATGAATTTAAGTATCCTAGATTGACCTACATTATTTTGTATTTCAGGAGGAGGAATTTAGGCTATACCATAGGGGGATTAAAATTTTTTTTTTTCCAACTCTGTGCATTTAGAGACATTTAAATGTTTTCTGACATGTTCTAGAATCTTCTTGGCAGGAGAAAGACTGTTAACTTTGCTTTGAGTGGCTTTTGAGATAATCTTTAGAAAATCCAGGTGAAGGCTTAATAGATTTTCCCAGTCCTTTGTTACAGTTATTCAGAATATTTAAAGAGGAGATGTCCTCTTTAATTTGGAGTGAACGAAACTTCCTTATCATTTAGACAGACCCAGGGAAAGTCACGGCTTTGAGGTGAGTCACGCTTGGCTCTACAGAAATGGTATTTTGGTTTCTTTTTTGTAAGTAATTACTGATTTTTTTTTCTTACGTGTTTCTATTTCACTTTTTTGGGTCTTCTCCTCACGCTCCTATTTTGTGAATATCAAGCTGTAATATTTGGCTGTAAAGCGATATGTGTGAAAAAAAGATTCTCTAACAGAGACTCTTTAGTGGAAGAAAAATCTTTTGTAGTTTGTTCATGTGTTCATTTTCACCTGGCTCAGATGTGTGCACTTGCTCTCCTAAAATGCATCCATCAGGTTACAGGCACCGTGCTGGTGCTTCCAGCGCAGGGCAGTGTGGGATATTCTGAATCAGATGAGATCTTCCCAAAAAAATAACCACACACTCACACCTCCTTCAGTGCACAGGGTTTCTCAGGGTTCTTCACTCCACATGTCCTCTTGACTCAAAATCCGTTTTGGTGTTCCTTAGCCTTACCTGCTGAAGGAGACTCCTCTTTCCAGCACTCTTGTTTCTCCATCTTCATATGGCTTTCTCCGCCCTGCCATATGCACTCACATGTGGAAATAAATTGCCACTTTGGTTGGTAGGAGGATCCCAGAAGGCCACTCACACTTCCTTATCGATGGCAAGGAGGAAAAACCTTTACTCTGTCATGTTCGGTTCCTGGGAGCCTGCAAATTAAACTGACAAATAATCAGATAAGCCAGAGAAAAGACCATTTGCTTACGAGAGGAAATGTGGAGTGAAGAACCCAACACGGATGACATGATCCACTCTTAAACATCAGGGTGGTCCAAGCGGGAGAACTTCAGTTTGGCCCAAGTTCTCTCATTCACTGTTTGCACGCACACGCACAGGAGTGCTTCATGATGGGTGACTTGAAGGGGCGGTTAGGAGTTGGAGCTTCTGTGTATGTTATACTCAACTTAGTGGGGGAAAGACAGTATGGAGTAAAGGCCTTTAGGGAAGAACAAATAGTTTTTATATGAAAGACAAAGGAGTTTTTAGGAGAACAAAGGGGGGATAAGAGAGTTTGTGAAAATGCTGGTTTATGCAGGCACAAGCAGGCTTTGTATCTTTTTTGTGGCCATGAAACTCTGTGGACAGCGGATTTATGGTAGGCTTACTCTGGTCTCTCCCCTGAGATTAGAAGACGCCCCACAGAGAGAACTCATGGTAATCCTCATTTCTCAGAAGTCTCCGCTTTTCGTCACATAATGGAAGCTCCAAGAAAGCTGCTTTCTGCATCTGTCAAGTTTCAGACATCTTCAACTTAAAATAACTTCTGTGTTGCCCTGAGGTTCTGAGTGGGTCCCCACAGTGACAGCCCAGGAGAGCATCCTTCCTGTGTCCCTCTGTTCTCTGACGTCCTATGCTGTTCCCAAGCGAGGGTCTGAGACCAGGGTCATCTAGGCCTCTCTGCGGTGCCCCACTAGGAAAGAGCAGATCCTGTTCCATACTTCTCTGGAGCCTCAGTTAGTGCAGGGGTGAGGAGGGAACAGGGTTTGGGGGGAGAGGTCTTCAAAGGAACGGAGGCAGAGTTCCTCTGAGGACGGCCGTTTACCGGATCTTCCTGACTCCCTTCTTCCCCACCTTCTTTACCTTTGCTTGTTGTTATCCTGCATCACTTCTGACCCAGTGATCTTTTTTTTTAAGATTTTATTTATTTATTCATGAGAGAGGCAGAGACCCAGGCAGAGGGAGAAGCAGGCTTGCTATGGGGAGCCTGATGCGGGACTCAATCCCAGGACCCCAGGATCACACCCTGAGCTGAAGGCAGACGCTCAACCACTGAGCCACCCGGGTGCCCCTGACCCAGTGATCTCTTACTTCTTTTTCCCGTCCCTCCCTCCCTCCCTCCCTTCCTTCCGAGATCATAATGCCAAGGAGTCGTGTGCTGCGTACTAGCTTGATCGTGTCTTTCAAGTTTCCTCTCTTCACAGCACTTGTACTCCATGCTTTAAAAACCTTATCTTGTGTTGTGTTTACAGCAGTTTTGCTGGGACTTTTAATAAATTACATGGCTAAGTGTCCTTCCCTCCAGACTCCCAGTCTCCCCACCCTCCTCCTCCACCACCAGGGCTTCACGATGGACTCATCATTCCAGAAGGGCAGAGGAGGGGATTCTGTTACTTTTAAAACCAGGCTGTATAATTCTATCCTCATAAATTTCGATTGGCGTCTCCTAATTAGGAAAGGTTTACTGAAACACTTGCTTCCCTGGAGTCACCCCGAACCTTTAGAAGGGGAGAAACAACCATCCTTGCCTCTTTGCCGTGGGCATCAGTTCCTGGCCTGCTCTGTCCCTCAAAGGTGTTTCTCACTGTGTTGGAATCTGAAGGTATGAAGAAACCTGTCTTGGGGGCCCTACTTCCATGGTTTGAATTCGGACCCAGTTTTCCCTTTTTCTCTTGCTTCTGTACTTTACATCATTTTCTTTTTTAAAGGAACTTTAAGAATCTTGATGTTGAGCTCTTTAGAAGAGAGACCCCCAGGGCTACCAACACTGTAGTGGGAAAAACTGCACAGGGAAGTTGCACCAGGGACATATTTTTATTCTGGCTTCCCCAGAACATTAGAGATGCGCTGTGTCCACAGAACTGTGCTGGTTTCATTATGAAGCATGACAAAAGCAGCCATCAGGAACTACCCAAGAGTGAATCGTGGAGCCCTCCTCGGAGCTGGGGATGTGTTCCTACATCGGGGGTCGATAGAGGTCCCAGAAAAATCAACAGTTGTTCAGGGCTGTGCGATCAAGAGCATGATCTTATCTACAAAGAATTGCTTTTTAGCTCTTACTACACAGAAAGCCAAGCTCGGCACTTCAGAGAAATGCAAGAACAATCAGTACAGAGGGACTGGGATCTGAAAGACTAGAGAATGAACACAAAAGTCCAGTTTTTTTTCAAGTTAGAATTTAATTTCTTTTCTGTTGATACTGTAAAAAAGAAAAGAAAAATGATTTGTCGGGAGGGGGAAGATTTTTCTAGTCTTCAGAAGTGTAGAAAGAAAGCCTGGTTGAAAGAAAGTTAGGATCAGTTTATGATATTTCTTCCTGTCACCACATTATTTTTAGGGAACCACATCTTGGTTTTGAATGTAATACTTTGTTTGCAAATTGCCCGAAATGATGTTCTCTTTACGTTGCACTGTTTGCACTCATTGCCTGGGGCCCGTGTTGTTTTGTGTCAGGCTTTTGGAAACCTGAAACACAAGTGTGCAGAGCAGGTCTGGCAGAGAGCTTGTGCCCATCACCCTTGCAGACGTGCAGTGGGAGGGCGACGTTGGCTTTCTGGGTAGTCGACACCTCTGGGTTGTGGTTTGTCTTCCAAAGCCTAACATGAGCGTCATCTGGCTGAGCATCTTCTGTTTTTCTGGAAGATAAGTTGTTCAAGATTTCACCTTGAAAATGGGGGTGCAGATCCAGGGAGGGTGCGTGCGGTTCAACAAGCCCCACGGTGCTGAGGCATTCTTCATGTCAGTGGGCTCCAGCTTCCATGACGTGTCAACTGAATAACGACTGGTCGTCTGCTGCTACCTGAGAAGTTTATCATTGTTCTGTACCAATGATATTTTAAAAGTGGGTCTAGAGGTGGTTCGAACCTATATCCAGGCGCTCCTCTTTGCAGCCAAGCCTTAGTCATATCGTTGTTACCATAAATATTAGGACCAGGGCTTCGGTGCCCATTTTTGAAACAAGAATCCATCCAATGTGCTTTTCCGAAGTGACAGTCTCTGGTTTTATGCATGTGGTTCTTCTTAGGCAGGAGAAAGGTTTTGTTGTTGTTGTTGTTTTTTAAAATTTCCCTCAAACATGATGAGCAACAAGTGACACTATCTAGATTTCAGAAGCGTTCTGGAGCCGGTATTAAATTACGTATACCACGTGGCGAGATGATGCCAAGTGGGAATGTTTGTGGTGGCCGGTCTGCTGTGGCACCTCATCCCAGGTGTTGTGCACGATCCCGGGCTTCCTTCGGGAGACTTCTCGGAGCTCCTCAGGGGCGATCAAAGCAAATGGTGTGGAAATCACACACAGCCGACTTTGTTGTTAGAAAGTCACGAGGCTACTTTTGGAATACGGTAGACAGAAGAGGTCTGAGTAACCATGTGGTCTTGCCTTGCTCTCCCTTCCTTCTTTCCAGGTACAGAGGCAAGACGTACAGGGCCGTGGCCAAGATCGTTCGGACATCCGACCAAGTTGCAGACTTCTGCCGGCGGGTTTGCGCCAAGCTAGAATGTTGCCCAAACTTGTTCAGTCCTGTGCTGGTTTCGGAAAACTGCCCAGAGAACTGCTCCATCCATACCAAAACCAAGTACAGTAAGTTCAAATCACGAAAAGAATACTGGTCTGCAGGCCTAAACGATGGGGAAGGCCATAGGTGGGCTGTTCTGTTTTAAAACTCTTGAATAATATTTCACGGAAAATGCTGCAAAAGAATTAGTTTAAGATTTGCTGTGGCGATACTTATGTGTTCCCAGCCCAGGGGAGGGACAGGATGATCAACCCCAGAACAGATTATCACTGGCGGGCGTTGGCAAAGGAGAGATGACGCCGGGTATGCTCTGAACTTCAGGGCATTGGCTGAGTTTGGAAACGATCTGGCTGGAAGGAAAGCCGGGTAAAACTGGTTCCTGGTCATGGCAAGTAACCAGAATGGCTCTTGGTCCTTACGCTGACCAAGGAGAGTCTCCCTCTGCCCTTCTGTGCGAGGTGAGCACCTCGTCCTACACGGCTTCCTCCCGTCTATATGGCTCCCTCGGTGCAGAAGCAGCCTGCACTGTCCACGCTCCCGCGGGCTCCGCTGCCCCTCGTGTCCTGGGACGTGGGGTTGGCCGCCCCCACCGCCTTTGCTCTGACCTCCCCCCCCCCCCGCAGGAAGTCCTGCTGTCAGCCTCGTCTGGGTCTGTCCCCACACCCTGGAGCCTCCACCTTCTGGTGGCCTCTCCTGGGTCTTGTCCTTAGCTCTGCCTTCTGCACACATGGCAGCCACTCAGATTATGTTGAGCTCTGCTGACTCCCTCTGATGCCCGCTTCTGCCCTCAGTCATCTCTGACCCAGGGGTGACCGCATCCCCATCTCAGTGGCCCACAGGTTCGCTGTCCCGGCCCACGCTCCGGCTGCCAGGGTATCCACAGGGCCTCGGGGTGCAGTCCATGTGCCGGGAGCCCCAGCCGGCTGAGGTGGATCACCTGGTGTGTCACAACCAGGGATCTGAACGTACCTGAACCTCCACTCGGAGTATGAATTTCCACATGTTTTTTTCTGTACAGGTGCAGGGATATTCTAAACCATTTTCAGCTCCATCTCCAAGAGTCCGCACCCTCCTCTGGCAGGTTGGACCGCCTGGCTTTCTGCAGCCACGCTCACACATGCAGAGCCACCTGGGTGTGGGTTGGGTGTGGTGATGTCCCGTCCTCTCTGGAGAACTTGTTCCCCCTCCTATGACCTTTGGGCAGAGGGGAGACCCCGTGGAGCAGGGCTTCTTGCTAACAGATGCCCCAGAATCACAGAGGACTTAACTAGGAGCTAAACTTGCCCTTGAAGGTTGACCTTAAAAATAGGAAGAGGTGGGTTAACCAAGCTCCAATTAAACACGACCAAAATGACTTAGAGATTTTTCTGGGTCTGGGATGATAAAGCATGAAAATCCTAAGATCCCTGGGTCAGGTTACGGTAATTATGGCTGCAGATGTCCCACGGGGAAATGACAAAACCACACTGAGGGGCAATCGAGAGCTTCGAGGCCAAGCGTCACCCGGTGCAACCCCAAGCCTCTGCAAGCGGATGCACCTTTGTTGTAGTCAGTGAAACTGTGCTGATTTCCAGCATCTGGCTTCTAGGAAACTACCTGTAGATACACAGTTCGCTCTCTCAGGCCTTGGATCAGTTTCTTGGGTGTTGAGGCCCTGAGGGTGTTTATCTAGCTGAGTTTGAGGGACAAGGCAAAGTATCCCCGTACTTCCCCTGCCATCATAACTCCCCACCTGGCTTGGAAAAAAACAAACTGCAGCAGACTTGTCGGGGTTCTTGGGTGCGAACAGGTGCTTATCCACTTGTAACTGGTGCTTGGGGACAACCGTGAAGCAGTGATCGTCCTGTTCCGCTTGGTCCCACTGGGCTCGTTCTGCACGTGAGGCAGTGGGGCGTCAGGGCCAGGTGACTTTTCCATGGGAATGTGGCAGCGTGGCCACGTATGGGGACCACGCTGCACCCCAGAGTACGTGCTCCACCGTCCCTAGGAGCAGTGTGTTTAGGTATTTTTCTCGGCTCCTTTCAACCATAGATCAAGGTTCCCGTTCTGCAGGTGGTTATGTTGTGGGACAGTCGAGACTTTCCGTGATGAGTGTTGGTCAGGATCATAATTGAAAACCAGATCCTTAGCAGTGGCTTCAATGACTTGAACATGCATTTAACTTACAAAACACACGGGTCGTTATTGAAGGGTGGCCGATGATTCTCTCCCAGGTGCTCTTCGTGTTAACAGAGACCTCTCTCAGGTGCTGGCGGGGCTGACTTCTCCCGAGGCCTCTCTCTGAGCTTGCAGACGGCCATCTTCTCCGTCCTCACCTGGGCCTTGCCCCATGTGCACGCCCCTGGCGTGCGTCCCCCCCCACACACACGCTGGTCCCATGGGAGGAAGACCCCAATGTCTTGACCTCACTCACCCTTAATCACCTCCTCAAAGGCCCCATCTGCAAATACAGTGGCATGGGCAGGTGGAGGGAGCTTTAACATTTGAGTTCTGAAGACTCACAGCCCTGCCCAGAACACCTTCGAACCATGAGAGCGCTGGAGAAATGTCTCCTCCTCCACGGAAGAGACAGAGGGAAACCTGATGTCTACATGAGATGTTGGATTTTTATTGTTCCGAACGGAAGAGCCATCTTTCTCTCTTCTCTTTTCTCCCCCTTCTCCCCAGTTGTCCTCTCGTTTCTGTAGTCCCCCTGGGTCCACGTACGTACGTGTGCGCAACCTCTAGAAAACGCTTTCCGTCCTCTATCCCCTTGCAGCCTATTATTACGGAAAGAGAAAGAAGATCATTAAGCCCCCAATCGGGGAAGCCAGCGCCGAGAGCGGGCACCCGAAGCCAGCCAGACGAAGGAAGCGGCGAAAATCCATCTTCGTGCAGAAGAAGCGGAGGTCTTCCGCCGTGGATTTCGCCACGGGCTCGGGGGAGGTATGTCTGGCCTGGAGCGCCTTCCTGCCTTGGCCTGGGACGCGGGCTGCTCACGGGCAAGGCCGCAGATGACATGCGACGCCGGGTGTTTGGAAGCCCCAGCTCCTTGGTCGCTGAGAGCGGCTTCATTCTGCTTGGCCTTGCGGGCTGGGGGAGAGCTGTGACAGGGACCATGGTGGGGACAGTAGGATGGGCCTTGGGGTCCCTTCTTGGGGTCCGCTCGGGGGGTGTGCACGGGGCCAGCTGGGCAGGAGAAGGCCTCCCTGGATTTAGTGCCTCCCCTTCTCCCCAGGAAAGCGAGGAAGAGGATGCGGATGCCATGGACGAGGACACTGGCAGTGAGGAAACCAGCTCCGAGCTCCGTGATGACCAGACGGACACCTCTTCGGCCGAGGTGCCCTCCGTGCGGCCCCGGAGGGCAGTCACCCTGAGGAGCAACTCGGAGCCGGAGCGCCGGCCGCCCATGGAGAGGCCGCGGAGGGCCCGGCGGGTGCAGGCGGCCTCCCATGCCGAGGAGGCGGACCAGGGCACGGCCACTGGCCACGACCCTGTGGAGGTAACACCTGAGGGCCCCAGGGTGGGCTTGTGTGGGGCCAGGGTGCAGGCAGGCTGGTGAAGAACGCCTTGACGTGGGGCTCCCAGCTTAAACTGCCAGGAGCGGTAGCGGCAGCTGCAGCCCAGGGTCCAAGTCTGGGGGAGAGGCCTGGTGATTTCCCGTCTTGAGTGGAGTCCAGGACAGTAATAGCACCTGTTTCTCTGGAAGGTTTTCCAGTCGCAAAGGACTCTTGTCAGGAGAACAGACCTGATGAGTCCTCAGGGTCCCGTTGACCACTGAGCTTCCCCTTCACGGGGCCCCTGTGTTGCCGCAGAAGTCTAGGTCAGCATGTCAGGTCTCCCCCAGACCCACAGGCAGGACACGATCGGCTGGAAGGTCACGGGCACCATCACCACCAGAATAAATGGGCAAGAGCTGGCTGCCTCCCGTAGGCTCTCAGGCGCCGCGTACCATCTCTGCAGCGGAGGTGCATCCTCACCAGGCAGGCCCGGGATTTCCTCAGCTGGCTTTTCAGCTCCTGCTCTCACGGTGCCTTTTCTCTTGACCTCTAAGGACACACAAGTCATGGGAGGCAAAGTCATAACCCAGACGAGATGCTAAGAACGCCCCTTGAACCCCCAAGTCTCTGTGGCCTGTCGGGTGCCCAGGCAGAGGCTGGAGGGAGGAGGAAAGTCTGGCTCCGGCCCTGCAGTGATCCAATGACCTCCTGCCTCCTTTCTCCCATCAGGACGCAAAGCAAGAGGACGAGGAGAGACTCGTTCTGGAGAGCAACCCGTTGGAGTGGACGGTGACCGACGTGGTGAGGTTCATCAAGCTGACCGACTGCGCCCCGTTGGCCAAGATATTTCAGGAGCAGGTGCGCTGGTTCTGCGGCTGAGTTTGCTCAGTTTTGTTTGATCTGCTGATTTAGCTGCTTTCAGTGACACGGCTCTGGCAGGGCAGGCGGCCTCAGTCCCTGCTCACACTCAGTCCCTGCTGACACCTCCGTCGGGGGCTCCTTGCTGCCAAGCACAGACGGAAGCCCCAGCTCGTCTTCTCAGATGCTCCTTCTTGGGGGCGGGGAGTCCTGGGGGATCGGGGCGCTTGCCTGGCCTTTGTTGTGTCGGGGCGGGGGTCTGTCCTGCAGTAAAGCCATTTTTGTCTAAAAGGTGTCTGTCTCCTTCGGCTACCTTTCCCCCGTCCTCTGGCTGGAGGGAGCAGGCCTCCCTTGGGCCCTTTTCACCCATGCAGCTTCTTTAGCGATAGGTCTTGGCCGAGGACGCAAACAGACAAACCCAGGCACTCTCCCGATGCCCTCTCGGGCCCCCAGGTCCCTGTGGTCGGCTCTCTCTCCTCTGCACCTTATGTTTATTTGATTCATCACATCCAGGGCTTTTAGTTCTATTCAGCGGGAGAAACGGGGCAAGTACATCTCCTCATCTTCCCTGTTCCTCTCAGTGCCCCCATTTCTTTCACTCCTTCCTCTGCAACGACGTTAAAAACCTGTGGAATGTCAGGCACTGTGCTGGGAGATGACTGAATGCAAAACGATCGGCATACTCTGTACTTTAAAGGAACTTTGATTCTGCAGATAAGATGATATTTAGCTAAAACCTAAGACCTGCTCTGAGCCCTAAGTCAGGGATTTTTTTTTTACATCACCCCTTAAACTAATGTGGAAACTAATTGCCCGTCTGGACACAAGCCACCCTGCAGATAGAATTTCCAGTGAAGCCTGTGACTTACTCTCTTGCGCTCGTGTAAAGTCTTGCCGTTTCTCAAGCCGCCTCACGGTCTAACTGGGTCTTTCGGGGCCTCATATTTAAGGAAGGTACTGTTTGCTGTATAATCAGTTAAAGGTGTGTGTGCATGGTCTTTTTTTAAGATGATACACACCGATACCCTAGAAGGAGGCTAACTGCGGGCACTCCGGGAGGAAGGGAGAAAGAAGGGCCTCCGATTCCCACGCACGCAGCGACTCCCCCAGATTTTCCACTGGGCCCACTGTGGAAAAAGTGAATTCATGTGGGCAGACCAGGTCTTCCCCTTGTTCATTCAACACACGTTAACGAGCCCCTGTTCTGTGTCTGGCGGGCATTTTTCTAGGTGCCGAGGATAGAACGGGGAAACAAACTAGAAGAGATCCCTTGCCCTGACTGCCGTGCCTTCTCAAAAGTGAATTAAAATGCGAGGCCGCCCCTGACGCCTGGGTCCCGGGCCTCAGCGCCCAGCTCTCTCTGCTGGGAGGTGCTGCTTTGGGCCAGCTGCATCTGTGTTTCTGTGCCCCGACCCCCAGCAGGACGGCGACGGAGCCACATCTCACTCATTGTGTGTCTCCAGTATCTACTTTGGGGTCTGACGATACAAACAATGTATTCGATATTTTGCAAAGAAATGTAAAACAGCTTTAAAAGACCTGGCACCTCCTCAGAAACTAAGGTTTGATTTATCAGGGGAATCCTTTCTCCTCCTTCCTGGGCTGTGAGACGTGAGAAAAATGTAGCAAAAGGAAAAGCATTTCAGAAAGAACTGGTGAGGAATACCACCTTGCACCTGAGGTGTAGACACATGAAAGTATTTTTACTGAGTAATAGTTTTTGCATCCTGAAGAGTGCATGTGACACTTGTACATCGGGGGTGTGCTGATAAAGGGAACAGCTCTGAAAGCCGCCCTCCGGGGAGGAGCCTAGAGGATTGCCACACGGCTGCATCTACTGTCCCCTCCCCTTTATTTCCACCACCGGTAAATACTGTTCCAAATTTTGCATTTATCGTGTTCTTGTTTGAGTTCCTCTCACATGCTTTTTCGAGGTGACGCCATAAGGTTTCCCACAGTAGGTGAACCAACATACGTTTCCCCTCATGGGGTAGGGGTTCCCGTTACCATATACTTCTGTGCCAACACTTAGCACTGTGTGACTTTGCCACTTTTGTGGGCATAAAATTGTGTCGTGGGCCTCATTGGCACTTCCCTGATAAGGCTGGCATCTCCACCACAAATTTCACCACTTTTGTTTCACTTGTGAAGTATCTGCCCGTGCCTTTTGCCTAATTTTTTTCATGGTTTGTCTTTGTTGTTGGTTTGCGTAGTGACTTATACATTTTGGAAATCACTGCCGTCCTTCGTGCACTGTACACAGAGCATGCGGTGTGTGGTTGGGCTGGCCGCTCCATGGCACCCTGTAATGGACCCCACGGGGAGCACCCCAGTTCACCGGGCTTAGCTGTGCTACCCCATAGTAAGCATCCTCACCCCTGGTCCCTCATGCCCTCCCCACCCTGCCTACTGACCCATTCCAGGACATTGTGCCCAATATCAGCTTGTGGATGTTCAAGTCCTATAACGTGACTTCTCTAACATCTTTAGTGACTCCTGCTCACACAGCCCAGCAGTTCCCATATCCTAACTGCCATCTGGGCCCATCTCGGCTCTACCCTCAGTGTCTCTGAGCTTTCCTTGGGTACGTGCTCTCGTGAACTACTTGCCTTCCATGGGTCCAACCTCCCCTTAATGATTCCCCTTAACCCCTTAGGTCTGAGTTCAGGCATCACCTGATCTCTGGAGCGTTCCTGACTCCTCCTATAAGACTGGCTGTGTTCCCATCCATTTGAGCCCGTAGCTCCATGACCATACTTTATTTTCTCTGTATTGTAGTGGTCTGTTCATCATAATGGCCCTCCTGGGAGGGAGTCTTCGTTTCTTCAGTGCGGTAACCACAGAGGCCATAGAGTGCCTGGCTCATAGACGGTGCTCAAGAAACGCTTGTTGAGTAAATAAATGACATCCTTCACTTAAATGTGGTGCCTGCATATGGCGGCTGCCTTCACTGCTGTGGTCTGCGGAGAGTTATGGAAGCATTTTAGGACTGGCTTTCAATTGCAATTGAATCTTCATGTCCAAGGATGGCCATCCTAAGTATGGATGTTTAGAGTGACGGCTTTCCCTCCAAAGTTTAATATCTGGAAACCATGGTTCTAGGGGCACCTGGGTGGCTCAGTCAGTTAAATGTCCAACTCCTGGTTTCCGCTCAGGTCATGATCTCAGGGTCCTGGGATCGAGCCCCATGTCGGTCTTGCTGCTCAGCGGGGAGTCTGCTGGTCTCCTCTCTCTGCCCCTCCCTGCCCCCTCCCCTGCATGCTTGTGCGTGCTCTCTTTCTCTCTCTCACTCTAAAATAAATAAATGAATCTTAAAAAAAGAAAGAAAGAAAGCCATGGTTCTAGTTCCAATACAGTCTCTAACTCAATGATCTTAGGTAGATCAACTAGTTTTTATGGTATTAATCTCCAACTAAAAAAACTTCCTTTACCCTAAAAGAAGTTTCTGTTCTGTTCTTCATTGAACATAATGGTTAAGCCACCTGCACATGGTTTTATAACATCATCCTGTTTCCTACTTAAAATGTGTTTTTATGAGTCCCATGATACGAGACTATGTATCCCCAGGCCTATACCCATTCTGTCAAGTTTTGATAAAATATTAGGCAGATTTGCCTCAGAAAGTGGAGTCAGCTGACAGGTCCCAGGTCAGGAGGTGCCATGGTTTGGTTCATGAACTTGAGCAAAACACTGTTTCTCAGCACTTCCTCTAGTTTGCCCTAGAGGTGGGATCTGAAGAGAAAGTAACCTGTAAAAACACTATAGAAAAAGAAAAAACAAACAAACATAGCATCAAAAACTCATTGACAGTTTTATTAGTTTGTCTCCTACTTTTAGCGTGTATTCAGGACTGATTGGCTCACTTTGGGGTTCAATAAGGTCCAGTGTGGGTCTTGGTTGACAGGCGCTTGTCGTCGTGCACATCAAGGCCCAAGCCCATGTAATCTGGACAGTTTAAGTTGTACTTATGTCGGAACTCTTAAAGCTAAGGCTTGGTCCTTATTGCCGCTGTACTTATTAGGGATTATCAGCACCTCGAGGTGGCTTTTGAAACATCGTATGCTAAATTATGCTTGCTCCTACCATTAGTCCTCCTAAGGCCAACATTTACACCCATTTTGGTTTTTTTTTCTTTTTTTTTGCTTTTGGTATCTTTAAGATAGCTCGATAAACCACTAATTTTAAGAACATAAGCTCTGTGCGTGTAATTCGTGATGCATGATGTCTGAGATTCACGTGCTTGTGTGCAGTTGCAGGACTAGCACATCTCTGTGGCTTGTGGGAGCCCTGGGTTCACCGCTTCTCCAAAAGGCAGAAATTCCCATTTGCTGGGTTCGATTCCTGCTCTCCTTCTACCACTGGCCTTTACCGCTAACCTTCCCTTACTTCCTTTGGAATGTGAAGACTGTCTTGTCTTCAAACAACATCTATGTAAATATGGTTATAGGAAGCGAGCTGGTGAAGAGGCCGAGGTGTCCAGTGGGGTGATACTAAAGCTTTGGGGTGAGCCATAGTCTTTTCCTCCTGCAGCAGCTGCAGCGTAACAGTCTCTAGTGATACAGTCCCCATGCGGACTCGGGGCATGGCTGTATGGCTGTAGGGGGCTGGCGAGGACAAAACCCGGAGGCAGACCCTGTGCACCTCGTTCTGGGAGATGCAGCTGTGCAGACGGAGAAGCGTGCCTTTGTGTGTGTGTGTCAGTACCTGAGTTTTCCTCAGGGGAGAACTGCCCTGGGTAGTGGCCCATCTCTCTAGCATCTTGTTTCGATGATGAAACATCAGGCCCTGTCCAAGAAGAGAGAGCTGCCCCTCTTCATAGAGAGCTCTTTTCCTGCTCACAGGGGAGTCACAGCAGAATGTACGAAGGGCGGGGGTGCAGGGGGGTTGGAGGCACTGTTCCGGCCAGTGGCCAGGGGCTGTAAGCTTGAGAGGGAGGAGGTCCTGCAGCAGCCCACCTGGTCCCCCTCTCCGTCCCACCAGCCAAGGCATGTGAGTTTCAGAGTAGCCAGTATTGTCTGAGAGAAAGATTTTTATTAACCAGAAAGATGAGAGTCCCCGAGCCAAGTGGGTATTGCCGCCACGCGCTCCCGTGAATTGAAGGTGAGGAGAGCAGCCCCTCATGGCCTGGGCCCCCAAGAGGAAGCCTGCCACGTGTGATGCCTTCCCTTGGTGCACAGTGTCTGGGCTCTAACATGACTTTGTTTCCCGGCAGGACATTGATGGCCAAGCGCTCCTGTTGCTGACTCTCCCCACGGTGCAGGAGTGCATGGAGCTGAAGCTGGGGCCCGCCATCAAGCTGTGCCATCAGATCGAGAGAGTGAAAGTGGCTTTCTATGCCCAGTATGCCAACTGACGCTGTCCTCTTGGGGGGCGATCCATGGTCTCGGTGACGCAGCGTCTCGGGAGGGTTAGGGATCGCAGCTTCGTTTTGCTGGACTGTGAGATGGTACATGCACTAAGTAGCACCGAAAAGCGGGAAGCAGGGAGGGCCCTGCTCATGCTCCTGCTCCTGCCTGTTTGCAAGCATGCCACTCCTGCATGGCCATGTTTGCAAGCATGCCCAGGACCACCCCAGTGGCTTCTGGACAGTGTTGGGCACCGTGGAAAATGGAAGAGCCTCTTTGTACATCCACGCCTCGCCTTGCTCCATCTGGAAACCAGGCAGCTCCCCACTAAGGGCTCTCTTCGACCACAGCCCCCTTTGCTTTGAAAACTAAGGCACACAGGCCTTTTGTCCATGTGCCCATGGAGGCCCCCCGGCTGGTCATTCTGCTGTGGTTGTTACAAACACTTCTTCAGTAACGATGCACATGTGGCTACGGCCGCGTGGGTGTCACTGCAATTTGATCTTGGGGGCGACTTAGTTCCCCAATGCACTTGTTCCAGGTTGAGGTTATGAAAGGATGGGCTACACCTGCGTCACCTGTCAGAGGTGCCTTTTAGGAAGCAGGGGGCACGAAGGCAGGCAGCATGTCATCACAGAGAGACCGTTCTTCCTGAGGGATGGACCCCCAGAGCCTGTAGAGGGTTCCGTTTGCAATCTCTTAGAGAACTTCACACACTGCTAACTTTCTCATTTAATTGTGACCAGATCAGGGAGTCATTCCTTTAGTCTGTTGGGAAATACTGAGCTGTGTATCGAAAGAAAAGCTTAATTTCAGAGAGGAGTGGGAAAGGCATCAGGAAGCTTTTAATAAACCAGCTGCATCCCCTTGGAGGACCCTGCAATGAGTCTCTTGATGAGGCTGGCTTTGAGTGCGCTCCATCAGCCCGGCCCTGGGATGGCTATGGAGGAGGCGGGCACTCCTGGTGGGAAGCACGTCAGCAACCTGGGCCGGCCCTGCTCTCCCGCTGGCCCGGCTGATGCCAACCGTGACCCTGGATGGCGGGATCACTCTGGATGTCCCTGTCCACCTCCTGCTCCTGCTAAAGGCGAGTTCTGATCTGCCCGGATGAGACACAAGAGGTGAAGAAGACTCGTGTCACCACTGTGTTTACACTCTCCTGTAGCCCACTCTGGTTTGGAGGTTCCTGATGACATTTATCAGGCAGTTCTCATTACGTCGGTTGTGTCACCTGTGGAGAGATCTGAGGCTCTGAGAATTGGCTGGGATTTTGTTTTGTTTTGTTTTTGTACCAGTCACTTCATCTGCGTTTGCGTGTGAGGGACCCAATGCGCTCAGTGAAACCCGAATGGATGGCTCCCCTCTGTTGTGGTCAGTGGCCCAAATGCTTTTGGAAATGGGCGCAAGGAAAGCAGACCTTTGGATTGTCCCTCAGGGGACACGGAAGGGGAGCCTGCCCTACTGCTACGTTTGTACTGTAATTATCTTGATCTCTCTTCCTTGATTAGAGTCTCAGCAGCTGCAGTGACATCGTGTGGTAGGCTTATTAGCTATCACATTTCTGCTGTATTTTTACGGCATGATTATCTGTCAGATTTTGCAAAGTTAGGTTATTAATGTTGACCTTTACTCACACTGTGTTGCTGTTACAGACGCAAACAGGAAGCCTATTTTGGAGGTAACTTTTTACTCCGCCCCCACACCTGGCTGATTTCTACCATGTTTTAAATGTTTGGCAAGTGGGTTTGCCTGGGGACCAGCGACGGAAGGACCAGTGTCCTACACTGGCACTGGCAGTGTGGCCAGGTTGGGAGCATCCGTGCTGACTGGCCCTTGGCTTGCGGTTGGGCTTCCGGCTCCTAGGCTGAAGCATCGGTCTCCTCCTGGGTTCCTGCCCCTGCCTCCTCAGCCACATGCTTTTGGCCTTAAACGCTCAGCCTGGTGGAGTCTGTCGGAAAGAGCACCCATTTTGAGATCTTTGGCTTCATCCCTGCACTGACTCACTTAGGATCCTTCACCGTGGCCTTTCTGAGCTGAGCTATTCCTGTTGTATCTGGAACAAGAGCAGAGGGTTGTGGTGGCTGCAACGTGGCACTGTATTCACAGGATGCGTGTCCCCTTCTTGTGCCCTTTCTGGTAGAGGTACAGAGGAGGAGGTGCTACATCGCGGAGGCATATGTTGCAGGCATCTCTGGAGCCCCCCGGCCCCCTAGAGGATCTGGAAGGATCTCCCACTGGCAGGCTGGGCGAGATGCGGCCACCGTTGCTGGCGAAGCTTCCTGCCTCCCAAAGGGCTGCGCACCCAAGACGCCCCAACTTCAGTCTCTTTCTGGGTGGCAATCGGTCTCTTCACCCCCTTCCACTTTCTCGTGAGGGAGGAAGACGTAGCTGGAGCCAGAGGCCGAGGGCCCAGCTCTGGGGTCTCCCCCATGAAGGCTGTGTGTGCCACCTCCTGGCCCTCTGAGAGCCAAGAAACCCTTCCAGGACCCAGAAGATGCTTTTGCTGTCAGTGTCACCAGCATCCTCCTGAACTTGGACCCTCTGCGGACTTGCACTGGTGGGTGCACTTCACGTGGGTAGCAACCTGGCTATGGAATGGGAAGGTGGCGTCTGTTTCTCTGTAGGATTCACCCCCCACCAGCTTCTGTCTCATAAATAGGGCCGATTTCCAAGGAACCTTTACCTCGTGGTTACTGTGTCTCTTATGGCAGGAAATGCTGATTCTACACGCCCCACCCTGGGTACCACCACAGCCCCAGGCCAGACATGTGTCGGCTGGAACACCGACAAGTGATGCCCACCTCCTCCATCCCCAGATGCCACAACCTCCACTCTGTCTCTGTGATGATACTTTGGGACCAAAGTCCTGTGCTCTGATTACCTGGGTCCTCGATGCACCCTGCCACGCGTTACCTCCTGGAGCTGGATGAGAAGCGTGTATCAGCTCTCCCAGCCAAGTAGACACTTCGCCGTCTGTACAGTGTGAGGCAGAAATACCACCTTGCCTTTAATGGTGGGAGTCATCACGCAATCCCATCCCAAAACTGCGGGAGCTTGTCCAGCTCCTGCCTTCTTGACCGCATCTGTACTGTATTGGGAAAGTATCCCATCCACAAGAGGATAAACCTAAAAAAAAAAAAAAAAAAAAAAAAAAACCTAAAAGGAACAGGGTACGGCTGGCATTGCAAACGAACTTCTTTGCTTTTCAAAAACAAACCAAAAAAGAAAAATGGAAACCAGTTCCCTTCCAGTTGCATAGTACAGAGAACTCACCCATCACTTTTAAAATTTGGTCCATTTGATCAAAGGTCAACTCACACACACACAGTGTTTGGGCTGCACGGCCATTAGGTTGCTTTACCTTATTTGATCGTATCTGAAAGAGTTATTTCCTGTGTTTGCTTTGATTGGCTCCTCAATAAATTTAAATAACTCAGACCTTTGACACTGACCCCCCACCCACCCGGCTGTCATCTCTGGGAGGCTGATTTGGGTCGGTGTTTGAAGCTCAGTCAGAGTGTCCTAACTTGTCTCTCAGAAATTCTGAGTGTTGCAGCGGGCAAGTTCTGAGATTTGCCTTTTATCTTAGACCAGACACCTTCCTAAGAGCCGCCCTCCTTTCATTTTGCAAGCACTGGGGGTTTTCATACTTTCTTGCGTAGAACACCCGTTTCTGTTTATTTCTGTACATAGATCTATAAAAGCCGTAGCGTTAAAATCTTTGTTGTGGTTTGAGTAACATTGTTGCCTTTTCGGTTGAGATGGTGAACCTAGGATCCAAGTACTCTGTTCTGTCCTTAGAAAGCTGTGATCGAGTGTGCAATTGTTTTTGAAGGGAACAATAGTAAATTAAAGTCCCTGTAGTCTTTAAGGAAGAAATTGTGGAAGAGATAGACAGACTGCCCGTGTCTCTTGGTGCAATAACTAATAGCAAGGAAAAGTTCTATTTGCAACTATGACGAACTAGTGATCCTCTTATTCATTTACCGTTCTTTTCTGTTCAAGAGTTTTCCGGAAATTGCTTTTGTCCCTTTAACTCGGTTAAGTATTTCAGTTGGTTCTTCTAGCTTTTATCACTAGAGTTGGTTGACAAGTAGCCAAAAACATGGATGTGATAAAACCAAATTGTGCTGGTTTTGATCCACTTAATCTAAAAATTGTACTTGCTGACACGGTGGCTGCTTCGGGTGTGGGTCAGAAGCGCCTCTAGTTCCAGCGATGAGTACTAACCCAGACGGTTCCCTGAGCGGCGGTCTTGCCATCGTCCTGGCTGGTTTTCAATGGCAAGGATTCCGTACCAGCAAGCACACAGGTCCGGTCATGCAGCCATGCCACGGCACGGCTTCAGGTGGGCCTGACGCATACCCCGAAGGGAAGGCAAAGTTCTGGGACCAGCATTTGCTGAAAACCAGCTTAAGATGGGAAATTGGAGAAAAAAATTTTTTTTAATGACAGAAGAAAAAAATCATCTCATTCGTTGTTCACAATGGGAGCAAGCATGATATCCAGAAGCATCAACTGTCCCTAGTCGTGAATGTCAGAAGCCCTTTTCCCGTTTTTTGCATTCCAGTTTGAGTAGTTGGTATTGAAATTTGATTCCTATCTTGTGTACGGTTCGGTGTGTAAAAGGAAAAATCCATGTTTTTACTTTTGGGATGTGCAGGACAAACGGGCATGTTGTTGGTTTGTTGTAAGATTGTATTCTGTATATATGTTTCCATGTAAATAAATGAAAATCTATATCAGAGTTATATTTTAATTTTTATTCTAAATGAAAAGAAACCCTTTTTACTTGAAAAAAAGTTGTAAGCCACATTGTTAATAAATTAAAAATAAGTTCTATGGTGGTGTCTGTGTCTTTCTGTGTAAGGGTACTAACAAATATTATATGGAGGGTCTGCATTCTGTTGTGTTTTTCTTTTCCGGCTACACACCAGAGCATGCGTTTGTAGGTTCTGAAGGTCCCGTGCAGTCTTTTGGAGTTACCTGCCAGCCTTGGAGCTTTTTATTCATGGCACCTGCATTTATTCTTCTTCCCAAAACACTGCAGTACATCCCACACACACACCACCCCTGGGCTTCCCACACTCAGTGATGGTGCTTCTTCCGTGGTTGCCTGGTGCATCGTGAGGGAGACCACGCTCCGTCTGGGGGAGCATACTCAACCGTATTTACACGTACGCTTGTCCTTCACATGTCGCCAGTGGGCGTCGGGCATCTCGGAAGAGCAAGAGCTGCCTTTGCCACCCTGCCCGGGCGTGCAGTCTCTGTCTCGGGTGGGACGTGCTCCTCCCCCTCTCCTGCAACACGCTCAGACAGCATTCCCGAGGCTCTGGGGACGAGCCAAGGCCCACGGGATGGGCATTCGGAGGAAGGTGGTGGAGGAACACGGCGACTCTCCTTTCTCCCGATCCCGGCCCGTCTTAACCATCCGACTTCTCTTTATTTATTTTTTTAATAATAAATTTATTTTTTATTGGTGTTCAATTTGCCAACATACAGAATAACACCCAGTGCTCATCCCGTCAAGTGCCCAACTCAGTGCCTGCCACCCAGTCACCCCCACCCCCCGCCCTCCTCCCCTTCCACCCCTAGTTCATTTCCCAGTTAGGAGTCTTCCATGTTCTGTCTCCCTTTCTGAGATTTCCTACTTATTTTTTCTCCTTTCCCCTTTATTCCCTTTCACTATTATTTATATTCCCCAAATGAATGAGACCACATAATGTTTGTCCTCCAATTGACTCATTTCACTCAACATAATACCCTCCAGTTCCATCCATTGAAGCAAATGGTGGGTATTTGTTGTTTCTAATGGCTGAGGAATATTCCATTGTATACAGAGACCACAGCTTCTTTATCCATTCGTCTTTCAATGGACACCGAGGCTCCTTCCACAGTTTGGCTATTGTGGACATTTATAGCAGCAATGTCCGACTTCTCTTTAAATATATTCTTTTGCCCCTGCTGACAGGTTCTGTATATAGAAATTTTTGTTTTGTTCTGTACTGAATTACGAAAGCATTTTTCCATCAGCGGATCTTCAGTACCAAAAACAAAGCCCAAGATGGCAGACAAAAGTGGGAAGCCCATTGTTCATTTTCTCAAAATATCCTGGAAATAAAGAAGCCAAGGGTTACGTGGCCGAGCAAATGAGATTATTGTATTTCCATTTGTGCTTGAAGATCTGTGATGACAAAGAAATGTGAAGGCTCAATATATGATAAGATAAAGTGGAAGCCGGACACTTTTCCAGATCTCTAAACTGAATGAATTTAAGCCAAAAAGAAAAAAAAAAGACAAAAAAACCCCTTACATTTCTCAAGATGGCTTTGGCCACCAAGAGCCTACTTTTAATTCTTCTGTCCTCTAGGAAGGCTCCCCTCCTCTCAACTTCCAGTTCACTAGAAGCTACTTCCCCTTTGTTCTGGGATTTGGTGCCGCTGCCCTTTTATTTCAAGGCTGCGGGGACCACGCCACCCTCACTGGAGGTTCAAAGACTACATAAAAAATGCTGTTTACACAGACGTGACCTTGGGTGGCTCCAGTGTGAAGACAGGACGTTTAATCAGGGAGGTGAAAGTGCTGCATCAGAAGAACAGATGGGCCGCAGTGGTTTTCCAGGGAATAATTTTATCAGGAGCTTCTGCGATGTCGGCCCAAACCGGAATAGCTCGTTTGTTGTGTGGAAGTCTCCTGTTCAGTGGACTCAACGGAGAAGAAAGCTCTCCTGGCGTTCCCCTGAGGCCAGATGAGGGCTCGTTTAGCACAACCACCACACCTTCCCACCAGCAGCTGGATTTGTAACCGTTATCGCCATCTTTTGCTTCAAGCGTTTTGGAATGGCGAATGTGGCACAGTGAGGTGTGCATTGTGCAGAGAGAGAGAGAGGCCTGGTGGAGACGGAGGACATTGGCTCACAGAGGCACTATGGCGCTTTTCTGACAGTCCTGGGTTGAAACACTTGTTCTACTGCTTGCCAGGTATGTAACACGAAGCCCCAGTTCTCTTTCCTGCCAAAGGTAGGTAGTATCTACACCTGGTTGGTAGGAGGGTTCAAGACACTGTGTGGCTCTCAGCAAAGAGTCTGGGTGAGCCCTACTCCTGGATCCTCTGGGCACATCAACTCCTGGGCCCTTGACCACTCATTGGCACGTCTGGGCGACCACAACTGTTGTGTCCATGGTGCCTACTGCAGGGGGAGCCTCAGGTACCCAGACACGGCCCAGTCAAACCCTGGAGAGCTGGGCCCCCCTCTGTCTCTCCTCCTCTTAGGCCCCTAAGAGGCTCCCCCTCTTAGGACCCGGCTTCCTGAAAAATGGCCGGTTGACTAGAAGGGTGGTGACTTCCCACAAGAGGGGGAGGGAGGGTCCCGGAGCGCCAGCTGGGGTCAATGCAGGAGGTGGGAGAGCACTGGCAGGAAAATGCAGGCCCAGGTGGCCTGTCCAGAGATGCCCCAACTTGTCCGAGAGACCCCATCCGTTTTCTCAAGCAGAGGCCAAGCCGGTCACACACCACCTTATATTTGCGGCCCCCCCCACCCCCGCCTCCCAGCTTTCATTTCCATTTCCCCTCCTTCTCGTTGCCGTGTTGTTTTATCCCACGATGAAATACCAGCGTGTTTAAGCCTCGCCTCAGACTATGTTATCTTTGGAACCCCAAATGAGATAGTTGATGCCAGAAATTTTCTAGAAAACAGACCCTCCAGATGGGAGCTGGGAATCCGATCGGTGCCCATCTGAGAGCCATAGGGACCCTCTCACTCTTAATGAGCAGGGACAGCAAATCCCCGCAGTTTGCTCAACATCACGGGGCTCCTGGCTGCGGCTGACTAGGGTGGGGGGGCAGGGAGCAGGGAGGGTGATGTGGGTAAGAGCTCGGGGGCGGGGGCACTGGGCAGGACTGGCCTTGCAAGGGGGAGGTGGTGGCAGGCTTAGGAAGGCAGTTTATCAGCGTGGGTGCATCGAGGCAGCTTTCAGAGACACTCTGGTCTTATATAGCCACCGGGAAAGATCACCCGTGGAAAAATCGGCCGGGGATCCGATCCTAAGGCCGCGGCGCTGCAGGGGCCTGAATGCGGCCTCCACAGGCTTCCGTCTGCAACGTCAGACGGTGGCTTCTCCTGACCGCAGAGGGGGAGCACCTGCACCGCGGGAAGCGGCCACGGAGTACGAGAGCCAACAACCTTGAACCCTGCGTCGCCCCGACCCCTCTTCGCTGGCCGACATTCCCCGGCCCGAGGACAGATGCAGAAGGACAGCATTCTCCCGACGTCGAGTATCACGACCTCCCGGCCTGTCCCTGCTTCCGCAGTAACTGGACGGGTCTCAGGTCAGCCCGCACCGGGAATTACAAACCTTGACCCCGGAGGGACAGTCCCTGCACAGGAGGGAGGAATTGCGGGATGCGGCCCACGTGCTAGCACAGGCCGGGGGGCTCACGTGGGAAGAGACGAGGACGGGAGACTGTGTGCTGCTGTGGGACGGGATGCTGGGCATTTGACCTGTGACTTGGGATTGAATATTTGGATAAGGACAGCTTGGGCCAGACTGGCCATTACCTGGTGTGCTTCCTCGAGCTCGGCCTGCAGTAAGCAAGATGGAAATGCCGGAGCGTCCTCCTCGGCACCCAGAAGAAGCAGTCAGAGGGGGAATAGGATGGACACAGTCTATGGAACAGGGCCAGGCTGCGGTTCCCAATCGCCTAGAATCCAGCACGTAGGATGTTGAACCCACACTTTCTCTCCTGGGAAAACGACGAGAGCATCTAGTTCTGGTTGTTCCAAGCCCAGGAGAGTCGGTGGTCAGGGGAGCGTGCGGATGCATGCATGACGCATGGACAGTGTTGGATGAAGGAACTCACTTCCCTGGACAGGCCTGGCATCTGCTGGCCCCAAACACCCATGGCACTGCATCCACCAAAATCTGCACCCCTTGGGTGTCTACACACAGGCCCAGCGCTGGGCTGTGTGGACTGCGGCCCCTCCCCGTGAACTGGAAGCTGGGCCCTGGGAGTGCTGGGTGTTCACGTCCCCCGGGGCAAACTTGGATCAATGAAAGCAGGTGGGTTCCTCCGCCATCCTCCATGTGGCGGTCTGTACATCTTCCCTGAGACATCCCGCACCTCTAAACAACCACTTGGGCTTTCTCAAAAAATCACAACCGGCAATCGGATGCGCTACTCCCCCGCTCCATGTTGCACACCCCCCTCCACGCCCTCCTTCCCTCGGCCTGGGAATCCACCAGTAAAGCTGCAGCAGAACTAGCCTGAGACAGGAGGCAGCTGTCCTGACTCCCCTACGCACTGTGCACATAATAATGATCGAATATTCTAGTGTAACCCTGGAGTCTGAGAAATTTATGAGCCTCGTGTCACTGAGACCACTCTACGCAAAGTGAAGCCTTTTTGCATTACTTTAAGACGCAGGGTTGAAGTCCACATCCAAGCTGTTCTTTCTGGTTTTGAAAGTAGTACATGTGCATCATAGAAAAACGTGGAAAGGAAAGGGCAGTCCTCACATCCCCCGTTGTCTCACGTGTCCCATCACCACCTCCCCATATTTCCATGTACGTGAATCGCAGGATGTTGAAATCGAGTTTACGCCGCTTACAAGTGGTTCACACCCGTTTCTTCTGGCATCCTGTTTCCTGGGGCGGAGTTAGTATTTTTAGGGATCTAATATTTTGTGATGCTTTGATAACTTTTTAAGGAATTCAACATAACAAGCGTTTGTGTGCCACCCACGCAGCCTCGAGAAATAATTAGCATTCTGCCATATATTGTTTCAGATTTAGAAATCTTATGAACTCCTAGAGGTGGAGTCGGCCACCCTTGTGTCTCCGCCCAGACTCTATCTCCACCACAACCACAGCCGTGACATCAGCATTCTCCAATCGCAGGCAGGATTTTCATGCCATTGCTTCATTTGTATGTGACCAGGATAACGCTCACCTGTTTTCTAGGGTTTCGATATTTTCATGAGTTTCCTTGTGATTTGCTCTTTTTGTTCAGCGTCACGTCTGAGATGTAACTCGTGCTACTGTTTCTCTAATTCGTTTATTTTTGCTGCCTCGTAAACCCCACTGAATGTTATGATTCCCTTCCTTGCTCTTCTATTCCTGGACCTTGATGCTCTGCTTTTCTGTTTCAAAGGAGGCTGCCACGAGCATTTTTGTACAGTTTCTATCATGCACACGTGCAGCAGTGTCTCCACAGATTGTCTCTCCAAGCGGCATTGCTGACCACGGACCTTGCCCCCTTTTCACCTTCACAGGATAGGAGGCCATTCCTAGGTTGCCCTCCTGCCAGGAGTTTGCGAGCCGTCCCTGCCCCACACCCTTGCCCACGCTTGGCAGAGTTTTGAATCACTGCTCCTCTGATGAGTGTAAAAGTAACTAGTTTCCATTTGCATTTCTGTGATTCCCGGCGCACGTTAGCATCTTTGCAGATGCTCGCTGGCCATTTGTGTTTTCCGTCTTGCCAGTCGCCTGCTCACAGCCTGTACAGATGCTCATCCTCCGTCCCTCCATCCTCCACCTCTTTTTCTCCAAACTATAAGCATTTTCTAAAATAACTTCTTGACATTAACCCCGTATCAATTGCTTGCATCATAAATCTGTCTCTCCACTTCGTCCTGTCACTTGGCCCCTTGTACTCAGGGGGGTGTTTGTTTGAATGCACCCCAACCTACCAGTTCTTTTCCTTTACAATTCTTGCTTTTATCCCCTTGTTTAAGAAACCTCTTCTACTCCGAAGACATTTGGATGATCTCTTTTATTTTCTTCTAAAAGCCAGTATGTTTTACTTTCTTCACCCCCTCCAGAATATTTTTGGGGGGGTTGATATTCCCCGTGTTCTCCAAAGGGGTCACCCAGGTTCACACTCCTGCTGTGTGAGCATCGTGCCTGTTCCACACCCTCACCGAGACTTGGCAGCGTTTGGAAGCCTTGCCAGTCTGAGGAGTGTGGAAACCGTATGGTCAGGGAAGGAGGGCGATGGCTAAATTTCTCTGTTCTAACTGCCGGGGAAATTTCTTCTTTTTCCACGGACCTGCTGTTCCACCTGTGCCATGTTTTGAGTTTATGTTTATGTTTGGGACTGTATCTGGCCCCCATGTTTTGTTGCATTGGTCTGTTTGTCTGTCCCTGTGTCATTACCACACTAAGTATTACAGCTTTGTAATAATCCTTGATACTTAGAAAGGGAGATGTCCCTATGTTACTCTTCTTATTTCAGGCGGTCTTGGCTATTCTAAGTCTTATTCTTCATCATGAATCTTAGACTTGACTTGTTGAATTCCACAGAACACTCTGTTGGGATACTGAGCGGAATCATATTAATTTTATGGGAACACTCGGAGAGCATTGACCTCTTTTATTCTGTTGAGTCTTCCTGTCCAGGATACAGTGTGATTATTTATTTACTCATGTCCTTTGGAAGTCTTTCAGGGAGGTCATGATGTTACTCTCCATAAAAGCCATCTTGGCTCAAAGTCTCTTCATTATTACCTTTAAAAAAAAAGAAATCTTCCAAGCAGCAGGTGGTAGGAGAGCATGTTTTGAGGATGAAATGGAATTTTGCATCATTCGGGCTATTTATAAATGAGATTCTTGCCCATATGAAAAGTCATATTAACATGGGGTTCGTTGAAGTTATGATTCCCAAAATGCTCAGCTAGTTGGCATTTCTAAATGTCTCTTCTGCATAGTTTAAGTCCTAGTCAAACCTCAGTTTTCTACAAATGGTTTGAAAAAACTGCCTTGCACGTTATCCCGTGTGACTTGTCACAAATCCCTGTAGCCGAGAGGTGTGACGCTGGAGTGTCATGAAGGTGAGAACAGTCAGTTTTATTCTGCACTCCCCACTGATAATACTTACCTACCACAATTTGAGCAAATGGTACCAGTCTCTCCCCTCTGTTGGCCTGAACGATGGACTGTTGACACTGTTGAAACATAGACATTTGTGCTATGTGCCACTTATCCACTGACCCACCTAAAATAGGGCAGCCTTAAAATATAAATGATAAATATAAATGTGCTGTCCCAGTCATCCCTGTGAATGAGCCAAAAGGAAGACATTTTGGCACATGTGAAGCTAACCATTCTTATAAGAAACCCTAAGAGGACATTAACTCCTAGAACAAAAATGCTTCATACCAATTAAGCAGACACACGGTGCTACGTCCACTAGGGAACTGAGCAGCACTGAGCTAGATGCTCACAAAAGGGCAGAAGCCACCTAGGAAGGAGGTAGGTCATTTGCAGAAATCACGGTCTGATGTGCATACAAGGGGGTTCAGGCCATAACTTAGAAGCCAGGTGATGTTTACATTGCTCTTCGGAACCCCGTACAAAGCCCTGGCCCTGTTACTGACCTTAACATGGGATCGAAAATTCAGATGCCTCCAGGGGTCAGCCAGGAATCAGAAATGAGTACAGGGAGCTGGAGGTGACATAGCCGTTTGAGAAGGGCCCGTCAGTAGGTCTGTGGCCAGCTGTTGCCTTGTCTTCTCATTTTCCAAGGGCAACTGGAAATCCAGATATTTCCATAAAATTCCCAAATTGTTCAATTGTCAAGAAATGGAAACATTTGAAGGATGGCGACGGCTAAAGAAAATGTCTATAGCTGTGTTCTGAGCCACAGGTCAGGATCTCTGCCTCGCTCAGGCCTGCAGAGTCCTTTAACACAGAGGCAGCCACTTGGGAGCTACATTCGATAATAATGTGAGACATTTACCTAGATTTTTTTTTATCACTTTTTTAAAGACACTCAAATTTTGATCTATTTCAACAGTAGTTAAAACACATCAGAATTCATCCTTACTCAACTGAAAGCTTACTCGTGACCATTCAAAGTCAAAATCAAAGTCCTCACAGCATCATTTTACTGTGTAAGGATGTCTATGTGTATATGTGTTTTTGCTTTGGGGGCAGAGGTTTCTGGCTCAGGTGGGGTCCATTCCCATCCGGGAGAAAGAGGCCGACTATCCAGAGGTCTAACCTGCAGACTTGTCCTGCTCTGATTGGATGGCTCGAGTCGGGTTAATTAACCCGTATGCTTTTCCGTTTCTGTGCCTGTAAGATGGGAATGGGAATGCCATGATGATCCACACCTACAGTGTGTTAGACTCTGTGCTAGGTACTACATAAATAACCTGACTTAGGCCATGCAGTTCAGTGAAGACTCAGGCATTATTAGATGCCACTTTATAGATGAGAAGCCTAAAGTGCCAAGGTTAAATCATTCACTTTCAGAGGACAGATCTAGGATTTGAGAACTCCACAAGATGAATGGGAATTTCACGTGGAGCAAAATATAAGGTACACTTCAAAATTATATTGCGGGCCAGCTGCTCCAAAGGAGCCAACACAAGCACATGGCTGTAAGCCGGAAGTGGGATTCACTTACCAATTGAGCATCTACTATGTATTAGGCGTCAAGCATGAAATAGAATAGAATAATACTTGGGTCTCATGAACAAGGGGGAGACAATCAGAGGAAATCAGAAGACACAATGAGTTTTAGAGATCCTTGCTTTGGGTCTGATCCTTGGAGGGTTCTGATAGAAACTCAAAGGCTAGGTAGCGTAACTGCATATGTTGTTTATTCTCTTATCTCCCGAATGTTTTCCTTGTATTTAAAGTGTTTGCCTGGCAGCCTGAACTATGGCATCTGGTAATAAGTTGTAAAAAATATGTCATTGCTGTGGCTCTATGTTTTAAAATAGCAAATAATGTAGTTCGGAATGATTTATGTCCCAAAGGAAAAAAAATGTGCATTTTTTTAAGGCCAAAGGACAAGCAAAAGTTTTTTTTTTTTAGTTCATTTTTCCTATGAAGTATATGGAACAGCATCCAGTCATTCGGTCGGCAGACGTATTGTACTATGTGCCAGACACTGTGGCATCACTGTAAGCAATGAGGTGTCTACAGTAGTCACCCTTCTGAGACTGTCTAGTGGGAGATGGACATGGGGGGCGCTAGAGAGCAGTGGTTAAGCATCTGGGCAGTCAGGCTGTCTAGACGTGAGTCCTGATTCTGTAATTTGGGTAACTTAACCCAAATGTGTGCCCTTGCTTCATTATCTGCAAACTTGGGATCGCTCGGTTGTCATGGAGAGTAAATGGGATAACTGGCCAGTAGAAACATGCCCCCAGAAATGCATTGTTGTGGACGTCAGTATATGCTGAATGTTCGTAGAAGCATTGTCTGTAACGGCCCCCAATAACCCAAGGGCTTGTCATTAGTAAAATGGATGAATCAATTGACCACAGAACGAGAAAAACGGATCTTCTACGGCCGCATATGCAAAAGTGTGAATGAATATTTAAAGACCAACATCTAGTGAAAGAAGCCATACTCAACAGAACAGATGCTTTATGACTCTGCTTCTATAAAAATCTAAAAACAGGCAGTCATGAAAATTAAACCAAATATTTTTATGGATACATGAACAAGGACAAAACTACGGGGTAGAGCAAGATAATGAATACCATAAAATCAATCTGGGTTGACCAGGAAGGGGTGGAAATTACTCCGACAGGAGGAACGAAGTAGCCAAGAGCTGCCTGGGGAGCTTTCTAGACATTGGGACGGGCTGGGCCTTCCCCTGAGAGAACGAGGAGCTCGCCAAGGTGCCAAGAAGAACCAGGGTGTGGGGAACTTCCAGAGGGATGGCCATGGGGTGCAGACAGGTTACAGATTGGAAATGACACGGATTTCTAGCAGGTAGAAAGCAGGGGCTTTCTGGCTCCCGGATGCTTTCCTCCCGCCCAGGATGCACTTCTTTGTCCTTTTGAGGCTGGTAGATGAGCCCTTTCAGGGTGGGTTATGACTCTGTGACTACATTGGCTTCACTTCCAAGCTATGACCCCTTCTGTGGTCTCCACCGAGTGCTGCATATTTGCAAAGACTCTCTCCACTCTGGTTGCTAAAAACTGGAGTAAACCCACACACAGGCAGAGGCTGGAATCAGTCAAAGACTCCAGGGGATTCTCTGTAGATTTCTGGAAACTTCTCTGCATCACTCCCCGCTCTCAGTTACTCAACTCCATAAATCCTAGCCCTTCTAGATCTCCCTGACCTCTGATCTCTGGACTCTCCACTTGGGTCATTGTTTGAATTCAAGTCCCTCCTTTGGGGGAGGGAACAATTATTCCAGTTGGGCTGGGAGGGAGGGGTATCCGGGGGGTACAAACCAGGGCAGCCCTGGGAAGACCGGGATCCCAGGCACTGGAAGTCAGTCTAGAAGGTGCTTCCAGTGGAAAGTGTATGTGATCACAGGGGTCACTTTGTTTTCTATGATTCCTACTTCTGAAAATAATTGTTTCCTGTGTGTTATCTTCTAATTGCTTGTGGTGGGAGGCTAAGTCAATATCCTGCTCCTCCCTCATGGCTGGAAGGGGAAGTTAATCTTTTTTTCCATTATGAGTCTAATTTTTTTCTTCTACAAATAAGGATACTGAATTAAATCCCAAACTGTTGCGAGGATTAAGAGATTGTATGTACAGATGTTTGAAACTAATAAACTGTTATATAAATGCCTGCATTTTTATTTACTGGGATACTATGTCCATTTGCATCCTTATAACATCTTTACTTATACCTATAGATATTAAGTCAAAATAAATCCAAGAAGAATTAAAGATTGGGACGTTAGCATAATTAAAGTCACCAAAAAGGGAGAATATTGGCATGAAAGGCAGTGCTTATAGAGCACCAAAAGAATAAAATAACAAGCGTGGGGACACCTGAGTGGCTCAGTGGTTGAGCATCTACCTTTGGCTCAGGTCATGATCCTGGAGTCCTGGGGTCCCTCATCGGGCTCCCCACAGGGAGCGTGCTTCTCCCTCTGCCTGTGTCTCTGCCTATGTCTCTTTTAAAAATCTTAAAAAAAATAAATAACAAGTGTGGTTTTGGCAGACACAATCAGCAAAGTTTTAGAAAAGCATATGTAGTCTTACGACAAAAGGTTAATATTATTAATAATCAAATAGTTCTGAAGAAATTAATTCAAAGTGTGGATTGCCCCCCACCCTGAAGAAAAAGAAATTGGAGAACACTGTGGCTAACACATCTTGGAGAAAGCCCAGCTTAAGAAGCCTTGGAGTAGTCACACCTGCGGGTGTGATTAGAGTTAATTGTCATTTGCATTAATGAATGAACATGTTAGTGGCTGCTGCTGGGTCCCCTCCCCACCCCCTCCCTTATGCAGATCTGGTCACCAATACCCAACGTTGGTTCTTTTCCCAAAACAAGCATCCCCCCCCCTGGGGCGACCTTGCCAGCAGAGGACCTACCAAAGAATCTACTTTTGCATCTTGAGTAAGGACCTGTCGCCATGAAAGGACGACTTTGTTTTCCACAGTTGTTTCTCATCAGATGCTTGACGACACAAGAAGGTGTAATGTTCAAAGTGGATCATGGGAGCCCCCTGCTCAAATGTGGTTGCTACTGCTAAGGGCATTTGCACAGCCCGCTTTGAGGGGGCCTGTTAGCCTGGACGGTGGAGGATCACACTCTGAATGACAACAGATTCCACATGGGAATATTCGACGTATTTGGTGGCTGAGTTACCACTACACCACCATGGGGGGACTGGGGCTCAGTTGGTTCAGTTGCCCACGGTGGCCAGTGGCCGAGGAGAACAAAGGGGAAGGATTCTCTTTCATCTCTTGCAGCCAAACAAGATCCTGGCGGGGAATAATTTGACCTGATTCCTCCTTTTGCATCCTTTTCAGTTTTAAATAAATGCTTCCCAAGCTTGTTCTGTCTCTGCCAGCATCCATCAACAACTGCTGAATATCCCCAGAGCGTTTCCCCCACTGCCGGCTGCTGGGGGGCTGCCGGCTGCGTGGTCTTGGGGGTGTCCTGAAATCCGCATGTCCTGGCCTCGGTTGCTGCCATAAATTGGGAGCGAGGACTTCCCATAAAATGGGAGCAAGGACTTCTAACCCCAAGGGTGATAGGCCATTTGTTTTATGTTTTTCCCCTCTTTTATGCAAACGTCAATATAGATGACATATTTACATATATTTGCATTTCTTACATATCATCCCATGAGTTTTTATACATAATAATGTCAATTTTTAATTTTTTTCCCTTTCTAATAATGTTTTTATACACAGCTAGGCTGCAGTTTATTTTACCAATACCCTGTGATAGATATTTTGGTTGTTTCTAATTTTCTTTGTTGTAAATAAACACTGAGTCAGTGAACATCCTAACACTCACTTTTCTCCACAGACACTTTTTAATATTTTTAACATTCCAGTCTTTAATTCTGCCTGAATTTATTCTGGCTTAATGTCTACAGTTATAGTAAAACTATCATAAGCATGAAAATGTAGGAAATATTTAGTTCTCTTATTTTTTATTCCCCTAGGATATATTTCTAGGTAAAACCATTACATCAGAAGATATGCATACTAACTAGGCTAATGCCTTCCAGCAGGTTGTCCCGACTGATATTCTGATCAACCGTACAGGAGCGTCATCCTTTTGGGGTACTCTTGCTCGCAATGTGCAGATGCCTTTAATTTTTGTCAGATGAGAAAAAGAAATAGCAGCTCCTGATTCTCCAGCTTGTATTCTTTGAATATCAAAGTACTTTGGCTTCTCATATGTTTATTGCCCATTTATATTTCTTCTTGGAATCACCTGGATTCCAATTCTGCAGAAGTGGGACAGAAATGTGTACCAGGGAAACAGCTGGGATGGAGCACGTGTTCCCCTGAGCCAGCCTCTCCCCTGCGGGGCTTGGAGAGCTGCCCCACCTGACTTCCAGCTCCCATTCTCTGCTCCCTGTTCCTCTTCCTGCTTCGTTTCCTGTTCCTTCCTGCTTTGTATCACTCTCCAGCATATTCCAAATTGTATGTGCTGAGCCCATTCATCTCTGGACTCCCCCACAAACGTGCCAGCTCCACGAGGACGGGTAACTTGGACTCCTTTGTCTCTTCTGTTGTATTAAGAAGCCAGTACACAGTAGGTGCTCAGTTAATATCTACTGAATGAATAAGCGATCCGAGATCTCTATATTTACATTTACAATAAGAATGATCTTACTGAATCATCAGAGCACCTCTTCGAGGTGGTACTCTCCACCCTCATCACCACCCTCACCGCCACCACCCACCATTTACAGATGAGAAGTTTTGAGGAAGGAATTTATTTGAGCACAACCAGAAAGGTGAGGTGTCAAGAGTGTCAGGATTAGAACTCGAGTCTCTCCGAGACTTTGAATGCTCTCACCCATGCTTCCAGGAGTCACGAGCTAGAGGAACCAGAGCCTCTGTCTGGATCAGTAAGTGGACCCTTTCATAGAGAGATGTTTTCACTCCCTTTTCAGAGCGATCAGATCGTGTTGAGATGCATACAGTGTAGTTAATACAATACGGGTTATTTCTAGGCTAAATGTGTTACAATGGTCACATCTACCAGGGCTCTTAAAATTAGCATCTGTAAAGAGAACAGCTTAATTTATGTTCTAGTAATGGAGATATTTGCAGTAAGGACTGGTGAAAAGGAAGGAGAGTGTGATGTGAATTAGCATTTGTGGAGCAGACACAATGTGCCAGGTTATATTTATTATATCATCCAGGTCAGACAACGACCCTGGGATATGCAGCCCAGGATATGTGTCCCTTCTTCATGTTCCCACGGAACCCTGGGCTCACCTATATCCACAGTATTTGAGGTCCTGGCTCCTGACTCCTCTTCCTCACTGCACTGAGAATTTCTTGAAGGCAGGCATTGCATCTTGTTCCTTGTCAGACGGATCTCCAGAATCTAGCTTAGGCCCCAGCGCTCAAGCAATGCTTTAAAAAAATTCACTTAGGAATGAATTACTATGTAGTGTCTGATTTGGAAAACGGAGTTCAGATAATCTTGAGGGTTTTAAAGTTTAGAGAAATGAGACAGCCACATACATGAAAGAATTGGAAAATAACATGTTTTGTCGTCTGATGCTTGATTTTGGGGTGTGCACTGTCTGAGGAGGAGAAACTTCAAAGAATGGAAAGATCATCATGGGTTGAGATTAGTCATGGGGAGATTCATTTCTTTATTAATTTGCTCAATATATTAAAAATGCTCATAATATATTGTGAACTCTCTTGGGCATGAACATTTAGAAGCATAATCCTTGACCTCAGGGCATGTACGTTCTAACAGAAAAAGTCAGATATAGGAAGATCTAAGGCTAGAACCTAGTCTCCCAATTTCTAATCCAATATAATTTTAGTAAGAATATAGGGTACCCTTTTCACTTTACAAAGATCAATACTGATCATTTGTTTTTTTAAAAAAAATAGTAGTTTTTAGGGGCCCCTGGTGGTACAGTTGGTTAAGTGTCTGACTCTTCATTTCAGCTCAGGTCATGATCTCAGAGTCATGGATCTCAGAGTCATGGGATCAAGCCCCATGTGGGGCTCCATGCTCAGCAAGAGTCTGCTTCTCTCCCTCTCTCTCTGCCCCTCCCCTACACTCTCTCTCTCTGTGTGTGTGTGTGTGTGTGTGTGTCTCGCAAATAAATAAAATTTAAAAAACATAATTGGTAACTTATCTCACAACTCCAGCAAAATTGAATATGCTTAAATTTTCCAAGTGTGTTTGAATTTCACACATCATATAGATGGCAGCTCAATCCTCTAACTCAGAACTTGGACTTGAACTCAAGGTTGTTGAGATCTACCAACTAAGGAGAATGATAAAATTGCAACAAATGAGATTCTCTACTTTGAGACTTGATAAACTTTGAGCTAGATGCAAGCAATTCGAACATGTCTACCAATAAACACTAAACCAATAAAGGTGTGGTTTCCAGTAGAAAAAATTTAAAGAAGAAATAAATCTATTTGGGTCTCCTTAACAATGCCTTAAGTGCTCTACATCTTTTTCCCTTTGCTTGTAGTGTAACCAGTATAAATAGCAAATGTGGTTTTCAACTTGGGACATAATTGAGAGTTGCAGAGAGTACAATGTAAGGAGAGAAGTTGGAAGCATTTTGGTTTTCCCAGGTTTACTCTGTATAGGAAAATAAAAAAAAAAAAGTTTCCAGAGTTGAAACAACCTTATTGTCATCATCATCATCATCAATGATGTCATCAGAACATATCCTGAGCCTTTAATGTGGGCCAGGATCTGTGCTGACTTCTTGTTGGCTAACAAGATGATGGACACACACCACTGTCATGCTGAGGCACAAATATAAAATAGAGCTTATGGAGAGGAGATGACTTATAAGCAAAGAGGAATTAGAACTCACACCATTTCCTGACTTATCAACCTACAGTGTGGACCAGGCATGAATGGATGGTATACTCTGGTCAATGTTTAAGAAACAAAGGAAGCTCTGCCTAAAGGTGTTCCACATATTTATAGTTCTAGGATCCAGCAGATCTATGCGACCAGGTGGCAGTGGAAGCTCCCTGGATTGGAGGAATGGCCCTTTTTTAGAAAGGGGAGCCTTCAGAGGTGAACAATTAAATCAGTGCCTCTTCTGCTGAGCTAACTCGACCGCCCAGAGCCAGCCCTCTGCCTAAGCACCCAAGTGAGCCCCCAGGACATCTAGATCTGCTGTCACCTCCGAGCATTAGAAGTATTATTTCATTTAATCCTCACAACAGCCTTGGGAGACATTTTCTATTGTTATTTTCATGTTACAGTTGAGCAAATGGAGATGTACAGAAATTGAAGAAACTGGTTCATGGTCCTTAACTAGTACCAAGAGATCAGAGGCTTGAGTCTAGCGTTCATGGTCTTCCACTTGACCTCTATGATATATATTGTCCCTTTACAGTAAATCATGCTACTGGCATGTAGATTCTATCTAATGAATTGCTTCTAAATTTGAATATATTTATAATTTTTACTGCAGGCTGCAGATGTACAGTGCCTAGGTATCATGTTGAACATAGACAAATGGCTGAGTCATACCTCTAACGGGTATAAAACTGAAGTTAACCAAAGCTCTGTCCATCTCTGCCCTCTGGCTTGAAGAGCGGAGACTTTAAAGAAGCCAGAAAGACTCCAGGAAGCCAGCAGCTCCGCACATTGCAAAAAAAAAAAAAAAAAAAAAAGTATTTTCAGCACCCGACTCCAACCAGGCATTCAATAAATACTTGCTGACTGGGTGGAATCAAACAGATTTTCATGACTGACACAACATGGGAACTAATTGCAAAGCCTCTTTGACGAACAACTTGATGAAGCAAAGCAAAATGTAATGGGCCGACGTGAAAGCAGTGTCGTGGTCTCAGAACATCTTGGTTTCTGGGCTGAAAGGCAGCTGCGGAGAACGTTGTTAAGTGTGGACAACATGCAGGCAAAGGCCAAATAGAATTTCTTCGACTTCATAATTTTTGAAACTGTTTATACAGTTGGGATGTTAAACGCTGTGGAAATTGTTTTGGAGTCTTTGCAAGAGAGTCAGTGCACTTCATCTCCACGTAAAATCCGTGCGCATCGGTAATGCAATCGCAACATAAAGGAAACCTATAATAATTGTGTCTCCTGGATTTCTTACTTCAGCATTAAAATAATCTTTAAGAGCATATTCTTGGCAATTGTACAGTTGCAAGATGAAATCAAATAGTTAAGCTTCGGGGCAGGAGGGAGGGAATGCAGAGCAATGGAAGGCGTTTAACAAATGGTAATGCTGAGCTCCTGTTCCTAGGAAGGGACTGTAGTCTTTTTCAATTTTGAATTGAAATGCAGCCCTCTGAGACTCTTCTGGTGTTTGGGAAGTCACATTGTCTTATTAAATTGTGCAGAAATTGACAGATTCCAAACAAATAGGGAGAGTAATCATTGGAGAGTGCACAATAATCTGGCAATATGGAAATTACAAATTATAATATTTTCCCTTTGAGTAAATGAAATATGCAAAAGAACAACTGCCTAATACAATGGAGTTTGTGTAATCCCTTGGTAGCTACTGTTAGCAAGCTATTTTATCACAGTTGCACACTTCTCAGTTAATAACGAATGCACAAAATTAGGTTTAAGACGAATTATAAAATTTTTTTAAAGTTCAGTTTTTACATAAAGCACCACCAGGAAATATCAAAATGCTCTGGTAACCAACGGCATAAATCTTTTTAAATGTCCATGCACTTTACTGAACACTGCTCTTTTACTGTAATGCTAAGTCTTCTTTACGTCAGGGATTTTTTTTTTTCTCTTCTGTCTTTAGCCTATTACTGTGCATAGTAATCCTGGTCCTAGAGAAATAGAAACATTTAGCTCTACCAGAAGTATTTTTAAAATCTATTTTTTAAAGATCATATTTATTTATTCATGAGAGACACAGAGGCAGAGACACAGGCAGAGGGAGAAGCAGGCTGCCTGCCGAGAGCCTGATGCAGGACTCGATCCCAGGACCCCAGGATCATGACCTGAGCCAAAGGCAGATGCTCATCCACTGAGCCACCCAGGGGCCCCATATTTTTACAATTTTGATATTACCTTAATAAGATAGTGTCTCCTTGTGCTTATCTGTGGAATATGGCATGGAAATCCAATGCCAGCTGTGATGATAGTATTAATTCACTTTATCCAACAAGACTTTGGTGAATGTGCTCTACTTAAAAAAGTGGGAAATTTATGATGTTATGAGGGATATACTAAGCACAGCACACAGATCTGACCTGCAGAGGTTTACACCTATTTCAAGAACACTTGGGATCAGAGTTTTTAATATTCATCTGGTTCTCGTTCTTAAGACAATTGCTGCAAGATCAATGTCTTCAGTCAACTCCTGGTTATTAAAAGAGCTTACTCATCTTCCCATCTCCTAAAACCTTGCCTTATTAATTTCAGTGCTCATTGGATTCTCTCATAGTGAAAGGACACAAAGAAGGGAAAGCTCACACCAATAAGGATGTGAGAAATCTCATCAAAGATCTGTAGGGAAATGTCCAAATCTTGTGGGCATTGATGACTTCCTTTCTAGGTTACTCTCTCATGAGTAACCTGGAATCGCCATGTTTTTAGGCCAAGCATGTATGTCTCCGGTTGACTACGTATTCAGTGTGTGCAAGCTTTCTTTATTTTTTTCTTGTGATTATAAATTCCATCTTGTTGCTGTTTCCTATAAAGTTTGGTGTAAGTCTTAATTTCTCTCCATATGAAGTTAGAACCTTTTGTTTTTCAGCTACCCATTTCCTAGTGAAAATGAATCACATGGTATTTATAGAGATGGAATGTCAGCCTCGGGGAAGTTTCTGAAGTGTGGAGACAGGCAAGACGCCAAGACTGGAATTGTACTCCAGAGGCAATGCTTAAAGGGCTGGGGTGAGTCAAGTGACCCTGTCCTTGGGGGCAAACAAGTCTTTAATTCCCTGGGAAGGGTAAATGTGCCTTAGGGTAGGTAAGTGTGATCCTCAAACGTTTCCTCCAAAAGTAGTTATAAGCAACAGTTACAAAGGCACCAGAATCAGGGAGATCCCAGATATTAAATCAGTACTTGACTTATAGCCAAGGAGACTGCATGTGCCTTCTTCTTTTTTTTTTTTTTTCTCCATGTGCCTTCTGAGTGATGCAGAGCCAATTACCAGCAAAGATTAATGGAGAGGAGGGTGATGGAGTTTTATAGAAACTTAGCTCGTGTAGGGAAGAGTCCATCAGGATATTCCATAGATGTCTGGTCTACTCCATCTCTGTAATGCTTAAAATGCGTGAAAACAGGGAACTGCCTTCAAATAGACATAAGGTATATGAAAATGAAAGTTCAGATAATTGAAAGGGGAGTCTTGGTAAATTTTTGGTGGATTATTCAGAATTAAACTTATGCAAGTGGATAGAAGCTGTAAATTGAAATGTAGTGAAGTGCGCACTTCTGAAATATGCTAAAGAATATAATTCAGAGATCACTTATCTCATTGGGATAAGGGAGGGACTCATTGTTTAATTTCAACATGCTAAACATCTACTCTCACTTGACACTATCAAAGTATATGCTGCATGAAAAATGAAAGACATGGATTCTCAAAAAGCATGTGTTCCAATGATAAAATCAGTGGATAAGCAGAACAATCGACCCAGGCTGGGAGAGCTGAATGTGGCCCACTTTGGGCCATATGGGAAGCTGCTGGTCCAGGAAGGTCATTTGGAAGAGGTGGACCCCAGGCGGAAGTTTGGAATGGGAAGGATGGGTGGTTCACGGATGCAGGGCAGCCCATCTCCTGGGCCACCATAGGACTAGTGGGGGATGGTGTGGGCACTCCCAGAATAACACTACCGGCTGAGCCCATCAATGGAATCCCCACATGGGTGTAGGTAGAGCTGCATGGGGATGCAATTGGGCTGACAATGGGAACTGATCGATTACAAATCAAATTCTTTCCATGTAACATGAGGACAGGACATTTCCCCTCCCAGCCATGTTCGCCTCTCCTGGCTACCGTGGAGGGGAACATGGCTGGAATCTCCCAGCAGAGCCACTGAGACGAGCCTCAGACGCAGGACTGGATGCTTTATGTGGTCTCTCTTGGCTATCAAAATGTCACAGCTTCAAATTTCCTCTAATTCATACCACTACAGCCAAGCATCATTCCTATGGTATCTTTTCTGTTCAACGCACCCTTGCTTGTTGACTTGGCTTCCCTACTAACCTGTAAAGCCCCGGAGGCCACAGACCACATCTGTTCTCTCCTTCCTGCGTGTCCGACCAGGTGTCAGAGCTGCGTGTTACCACGTGGATGCACCAGCCTCCTGGCCCGGTCTGTGGGATGACTCGGGGGCCTCTCAATGCTCACACATTTTTGGAGCCTCACAGAAGCGAGAGCAAGTCTCCCAGCTTCCGTGATGACTTCATCAGCAATCTCATACCTGTGATCTCCCCGCACTGCTCAGCAAGAGCACGGCTCTGACATCTTCATTCCTCTGGTTCAAAGTCTTTGATGCAGTTTAAACGGAGGGACCCAGGTCCGCTGATTTAATTACCCTGCCATTTTAACTGAATGCTCTTTGACTTAATTTTATCTCAATGAGTATAAAGCGTCGAGAGACTCTCCCATAAACATGGAGTTGACTCTGACAGCTTCTGGGAAGGAGCCCCATGGGGAGAACACGGTGATTTACAGCACACTAACAGCACTGCAGAACAGTTTTGGCACTAGAAGGTTCTTGGGCTTAATTACTGCCTTTAAAATTTAAGCCAGAGCTAGGCACTGAGTAGTACCCAGCGGAGGAAGGGAGGAAAGGGCATAATTGCATAGCAAACAAAAGGCCTGTAAGATGATGTTGGTGTCATTCTTTCTTGTGTATCCTATAAAGACACGTTCTATATAATCCATCGCTCTTTCTACGGCTCGTACGATCCATTCTGTCTATGTCCTATGTTATTGACAGGGAGAGACCTGACCCCTTGGAATCCAACTGAAGTATGCGACCCAGAAGGTATTACAACACTTTTGCTAACTCCTAAGAAAAATAAACCTGGATTTTTAAAATTTATTTCAGACAGTGCCTGGCCAAGATATAAAAACTCCAATAGTATGAGAAAAATGTTCATATACTTTCAATTCTGTAGACCACCCACTCCTTGCTCTCCCCACCCCCATTTAACTGTTTAATATATGTCATAGTTTTAGGGGAATCCCAAAAACAAGACACAGAAACCCACAAATAATGCTGACTTGCTAGCTGTTTTCAGAGATGACAGTTTGGTAATTTGGCTATTGTAGATTGTGCTACTATAAATAATGGAAACAGCCCCAGTGTCCATCTACCAATGAGTGGATAAAGATATATATGTGTGTGTGTGTGTATATATATATATATATATATATATATATATATATACACATGTATATTCCATCGTATATATTCCATATATATATGTATATACGATGGAATATTCCTTGGCTGAAAAAAAAAAGGAATATTCCTTGGCTGTAAGAAAGAATGACATCCTGCCATTTACAACACTGGGGATGGAGCTAGAGGGTATAATGCTAGGCGAAATAAGTCAGCCTGAGAAAGAGGATGCCTTATCATTTCATTCATATGCAGAATTTAGGAAACAAAGGAGCAAGGGGCGAGGAAGAGAGATGCAAACCAAGAAACACTCTTAACTCTAGAGAACCCACTGCCTGTCACCAGAGGGGAGTTAGATGACAGGATGCGGTGGGGGGGCACAGGTGATGGGTATGAAGGAGGACACTTGTCGTGATGAGCACTTGGTCTTGTATGGAAGTGTTAAGTGACCATATCCTACACCTGAAACTAATACTCTGCTATATGTCAACTAACTGAAATTCAAAAAAAAATTTTTTTTTGAAAAAGCAATTTAAAAGATAAAACTTTCTTTTTTCTTTTTCCCCTTTTGTTCAAAATGGGAAACCACTTTTCACTAAGCGGAATTGGATAATACTCTCCCCAAAGGTCTCCGTTTAAGGGGGAAAGGATGCCTCCCGTGGTCCCTCCTGGGCCCGTAGGGCGCACTACAGGAATCGAGCAGCTTCAGGCCTGAGCGCAGTGCTCAGCTGCGGGGGACACACCGTCCTTAGGACGGGCCTAAGACCTGCGTCGATGGGAGCTGAATTTCGAAGAGGTCTAGAGATTCTCAGGGGTACTTGGAACAAGCAAACTCCAGGTCCGGGGCCACGTCTGGGATGTGGAAGCTTAGCCGGGTGGGGGGGAAGAGGAGCAGCAGGGGAGGAAGGGGCGGTGCACCTGCTTTCACCTGCCGCACCTGGACACCTGGTAGGCCCTCCCTAGGTCGGCCTCGGGCACCCTTGGGGTTCCGAGCTCCCTCCACATGTGTACCTGTTGTCGCCAGCGCCCTCCGTCTGCCTGGCCCCCACCTCGCCGTCCCAGGCCAGGCCATCCGCGACCTCCCGGCTGCCCGCAGACACCAGGCCTCTCTCTCTTCTTTGCCACCTCGGCCCCTCCCCACGGAGAGCGAATTCTAGAGATTGTGAAAGATGCTGTGGCTTCCCAACCTAGCACGCGTGGGTGACTGTCCCCTGACAAATAGATGTCCCCGTCCCCAGAGCTTTTTTATTATTGACCTAATTTCACGTGCCACCCTTCTGCGGGTGGAGCAGCGGCTCTCCCGGCGTCGCACGGATACACCTGCCAGGAAGCACGCAGGTCACTTTTAAGTGCGGTGCTTGCGGGTACATAGCGGTGACCTGAAACGTCTCATCTTCCCGGAAAATAAAAATTAGAAGAACTGGGGTGTGACTAAAGCAAGAGCCATCCCCACCCTCCCAGTTATCCTAACGTGACACCAAACGGATCAATCACAGTGAAATAATAATTGTGGCCGGAAAAGTCACTGCCAGGAAGGACCGTCACTGAGAGGAGCTTTGCAAGAGGAGAAGAAAAAAATAATTTTTTTTTAACAGAATGGACCGCGCTTGGGGATAACGGTCCTCAGCAGATTGAATGTATGAGTCCGTGGCCCTCAGGGGCTGGTTGTCCATCTCCCACTGAGTTCTCTGATCCCCGTAGCACACTGTCAATTCTGTGCTCCAGGATTTATGTCAAACGTGCCAGGAGCCAGAAATTGTTCTGTGTGATTGTGAAATAGAAGAATAAACCCCTGAGTATACATAGCAGGAATGATATTTGCTTTCTATACTGTGTGTGTGTGTGTGTGTGTGAGCCTGAAAAAACAGTTTTCTAAAACCTTGGTATCTTCTTCTTTTTTCTTTTTCTTTTTCTTTTTTTTCAGGAGTTCCCTTTGTGGCAGAAAGACTCAAGGAAATCATTTAGGTCACTTAAGTACATGTTCGTCACCCATCCAAAGCACGTGGCGAGGGGAGCAGGGCACAGGTGCAGGCAGGCTGGGCCCCTGCTTGGGGCCATCGGGACTGGCTGACCTTGGGAAGGACGCATCGCCTCTCTGGGTGACATAGGTCATCTCCAGAACGAGGAGTTTGAACTAGATGATCTCCTTCAAGCTCTAAAATCCTTCAAGATGACACCTTCCCGTCATAGTGTCCGAAACACTGTGTGAGAGCACGTGGCTTTCACCCTCTAACTACTCATCCCCCAGAAAGCGTAGGTGGTCAACGAACAGGAAGCTCCTGACTTCTACCAGCACGTTTTAGGAAGTGAGCTTGGTAGCCTAGGTGTATTGCATGTGCCCCATAGACGGAGGAACAAGGAGGGAGACTGGACATGGCCTGAGGTGTGCCAGCCACTCAGTGGGCTGCATCCTTTGCGGATTGCAAGACAGGGATGCTTCGGCACACCGCGTCACCTGAACCCCAAGACAAAGTCTTCGTCTCTGGGTACTGGGGCTGTGTCTCCCCTTCATTACTTTTAAGACCAAAGTACCATCAAGGTGCAACGAGTTCCTTTTCCCACAGGGCTCTGTGTTCTGGGCAATTGGAGAGTGAGTGGCATAAAGCACCCTGCGGCCTTGTGCTCGCTCTCCGGTGTTTGAGCGTAGTCGTGCCTGCAGATGGGAAATCCTTGAACGAGTGGGCATCTGCCATCGGAAGGAAGCCCAGCGGTTTACTTGTCCGAATCAAAGGGATGAGCAGTGAGAAGGAAGCGCAACACACAGCACACCCACGTTTCACTGATGAGCACACAGACAAAAAAGAACCTGTGTTTTACTATAAAGTGAACTAATTGGGCGGGGGGGGAGAGGGGCAGAAGGAGGATCAGGACTTCTGACTATCTAATCCGAGCTTCAGCCCTAAAACATAAAATGACTCTGGGCTCTTCGCTCCGTGAGTGCGTGTGCTCTGCCGAAAAGGTCTGCGCTGCACGGCCCACGCTTTATTGGAAGGAATTTTAGTTTAGTGGGAAAACTGAGTGATTGGAAATAGGTTTTTACAAACTTTTATTGTTCTAGAGTAAACAGAGATAATCGGTCTTAAAAGCTCCTTTTGCAAGCCCCGAGTTCAATTATAGTGTAGCTATAATTCCAGAGCTCTCTGAACTGTACCTACAAATTATTCTCTGCACACATCTTTAACTTTAACAGCTATTCATTAGTCGAAGAGACCTTTGCTTTTTATACGAATCCGGTTTAGTAGGTATAGAAAAAGGCATTCATTCTACACAGCTGCTACTTTATTGGAGCGCTTCGATTCTTTTAAATTACACTCTGACCTTTTGAAAATGGAACAGAAATTTCAAAAGTTTATTGGATATTCTCTGAAATGCTGCTGCCCCGTTTTTGCTTCTTGATTTATAAAGTGGTCCTCATTGTATACCATGTAGACCCTCGCACCTTAAAAGGAGATTAGCTATAAATAAACGCTGCACACACGATACCTTCCAGGGGAGAGAATAAGAAAAAAAAAAAAAAAAACCCTCCATGATGGCATCACGCCAGGCAAGGGAAGCCCGCAAAAGGGACCCAGAGGGTTTTTATTCTGTAGGACGGTACAAGAGGCGGTGGCAGGTCAGGGTGAGATCCCTTCTACACATAGAATGCCCTTGGCCATCACTGTAAGCACAGGAGTAATGACCCTTGGATTCTAGAGAGGTCTCGGGATATGTAGGGTACAGATGTGATCCCCGGAGCAAGGGTGAGATCCGTGCTGATTGGGGTCCTCGGGCCCTTGGGGGACTTCCAGGGCCATCAAAGGCTGGGGAAGGAAGGAGCAGGAGATGGAGAACCTAACAAGTAGCTCTGCTGTCTTTCCTGCGGGCACACTGGGCTGCCTAGGGACCAGGGGTTCCCCTCCACAACACATCTTTACGTGACGCTTCTTTACGCTCCTTAACTTAGATGCACATCTGGAATTGCACAGATGGGCAGCAGGTGCCCACGGGATGGGCTACGCAGGCAGATGAAGAGGAGGGCTCCCCCAAGGCTGTGGGCAAGGAGAGGGACCGCGTAAGAAAGTCATCAGTACATGGGGCCAATATTTTTAATGTTGTGACACCAGAAAGATGTGGGTTCTACATAATACAAGTTTCCTTGAGATGCGTGGATCGGACAGTCAGGTGGCGCGATGCTCTCGGAGGCAGCGCTGCCCAACTTCCAGCCGCAGTTCCCTGGGTACCCTCTGGCCTTGGCTTGCTTTTCACATATTGGGGAATAATCAGCTGATTTGAGTCTGGGGAAGGGGCTTTAATGGATTTCATGGTTTCAAATAGTAGCATATTTAACACACTCTTTGAGAGGTAGGGAGCGACCGAGAACATCTTTTCTATCACCCTGGGGTTTGCTACTTTGCTGCGAAGTGTTAAAACAGGTGTGAACAGAAGAATGGATAGCACCCTTTTTTCCCCTTTTCTTGCAAAAAGACAAGAGCTTCAAATTGTTGACCTTTCCTTTGATGAAAAGTGGCTGTCAGAGTGTGCCACCCAGCAGTAATAAATGCACTTAATGTGTCCTTTTTGTGGCAAATGTAACTTAACAGTAGGGGAAAAAACTGGCTTTTTGAAAGAATCTTATGCTTTGCAGAGAGCATCTCGAAAATGGATCTTGGAAAGTGTTTCTGTCATTTATGTGACTTTTTTGAGGAGAGTAGTTTAAATTAATTGCTTATAGAGACTTTGCTATTTCATACTTTAAAAAACTTGGGAACAATTTTTTAGCCAGCTCAAAAATTTGAAACAAAAGAGTTTTCAGGGTGCTTTGAACCCATATGTTAAAAATATAAAAATGCAGCACCTTCTGATTATTAAATGGAAACATCTGGAAAGAGAGGAGTTTATTAGCTGAATTTCAACCAACATTTGGATCCTTGATGGAAGGGAGCGAAAACCAAAGATTCTGGGCACAACCAGTGACTTCCTCCGCCTGGATTACAACCGCCATTAAAACTGCGTTGAGGGATCGGCTAAATTCAGATGCAGACTTGTATATTGCTAAATCATGAAATGTTTAATCAAAAATTTCAAAAATAATGGCATAGATTCAATCACGTTTTCTTCCAAAGACACGGGTCATAATTGATCTTAGTAGAAGCACAATTTTGCAGCTTCAACAAATGACCCATTATTAAAATTTTAGTTCATCTCTTTCAAATTTCTCTTTTCTAAAAGAAATTTTATTTATTTGTTTGAGAATGAGAGAGACAGGAGAGCATGCGAGAGAGAGCATGCATGATTGGGGGGGAGCGGCAAGCAGAGGGAGAGGGAGAAGCAGACTCGCTGCTGAGCAGAGAGCCGGACTCAGGGCTCGACTCCAGGCCCTGGATCATGACCTGAGCTGAGGGCAGACGCTTTACCCACTGACCCACCGAGAAGCCCCTCAAATTTCTGTCTGTATATATTTTGAGACCTGGGATATTCACATACACATATTGACATGGGACAATATGCATGTAATATATATATGAGCCAAGTACTGCATGTATGTACATATATTTTGTAAGTAACTTGCATATGTGAGATATGATTTTTTTAAAGATTTTATTTATTCATGAGAGACAGAGAGAGAGAGAGAGAGAGAGAGAGAGAGGCAGAGACACAGGCAGAGGGAGAAGCAGGCTCCATGCAGGGAGCCCGATGCAGGACTCGATCCCAGGACCCTGGGATCACTACCTGAGCCGAAGGCAGACAGACGCTCAACCACTGAGCCACCCAGGCGTCCCAGTAGATATGATTTAAATGTAAATATATATATACTTTGATAGCACTTGCTCAAAACCATTTTTCCCCCTAAGTTTAGAGACTGTGGGTAATGGGAAAATAAGATTTCTGCCAGAGTCCAGAGACCCAAGTCCTAGAGGAGGTTCTGCGTTAAGACCTGTACCTTGCTCAGGTGGGACCTGCAGGGAGGGAGAGCACAGCTACTTGGCAGGGCTCCTCTGAGATAGAGGGGACGCCGGGATGTGTGTCCATTGCCTGTCATGTGGCGGAATGGACCTGCAGTAACCCATGCGGCCATTCGCGGGCCCACTGGAGACCCCTTGACCTGACCAGCTGTTAAATTATCTGGGTGGGCGGGGGGTGGGGGTAAATGGGTGACGGGCACTGAGGGGGGCACTTGACAGGATGAGCACTGGGTGTTATTCTGTATGTTGGTAAATTGAACACCAATAAAAAATACATTTATTTAAAATAAAAAAAGAAATATGGTTCAACAAAGCAAAAATAAGAAGAGAAAATAAAATAAAACAGAGCTCAAAAAAATTATCTGGGTGAGCAAATGGGAGGACTGGGGAGATGAGTGATGGGGGAGCCTGTGCTGAGCCCCACCTGTGGGTCCTTTAGGAATCCTGTATTAGTTTTCACGACAACTTCTGATGATTGATTTCTTATGACAACATTCCCTCCGAAGGTCACTGGGTATATTACAGAGGATGGCTCTGGAATCTGTATGCAAACTTACTATCCATGTCAGGAACATTCCAGAAGGACCAGAAAGACAAAGAGTGGGACCCCAAAAGTTCTATCTGGCCTCAGAGCCTATCAGAAGCTGGCAAGAGAATGATATGTGTGCTAGTGATTGGAAAGAGGAGGGGTTGAGGGTTAGGATTGGCCTAAATCAGTGATTCTGAACTTTGGTGGTGGTGGTGGTAGGAGGGTCTTTAGTCCCTCTGAGAATCTGATAAAATATATGGATCATGTCCCTAAAAAAATGCATGTTATCAATGTGCACATATTTTTAGGTAGGATTCCAGGAAATCGTGCAGCCTCTGGAGTCTGCCCATTGACTCTTCAAGTTCTAGCTGCAATACTCTGCACATTTACAAATACCCAGAGCAGGAAATCCCTTTCATAAGGTTTGACTATTCACACCCTCATCCTCACATTACCCATTTATACCTGTTCCCCCTTTTAATTTGGTTTGGTCGCATTGGTGATGACATTAAATGTGTTTGAAATATGTTCTCATTTCCTAACTTGGACCAGCAGATCCCACTACCACCTGGCCAAGAGTTTCCAAATGTATATGGTGCTTGCATAAGCGTTTTCATTACTTTGTTTCCCTTTCTGCAATCTTTCAACATGTTTTTAAAAATCTCAGGATGGGGATCCCTGCGTGTCTCAGTGGTTGAGCGTCTGCATTCAGCTCAGGGCGTGTTCCCAGGGTCCTGGGATCGAGTCCCACATGGGGCTCCCTGCACGGAGCCTGCTTCTACCTCTGCCTGTGTCTCTACCTCTCTCTGTGTGTCTCCATGAGTAATAATAATAATAATAATAATAATAATAATAATAATAATAAAAATCTCACGATGCTGCAAATGTTTCCTCCTTGAGATCTCGCAGTTTGACTTCTGAAAGATGGGTGGTATTGAATTTTTTTTTCGAATAACTCATGGGAGGGATTAAACATGACTTCAATGCTTGCAAGACTCGTCCTGAGGGATGTATTGAATCACATTGTTATTTCTTGTGAAGTTACTATTAGGTTCAGTGTTACTGCTTTGATTTTAGAGATGAAGGAATTAAGACTCAGAGGAGATAATCATCAAGGAATGAATTCTTGTAGCCGCGAGGAAGTCTCATTTGAACCAGCTCTTTAAAGCAAGTCATGGAAAAGTCATTCTAGTTCCAAAGCCAAAGAAAGAAATAATAATTTTTCTAAATGAAAAATCCATTTAGAGAAGGGTCCGCCAGTTTATGTGGAAACTTTAGATGGCGGTAGTCTGTCTGGGGTAGCGTCGGCAAACAGCGAAAAACCCTCAACATGGCTCTGTCATCAGTCAGCAGAGCTGAGTGAGGACATGATGGTTTGACCAGGCATCAAGCCTTGATTGTCAACTTATGCGTGCCGTTATTAGTCATCTCATTATGAATTTTAGAGATATTATGCGTGCATGTGCATCTGTTTCTCTGCTCATGGAGAGACCGGAGCTTGGAGCAGAGACTAAGTTAATGTCAATTCCCTGGCCTTCTCTACAAGGTGAAGGTCACGTGCCGATGGAGATGGTGTTGGTAGTGATGCCACCAGCACTCTGGAAGGAGAGTTCTTATGCTACAAACACCTGACAGAGGAGGAGCCTGCTGCAAGTTGGCATCAAACAGAATAAAATCTGACCCCATGAATAAAAATTAGTGTGTGTCAATGTCAAATGCTACCATTTTGAGACATGTAAATGTCAGAACAGGGGCGCCGGGGTGGCTCAGTTGGTTAAATGCCCAACTCCTGGTTTCAGCTCAGGTCATGATTTCAAGGTTGTGAGGTCGAGCCCCACATCAGGCTCCATGCTCAGCGCAGTCTACTTGAGATTCTCTCTCCTTCTTCCTCTGCCCCTCCTCTTCTCACTCTCTCTCAAATCAGTAAATAAGTCTTTTTATTTTTAAGGCAGAACAATTAATGTCCTGGAATAGCTGCTCTGAAAGATTAAGAAAAGTGATTACCTTACCCTGCAAATCGATACACTCCCAGAAGGGTCCCATTGTTGGTATTTAGAGGAAAGAATGAGATTATCTTCCTGTATAACCTTCCAAACTTCATCAGATTGAATCATGGATCAGAGCAGAGATGTGTTTGGAGGGAGGGAGAATCTGAAGCCTAAGTTTAGATTTGGACTTCCCAGAATTTCCAATATGAAACTGGTAGTAGATATCTTTTTTCCCCCTCTACTCTCACAGAGCCAAATGCATCTCTAGAAAGAACAGTAGGTGAGTGATTCAGTTACAAAAATTACCTCCTCACGGGGACATTGTGTCATACACAGTGTGATCCCACCATGAAACGAAAGGATTGGAGTTCCATCCAAGTTGCCGCCTCATGAAAAAGATCTCTTAAACCCTTGCTTGTTTATGAAACTATGTGAGGACGAGAGGCTTACCTCAACCACTTATTACCTCAGGATGCCTGTGTTGAGAAAGAGTCAGTGCTACCTCATCCAATGTCTCCATCAGACATCATCATAACAGCCCATTTTTAATGATAAGTTTATTACCTCTTACAAAGTTGACTGACCTAGAAGATGATGCTTTTCTCCATCTAAGAAGTCAAATATTGGTAAATGGCCATCCTGCTTCAAATCTTTTATAGCTTCCTATACCTGTGGGAAGAGATCAAGAACCTCAGCCAGTAAGGCCTCCTCAATCCCATTTCCTGCTACATTTAGTTTACCCTCGCCATACTGGCTTTATTTTTACTTCCCTGAATGTACCACGTTCCTACAACAGGGATTTTGCACATATGATTCTGACTGGAACATTTACCCTCAGTTTTCTTTATGTACTTGGTCTCTGTGCTTCCTTCAGCTCTTAGTGCAAAGGGCACTTTTCCAGATTGGCTTAGCAACTTGGTTATTTGTACCAGACTAAGTTGTATAAGAGGAGGGCTTGTGACTAGCACACATACTTGCTTAATACACATTTGTCAAAAGAATGCATGACAATGCATGAATGCATGAATGAATGCATGAATGCATGAATGAATCAGTGAATGAATGACTTCACTGAGCACACATTTTCCTAAGGAAGCCGAGTAACATGGATTGAAGAGAAGATGTGATGTCAACAATCCCATGAACAAATAATTCAGGGCATGAAGATATTGGAAAAACTTCCCTTATTGGAAACCACTTACCTCCTGACCCTCAAATGCCTATTGATTATTCATAATTGTGGTTCAGGATGACACCTCCTCCATCATTGTGTTTGTGGCTTTTGCTCCTCCTCATCCAGATCAGCCCACTTCCTCCTAGTGGAGCATGTCTTTTTGTGCTTCATTTAGGTCTTTGGGACCCTCATTCTCCATGAATAAGGCACCTCATGTCTTCGGATCTCTTCCCACCCACCTAATTGAGAGTACAGTGGTGGATTGAGAAGAGCATACTCTTGAGTCAAGAACACCTAGATCTGGATGCTGAGCTTTGCTACTTGGGCACAACTTCCTCCTCTATGTTTGCTTTCTCTGTCTATAAAGCAGAGCTTTAATAAATATCTGTCAGTGCAATGATGCTATGTAACAAGCGGCCCCCAAGTAAATGCTTGCCTTCCTTAGGGGTCTGTGGGTTGATGAGAGTTAGGGGAATCTATGCTGGGCATGGCCCAGGACTTCATGCTGATCCCAGACCTTGTGCATGTGTCTCTCACATCAGAATCTCGGTTGAGGAGCAGGAGATATTCGGCACACTTTCCTCTTGATGGACAACAGGACAGTGGGAGGGCAGAGTATTGTTTACAGAGGGCTCCTTATGGCCTCGGCTTGGAAATGGCACACAGTTGTGACCAGTGCTAAATGGGGAGCTTGTACAGGGGTCAGTGAGCCCCCAGGAGGAATGGCTGATACAACCTAGGGAGATCCAAGTTGTCTAAAGGAAGCAGTGGCTTAGCTGAGACAGGAATATCAAGCAGTGGGGCTCATAGCCAGTGCAGTCCCTCCTGTTACCATGGAGAGGCCTGGGAGGATGGAGCCCTGAGAGTCAAGGAAGAAAGAAAGAACCAGCAAAGCACCAGAAGCACTGGTGAAGTAGGAGGAGAATCTAGGCAGTAGGGTGTTCTGGAAATGAGGTGAAGAAAGCATTTCCTGGAGGACAGAGTGAACAGCTGTGTCACATGCTCTGTTAGGAGTGACCAGCTGTGTCACATGCTCTGCTAGGCCACATAAGACAATGGGCCAGTGGATTCAACAACATGGAGGCCACTGGTGACTTGACAAGCAGTTGTTACATTTGATTGATTGAAAAAACTTAGCTCATGGCAGAAAGTAATTCTGAATGTGGGAAGTTAATTTTGAGGCCCATTTTGTCTGATAATTAGCAATAAACACTGTTTATGAGCTATCAAAAAGAAAAAGAGGAATACAATTATAGAGTTGTTTTAATGTCTTTGTCTTCTGATTCTAAATTTTGTGTCAGTTCTGGATTGGTTTTCATTTATTTATTCCCACTCCCTGCATATAGGTTGTATTTTCCTCCTTTCTTTCATGCCTGGCAATTTTTGTGTAGATGCCAGTCATTGTAGGTTTTACTTTGTTGGGTGCTGGATACTTTTGTATTTTAATAAATATTCTTGAAGTTTTATCTGGGATGCAATGCATCTACTTGGAAACAGTTCAACCATCTAGATTTTTAAGATTTGTTCACTTTTAAGATTTATCAGCTAGGAGTAGTATTTAATCTATGGTTAATTATTCTCCCCTATTGAGATATGACTTTTTAAAGGTATTATTTATTTATTCATTAGAGATGCAGAGAGACAGGCAGAGACATAGGCAGAGGAAGAAGCAGTCTCCACACAGGGATCCCAGGACCCCGGTACCACAACCTGAGCCAAAGACAGATGCTCAACCACTGAGCCACCCAGGGGGCCTGAGATATGACTCTTACTATTCTTCCCAATTATGAAGTTTTCCAGTCTGAACAGCGGGAATAGGCATTATTCCCAGCACTGAGCACCAGATACTGTTCTTTCCTAACCTTCTATATGGTTCTTTCTTTTGAAATTTCCTCATATACATGTTGTATTACTTTTCTAGTGTGGCACAACAAGTTGCCATAAATGTAGAAGCTTGAAACAGCACACATTTATTATCTGACAGGTTCTGCAGGTCAGGAGTCCAGATACAGACCAATGTGTCAACTTAATCTGTAATCTTCATCTGAGGTTTGGGTTCTCCTTCAAGCACACTGGTTTTGGTAGAATTCATTTCTTTGTAGCTGTTGAGCTAACATCCCTGATTTCTTGCTGGTCACTCAGAAGTTCCCTAGGCCACCTTTTTCTCATCTCAGTTTACAAAACAGCTATTTATTTTCTTCCTTGAGACCAGCAGGAGTACATCTCTTTGACTCCCACTTCTTTGAATGGTTGGAGGAACTTCTCTAGTTTTAACAGGCTCATGTGACTAGATCAGGCCCCACTGACAAGATATTCCTCATGTCTAAGAGTCAGCTGGTTTGGAACCTTAATTACATCTGCAAACTCCCCCCCCCCCCGCCATTGAAGTCCCTAAATTAAATTTGATTAAATATCCAGGAGATGGGGACCTTGCAGGGGACATCTTTAGAATCTGCCAGCCATAAGCATGCTGATTGGGACCTGCAGAATATTCAGGGCACTCATCTGTAGGTCCCCAAAGTTCTCTTTCAGTACATCTCTCTCTATTCTCCAGTGCCTTCTCGTTTTGGCTTGGAATTTCTTGAACTTCTCAGACCTGTGGGCATACGATTTTCATCACATTTTGAACTCTAATTGCATTTGTCTCTCTGGATTCTCAGATCTATCTTTTCAACTCAGAGTTGGCTGACCATGGCTTGGAGGCTCTGTCATGGTCAAAAGCTGGAGCAATCATGAGGCTCACTTTGCTTCTTTGTCTTTCAGGAATCACTCCTTCACTGCCTGAAGGGCACTGGGTTGAGACTATTGTTTCATGTATTTTAACCTTTAAAAATGGTTTTAGGAGGTGGGGGTGGGAAGGCAATTCCAATTGCTCCATCTTGGCTGAAAATGGAGTCACAAATTTCTTTAAAAAGTATTTCCAAGAGGGCAGGAGGAAACTCAGGAGAGATGTGTCTATGGCCTTCATAGTGAGGGTTTCATGGGTGTACATCATGGAAAGTGGACCTTTTCCCTTATTTTTGAATGATAATTGGGCAAAATTTCTAAGTTGAAATTATTTTCTCTCAGCTTCTGGAAAGGCTCTGGCTTCTATTTATGCAAATAAGAAATATGAATCAGGATAGTGGCATAAGAAATAAAACCTAATGTTTCACTGATTTAACACAATAGAAGTTTAATTCTTGGTCTTAGTCCAACATGGATTCCCAGCTATTTGGTAGGTTTTTCTTCCTCCATACAGCAATTCAGGGACCTTGGTTCTTTCTACCTTTTGGTTCCAACTAAGAGTTAAATATCTGCATTTGTGTGACAGAAGTGAAAGAATGTTTTGAAAAATCCCAGTTACTCCTTAAAAGTTGTACTGTTCAATGGATCCATAATGATCTATTTATATTCTATCAGTGAGAAACAACCACATGAACACAAACACACACACATCACCACCAAAAAGTCTCATATAAAAATCTGTGCATGATTTTTTTGTGGCTAGCTAGTCATCTGTGCTATCTAGTCTAATTTTAATGCTTTTGTTAGTAACTGCACTTTTTTCTTAGTAGATTTTAAGATGTTCTTTTCATCATTGATCTGTTTTATTGTCTTCTTTATAGTTAGAATATATTACTTATTTTTGGACTCTTGTCTTACTTCCATTCTGGGAAATGGTCAGTAATTATCCCTTCAAACATTTCTTTTTTGCCATTCCATTCTGTTCTCCTGAAACACCTGTTTGATATATGTTGAAGCCTGTCAATCGGTCTTCCTCATTTTTTAACTGAATTTTCCAAATTTTTATATGTTTTCTGAGTGATTTTTTTTCCACAATTTTTTTTTATTATTCATGTACTTAGACAAATACCCTTTCCTTGGAGTTAATCCTCAGAGGGTGTCAGATGGCTGGAGAACTGCATAAAATATGCAACACTTCACATATTTGCATGTCATCCTTGCACAGGGGCCATGCTAATCTTCTCTGTATCATTCCAATTTTAGTATATGTGCTCCCGAAGCAAGCACAAGTGATTTCTTTAGTTATTATCTCCCAGATTATAATTTTCTCTTTGACTATATCCATGCTAGAATTTATCTCATATATTTTTTATAAAAAATTGATTATGTATTTTATTTACAAAAACTCTACTTAATTACATTTCACCTTTGCCTGTATTTGTTTTATTATTCTTGTGATATTTAGAGCATATTATTTCCTCCTAGACATGCTTACTTTAAAATTCCACAAAATTAAATCCATTTGGAGAAAATTTAGTCTGTGACTGTCAATTTTTGTTGTATATCATTCTTTAGCTTGGTGTTTCTTCATTTATTATAGAATTTGGGTTTGATGCTCATTATAAGAGGTGGTTTATGCATTGTTTTGATCTGTCTTTCCATTTGTTTCAGATTCTGATTGGCAATTACATAATTTTTCAATTTTGCGGCTTCTTCTATATGTCCGCCATTGTCTCAGTTAGAAAATAAATTTTATGATGTTTTTTAAGGACATTGATATTTGAGATATTTCAGGTCCAGGCATGAAGGCAGCAAAGGTCCAGCTTCTTGACTGAAAAGATGTCTTTGTCTTTTTGTTCCTTAGATTGTCTGTTTGTGGTCAGCCCATTGCTCCAGGTAGCAGGACCACAGTTGGCTCATGGGCTCCTGAGGTGGGGAATTCCCTGCTTTCATAAAATGAGAACAGTTTCACCTAAGCCTTGAGTGGCAGGTAGCTCACCTGGCTCCAGTTCTCCCTCCACATCAAGTGGGGTGTTGTTCAGTACCCTTTACTCTGATGGAGCAGAGGTCCCCGCTTGGGTCTTGGGCCATAAGAACCCTCAGCTTACATCTTGCTCATTTAGTGCTTCCATTCATTTTCTAATTCCTAGAGAAGTTCAGGTTTTTCCAAGCCTAGTTATACTATTTAAAATTTGCAGTGTTTCTGTTTTACCCATCAGCGCTGTTTAGAGGAGCGGTAGGATGTCAAAGTGGGACCTTGCTGTGCCATTGTAACCCGAAGGCACTCTTTGTTTTGAACCCCTGCTCAGCTGTTCATTGCTGCCTGTTGAGTGAAGTACATACTCCTTGGGTAAGCATTTAGAGCTCTTACAATATAAGCTTAGCAAAACTTTTCAAACTTTTTCTGATTCCAGTATGTACCTTCTAAACTTGACAGATTGGACAGACTCATTATGCCTGACAACTGCACCCTCCTGATGTGAAAACCCTTTGTGATAGACTAAAGTTGCCCCTTGAGCAACACGGGTTTGACCTGCACGGGTCTCTCTCTCTCTCTCCTGCTCTCTCTCTCTATATATACATATATATTTTTTTAAATAAATACAATACGGTAGTAGAAATGTGCTTTTTTTTCCTTATGACTTTCTTAATGACATTTTCTTTTCTCTATTATAACAATATAGTATAAATACATGTAACATACAAAATATGTGTTAATCAACTGCTTATGTCATCAGTCAGACTCTGGTCAACAGTAGGCTGTTAGCAATTAAGTTTGGGGAGTCAAAAGTTCTATGTGGATTTTCCATTGCGTAGAGGTTGGCAACTCTAAGCTCTGCATTATTCAATGGGCAACTGTATATTGTTTATTTAAAATACTTACTACTGTCGGGGCGCCTGGGTAGCTCAGCCTGTTAAGCATCTGCCTTTGACTCCTGGGATTGAACCCCACATCAGACTCCCTGCTCAGTGGAGAGTCTGCTTCTCCCTTTCCTTCTGTCCCCCTCTCGGCTCTTGCTCTTGCTCTCTCTCTCTCTCTCAAATATATATATAGATATAGATATAGATATAGAGATAGATAGATAGATAGATAGATAGATAGATAGATAGATAAAATCTTTTAAAAAATGCTAGTCTCTCTGCCAGATCAATCCCTACAAGGCCATCCTTGATATTTCTCTCATCCATTGATAGCAAGGTTGGACATGTGACTTGCTTTAGCTGATGAAATGAGAGCATGTTAGAGCAGGTTTAAGAGCCATCATAGGAGCGTTGGTATTTCCTCTCTGCCATGAGAGTAGCATATCTCAGATAGTTGCTACTCTTCCAGCTGGGGTCTGGAATAAAGAAGACAAGGAGCAGAGCCTGGAGCCAACCCGTTGCTGTCACATAACACAAGTGAGAAATAAGCCTTTGTGATTATAAGCCACTGAATGTTGGGGGTTGTTTGTTGCTGCAGTGCAATTTACATAAGACAACTTACAAACCCTCCACCAATGTCTTGTAACGGAAAAAACATGGCTTTAAAATTAGACAGACCTGCATTTAAATCTTATTTGCATCCACAACATCCTTACAAAATTTCTTGACCTCTATAAAGCTGTCTCCCCATTTGTAAAATGAGGAATGAGCAGATTGATATTGTAAGATTATCGTGGGGATTAGTGGTAGCATAGGTACAATATCTGGTGTAGGGAAGACACTGTCACGGAGAAGGCTTTCAATGATGGTAGTTCTAATGATTATTATTGTTAATATTAACACTTTTTGTTGAAATACCACCTAGTTCCCTAAGGATTTGACACCTATTGTGTCACAAATACTGGTTCCTCTAGACACCTCAGACAGAACAAATCAAAATTTCCAAAAAAGTTCCCAAGGAAGTGCTTCCCAAAGAGCATTAGGGATCGCATAGGGCACTGCACGCTACTGCCCTCTAGAGGTGTTGGGTGAGAAGACCCACCACACAGTTCAGGCTAACAATGGATTTCTTAAAACAAAACAAAACAAAACAAAAAAACAATGGATTTCTTACAGAAACAGCAGTTGCACTGTGACAAACGGAAACTATTATAAATATAAAGGTAATAAAAGCTACTATTTATTGAGTGCTTGTCATGTGTCAGGTGCTCTGCACAACTCCTTGACTCTTACCAACAGGGCAATGTGATCAAGCTCTGCTGATGCTAATTTCACAGTTCAGAAAAGGCAAGCACAGAGGAGCGGTTAAGGCCCCTGCCAGAGGGATGCAGCTGTCATGAGGTAGAGCCTTTCCTCACACCTCGGGCTGGCACTCACAGGCATACTTGCAAATCGATGCTTACAAAACCAGCTAGACAGACGCTGCCAACCAAAAATGAAAAATAAAACGTTGTTTTCTCCACCTCTGTTCTCTCTCTCTCTCTGTAGCAAATAATTCTCCTAAAAGGCAACAGGGAATTCATGGTACAGAAACAAGGGAAAAAAACATATTCTTTCAACCTAATAGAAAAAAAAAATAACCATAAAACCAGACTCTGCCCTGGCGCAGGTTAAACACCATGTTTATTAGACATCATCCTCTCTCATGGCCAACGTGGCTTCTCCGGAGATTATTCTGGAAGGCAAATAGTCATACTTATGTAGCAGCTTCAGGAACTCAGAAGGAGCATGGGATCAGGGCGCCCCTTGGCCACTCTGTTACTGTAATGATTTCAGCATTTGTGAAAAGCTAGTGGCTGAAATTGCTGTCAACATTTGCGGCTCAAGGACCAAAAGTTGGATACGGGATTTTCCTCTCTTCTGGCTAACCAGCTCTTTGCTCGTGGTGTTGATGCCTAACGTGGAAAGGGAGACTGGTCATTCTTTTCCTGTGTTTTATGTCCGCTAACACCTGTCCTGAATTTCCAGCAACAGTGCGGTGACCAGAGAAAGTCATATGAAACCATAAAAATATTGTCAGAGGAAGTGGCTGAGCTTGGGGGGGACCTTAACAACTTAGGAAGACGAACCTGTAATTGTACAAATTATGAAGTATTTCAGCTGGGTGTGCACCTGTCAGGTCCTTCTACCTGGAGCAGTAGCAATGAGCAAGAAAAAAAAAAAAAGAATTCTTTCTTGTTTGTTTTCTTTTTCGTGGTCTTAATGGTCTTCTCGGGACAGGCAACGAACAGTTGGAGTCAGATGGTTCCAGAGGGTTTTTTCCGATATGACAACCACTGTCATATCTTCCCAAGGTCTCTGTGGCAAGGCTTTGCCATGTGGGAACTTGACCGATGGGGGTCCTTCTTGCTCAGCTGTAAATGCAAATCCGCAGTGGGGAAAGCCTGGTGGCATATGTAAACATAAAGGAAATGTCAGAATTCACGATGGCACTCTGTGGGAGTGTTCCTCTTTGTGTGGATGGAGGCAATTGAGGTTGGCCACCGGCCGTGAGAACACCTCACCATGGCTGGTGTCCTGGCCCAAGGTGTGTGCCCAGCACTCCACTCGCAGGCTCCTGGGAAGCTACCCCACCTGAGCCTTCAGCCCCACAATCTGCTCCAGGGTGAGTAGGGAGACTGGTGACACCTTCCATACAGTTCTAATCCAGACATTTGCAAAGTCAATGGAGATAAAAGTAGGCCCATAGTAGCTGACAACCGGGTGTTACAGGTAACAGTGGGAAGTCGTGATTTTCACAGCAGAGATTGGAGAGGTGACACAAGGGGCATTTCACAGCCACTTTGGAGAGGCTGCATGGTCAGTGTCTGGCTAAGTCAATGTGGCTCCCTAACTAAACCTGCGACTTCCCTGATGATCGCTTGATTCCCTTATCAGCTTGTGCAGGGTGGACGCATCCTGTGGACAATGGCTCATACGATGATGCCTCCTTGTAATTTATGACCAAGTCTACCCCAAATTTTCCCATGTGGTTTTTAATTTACTTAAATACGTGAGTGAGAGTCGGCGTCAAGTTGGCCTTGAAGAAAGAAAAGAGCCCTAGCTATTTAACAAAATGAAGTTGTGTTTTCTACGAGAGGTATAATTTATTCAACAGCCACCAGGTGCTAAATGCTGGTCGAAGGTGCCAGCCTAGGTATTATTAGTATTCTCAATTTGCTACATGAGGAAACAAACTCTTCAAGTTTGGAGAGCCAGAAGCCACAAACACAGTCCGTCTTACTGCAGAACGCACATGCTTCCTTCTTTGAATGTGTGCTGACTGCCATGGGCTTTGGAAATAATTTTGAAAGAAAAAAAATGGAAGGAAAATCACTTTTCATTCCAACACGTATCAGCCACATTTAGGTCTATTTCCACCTTTTTTTTTTTTTTTCTTTTTCCTTTGCCTCATGCCTGTTTACTTTAGTCTTTGCTGTGATGGTTCTGCTTCGGGCATGGGCACCTTTCAGGCTGTGCATGCCTGAATAGGGCAGAGAGCCTGGCAGCGGCATTGATGATGTGGCCCACGAATATACCCCTGAAGCCCAATAAAACTTGACTCGCTTAAGGACAAGAATAACAAAATAATACGAATAGGCAGTTAAGGGGAAAATGCAAGCTGCAGAGTGTTGGGATGATGTGCTGCTGCTTCGTTCCTGGGGCTTGCATCTTATCTTTCTGAATTGCTTTGGGCCGTACTTTCTCAATTTTATCCAGTTCTGAGGTGAGTGACACTTTGTGACCTAGAATATAAAATTCCTGTGTGATAGAAAACATTTTTCAGGAGGAAGCACAAAAATAGGCAAAAGGAGTCTTACTCTGTGCCTGTTGGAGAACCTGCATACCCTAGTCCTCTCGGAGTCTGTTCATGTGGGATTATTCTGTCCCATGGAACAGTAGTAGTTCCTAAGCTCAAGGAAGAGTAGTTACTAAGTGTGGGGCAGTGAGTCTCTTGTGGCTCAGGACAGATTTTCCCTGTCTGCACCAGAACGAGGAAGGGAAATAGGAGATTTTCACCAAGGTAAATTCATCCCATTGAAGAAATTGCTCTTTACTCCCTAAATTCTTCTGTCCTGGTAGAGGATGGGGTTTTGTTTTTTATGGCTTCGCTTGACCAAAATAGAGAGCAGTCAATCCTATGACCACATTGCAAATGTGAGCTTCTACTCTTTGATGATATTTAAAGTCTGAGAACCTGCAGCCGTGGCCCCCGTGAGCCCTTTGCGGACACAAGGCCTGGCGGGTCCCCAACAACCACTAGCTAGAGTAGCAGCCAGAGCCACAGTAACCCAACCTCAGCCTCACAGCCGTAGGGTGGAGAGCGGGCTGTGTCAGGCACTGTTCTCGGTGCTTCACATACACGAGCTCATAGAATCCCAAAACAGATCCTCTAGATGTTGAGGAGCATTCTCATTTTCCAAAGGAAGAAACCAATGCAGCGAGTTCTAGAACCTTGAGGTTCTGTGCTCTGGTAACAATTCTCTGACCTACTTTAGTTTTGAATAGAGTCCCATGCCTGGCGGTGGAAACTCCATCTATAGGATACAGCAAGGCAAAAAAATGCTCCCTATTGCCTATCCACCACTTGGCTGTCCTCCAGGAAGCCTTCAGTGGCTAGTCCTTGTTATTATTTACTAAGTATGCTTTTTATTCCAATTTTATTCCACTTGATTTAAGCTACAGGGCTGTACATATCCTTGGAAATAGCTCGTCCATCATCTCCATGCTAACAACCAGGCAATGCAGTCCACGCAGACTCGTCTGGCAAGCCCAAGGATTTGTATTCGTTGTACTGAAGTTGAGAAATGGGGCTCTTTCATTTCCTTCCGTATCCCGGTTACTTATTGCAAGCAGATTTCCCTGTGTGGAGATTAGTTTCAATATTTATTTGGAACTTGACACTGTATTATTGTGTTCCGAAATCCTCAAAGTGTACCTTTCCCCTGTTTCCCCCTTGTATGCAGGCAGGGGGCAAAGCCTCATCAATGAGGGGAAGCCTTCTCAAATATACATTTAAAAATACTTAAAATGTTTTTAGAGTCATATTGAACCTCAATGGAAATTTTGTCTATGAACTTGTACGGCATGGACGTTTCCCCCCTTCTGAACAAACTGTTGAATGCAAACCAAATGTGACCGTCTTCAGAGGTAGCGGGCCCTTGTTACTCTCTTAGGGTGCAGCAAGGTCTGCTCCTTCTGCGGATAGTGGCCATGGCCTTGAATTCTGGAAATTGCCTTGTGGTGGGTCACACACTCTGGTGTGATCACAGCAGCCATGTTGTGAGTGTTTTCTTCAAAATAAATTGTGGCTCAAGTTACATCCCTGGGATCGTTTTCCCATATTGAACAGGTAACACAAATACAGTGCAAATCTGTTTGGAAGAGGTTGACCCCACTGGTTAAATTTAAGGCATTCGTGGGGCTCGACATAAGACAGTTTCTCAGTCTATAGATTTTCATGGGAATGTGAATAATTCATTTACTGTTAAATCCTTAGTGCTCAATGTTCTTTACAGGGACAGCTCAACAATAATAAACATCATGGCACTGTATGTTCTGAATTTTTTAAAAATGCTCTGTTCCATTGACCCCAAAGTGCCCTGAACTTTAGAAACCACTTTTCCTGATACTGGGCTCTACAAATATAGGAGCCACAGTCGAAACCCAAGAAAAGTATATACAACTTTTCATTAAAAAGGGATTCAGGTTAAGGATGGTTCTGTACTTGCCTCTACCCCTTGATTGATTATATAAAGTATAATCCCTTACATTGATTGAGGATTTATGGGTGTCGATAATTGTGCTAAGCACTTTGACCATCTTTATCTCCTTTGATCCTATAACATCCCCATGAGACGGGCACTGTTATCTCCCCTGCTTTGCAGATGAGAAAAAGCAGTCAGGAGATGTTCAGTCCCTCGTCCAAGGTCACACGGCTAAATGGTGGTTGAACCTGGATATGACTATCTGAGCCCTTGATCTTAACCACTTCACCGAACTGCATTTCTTCCATAACTTGGATGGTTTAACAACTCTTTTTTTGTTTTCAATTCCTGAACTTAGGAGACTCTTCTCCTCCCTTGCAAATCAGATCTTTTTCCTTGAGACCACCATTTTGTTAATAGGGCAACCGCTTGCACTTGCAGCCCATCAGGGCCCAATAGTGTCTCCTGCGTGTTGCTTGCGTCTCCATGCTTTGCCCATTAGGAGGAGAGGTTCCTATAGGAGCATGCTCCGAAAAAGACCCTCATTGCAAATCTTGTGAAGAATTTTCCCCCTCAACATGCTACAGCTAAGAAATAGGCACGCTGGCTAAGTGCGGTGTCATCCCCAGAGCACACATCCCAAGTCCCTTCAGGGAGAGCAGGTACAAATACAAATCAATACAGAGTGTTTGCATTTTTATTATTTGTGATGGTTGATTCTTCCCATGTAAGCCTGAGGTTGAGATTTGCATTACCAGGGGAAGGAGTCCTTGTATGGCTTGGCCTACACAGGCAGATTCCTCAAAGTGTCTTGTTGTGAGATAGGAGTTCACCCAAACTATGTTTGAGAATGCCTGTATTCTGAGAGCCTCCCAGGTATCCTTGAGAAAAGCTCTTTCTATTGTACTGAGGGTAACTGAGGACCAAAATCATATTCTGCAAAGAAGGGAGAGACGGGACGCTGAAGCTCAAAGGAATATCATCAATTCCTCCAACTCCTATATTTTCCAAATAAGGAAACTGGGCCCAGATATCATAAATGACTTGCCCGTGGCTAGAAAATGTATTGTGTATGTCATAGAGAGGTCTGGAATCTAGATATTCAAACTCCTAGGCCAGTAGCAACACTTAACCACCACTACCATCTCCACCCCACCACAGACGAGTAAGCAAGCCTTACTAGGAGGATTCATTCATTCATTCATCATTCATTTATTCATTTACTCATTCATTCGATCATATTATCCATGGGTTAACCCTAGTCAGAAAGCCTAGAAAGACTGTTCTCTATTACTCCATATATTCTGTCTCTAAATATTGACAGTTCTATATCCTAAACATTTCTTAAATCGATCTCTGGCTATCATCTCCACCATCATCTTATTTCAGACCCTAATTACCTTCTAACCAGACTGGCAATAGCCTACTCTAAAGAGATGTTTATTTATGCAGCAAAATGCATGAGGGAGGAGGCTTCTCCACACTGAGCAAGTGCCCTGCACTGAGGACCCATGGTGAGCGACATTCATGTCCTACACCAGGGTGCTGACAAGCCGGTGGCAGAGAAAGATGCCTTCAATACAGTGAGTGGAGAAGCTCTTTGGAGCCAAGTGCATGGTGGAAGGCTGAGGGAGATCTGAGTCTTGGGTGGTCACAGGGGGTTTCCTGGAGAAAGGGTGTTGCTAACTGAGATAAGAATGACAAGCAGTCCTTAGCAAGATAGGGGCAGAGAGGTGGAAAGGATGCCCGAGAAGAGAAACAACCCATATAAAGGCCAGGGAGTCAGAGAGAAAATAGTACATAGAACTGTAGGGGACAAGGGTCGGGTGCAGACAGGAAGAGGCAAGGAAGAGAGGGAGAAGGAGTTGGGGGCCACCACCTGAAGGCTCCCTAAGGCCATGCGCCAAGGAGAGGGGGAGCCTTCCAAGTTCCTTAGTGGGGAAGATCTGACTACTCTTTTTAAGACAGAAGAAGCTGGTGTCTGAAGCAGAGCTCGAGGAGAATCTGCTGAGGAAAGTGGGAGCTGGGGACCACCATCGGGTGGTTCCCTGATATGTGCACAGAACTGAACCACGGTGGTTCTGCCCCTTGGGATCCTGCTCCACCGTGTGGGGATGCATTCTGCTGTCTGGTCCTGGCAGTAGCTGAGGAAGGCATACAACCGAGCACACGTGAATACTTGTTCTTTTTATTAAAGAAACACTAAAACTCAACATTCTGGTTAACACTGCTTTCCTCATAGCCCAGCTCAGGGAGCACTACTGCAACATAGGTGCTGTTATATATCAGACCACTGGCTCTGTTTGCTAGAGCTGTTGACTTCCTCATTTAAGTGGAAACACACTTCCTCCTCCCACCTGCTGACTTCCTTCTTTAAATGGAAACCCTCTTCTCCAGGAAGCCCCCGTGACCACCTAAGGCTCAGATCTCCCTCAGCCCTCCATCCTGCACTTGGTTCCAAAGAGCTTCTCAGCTCAACCTATTACAAAGTCCCACACAGTGGATGTCTTACCGCCTCACAGCCGCGGAGGCTGGAAGTGTGGGTGGGCAGGCTGGTCCCTCCCGAGGCTGGGGGATAGAATCTGCCCCATACCTCTCTCCTGCCCTCTGGTGCTCTGCTGGCCGTCGTTGGCATTCTTGGGCTCGTAGATGCCATCACCTGCCTTCATCTGTATGTGGCATTTCTCCCTGTGTTCATGGCTCTGTCCAGATTTCCCCACATGCCAGCCAACATTGGATGAGGGCCCACCAGACGACTCATTTTAACTTGGTTTCCTCCGTAAAGACCCTATTTCCAAATAAGTTTCCATCCTGAGGGGGTTTTGACTTCAACATATGTTTTATCAGGGACACAATTCAACCCCAGTATCATCCAATTCTGCCTTTGAGTCCTTCCCCAAATTCACTCTGTACAATGGTGTCAGAATAATCTGGAAGTTGAGGAACAGTGATAAGGGATAGTACAGTCTAGTGGTTTTCAGACTTTTCTTTTGGCAGCTTCTACTCAAAGAAAAAGAAATCTCAAACCCCATGGTGTGTAACAGTGTCATGCTTTTGCATGAAGCTTGGTGGGACCTTGGCAGGAAGAGAAGGTGAGCAGAGCTTCTTTACCTGCCCAACATCCCTCCCAACCCCAAGGGGGCCCTCAAAGTGCCTCTACGGGAGGCAGTCTTTGTTGGAGAGATTCCTCAAGACTTGTTCAAAATCAGGACAGTCTTTATGTGGCCTGCCCACCAGAGTGTCAGCTACCAACAATCCCAGGAGGGCCGGCTTAGGTAAACTCTGAAAACACAAGTTGTCTGGTCAAAAAGATCAGACATCAGGGAGAAACGAAGGACAGGAGACTTTTGAAATGACACAAGATTTTTCTCTTTATCTGGCCTTCATTTCAGGGTAACACAACTAACCCTCTTCCAAATGGAATTTCCTTGAGCCCCGAAAAATTCATCCAAGACCTGGTTCAGTTTCTTTCTTTCTTTTTTTTTCCTGGTTCAGTTTCTATGTCCTTCTGAGAAGTGGGCGATGAAGTCAGGCCAGAAAACTCTGGAAAATGGTCCACTTACTTATATTTAATTTCAGTGCTCATGGAATGAAGGTCAACGACACGTTGAGTGAAAGAAGATGGATCTCCTTTTCCAAAGCATCTCACGGGGGTTTTTTTGGATAGCGAGCACCGATTGAAATGTCCCTAGGACCCGCCTGCTGCTTGAAGTCCCATAGACACTCCTTAACGCCTTGAGTGATGACAAGCCTGTTTTCAGCCTCCGATGTGGGGAGACAGGCAAACCTCTGGGGCAGTATTTCCCCCACCCCGCCTGGTGATCTTACCTTGCTGATGAAAAAAGGAAGGAGCATGGAAAGGCAGTGTATCCACACACGTCAGCATGACAGCACTGTGGATATTAGCAAACGCTCTAGAACAATACTATTCCGTGTAGCCTGCATCTGGGCATCAGTCTTTACATTAAAAAACGCTGTCTATTTTTTAATGGGAAATCCTAGAGGAACCAGAGGTTTTATTGGTGTTTTAAAGCTTGAAACGGGATATTGCCTGAGGTTCACTATCTAAATTCTCTGAAACCTTGCCTTATTTGGCCTTTTGTGCTTATGCCACTTTATTATGACAGCTGGCTACAAAATAAAAGCAGAGCCTACAGGAGTCCGCTGGCTTGGATTCCTACGGAAATATGATTCAGACACAGAGACTAATAATCTCAGGGAAACTGTGGCTACAAAAACCATTAGTCACAATGTTCATATCGAGGCTCGTCCTTTCCCTCTTCCCCTTATTTTACCTGGGGAATACAAACTGGGATCCCTGTCCGAAGATGGAAGAGAGCAAGGTACTATTTCCATCCTTCCAGAAGAGCATGAAGGAGGTCCTCCTAGGACAGGGGTATTTCTCTTACCATACAGGTGACGCTTGGAGTTAATTCCCATTAAGCTATCAGTTGCTGAACTCTGCTTTTTTCTGAGCACAGGTTTTGATGCCGGAAGATAGGAAAAAAACCCACTGGATTGGGAAAAGCTGCCCCGAGGGTTAGAAAGACAGAAAGAGGATTTGGGGTGAGTATTTGCTTAGTTGGCGTTTTCTCTCTGAGGTAGGTTTACATCTTACATGCTCACCCCATGCAAAGGATAAGACACCATAGAGAAATGCAAAGGGTGGGAGTTAGCCTGTAGGTAGAACCTGTCTCATCTCTTGATGCTTTAGGATCTTAGGAGAAGCCATGGGGAAAGCAATCTGTGGCATCTGCACGTAGGAGCCCCGGGAAAGCTGGTGGTGCCATTCAGCCCAACTCTGAAGGCCTGAGAACCAGGGGAGCCAATGGTGTGAGTGCCCTTCCAAATCTGAAAGCTCGAGAACCAAGAACAATGATGTCCGAGGGCAGAAGGTGGATGTCCCAGTTGAAGCAGAGACAACAAATTTGCCTTCCTCTGCTTGTTCTGTTCAGGCCCTCAGCAGATTGGATGGGGCCCTCCCACACCAGGAGGGTGATCTTTACTCGGGCTACAGATTCCAATGATAATGTGTTCTGGAACCGTCCTCACAGACATACCATGGGCACCCCGTGGCCCTGTCAAGTTGACACACACAATTAACTGTCACAGCCCTGGAGCAGGGATAACCCTGCGACTGAAGAGAACTTTCTATGTGAAGCCAGTAAAGGAGACAGAAGAGAAGGTACAAGGGTGGGGGAAGGAGCCCAGGCTCGCGGGATGCCAGCCCCACCACCTCCCAGCAAAGCCATGGCCTGAGCAAACCCCAGCCAGGGGGTCTGGTTAGGGAGGACTGGGATGGGACTAAGCATCTGTGCTCGAAGAGCTCCCTGAGTAATGTTCTGGTACACCAAACACTGGGAGCATCCATTCAGAGGCTAAGATAAATAACCCTTCCGGATAAGGAAGGAAAGAGTGTGTACAGGCCTGCTGGGTGCTGACTCCAGCCTTGGGTCGCGGGGCCGCAAAGCCCACGCATCTCCTCTCTCCCAAGGCCAACCTGGAAGCTACGGTTGATCACCTGGGCCTATTCTTACTGTGAAACACCAGCTCCTGTGTCAGAGCCCAGACCCTCGCTTCATATTACATGTGATGGTTTCCTTGTATTTATTTATTTATTTATTTATTTATTTATTTATTTATTTATATTTTTAATATTTTTAAAAAGATTTTATTTATTTATTCATGAGAGACACAGAGAGAAAGAGAGGCAGAGACACAGGCAGAGGGAGAAGCAGGCTCCATGCAGGAAACCCGACATGGGACTTGATCCTGGGACTCCAGGATCACACCCTGGGCTAAAGGAGATGCTAAACCTCTGAGCCACCCGGGCTGCCTGATTTCCTTGTATTTAAACTCCCTCAAATAGAATCATGAAAAATTTCATTTTTAAAAAGAAATTTCAAGTCTCATCGAAAACAATTACTTGAATACTTCAATCCCCTAACATTCAAACACAGTCTTCCATAGATGATAATACCATGCTGCCTAACTGAAATTTGTTGAGAATAGAACTTAGGTATTCTCACCAAAAATAAAATGGAGGCGGGAGATGTGAGGTGATGGGTGGGTTAATTAACCCAACGGGGGAGGGGAGTTCCGTCATCACGTACACATTACAGAGTGTCGCATTGGGACACTTTAAATATCTTACAATTCCCCTTGTTAGTTATACCTCAAAAAAGTTGGAAAAAAGTCAAAGGCTATGCACTAAAAAAAAAAAGGCAGGTTTCCAACTACTTGCTCCAGTAAACTTTCTACAACATCATAGAAGGACAAAGAGTTGACTTTGAACTTTATGTAAACAGCACCATTAGGAGAAAAAAAAATTGAATCATAATTAAATTGAAGATATAACAAATTACTTTTGTTTATATTTGTTATAAACAAACAAATACTTGTGCATTAGTCCTTATTTCCTAGTGAAATAGAACCAATAGAACCTAGGATGTATATGTATATGTGTGTGTGTATTACATACATATATATGTATATAGTTTTGTATGTATATAAGATTTATAGGGTTTTTTTGTTTGTTTGTTTTAGTTTAAGCAATTGGCTCATCTGTTGTGAAGACTTAGCAAATCTCAAATCTGTTGGGGTGGCTGGCAGACTAGGGACTCAGGAAGTTGTAGTGTGAACCCAAAGGCCCTCTGCTGAAGAACCAGAAAGAGCTGTTGCTGTAGATGAAGCCCAAAGGCCTGGAGCTGGAGAATTCCTTTTTGCTCAGGGAAGGTCAGTTTTTAGTTGATTGGGGCCTTCAACTGATTGGATGAGGCCCACCCACATTAGGGAAGGCAATTTGCTTTACTCAAGAGTCCACCAATTTTAGTGTAAATCTCATCCAAAAATACACTCACAGAGACATCCAAAATAATGTTTTGCCAAATATCTTGGCACCATGGCCAAGTTGACATAAAACTCACCATCCCAGGCGGTCAGAGTGTTGGGAGGATGTTTTTCTTCACTTGTTTTATTTACTTTGGTCAGTCTGTTTCTTTTCAAAATTCACATTAGGTCTTATCTTCCACAGAAGGTGTGAATAAGTGCCTCAGTATTTGGCTGCACAGAGATTTGCTGGAATGCTGGGGCTGTCTGTGACAACTGGGAAATGTAGTTGGTAAGAAGATCTTGGTGAAGTGAAAGAGGCCAAGGCTGAGCCATTTATCTCCCTCCTCAGAGGCGGTGTTTAAGTTGCTGGGAATTTGAGCTAGCATATTGAGTTTGGAAAATCCCTAGCTGCCTTTCTAATGCCAACAGAAATAGAAAGGACCCCTGGTCTACCAAGTAGAAGCCTTATGGGCTCTTCTCTATGTGGCTTCCAGGAAATGCACATAATAATCTATTCTGGGGATTCCCTTAAGAATCTGCATTTGCTGTCTTATTATAACTACACAAAGCTTTATATATGACAAATCAATAGGCAGATGCATGCACTTTCCCCTCCTCTGTCCCTCTATTTAGAGCCTGTGGGAACCTCCCCAACATTCCCCTGGCCTTGACTGGCATCACTGGAGAAGACTAATTTATGGACTAGCCTCCATGCTCATGGACAATGACACTGTGTGCCACGTAATGTGACCAGACATGGTATACAGGTAAACAGCTGGGTGACACCCACATTCAGTTTGGGCATTGGGAATAAAAGATCATTTCACGTAGTTGGAGATCCAAACGGGAATCCAGTGGCCTGTGTAGAAGGGGTCTGACATTGGTCATGCAATATTTTTGCAAACAAGTGGCTCAATCAGGTGTCACATGCCTCTCTTGACACATGCCTCTCTTGACCCATTTATTTTCATTTGGAACAGACACAGGAGTGTGTATGCGTATGGGTGTATGGAGGTATATAGTTAATTTTTCCAATATGACCTGCCCGTCCTGCGTCACTTGTCCTATACCGCACACCTGTGCTGTTTCATGAGCAAAAGAAAAAAAAGAGCACTTTTCCCTGGGTCTTGGCAGTATTAATAAACACTGGCATTTGCTGAGGTCTTTCTGTGTCCCGCGCTAAGAGCTTCACACACAATCGCTCACGTCATCTCATAAACAGAACTGTGGAGTAGATACTATTATCACTCATTTGCTACTAGTAATTCTTCAGAGAGTATCTCAACCTCCTCATTTTAACCTTGGCTCTGCCATCTTACTGTTTCTTTTACTTAATTATGAAAGAGAATCTGTATCTCCTTCCTGATACTTTTCTCCTTCATTCTTTAGTCCTCATGTCTTTTTAAGTTCATTCAATATTCCAAATAATCATGGTTTGCAAACAGGCAGTGAGACCATGTTCTATATGGTTTTTCCTAAAAATTGGAGGCACTGTGTTCACTGAAACATTTAGATTGTAGAAATTCTGAGGTACAGTTCAATTAAGAAATATCCATTCAGCCTCACTGAATTAAAATTTGTTTGCAAATAATGCTCCGACTCTGCCTGCTTGATTTCTTGTTAGTTCTTGGGAGATAGTGAAAATTATTGGTTTTGCCTGAAAATGAGCATTTAATTCTAACTCCTAGTGGCATCTTCTAGGGCAGATTTTTTTTAAAGATTTTATTTATTCATGAGAGACACACACACAGATAGACTCAGATAGATAGATAAATAGATAGATAGAGAGAGAGAGAGAGCCAGAGACACAGGCAGAGAGAGAAGCAGGCTCCATGCAGGGAGCCCGATGTGGGGCTCAATCCTGGGTCCTCAGGATCACACCCTGGGCTGAAGGCAGCGCTGAACCACTGAGCCACCCGGGCTGCCCAGATCTTTTGGAGGCTTTGAAATTTGTTGTTCATCCTTAATTTTCAAGGTCAGCTAATGATTTAAAGCCCCTGAACTATTACAGGAAGACCAAAAAAGAGCTAAGGACTCAGAGATTCCCACCACTTTGTAGAGTAAATCCATTTATAAAGGACAGTGTGGAAGCCTTGGACTGATACCAGGCTGATTAAGTAAGAAAATCTCTGAGAAGCTTCCTTTCACATAGAGCCCACACCAGTGAACTCAGACAGGATAGAAATATTTGTTTGTAATTGTCTGGGAGTATGGGAATGGGTTGGCTCTGGCAAGGAGCGCAATATACTTTCCAGACATTATCTCATTGTGTCATGGATGCTGTTGGATATTATTTCCATTTATCAAGGGGAGGAAGAAGGTAGATGAAGGTAAAATGATTTATGCTAGGACATTGGTGTCTAGTCTCTAATAAACAAAACTATGCCCCTAATTTGGTGGGATTCTTCTAGTAATTCAGGTCAGGCAGTGGCCCTGCATATATTATTTTTGGGGAAAATTCACTTCTTGCTTGTCTTTTTTTTTTAAGATTTTATTTATTCATTCATGAGACACATACACACACACACACACACACACACAGAGACAGAGAGAGAGGCAGAGACACAGGCAGAGAGAGAAGCAGGCTCCATCAGGGAGCCTGATGTGGGACTCAATCCTGGAACCCCAAGTTCATGCCCTGGGCTGAAGGCAGATGCTCAACTGCTGAGCCACCCAGGTGTCCCTTGCTTTTCTTTATTAACAGATATAAACTATGAGTTAGTGGTGGATCTATGGATGTGGTCTCCCTGAATATCAAGGAGATTTAAGAGAGCTTGAGGGCCTCCAATTATGATCACACTGTGAAATAAAGAAGTGAATCCATAATAGTCTTTACCTTGAGTACTTCTATATTTACAGTTACCGGTAGCACCATTTATTGAGTGTTGTCTATGCTAACATTGATTAAAGTACTTATTCATTTATACTAAGAAAATATATTAATCAAGCCTCATATAAATAAAATAATAGCAATTGGGATTCCAATAATCATTTTTGCCTTCTGCATGCTGGTTATTTTGCCTTGAAGACCCTCCCCTCATCTTCATGTGTTGAATCCTACCCTGCTTTCTTTTTTTTTTTTAATTTTTTTTTAATTTATTTATGATAGTCACAGAGAGAGAGAGAGGCAGAGACACAGGCAGAGGGAGAAGCAGGCTCCATGCACCGGGAGCCCGATGTGGGATTCGATCCCGGGTCTCCAGGATCGCGCCCTGGGCCAAAGGCAGGTGCCAAGCCGCTGCGCCACCCAGGGATCCCCCCTACCCTGCTTTCAATGCCCATCCCTGAAACCATTTGCTCCAGTGAAAAGTTTACAAATGACCTCATTCTTCCCTAAATTGCCATGGGATTTATACCTCTTAGATCACATTGTGCTGTGTAATATCATTGTTTGTGTTTGTTTTGCTTTATCTTCTAGAATATAAGCTCCCAAGTGATAGTTCCTATGTATATTTGGTTTATTTTGTATTCTTTGACACAATGAGCCATATATAGAGTATGAGACTTGTGACACAATAAGAAATATATGTCTCTGTCCCAAATTCCTGAAATAGAGCTCCTAAATCCCTTGTAATTTCCTTGGTGATAGGAATCTTTTTGTTCTGGGATGATTCTTGGAAGGATAGTATCAGAATAGAGGTAGGTCACCAGAAAGACCTGGATTGTGTCAGAATAGGGGTAGGTCACCAGGAAGACCCAGCCACGATTAGAAGCAACTTTTAGACCCATCCCCATCCTCCAGGGAAGGGAGAGGGGCTGGCGATTGAGTTAATGACCAATCATGCCTATGGGGTGAGGCCTGCATAAAGATCTATAAACTATGGGATCTGAAAGCTTCCAGCTGGGTGAACAGAAGGACGTCATGGGAGAGTGGCTTACCTGGATAGAGCATGGGAGCTCCACATCCCTCTCTTGTACCTTCCCTAGGTGTCTCTTCCATCTAGATGTTCCTGGTTGCATCCTTTATAAAACAAAACAAAACAAAACAAAAACAAAAAACAGTAGACATCGATGTTTCCCTGAGTTCAGTGAGCCCTTCTAGCAAATGATCAAACACGAAGAGGGGGTCTTAGGAACTCCTGATTTATTTGATCCTAGGTACAGGAGGCCAGGACTTACAAGTGGCGTTGGAAGTGGAAGGCAGTCTTATGGGACTAAGCCCTTAACCTGTAGGGTCTGCACTAACTCCAGGTAGATGGTATCAGAACTGAATGGTGGGACACCCATTTGGTGTCTGGAGAGTTGGAGAGTTGATATATTTGGGATGAAAAGACACACACGTTTGGCATCAGAAAGTGTTCTGTGGCAGAAAAAAAACTGCTTTCATTTAGCACAGAATATCTATCTGTTGAATTAGCAAAAATAAATCTCCAAGTTGGAAGGGAACATAGAGTTCAGGTAGCCTGGCTTTACTACTCAATGTAGAAATGACATCTGGAATCTCAGAGTTAGCCAGAGAGAGTGGGATGTTCTCCTCTACCTTAGGGAGTTGTCACTGGCCAGAGGCTGGGAGGCCCCTGTGTTTCCCATGCAGCCTCTCTTGCATCCACACGTGGTCATGTCATTATTTTCTGCTAAGGGATATGTGCAGAACTAATATGGGCCAGGATTTTTAAAAAACTCTCACATTGTTTTCCACTTTCTTCTTATGCTCCACTGGATGGAAACAAAGGACTCCAAAGTGCTGGTGGCCAATCCTGCAAGATGCAAGAGCCTGGGATCCTGAATCATGACCTGGAAGAAAGGACTAGCTGACCAGGAACACCAGTATCAGGCCATTTTGTGGGGGGGGCGGGAAAGGTACTTTGTTTGTATGAAGCCACTGAATTTTGAGGAGCTATTTGTGAAAGCAATAACCTTATCCTGACTTTATTGATTACTTTCTTTGACAGAGCATTTACTGTACCAGCTCTAAGTGCTATGAAAACCTTATTCACTGTGTCACTCCAGCTGCTATAACAAATACTATCGAGCAGGTGGCTCAAACAGCAAGCATTTCTTTCTCACTGCGCTAGAGGCTAGACATCTGAGACCAGAGGGCCAACGTGGTTAGGGTCTTGGTGAACTCTCTCTTCCTGGTTTGCAGATGGACAGCTGTCTGTGTTGTATTCTCATATGGCAGAGAGCAGAGCAAGAAGCAAGCGGTCTTGAGTCTCCTGTAAGGGCGCTAATCCCATCATGAAGGCTCCACCCTCATGATCTCATCACCTCCCAAAGGCCCTACCTCCTAATACCATCAGTTTGGAGATTGGGGTTTCAACATGTGGAATTTGGGAGGATGCAAGCATGCAGTCTACGATGGTTAATTTTATGTGTCAACTTGACTGGGCTAAGGGATGCCCCTATAGCTGATAATACATTATTTCTAGAAAAGATTAGCATTTGGATGATAAAATGAACAAAGAAGGATTCACCACCACCAGTGTGGTAGGGTATCATCCAATTCTTTGAAGGCCCAAATGCAACAAAAAGTAGAGGAAGGGTGAATTCTCTCTGTCTTGTAGAGCTGGGACGTCCATCTTCCTGCCCTACAGCTCATTAGAGAGCCTGGTTCTGGGGCCTTCAGACTCCAGGATGTACACCTGGTTCTCCAGCTTGTAGACAGCAGGTTGTAGGACCTCCCAGCCTCCATAATCACATGAGTCAATTCCTGGAATAAGTCTCCTCTTATCTCTGTATCCCTCTATCCCCGACTGGTTCTGTTTCTCTGGAGAACCCTGACTAATGCAAAGTCCTAATGCTCACACTGAGCCAAAAGCTGCCTTCCCAACCCTCTGATCCACGGGCGATTGTTTTGCCTTTTTAACCACCACAAATTTATTTCCTCCTCACTGAGACACCTTTCCTAATAATTAATGACAGATATCAGCCATAGGACGTGATTCTTCATTTCTGTGCCTATTGCTGGATCAGGAAACCGACTCTTCTAGAAACTCAACAAGTCGTTTTAAAGTTACCACACCAAGAATTGCAGGATCTATGACTAGAACTGTAGGCTTTATGAACCAGGCCTTCTTTGTCCAACGAGTAACAACGAAGATCTGCTCACTTGGTTGTATTGCAGGGGGAAAAAAAATCCACCCAGACACTTTCAAAGGAAAACTGGAGAGTAGGAGATGCAGAACATCTCACAGACTCCCTAACACAACAGACTACCCATTCATTCACTCGGCGATGGCTGACGGAGAGCCTGCGTTCTCTAGGAGAGAGAAAGGTAAAGCTGGACACGCTCCATTAGAGGGACTCGGGGATGATAGTGAGAAGGTCACTTGTAAGCTGAAGCCTGTTTTAATGAAGCTGGTCCCTGAATTTGGAGACTGAACTATCTGGGAAGTGCCGGTCTGATGCAATGTGCCCTACAGGCATTTAGCAAAGTCCAGATGGGAGTACTTGCTAGCAAAGCCCAGCTCTCAAAAAAATGTGCTTTTTCTTCTTGCACAATGGTCTTTCATCCTGGTAGAGGATCTTCCTGGATCAGACAGTGTGGCCGACGTTGGGCAGGGTGCTGGTTGCTTATTGAGCATATTGAGCTCAGGCCAACAATGGTCTTCAGCCTGGTAATCTGCATATCCCTTTGTAATAATTGCTCTGTCTGTGTGCATTTCCCTGGGAGCTACAGGATGCTTTTTAACTTATCATCCTCATCAACATAGAGGACTAAAAAAAAAAAAATGCCTGGAAAAGGCGAATATCATTGATCATCATTGTACTCACTGTTCATAGCAGCTGTCTTTCTCCGGTCAGCTGGGTGCTGTGTGGTTTTTAATACAAGCTCTGGTTAATATGAACTCAAGACACGTTTACCTCAAAGCACATTTTGTTCTGAGTCTCTTGCATTTTAAATTATGAGGCTTTACTGTTCAATTTAGCCAACTATGGAAATAAACAATAACACTAATGCGCCAGGCCTCTGGAAACTTCCTGTGGAAGCAAAGGCTAGGGTGTGAAGACGACTGACGGCTGATCAACCAGCATGTGCTAGAAGCAATGGATAACCCCGACAAGATGAACCCACTTACTCCAGGCGAGGATGCCTTAAGAAACCCCAAGAGAATTTTTAAAAATCCTCTTGTGTGCGGCTGTTTCTGGGTCTTCTCTCAGCAGTGGAGATTTCTATGCAAGAGGAATAACAGCTTTAATTATTGCCATAATTTGTAATTTCCAAGGTTTCCAGGGAGTTTAAAACTCTGTAAAATATGTTTTATTTTATTTTGTTTTTGACCAAGACAGTCAAAAAACATGAGTTGGACAAAGATGCGATTCTGCTTCTTTTAAGATTGTCTTCCTAGCTGTGCTGCACCCAGAGCTGCTGGGCAGGAGGGAGCTCGGTTCTTTCATGTACTGTGGTTGAGAGTGTGAATTGGTGTGGAGGTCTGTGATGGATATCCTGCAAAATGCAAAACGTGCAGGCCCTTGACCCAGGAATTTAGGAAGGTAGGAATTTAACTCCAGAAAAATTAGACAAGTGTGCTAAGATGTGTATCAAAAAAAAAGCTCACAAAAGACAAAGAGACTCTTAAATGCAGAGACAAACTAGTGGTTGCCAGAGGGGAGGTGAGTGGGAAAACTAATGAAGTAGGTAAAAGGATGGAAGGAAGGAAGGAAGGAAGGAAGGAAGGAAGGAAGGAAGGAAGGAAAAAAAAATAAAAACTCAACAAACTTTGGGAAACTTTAAGTCCTGCCCAGGGTGTCGGGGAGCAGGCCAAGTGGGAAAGTGCTGTGGGTAACCCTGAAATACTGGGAAGAATCACATGGGAAGTCAGGTGGAGGGAGAGATGGAATTTAAAAGAGGCAAGATTTTTTTTTTTTAATGTGACCATTTCACATTTTGACTCACACTAGATGCCATCTTGTCCTCATTTCGTTTGTGTGTGTTTCTCTTAAAACCTTTGCTTTTCGCAATTAGCTTGGAATTTACAATCCTATAGCTCCAACCTTTGACTGGTTAGCAAACATTGTCCACATTCTTGTGAAGATTTTATGACCATCCACTGTTTCGCGTACACACTGAGGTTTAGCAAAGCACAGTATGAGGCAAAATAGTTCCATTGGCAGCTTATGGACAATGGGCCTCCATTTCCTCGGGGCTTGACAAGGTAGAGATAGGGTCATCCCTTCTCAGTGGGGCTAAGCTACAGTCCTCATTCCAGTGTAGACATGATCCTGGTGGTTAAGCCCTGTAAGACTAGGTTTTGAGGACAAAACAGTGAAAAAATGTAGAACTTATTTTCCCTTCAAAGACCAAAAATAAATTTGGCAAGTCTATGTGCCCCATTAGTATGAGTGTGACTGTGTGTGTGTGTGTGTGTGTGTGTGTGTGTGTGTGTTTGTTTAGGGAAGCACAATAGAGAGTGTAGATCCTGTCCCTACAGCATAGGGGGAGCTTTCTGGAAAGCAAAGGAGCAGGGCGTCTAGGCCAAAATCTATATTGATTGGTGTTTGGAGGGATAGTGTAAGAAATCCCACTTCAAGAACGTGGATTCCTTGTGACCCATTCTGTGGGGTTCCCGATTCTCCTCATTTCCTTTTTGGGAATATGGGAAATCGCCTTCATTTCAATGTCTTTCTGCCAACAGACAACCCCAGTGACTCTGCTCCCTCAGGGTTGGTTTTTCCTTCAGGAACTTCTATATCCTCCTTCCTTTCCTGCGTCTCTGCCCTAATGTCTTGAGGCTCATCTGCAATCTGGCACGTACATCATATGAAATTGCTCTGGATTCATTCATTAATTGCATAGTTTTGAAAGGATCGCACAGTGGATTGCAGAAGCTCTCAAATTATCAGACGCCTATGACGTTCGGGGTAGGGACAGAGCGTGGATTAGCCGATTCCCCGTTCAGAGGTGTTTCTACAAGCAAGTTCTGATTGAATCTGCCAAGGAGCTCTTGCTTAGAACTATGGACAACTACCAGATTTCCACTGCATTAGCCAGTCAGTCAAATAGTAAATATTTATTGAGCACCTTCCACCCATGCTGGGTCCTGGGAATGGAGCAGTGACTCTGAATTCCATGGCACCGCGTGGAATTCGCTCCACTGGAAAGGAGCAGACATTGGACATTAAGGCAATATTTACCTGTGTGTTGAGCACCAAAGAGAGAAAGTGCAGAGTTTCAAGGGGGGATGTAATGCGGGAGCAAGCAGAAGGATTCCATACCTCTCATTTCATGACTCAAGTCTCCAAGTCAGGCCAAGGAGCTGTATTTATTTTTCAGAGGGACGGAGCCCTTGGAGGCCATGTGTGAGGGGAGTGCATGAGTATCTCATCCAGGGCATCCTGAGGTAGTTTGGTTGTGCCCATTTGGTAGAAGATGAAACTAAGGGTAGGACATTTGCAATGATTTATTTTAGGTGACCCAGACTGGGGGAGCAAGAAGAGCTGTGTTGGATGAGTGGCTAGGTCAGTGGTGGCTGTATGGCTGCAGAGAGAGTGGAGCCCGAGACCCCCTCCTCCTCCTCCGCAGAGATGAAGGGTGGGCCAGCCCCAGGCACCGTGGTAGAATGCCTCTGCCTCGGCACCCCTTCCTAAGTTCCCCAAGCAGCAAGTGGCAGTGCTTTATGCTGCAGCTGTCCTCTGTGAGTGAGTGCCTGTCCTTCCCAACCTGTCCCTCCCCACAGCCCTCACTATTCCTCCTGGGACATGGCCCTAACCGGAGGGGATCTCTGGGGCCTGGAGTTGGGGAATGCAGGGTGAGGAGGCATTGTCACTTTCTCAGAACTGGCCTTGGTTTTATGTAACTTTATCTTTTTTAAATATTTTATTTATTTATTTGAGAGAGAGAGAGAGTGTGTGTGTGTGTGTGTGTGTGTGTGTGTGTGTGAGAGAGAGAATGCATGAGAGGGCTGAGGGGCAGAGGGAGCAGCATACTCCTCACTGAGCAGGGACCCTGATGCAGGGCTGGATCCCAAGACCGTGAGATCATGACCTGAGCTGAAGACAGATGTTTCACCGACAGGGTCTCCTAGGTAACTGTAAAAAATTATTAGTAATTATTTTTGTTTACTTTACTGAGGTATCATTGACAATTAAAAATATGTGTATTTAAGACGTACAAGTTGATGTTTTGATAACCATGTATATTATAAAACATCCACCACAGTAGAGCCAGGGAAGGTAACCATCGCCTCACACAGTTACCATTTTGTGTGCAGTGTGGTGACCACAAGTAAAATCTCTCTTAACGCATTCCAAGTATACAACGCGGTATTGTTGAGTAGAATCATATTATGCATGCACTTATTACTCCCGCACTTAATTATCTTGTATAACTGAAAATCTGGATGATATTTTTCTTCCCAGTTTTTTTTGCATTGCATTTCTTTTATTATTATTATTATTATTTTAAATTTATTTTTTATTGGTGTTAAATTTGCCAACATATAGAATAACACCCAGTGCTCATCCCATCAAGTGCCCTCCTCAGTGCCCATCACCCAGTCACCCCCACCCCCCGCCCACTTCCCTTTTTACCACCCCTTGCTCATTTCCCAGAGTTTGGAGTCTCTCATGTTCTGTCTCCCTCTCTGATATTTCCCACTCATTTTATGTTGTGGTGAAATCCACATCGCATAATGTTACCGTCTTAACCATTTTGAAGTGTACCATTAGGTGGTATGAAATATGTTTGTATGCCCCATGCAGATGTCACCCCTGTCCACTTCCAGAACTCTCTTCATCTTGTTGGACTGAAAGTCTCCACCCTTTAAACAATAATTCTCGAGAACAATTTTCCACGTGATCAGAGGGCTCTTCACCAACATGCAATCTTTGCATGTTTGCATTTGCATCTTTGCAAAGAGGCTTTGCATCTTTAAAAGAAACTAACATGACACACAAAGAAACAAAAATATCACCTTTCCTCATATCTGTTCCAGGAGCCAAGTCAAGGTTTTGCTCTCATTTTCCCGTTGCAATTATTCTTGACTGGTGACATTTATTCCAGAGAGTGACATTTATTGAATACCCACCACACGCTGTCCTCAATGCTTTTAATATGAATTATTCCCAAGAAGAAATGGGAGAGAAGATGTTAGGGGCATATTTTTCCTCCAACAGGACATAGTGCAGCATTGTAGAAATGGTAAAATCAATAGATGAGAAGCATCTGTTGGGTAATTCTTACTCAGTAAAGAGGTAAAACCTTGCCTTGTTTGTGAGTCTTGGTATTTTCATGCAGCTGACGAAAGAATCAGGCCTGGAAGCAACCCCACAATTTGGAGGTGGTTGGGACAGAATTCAAACTCTGGTCCCCCAGACTCCGAAACCATTGCAGCGCCATTGCAAGAGCTTGGTTAGGTGCCATTGGATCCTAGACAAGGATGCCCTAGGGTTGGAACCACCAGAGGAATGGGGAGCTGAGCAGCAGGAGGAGGAGGGTCCTGGTGCTCTGCTCTCCAGGAGGGGATAACGCTCGTTAAGCAGGAGAGTGCGGAGTGCATGTTCACATGAAATGGGAAATAAGTTTATTTTGCATTTTTAGGTCATATCTTTGAAATTATTATGCAAATCTGATACATGAGTAAAGGGCAAGCAGCCACAGACTAAGGTGTGGATCCTGCAGTAGGAGAAAGTCGGAGACCATGATGAAGAAGGTGCAACGCGTAGATACTTGAAAGGTCCCGGGTTCCAGCTTCCACCTGGGCTTTGCAGGGCAGCTGTCAGTTTGACAGAGCATTTCACAGTTTGGGTCCAGCCTGATCCTGCTCACCTGTCCCAAGGATGAACTTGGGGACCATGATTCATTTCAACTATTCTAAAAATGTGAGGCTCACCAAGCTTCATGCTGCACTGGTGTAAAGAGTTGAGCTTCATGTCTTCAGTCTACACTCTGGATCACTCTTGATGAGAACACTCCAGATTCAGGAACACTGGGATAAAGGCTGTGCATACCTCTTGGTCTGTTTCTGTGATTATGCAAGGAATAATCAATTGAAATCCCCATTGATATTCTTGATTATTTGGTTAAATGCTTTGGTTTAGAGAACAGCAATATGGGAAAAGCTCTGACTTGGTGGGTAAGGTCTAAAGTAGGGAAAAGATTAAAAAAAAAAAAAGAATGTCTTAACTAAAGTCCTAGATCTGCTATTTACCAGCTGTAGGATTTGGGCCACTTACTTAAATCTCCCAGGGCCTCCGTTTCCTATCTTGTAAAGTGCCCATTACTAGACATACCTCTGTACTTGCTATAAAGGATTTTTCTTCAGGAACAGGATGTTAAAAGCATCTTTGCAAACTGCAACATGCAACAGGCTGTGGGCTCTGCATTCATTCATTTGCTCCTGTTATGATCTGGACGTTTGTGTCTTCCTCAAATTCATGTCCTAGAGCCTACCCTTCCAGGTGTTAGGAGGCAGGGCCTTTGGGAGGTTTCTAGGTCCTGAGGGTAGAGCCTGCATAGTAGGATCACTGTCCTTATAAAGGAGATCCCTGGTGACCCCTTTGCCCCTTCCACATGTGAGGACACAGCAAGAGGCACCATCTAGGAACTAGGCCATCACCAGACACCAAATCTGCCCTTAGTCTTGGACTTCCAACCTCCAGAACTTTGAGTAATGAACATCTGTTGTTTATAATCAGCCCGATGGACCAAGACCACTTCTAAATAAGTTCTGAGAGTTGATCATCAGTGACGACCCATCTGCTCTGGGAATTCCTGGGAAGCAAGCACCGGCCTCCTTGCCCACGGGGAGCTAGAAGTCTAGAGGGCACACTTTCAACAGCCCTTTGAGTAACAGTAGAGAGTTATGTCATTTGGTCACTGCTGTTGAACAGGATGGGATGATCCTCTATGAAGCCTTTCAGTGAGCCTGGAAGCTTCTGAGGCTGAGTTCTGAGTGCTTCGCCTCTCACCTTCAGAAGTGTTAGAGCAGCCAAGACTCTTTACATTTCAGAGGGTGTATGGGGACTAACTTCCATTTCCTCAGAGTGGGAAGTGATTTCCAGGATGTCTTTTAAAAATAAGACTCTGTTGGGATGCCTGGGTGGCTGTTGAGCATTAGGCTCAGGTTGTGATCCCGGGGTCCTGGTATCGAGTCCTGAGTCGGGCTCCCTGCATGGAGCCTGCTTCTCCCTCTGCCTGTGTCTCTGCCTCTCTCTGTGTGTCTCTCAGGAATAAATAAATAAAATCTTTAAAAAATAATAAAAATAAAAAATAAAAATAAGATTCTGTTAAAGAAAGCAACAGACTAGTATGCTGATCAAATTTACCTTGCATGTAATATTGTAATATTATTCTGTTGGTATTGGAATAATGCTCAGCCCAGTCTCCCAATAATCCTGGTGGATACTCCTGTGTCTTTTGGGGACATGTGGGTTTAAAAGGCAAGCTCTAGGAAGGAGAGACACCCTGTCTAAGGCAAAGGGCCGGGAGAGAGTGGACTTTGGATCACGGCCAAGGCTCTCCACTTTGTTCAGTTTCTTTTAGCTTCTTCAAATAAAGTTAATAATGGTTGCTTCAAGAGAGTCTTGAGAAATCATGACCATATGGATTCTTGGATGTAAGAGGCACCCAGTAAATGCCAGCAGGGCCTAGCAGAGTGGCTTGCTTGTAATAGATGCTCAAGGAAATGGTGCGCGGCGGTCCAGCATCCTCATCCAATGCCTGTGTAAGGACAAGTCAAGGAGAAGCAGCTTTCAGAGCTGAGTCACTTCAGGAGGGACAGACACATGCCTGTTACTATTATTGTTACTGGCAACAAACATTTCTCTTGTGCTTGATGCGTACTGCCCAGTGAACAAATTAAAGCAAGCTAATAACAACATCCCTTTGCTAAAGAATTAATTCTGTCTTTCTGTGTCCCAGACCCCTTCTCGGGAGCTTGATTTCTCGTGTTTTGACATTGCTGATGAAGCATTTCCATAACAAGCCTCTTTACAGGCCTCCAGCTTGCGGAGTAGAGCACTGATTTGTATCCTTTCTAAGGAGCACTTAGGTGAGAGGGAGACAAATGACACTGACTCCGGGCCAGCCTGGTTGCCTACCCTAGCCGGGAGCTGGAGACTGAGCCGAAGCAGCATTCTCTTCCAGGCTTGGGAAGGGGCTTGAGTTTCCCTTGGTTGGGATTCCAGGGAGGAGGCTGAAACTTGTGTCCAGCAGTTTTGGGTTCCAGCTAAGGAGTGTTGTTAGGCCCTTTCTAAAATAAAGTAGTCCTGCCCTCATTAGGGAGCCGGGAGGCCGCCCCGGTGCAAACCAGATATTGGGTTTGTGGTTGGTCAGAGCCGCTGGGTGCTTAGCAATTTGAGCCTGGGGTGGGGTGGGGGAGTTCTAATCTCTGAGTTGGCACAAGTACTATTTCTTGCTTGCATTGAAAGACAGTCCCAAGTAGAAAATTCTAAACAAAAATAAATCAATAAAAATGTACATGGTTTCTTTGTGATTTATTAAGGATCACATCAATATTGTGATTACTCTAATTATTCCTGTGGTTCCCAGGCCGTGATTCCTTTCAGCTCACGTAGCAGAGAAGTAAGCTAAATGGCTTTTCATATGCATGTCGTGGACAGGCCAGCAAAAAAGGACAATGGCATTTTTTTTTCTTATTTCCCCAGATCCCTCAGGAGCTTGAAGGATGACCCGAATTATAGATGCAGAGAGTTCTAGAAAATTGCCCGGGTACGCGTGCACCTATGCACACGCTTGGGGAGAAGTGGGCAGGGAGAGGAAGGAAAGAACATCCCCAAATGGTCCCTGTGGCATCCTGCTCAGTGACATTTAGCAAATCATGGGGATCTGTCCCACCTTGTGCAGTTGGGCAGCTGCAGTCTGCCGGGGTAGCAGCGACAGCTCTCAGTGAGACTTCACCCCCTAAACTTCCCCAGGGCCTGGGGAAGCGAGACAAGGTGCAAGTGCTAGAATTAGGAAGTCACTTATCCCCCGTGTTCTCAGGTATAAAAGCAATCTACAGTCGTTTGACTCCAATGATTCTGTAATTTCCAACCCTAGTTAGCGAAACTGCCCCACGATTTTTAGTCCAGTCCGTAATCCCGAGTCTTGTAAGAGTCACATACATATTATATGTGTGGGTTAGGATGTTTTCAGTGGTAAGGATAGAAGGACCTTCTGAACAGGGCTTGAACAATTAGGGTATTTGCTTTGCGAGAGGATGTGAGTTCTAAACAGGCGATTCCCAGGTTGGCTCCGTGACTTGCTAATGCCCTCCAGCCCCCGCCCCCCCGCCCCCGGCTCATCCCATCTTTCTGGGCGGCTAAAAGAAATTTATTATTATGAGCGGTTGGTTCACAGGGGTGGTGGAGGCTGAGAAGTCCCAAGATCTCCAAGCCCGAGACCCAGGAAAGCTGATGGTGGAACTCAGGCTGAGTCCAAGGAGCCGGTGGTGTAAATACCTGTCCCAGTGCAGAGGGCAAGATATGGGGTGTTCCAGCTCAGACAGCCAAGTGGGACCAAAAAAAAAAAGGACTCATTCCTTCTTCCTCTGATTTTGTTCCATTTAGGCCCTTGGCAGATTGGGTGATGCTCCCCACCCCGGAGAGAGCAGTCATGTTGAGTCCCCTGGTCCAAATGCGAGTCTCCTCCATACACACCCGATCGAGGTTTCCCCACGCACCTGTGACCTAGTGGGGTTGACACCAAAATTTACCATCACTAGACCCATGGTCATTTCCGCTTAACTGTTGGGCCTTTTGTCTGGACTTTCAAAGCTGCCAGAAGGAAGCTCAGCGGAGGATGCTATGTTATCTTACGGACTCAAAGGAGAGAAACAAGTCTGCGTGAGGAGACAATAGAAAAGGACCTATTTGTGTTATTTGTACCTTTTTTTTTATCTAGAAAAAAACATTTTATTTTATTTATTTTATTTTTTATTATTTTATTTATTTATATTTTTAAAGCATAGCGGGATTTTTAATTTTTTTTGGCATAGTGGGTTTTTTTAATAAATTAATTTTTTATTGGTGTTCAATTTACCAACATACAGAATAACACCCAGTGCTCATCCTGTCAAGTGCCCCCCTCAGTGCCCGTCACCCATTAATCCCCACCCCCCGCCCTCCTCCCCTTCCACCACCCCTAGTTCGTTTCCCAGAGTTAGGAGTCTTTATGTTCTGTCTCCCTTTCTGATATTTCCCACACATTTCTTCTCCCTTCCCTCATATTCCCTTTCACTATTATTTATATTCCCCAAATGAATGAGAACATACACTGTTTGTCCTTCCCCGATTGACTTACTTCACTCAGCATAATACCCTCCAGTTCCATCCACGTTGAAGCAAATGGTGGGTATTTGTCGTTTCTAATGGCTGAGTAATATTCCATTGTATACATAAACCACATCTTCTTTATCCATTCATCTTTCGATGGACACCGAGGCTCCTTCCACAGTTTGGCTATTGTGGACATGGCTGCTAGAAACATCGGGGTGCAGGTGTCCCGGCGTTTCATTGCATCTGAATCTTTGGGGTAAATCCCTAACAGTGCAATTGCTGGGTCGTAGGGCAGGTCTATTTTTAACTCTTTGAGGAACCTCCACACATTTTCCAGAGTGGCTGCACCAGTTCACATTCCCACCAACAGTGTAAGAGGGTTCCCTTTTCTCCACATCCTCTCCAACATTTGTTGTTTCCTGCCTTGTTAATTTTCCCCATTCTCACTGGTGTGAGGTGGTATCTCATTGTGGTTTTGATTTGTATTTCCCTGATGGCAAGTGATGCAGAGCATTTTCTCATGTGCATGTTGGCCATGTCTATGTCTTCCTCTGTGAGATTTCTCTTCATGTCTTTTGCCCATTTCATGATTGGATTGTTTGTACCTTTCCTGACCACTGACTTCTTCACTCCGTGGAGGCATCTGTTCTTCAGCCAGTGATAGAACGCCTGAGTTTCCGTCAGCACATTTGGACCTTATACCTTTAGGCTCAGAGGATATTTTTTTATATCCTGACAGTTACAATCAAAGCACAGGGATTACTTAAGCTAACAAGTGAGGATCCATCACAACAGAAATGCAAACAGAACTTTAATCCATCATTCTGCTAATGGCTCTTCCTTGGTACATTCGTCAGCCTCGGCTTCATCTCTGTCCTAATAAATATGCTGCATTGCTTTATGACCTCTCTCCTACATGTGAACAGAAGGAGAGTTGCTGTGGCCCCTATTAGGTGGGAACGTGGTGGAATGAAGGGCTTGCCAGGGGTGTCTTTTAATCTCATTGTGTACGTCTTCTAGCTGGATGAATACCCATTCCTCCCCCCACGCTCAGCCCATCCCTCCTTCCTTTGGGATTCTCAGTGTCCTTTTCAGTTCCAAATAGCCCCATGTTTGTATGGTTATGCCCTGGACCCACAAACCAGCATTCCCTTCCAAATGGGGGTACCCTGGATGTCAACACAAGGGTTGTGAGACAAAACGGCCCCAGGCAAGGTCCTTTGCTTATACCACGTGGCAGCCAAGATAGAAACTAAAGACTGTTGGCTTAGTTTCGACATTAATCATACAAGCTCAGATCTTTGTCCATGGGTAACATTTACCCCAAAGCACAGTGAGGTTTAGTCCAACACCTGATTTATAGTGTTTTTATTTTACTTTCTCTGTGACCCGATATTGCTGTGCCCATGAATGCATTAGTCAGCTTGGGTTGTCCTACAGGACCACAGCCTGGGAGGCGGGGGGTGGGGGTGGGGAGGCGGCCTAAACAACAAATATTTATTGTTTCCCAGTCTGGAGGCTGGAAGTCTGAGGTGGAGGTTTTCCAAAAGGTTGCATTCTTCCTGAAAGGCTCTCTCCTTGGCTTGTGGATGGCCATCTCCATGTAGTCTCCCTTCTCCAAGCATCTGTGTCCTACCCTCCTCTTCTCGTCAGGACCCCAGTCACGCTGGATAAGAGCCAACCCTTTGTCCTCATTTTAACTTAATTACCTCTTTAAAGACGCTTTCTCCGAATACTGTCAGAGTCTGAGGTACAGGGAGGGCTAGGCCTTCAACTCAGGGATGTTGAAGGGGACGCCATTCCGCCCATAGCAGCAGAGCTGGCGCTCACTCACCGAGAAGGTCGTGGCGTTTGGGGAAATTTTTGAAAGGAGAGGAGAATTCTATAAACTGAGTAACACAGAGGATTAGAGACTTCGCAATTTCTATAAAGTGAATGCCTATGGCTGCCACAGTCTTTGAAATGAAGGTAGCTCCCAGAGAGACGAACTTAACGTAGATTTTGAAACTTCCTAGTGACCTAAACACAGGAGGCGTGTTGGATGTGCAAAGCCAGAACTTTAGAACTTGGGAGATTCAGGATCACGTGTTGATACCTCCTTGGTGGCACCTCCAGCTGGTAGCTCTTATGCACAGTTGAAGGTAGCTGGGGCCCAGTGGATGGTGGGGCCCGTTCCTGGGAAAGCCCTCGCTCCCCTTCTCCTTCCCACCACAACCTGCTTTCCTGTGGATTCAGCGGGCTAGTTAGGGGCAGAGGCAGAAACTGAACCCAGGTCCCACTGAACAAGTCACATCTGTCCCTCTGAGCTTAACTCAGACACATCTGACCTCATACAAGCAGAGGTCAAAACCAGAAATGTCTGGGCTCAGCAACCCTGTATTGTTTCTCAATACAGGGAGAAAACAGAGCTGGGCCCGTTCCCAGTTTGCATGTTCTCCTGTAAACCCAACTGGCCGCCAAGCCACAACCGCAGAAAAGAACAGAACCAAGGAAAGAGAGGTCACAGTTCAGATTCAGTCCCTCAAGTTCTTCCTCGAGATGGCTGGCTTTCGTTTAATGTCAAGTCTTCATTTTTTTTAATTATTTATTTTTTTAATCGAATTTTGATCTGCCGACACAGAGTGTAACACCCAGTGCTCATCCCACCAAGTCTTCAGATTCTGCAGGGTTGGGGCTCCCCGAGGGCGACCTTAAATTGCAGGAGGTGAAAAAAACTCCCCACCCCCTGAGTTGAGAAGAAAAACAATGCAGCTATTTAGGGGCCAAGTTTCTGTCCCTTCCCCCACCCAGAGGCAGTCACTCGGGTAACCAGTTTTTCCAGGGGAAAGATTTTTTTTTTCCCTGTCTTTTAAGGGGACCGACAAATACTATTTATTAAAGGAAAAAAAAAAAAGAGCCTGTGTCGATCCCACAAACGGAGGGCTTCGCATCTTCTCAACACAGCACACTGCATTACTCAGCGCTGAGTTATTATGTTTCTTTGCAGAGAGCAGCCGACTCTGAATGTATTAATGATTCATGCTTCCCTTGGCAGAGCATAATGTATACTAATCACACAGAACCAGGGTACAAGAGCACTTTAAATGCATTTGTCCAGTTAATAGTTTGACTTAATCTGATATTTCATTGGGTCACCGACCTTTTCATTGTAGGTAATGTACAGAGGAAAATGTATGGTCCACACCGTGGTGGTGAATCAACAGAGGGCTTTCCGGTTACCAGGCAACGTGCCACTTAGGCTTTACCTCTGCATAATTCTGCCCGTAGTTGTGCCTCTCTGGGCTGACGAACTTCAGTGTGGCTCCGTGAGCTCAGGGCTGCGTGTGCGGGCCCGTGGGCCCTCGCGTGTGGGTCTGGTCTGCGTGTGCGTGTCTGTGTGTGCGTGCGTCTTGGGGAGGGGAGATACCACGGGCATAAAGCAGCTCATTTATGCCTCTTTTTATAGGCATTAAGCCGTGAGCTCCCATTATAAACAACCGCGCCAGAGTTAATACTCAATAAACAGTATGGTTTATAAGCAATTAGGGACCCAGATCTCGGAATAAGACAGTTCAGCAGAATGAGAGCCTCTACCCTCCCAATGCTTATGGTGAGATATGCGGCTTGTTAAAAGTGTCATGATTCTCCTTTAAAAAGCAATTAACAGTTTGGTATAGTTCGGTCTGCCAGGCACAGTTTCTTAATCAAATGTGAGCGCAATCAAAGAGGCACTTCTCTGCTCTCTGTGATGGACAGTCTTTTACCCAGAAAGCACAGTGGAAAAAAAATAATAAAAGGATGAAATTGACGTTCTCTCCTGTTTGTTTATCAGACCGAGAGTCTGTTGAAGACTTCACGATGAGTCTGATAAATGCATTTTGTCAGGTTTTCAAAGAAAGCCAGCCCGCTACTCCATTCTGCTGATGTCTTTGTATTTCTTAGTCAAGTAACTTCGTAGGTTAAAAAAAAAAAGAAAAAAAATCTGGTCTCCAGTTCCGTCCTGAAATCGTGGCGGGTGATTGGAGAAACAACACACATTCGCTGTGCGTCTTCTTTTATGACAAGGAACGCAAATCCATCGTTCTTATCCTCTGCAGCCACTGGTTTTGTGGTATTTTATAATTGGATTCAAAACTAAGTTACAGATTTCCTTTACCTGCCGTATCTGAGGCTAATGAGCCGTAGTTTTAAACACACTTATAAATGATGGAAGCTTCCAACACCGTGCTGAGATGCTGGGAAACTGGGCAGAGACAGATGCGTTTCCTCCCTTCTGGGGACTCACCACCCAGGAGAGATTTATAATCAACTACACGTCTCCTTTTAAAGCCCCATGAAATGAGTGTAGCCTAGATCAATACTACTGGCATTCTAAAATCACTTATTCGACCCTTTTATCCAAAAATTGAATTTTTTTTAATCAAGGGTGGAGGGAAATGTGCACAAAGAGAAGAGAGATAATGTAATGTTCAAAGATAGTTGGCGGAAACGTTGAATTAAACACCAAATTTAAGACTTGATTCATCTTTCGTCCCTTCCTGGCAGCTTTAGGCATTTCAGGATGTCATGTTGGGAGGCTATCTGTTGAAATTCCTCCATTTTATGACCCGATTCCTTTCTATCCAACTGAAGGTGTGGGCGATAGAGGACACAAGCGTGTTCATACTTGTCAGCTGTGGAGACTCTGGTGTCATCTGAGAGATGACCACACTGAGTGGATAATTTCTAGTGGTCCCTCTCTGACAATCTGTGATTTAGCAAATCACTGAACTCTGAAAAATTTTCACAATGTGTATGTAGGTTTGGGGAAGAGAAATCGATAAAAGGAAAAAGCAATAACCGAGGGGGAAGGAATGAGGTCAAAGGACTTCTTTAACAGTCAGGTGTAAATGTGCAGACTGAAAGCCAAACTTCGAATGGACCAAATTTTAGAAAAACATGCAAGCCAGACTTTCAAGACACTTAATTAATTCTTGGAGCCAGAGCTTGAGCGCTGTCAAGCATGGCCTGGGAAAATTTTCTTTTCCCCCTCGTGGGGTATTTAGAAGGCCACTGTACCAATATTATGCAGTCTCCAGTGGAAAAGTGTAAACAGTCCCTAAGCCCAACATTGTTTGTGTATTTTTTTCATCCCACAACACTTCTAAGAGTCTTTTGTATGCTGCATGTCCCAGACTTTATTCCTCAGGGGGGCGGGGGTGGTTTCCACCACCCTTTGTCTCATTTTGAACTCCTGCTCTGTACCCGGCTCCCCAGTTCTGAACATGGAAGAAGAAGACCGGCTGTGAGAGAGTATCCCTCAGCATCCAAGAGGAGATGCATGTGGAATCCTGAGGAATAATTCAAAAGTTGCAGAATTTCTTCTCTCCTTAGCAGAGCTTAGAGGATGAACTAGAGTTTGAGGAAGTATCTGGTGCTCTTTGGAAGTCAAGCCATACCATGAAGCACATGCGTCTCCTCCAGGCAACTCCTTAGGAATGTGCCTATTCATGCAAAATTCCACAGTTAGAAATGCATTCCTTCAGCAGCAAGGTATGTCAAAAGGATCTCCATTCAGCCACAGTCAGCCACTCACTGTAATTAGGTAGACTGAGTCCCTTCTAGTGGACCAAGTTGGAGGACGGAAGGGTAGTTACGAGGGAGGGGGTGGAGCAGAGATCTAAAACAGAGATGGTTCTCCTGTCAGAAAGGGGATTATGATAAAGGAACGGTACGTACAAGAAGCAAGGATTTGCATAAGGATATGGGGCAATGCTGAATGCAGTCCACACTCACCAAATAAGTTTCTCTAGGATTTACCTGCTAGCCGGCTCTCCCTTTCCAGAAAGTGCAGAGTGGAGTGACCAGCTCCCATGTTGTCTCCTCCTTAACGGACTTCTTTTTTTTTTTTCCTCCATAGCCAATGTAGTCCCAGCAGGCACTGAATTCTCACTGGGGTGGATAGTGGGATTTATCGAAGGGAGAAGCACAGTCAGTATTGATGATGGCAATGAGGAGGTCAATATTGATGTCCATAGACAACAAACCCTGATCATCACTGAAACACAAAGTCGGTGGTTTGAGGGGGGAATCAGATCACCCTACATGTGCTCCCAGAAGCAGCGGAAAATACCTTTTCAAAGTGTGTTTTCCCTTAGCTCCACCATTTGGCGTTGATGCTAGCGGTTGATAGTGTGCAGGCCTGGAGAAGTTGGGGAAGTGGCATTGCTACTTTTTGGCTTTTGAACAGACGGGGACACTCGCTATTGCCCATCAGAGACACATCTCTCTTTTGATCTTGATTTTTGGTGGTGACAACCCCCTTCCATGCAACAGCACTGAGAGCAGATAAGAGAAGCAGGTGGGACTAGCTGAAGGGACTTGGGTCGGCCGCAGGGGTGTCTGTAGCTCGGCCGTTGAGGCCCATTTTACCCTCCCCTGCAAAGATGCACATTCACACTCATTGATGTCCCGTCCCCCTTCTCTAAAGGAGGCTTTCCTTCCCCCGATTAATTATTAAGTCATTGAATAAAAACCAACATCAGAGAGAGTTTGTTAAAAAGAAATCTTCCCCACTGGTCCAGGGTTTCTTGTAAATGGAATATTGTCACTCTCTCTAGAGAACAATGCCCCAGCCCCTCGTGGCCTCGGGTGCTCAGACACCCACCATTGCCAATTGCCCACCCAGCCATGCCCAAGGCTGTTTAAGGAGGGGGGACGTGGACACAGCACAGATGATGGGGGCAGGAGATGACAGCTGCCCTGTTGTCCAGAGAGAGCATCCAGAGTCTCTGAGAAGTGACCTCTTCCCCCCACTGGCGGTTCCCCTCCTGCTCCCCGGTGTCCTTTGGCCATGGGCATAGCGTCATATTTCACCGTCACGGATCCCACTTTGAAAAGCAAACATCACCTGGGGGGCAAATTCATATTTTGTAGAAGTGACAGGTGACTTGGCTCTTTCCTGAGAGTGGGTTGTGATGGGAGAGGGGGAAGGGACATATGGTTTGGGTACCTGCAGGGAGATGGCGGGAAAGACGAGCTTCTCCGGGAGTATCTGCAAACACATCTTCAGCGGTGATTGTGCTCCAGACACGGTTTAAGGACTTAGCATGGGTCTTTATGCCCATTTCACAGCTGAGAGGATGGAGGCAGAGGAGGTAAGTAACTTGTCCAAAGTAACAAGGCTAAGCTGGGGATCCAGGCAAGCCCAGGTCATCCTCCTGACAGCCACCGTCTTCATAGAAGGTTCTGAAACTCAGCTCTGTCTTGGTTTCTCCATAGAGAAGGTGGACCTGTTGCAATCTGATTTTTAAAAAAGATTTTATTTATATATTCGACACAGAGAGAGCGCGTACAAGCAGGGGGAGCAAGAGGCAGAGGGAGAGGGAGAAGCAGACTCCCTGCTGAGCGGGGAGCCCAATGTGGGGCTTGAACCCAGGATCTTGGGATCATGACCTGAGTTGAAGGCAGATGCTTCACCGACTGAGCCACCCAGGCACCCTGCCAACTAATTTCACTTTTGTGACCCACGTGGGCTGCAGCCCTGTACAGACAACTTGAGGTCAAGTGGACAGGAAAAGCAGGCTCCAAATTCAGGAGAGCTGCTTGGAGTCCTGGCCATGTCACATGGTTGGTTCCCAATTGGGATTGGTTTTCCTCCTGCCCTCCTTCTCTTCTCCTCCCTGTGCCCCACCTCCTGGCTTTGCATTGGTTGTGTTGGTGAATGGGATCTGAACCCTTCTCTCCAGGTTTCTGTTCACTTCAGATTCGAGTCCAGCTTCTGTATTTTCTTCTGTACTTGGGTGGTAGCTTGGATTTATCCTAGAGTAAAGAAGCACTGTAAGGAGAAGTCTAGAATTGTCCTGGCTCCTAGCATCCTCCCAGGGAAACATGGCCCCACGAGGCGGGGTTCCTTGGCATGATTGGGGAAACTCTGAGTGGGTCATCTTAGTCTGGAGGGCTTGTCAATAGGCATGGGAAGAAGAAGGCGCAGCCAGGAATACAGCTAAACAGGACTCATGCAATGTTCAAAGAACTCTTCACGTGCAGCTGGCAAGTCACAATTTCTATTTCTAGAAGAGTCTCATGAGTTTTCCCTCTATCCTCTTGCAGCTCTAGTAAGAGTGCCTTCCACATATGCTGGCAGGTGGAAGGTGCCTCACCCTTCTGTGATGATCTATAAGAGCAAAGCCATTCGAGTAATTCCAGAGCCTTCTACTAATTCAGTGTGCATCAAAGGGGAAAACCACAAGCTCAGACTCTTGAATGCAGAACGAGAATATTAGCACCATGGGAGTGTCAATGCATGTTTTTCTCCCTTATTTGCAGAGCTGCTAAAATCAGAGATTGTCCCAGAGGGAAATTCTGCATTAAGAAACCTATGGAATACAAGACACCTGGGTGGCTCAGTGGTTGAGCAACTGCCTTCGGCTCAGGGTATGATCCCGGAGTCCTGGGATTGAGTCCCGCATCGGGCTCCTCTTGAGAAGCCTGCTTCTCCCTCTACCTGTGTCTCTACCTCTCTCTTTGTGTCTCTCATGAATAAATAGATAAAATCTTTTTAAAAAAGGAAATCTATAGAATACAACTTGAGGACATGGCTATGATGTCCAATCACTCCTTGAAGACTGGGGCAAATTTAAAGGCACTTGTCACTGTCAGAGCTGTCCATCAACCCCTGATATCCTGCTCCCAGACACTTGTGACTCGGGTTTGCCAGCCTGCTGGGCACAAGGTCTCATGCTCAGTGCATGTGACTGCAAAAAAGGTCCTACAGATATCATGCTTATTTTATGAGTCAAATGAAAACAGATAGAAGAACTTAAAATTGAAGTTGCAACCCACATGTACATCAAGGGATGAACAGGAAAGCATCATGTGGTCTGTGCATATAACAGAATATTACTGAGCCTTTAAAAAGAAGGAGATCCTGCCTCACGCTGCAATGTGGATGTCCCAGGATGTCGTGCTGAGTGAAAAAAGCCAGTCATCACAGTAGGACGAATGTTGTCCAATTCCACTCACATGAGGTACCTCGAAGTGTCAGTTCATAGGCACAGAAAGCAGCAGGTGGTTTCGAGGGGCTGGAGGAGGCAAGAGAAGGTGACCTGTTGTTTAGTGGTATGGAGTTTTCGATTTGCCAGACAATCCAGTTCTGGAGATCTGTTGCACCACCAGGTACATATAGTTAATACTATTGTAATGAACCCTTATAAACAGTCAAGGTGCTAGATTTTATGTGGTGTATTTTTTAACCGCAAGTTGCAATGGATTAAGTTGCAAATCCATTCCTCATTTACCAAAGAAAATGCTCTCAAAATACTGAGCAAAGGAAGTGCAGCACAGGGGAAGCAGAGAACGTTCATCTATAGAATATTTTCTCTATCACAGAGATCACGTTGGGGAAGATCTGTTTGAGGAGCAGGTTCTCAACTATAGATTATTTCCTGATACGAGGATGGAATGATGAGATTAATGAACCCATTTTCTCAAAACCCATAAGGCTAGAAAGGCATGGGACAGAGATGGCCCACGCCGTGCACTGCCTTCCGTCTCCCCCAGCTCTGGGATGTTAGCGTGATCCTGAGCGTCCATGCACAGATTGCAAAACTGAGGTCCACCCCCGGCAGGTGAAGGGACCGGCACCCGGCTGGTAACTGCAGGGGTTACCAGAAATTGCAAGTTCTCCGACACAATTATTTACTGCACCATTAGCTGCCTCTTGAAAGGTTAGCTTTGATTAATCTTGCCCCTCGTGCATGCCCATTTGTTCAACAGATTCAGCTCCATCAACCCACTATCAGCCAACATTCATTTCTCAACCTCATTAACAAAGATATAATGAGAGAATTCCTGCATGCCTCGAGGACACAGAGGTATACCAGGCTGCTGACATTTCCCCGGCATGACGGATTCCTAACAAACTTGCATTAATTAGTAATAATCCAAATCACCTGTTGGAAACTGGGTCCCAAAAACCCCCTGGAGCACACCCGACCTACCAATTTACTTCTTCCAGAATTAACCTTTGCTTCTTTTTGCCATGCTGGGATATCCCTTGGCTGCCATCTGTCTTCTGTCCATCCTCCCCCCACTCCACCCGCCACACACAGACACACACCCCATTCCCTTCTAATTGTGCCAGGTACTTCCAAAACCAAACCCGTAAGCTTATCCTCTCAGTGCAGCTGTCCATCACAGGGGCTTGATGATCAGAATTTCCTGAAAGTGCAGCATGTGTATCTTCCTCCCTATTGGCCTTTCTTTCCTTCTTAACAGCGCTCACCTATTTTCTGATGGGAAAACCAAGAAATTCGGAGTTGAGGGGTTCTTTCTCTTGTCGCCAGTTGTTGACATTACATTGATTTACTTTAAGCAATGGCTTTATTTCTGGTCCATTTTATTCCCATTCATTTATTTATTGTTTTAACTGTTCTTTGTTCCCGGCAGTTTTCATGAACCTGAGTTCCTCCTGGCCCAGAGCCTCTTGGGTGCAACTCTCAGATGTTGATGTGTCTGGTGGATTCTTTGTGCAGTGGTCATGTGTGGACAGATGTGACTTCCTTTGCATTCTGACCAATGAAGCTTCTAGCAAGGTAGGTCAAGAGTTCTTGCATGCTAGGATTGGTAGAATGGACGTGGGATGATGTTCTCATAGTTGAGGTCTACCAGCAAGTGTCTCTGTGCTGGTTCTAGAGTCTAGATGTGGAGAGCCTCTCAGTTCTCCTGCAGCCTGGGGGATACATCCCAGCCAACAAACCACCAGGTCTTGGGAGATGTGCCTTTGCCTTGCTCACTGCACACTGACCAATGGAGCCCTTCGCTGGAAATAGTAATGTTCTGCTATTAAGATGGCCATGCAGTACATTAGTCTTCATGTGAATTGATGAAAAATTCAAGAATATCCAACTATAAACCTTAGAAGGTTTTAGAAACTAAACACGGCACCATTTTGTAGAAAGCTAGAAGCCATAGTATGATGCCCTTGGTCAAACTCCCAGAACAATAACATTTTATAAGCAGTAAAATCAATGTGCCGTCAAATTAGTTGACACTTCTCAAAATCTATGGAGGAAAACAAATAAGCAAACAAATATTAGCTCTAGTGGAGGGACAAATGTAGAAACAGAGAAATCACAGGAAAACCTGTATTTTGACACAACTGGGACAGACTCAGAACCTCTAGCCCACCGTGCTGGCATTGAGTCCACTTCTCCCAGAGCGGAAGGCAGCACCGACAAGTAATATGTATTATGAGATTATTTTTTATTCCAGTAGTAAATTCTGCAACCTGACTTATTAATTAATGTAACCTGTAATGTTATAATGAACCTATTGCCAATTCACTTGTGGGTTAATAATACATTAATAATTAATATTGTAATAGATGCAGTACGGATTGTGGACAATAATCCATTCTTATACAATTGCAGGTCTAAATTTCATTTTTATCCAGGTGATACATGGGCATCATTGAGGGATCAAATACCTGTAGTTCTGAAAAGCTTATATTGAAAAATGGCTTGTGTTAGGGCGCAAGGACGCAGAGCCTGACACATAGACTGGGTGCAGGTGGTTTTTTTGGTAGGTGATCCCCAGGAGCACTGGTAGAGGAGTGGGAAAGTGAGAGAGGAAAAGGAGGGAGGGATCCAGTCGGTGAGCACTGCTGTGCACGATGACGCTGTGTGCAGCTGGGGTCTAGCCACTCCCAGCAGCTCTGGATTGGAGGAGGAGGATGTGCCTCAGGGTTGACCATCCCCCAAGGACTGAAGGAGTCAGAATATTCGCTATTCACTTCTTATCCGTGGTTGGTCTGAAGGTCACTGGGAACACCTCGTCCTCAGCACTTCCACCTGCCCAGGGCTGAGCGCAGTTGGATAGAACCTGCAGAAGAGCCCCAGAGCCTTCCAGCAGGTGCAGGAAAGGCAGGGGACAGCTGTCTCCTGACAGCTCTCTCTGGTGGCTCTCATCTTCCTCACCCCATGCCCATTAGAAGAAGCCACTTCCGATGTTTTAGTTTTTCTAGTCACCCCTGTATTTCCTAATTACACACACATACTACTATTTAATTTATGATTTTAGATATCTGGTGCCTTTTTTATGAGTTGAGGGTTTAGCTCTCATAAACCATCACCAGACCTTCCTTCCTCTTCCTCTGTCTTCTGTGTCAAACGGTGCTGTGTCGGTCAACTAAACGACGCTATGTGAGGATTTTCACTAATGAGTCAAGAGACATAATTTGATTGCATTTTCTGTCTTACACTACTATTTGTTATTCTTGGAATTATGGCCTCGTTTTTCCATTCGCCGAGTTTTTTAAGTACTTATCACTAACTCTTTCCAGATGCTCTAACACATCTGGCACGTACCTACTGATAACCTTGCCAAATGCTCCAACGCGGTTCCAGACAATCCATCAGCTCCACCTGTCCCCCACCTCCCACTGGGGGGTGTCTCCCTTACTTCCTGCTCTCCTGTTCCAGTTTGTTCTTGAAGCCTGGCACAGAGCTGAATCCCCGGGACTCTCCTGTGCTGCCATCTCCTGTGTTTCCTCCATCCCATACTAGTTGAGATGGAATATGCCCTCATGGGGGAAGTAGGCAGGATAGGTGTGTCCCCTGGAGCCATCCAGCGCCTCTGCACATGACCACCTCTGCCTGGTTGCAGGTGTCTGGGAGCAAAATGAGTGACCCAGGCCAAATTCCTAAATCTCAAGGTTTTCACTTAAACTTTGTTTTCAGCCTAAGACTACTGCCTCTCAGCCTAGCATCCCCAAGTCCAGAGCATGTTATATTCATTTCATTTGGACAATTATCCTCTTGTCTCCCCTAGCAGACTGGGGAGCAGTGGTCTCCTGGCTGCAGGGGTTGGGGTGAGGGGGCTCCCCGCAGCACTACGTGCGGACTTGAAACAGGGCCTGCTGTTGTTGGCCTTCCGCAACCTCCCCTGCTAGAGCTCTCCCTCTCAGCACTTCCATACTCTACTTCTCATACATGTTGCCCCTTTGCAAGCATTTTACTGTCTGTGCCTGCAGGCCCTGTGCCACTCCCGTCCACTTCACATCTTCCAAAATATACCGATGTTTCCTGTTCCCTGTGACACCTGTTGCCCATCTCCTTTTCTTATGAATGAATACCAGTATCATTTTGTTCCTTCCATTTTGGTGGGTAGGGGTATGTGGGCTGGGCATTGAGACAAGCACACGTGATCAGGCCTGTGTGTTCAAACATACTCTTCCAGGAACACTGGGAAACGTCTGCCTAGGGATCACTGTCTATTTTTGCTTCGCTGCCACCCTCATAATAGATGGCGCACCAATTTATTGTGAGCTAATGGGTTAAAAAGAAAGAAAGATACCACTTCTTTTTAGTCCAGTTTAATAAGAAGATACAAACAGGGTTGCTGGAGTGTGACCAGGAGGGAGCAGATCTGCGGAGTGCTTAGGGGAATGTGGCATGCCCATCGTGTCCAGAGTACACCTGCTATTCTCAGGTACCCCCCGTTGCTCCTGTTATCACACCAGCTGATGGACCCACATTGGCTTGGGTTTGCTTTTTACCTTGTGATTTGCAAGCTTTGTTTCATGTGGGCTCAGACCTGATCCAAATTTACCTTGATTTTTTTTTTTCCTGGCAGGGTTCTCTGGTTTGATCTACTATAGGATACTCACAATTGCTCTGCACTTTCAAAGGCACACCTCTCTGGTGTGTTCCCTCAACTGGCTTGCCCGTGGTTTTTTGCAATGACTTGGGCCTGGCCAGGACCGAGTTGGGAACAGCGGTGTTCTGACCTGGGACTTGATTGTTGGCATGATTTCTACTAGAGATCACAGGACCATCTGTTGCTCCTGACCTTGGATGCGTATCTCATGGCCTAAACTGGGATATGACTTATGTACAGAGAAATGTACAGATTGTGATTATACAACTCAGTGAGTTTTGACAAATGCTTATACCCATGTAACTGATACTCCTTCCAAGGGTATTTTCCTCATCTGGTCAATATTTTCATTGAGAAAGGGTCCCACTCCCCTCAACCCTGAGACTTGACTCGGCACAATGGAGTCCTTTGTCCATTTGCAAAAAGCTGAAGTAGAAAGGCGAAAGGATCTTGAAAACTTGCATTTGTGAGCTCGCCTTTATCAAGTACTTTGGGCACAATGCAAGCTTCAAATGTACGCAGTCCTCCCTTCCAACAGCGCACAGCAAAATCTTGTCACAAGGCCTTGCCAGGGTATGCAGACTGCCTCAGGGCAGTTACACAGGTTTGCCTTTTAGCAATGGAATTGCTAGATTCACATAGTAATGGGATTGGAAAAGGTGCAGTGTGACCAGACCTAAACCCTGTCTTTCTGCACTTCTTCCCATCTCTGATCTGGAGCCTCCGAGATTTCATTGATTCATTACTGACTCCCATCACCCCGCCCCGCACCCCACCATCCCATTGCAGATGGGTCAGCACAGCAATCTCCATGCCCAGGCTCCAGTCCAAACCACATACTTTTGCAATCCAGTTGTTTTCGAAATACCTGATACTTCACAAAAAAAGACCAGCTTCCTCCCCCACCACTTGTTCACACTTCAGTAATTGCAATGCCAAACTTGTAGTCGCTCAGGCTAAAGACTTTAGAGTCATGTAGGACTCCTTCTTCTTTCTACATCCAACCTATCAGGGAATCCTGTCAACGCTTCTTTCTGTGTACAGCCAGGATCCAACAATTTCTCACCTGATTCACCTTAGTCCGAGCCACCTTCTCATGCCTGGTGTATGACCGCATCCCAACTGGACACTCTCATCCCGCACCTGCTTCTTTCCTGTCTGTGCCCTGTGTGGCAGCCAAAAGGGTCCCTCTGTAATGCCTTGAGATGGTCTGACAGCCCGTCAGCCCTTCTAAATCTGCCCCTGCTGCCCTGGCTGTGGCCACACGGTCTATCCTGCCATTCCACAGGCACACCTGCACAGTCTCACCCTGTGTCATTTGCACCCGCTGTTGTCACTGCTTGGAATATGTTAACCTTGGATGTCCATCAAGCTTGCTCTTTTGCTTCACTCCAGTGTCTACTCTGAGTTTCCCTTGCCCTCCACGTACTTAAAACCCTCTCCTTCTCTCCCTTCCTTGTATTTCTTGGGTTTTCTTCACCGCACTCATCATCCTGGTTTGTTCTACACACGCACTCATAAACATGCACACACACACACACACACACACACACACACAAATTGGTTCTGTATCATCTTTCCTCCAGTAGAACTGAAGTTTATATGAAGGAGTCAGTCCTGTTCACTGCCAGGGCCCCCAGCACCTAGAAGAGTTGTGTACATGCATTAGGCATATGACGTGTGCTTGATAAATGAATTGATGAACTGATCTTTTTGGCATGTTGCTTTTCCACGCTGCATCTCGGCAGAGAGTGGCCGTGTCTCACCAGTGCTTGCTCCATGGGACGTCTGTGTTTCTTCCTGTTTTCTGGGGCTTTGTGAATTCGCTCCTTTCCACCTGTCCCTTTGTGTTCCACTCTTGGAATCCTCTGATCCAACCACTGGCCATCACACAGACCTTGATTGGCAATAGCCTTCCTGAATAGCAGAGTGCCTTCCAAGAGTTTTGCTCCTTTTTCAAAGTTCCTCAAAAAGTTAAAAATTGAATTACCATATGATCCAGCAGTCCTACTCTGGGAATATGCCCCAAATAATTGAAGACACATTTCAAAGAGATATTTGCACACCTATGTTCATAGCAACATTATTCACAGAGGCCAGGAGGTGGAGATGACCTAAATGTTCATTGACACATGAATGGATAAAGAAAATGTGGTCTACACACACACACTGGGGTATTGTTGAGCCTTAAAAAAAGAAGGAAATCCTGCCATGAGCCACAACAGGGAGGACTCTCAAGGATGCTATGCTAAGTGAAATGTGCCAGTCACAAAGGGCAAATAGTGTATGATTCCTCTTCCATGAGGTGCCTAAAGTATGCATATCTGTAGCGACAAAAAATAGAATGATGGTTGCCAGGGTCGAGGGGGAGGGGAAAAGGAGAGTTGGTCAACTGGTAGTTTCAGTTTGGCAAGATGAAAAGTTCTAGAGATCCATGGCACTTGGCAAGATGCATATAGTTAACACTCCTGCTGTACAGTATGCGTAGAAAGGGTTAAGATGGGAAATTATATTTTACATGTGTGTGTTTTTAACCACAATTGAAAAAAAAAGATTCCTAAATATTACCTATCTTTATAATTTCAGCTCCAGCACCAGCTAAATACCTGCTGTGTTCTTTCTCTTCCCTGGGCTTTTATTACATTTTATTTTTGGACATCCGGTGTAGCACCTAACTTGGCCCCACTTGTGGTACAGATATAGAGGACTTTCCCCAGGGAGCCGCCAGCATCAGGCCCTGGGCTTTTGCAATCTGAGCCGGTGTGTACACCAGCTGGACAGTGCTGTCGTTATGCAATAATCTTCGATGGATAATAATCTGTGATGGATTGAATCCAGTGGCTGTGTTTAATCATTCATTAGTCCTTAATTTTAGTAGCAAGTTGTTATAGAAACAAACTTTGTTTTCCCAACCTCTATACATCTCAAAGTACCCTTTGCGCTTGCCGCTATATTTTTGTTTCTTTGCAAATATTTGGACACTTCTGTACAAACACCCATTTAGAAATCAACCCCGTGACCTTGAGGAAACTTTTGACATCAACAGAATTAAATGATGTTTTCCTTAACTCTTGCTATTCCTCCAGCTGTCTTTTGACAGCTCTTTTCTAAACAGAAATCATGTCACTACAGGAAAGAGGCCCTGACATTTTCCTGACCGAGGCACCTTTAATAATTTATTATCACCAAATATCCCAATATTGTGGAACTGAAAGATCAGGACATTTAACGATATGTTTATCGCTAACTCCTCAGTGAAATGAATCATTTATTGTTTTGTGCCATTTTCAAGAGAAAGAAAAAATGGCCCAAAGTCACAGCAGAGGTATATGTATATTTAATATTTTTTTACTGCATGTGCATTAGAAATCAATATTTATTCCTCAGGAAAATAGGATAATGTAAGAGCAGATTGGCTGATACAAAGGACAATGATGTGTCTTTTGGAGAGGCAGAGCAACCACAAGTGGCAGACTCAATGTTGTTTGGAGAGTGGTGAACGAAGGTTTTCTGAAGCATGTATACCCTCATCACCAAGGTCACCTGCCACTTTATATTACCTACAGGATAGAAACTTTGGTTTTGCAATATAAACAGCATCACATGATGGTGGAAAACACTACACCCACAAGCTGTAAGCCCAGTGAACACTGATGGACAAATTATTTCATCTTGAAATATTTCATATTTCATTTTCAAAATTGGCTCTCATTCTCGATTTACAAGGTAACTTTCCAATTTATATTGCCATGTAGTCTCAGTTGGCTTCACCTGAATCATCCCACAAGGACTTTAAGGTTTCTGTTGTTTTCATTGGCCTTAAGGTTTTTTTTTTTAAAGATTTATTTACTGATTGATTGATTGATTTGAGAGAGAGACAGCATGAGTGGTGGTGGGGGGGGTGCAGAGGGAGAAGTGGACTCCCTGCTGAGCAGGGAGCCTGATGTGGGGTTTGGTCCTTGATTCCAGGATCATGAGCTGGGCCTAAGCAGATGCTTAACCAACTGAAACACCCAGGTTCCCTGGCCTGAAGGATTTAAATCTCTGGTTCAAGGAGATCATCCCTGGGCACTGTCACCCATTCAATCTGCATCATGATGCATCTGGGGAAGCCAAGGTAAGCACTGACGAACAAATAATTCACTGAATGAAAGACAGGCCTTTCCGTCGAAGGAGCTTTCCATGCTTGGTGACAGGACGGTAGGCATGCCTGTTACCGAGAGGTTCTCTTCATACCAGTTGGGACTGAAGATAGTGGCAATGTCATTGGCGAAGCTGTTCTGTCATGGGAGGAGCCCTGGGTGGGCTAGGAAATAAGGATCAGAACCTGGGGCCTCTCAGCCAGGCTCCCATGTGTGTTGTCTTTGAGATAATTCCTTGTTGTGTCAGCCCCACATTTCTTCTCACAGAGACTCCGGCTTACCAGAGACGTCTCAAGACCTAACAGATATGGGCTCTGAAGGGCTCTCAGAAGGAAAGGTGGAGTGCAGCCCTCTAACAGGGGCTCTGTTTGGTTTCAGCTCATTCTGTTGTGATGCACCAAGAGCCACCAGCCCCATGTCCTCCCCTCCTGTTAGGACATCACCCAGCCCTCCCCACCCAGCTTCCAAGCTGAGCCTGGGCCAATGGGCACAACTCTTTCCTTTCAGAGAGGTTGTATCGATGGCCTCAAAGAAACCAGGAGAAGGAATGAATCCAAGTTTCTGACTCCCAGAAGAAAACAAGCCTCTAAAATATACATATATCTTGAAACTCTGTGTTGTAGATTAAAAATACTGCCAGTCGGTGTGGGGCACTCAGGAAAGCAAGGGTCGTGTGATGACCAGGAATGAAGGGGGCAGAGTGGGCATTTGCTTGCTGATTCTGGCAGTCTTGTGGGACTCCCAGAGGTGACGTGATGAGCTGGGGAAAGCCATTTCGCCCAGGACTGGACAGCTGGCCCCATCATCAACTGCGGACACTCCCTGGTCATGTCACTCAGGTCCTAGAGCTAGTGATCCTGTCTGTGTATGTAAATGTGATACCCACCTTGGAGGAGTGTGTGTGTGTGTGTGTGTTTGTGTGTGTGTGTAGTGAGAGAGGGTTGGTAGATTGCTAGCAGGCATTCTTGCAAAAATATCCTAGAGAGATGGGTAAAGGTCAGCAACAGCGACCCCACCATATAAGAAACTTTCAGCATCTCAAAAAAATCCACCCTGCTCTACGGTGAGCTGCTGATCCTTTAATGATATAGTTGCTCATCCTTTGAGCTCTGTGTTACTTTGCCTTGACCAGTTCTAGTTGTGCAAAAACAAACATTTCCTGGGATCTGATGTGTCCCCGGCTCTGTATTGGGTCCTGAGACCACACTGCCCAAGGGAGTTTTTGCTCATAAGGTGGCAGGTAAGGAAATTTCACCGTGCCTTGTGTTCTGTTTCCTCCTCCCATCCAAAAACCACAGGAAGCATCTTTTCCCAAAGTCTGTTGTTGGGTATTTTAGTTTTGTTCCTGTTCCTTAGATTTTCAAAAAAAATGTCTTAACGTCAAATTTCAGGAGCTGGTTATACAACTGTCTGTTTCTCTGTAAAGGCTTCTTTCTTCTTTTATTTGATCCCATGATTTGATTGTTCCTCTAAAGTGAGGATTTCCTTTCTATCCGTCAAGGATTTTCCTTCATTTGTTCTGAGAGATGCTTCTTCTATTGTGTATCTAAGAGAGAGTGAAGTGACACCAAGATTCCTGGTCCACCAAGGATTTTCTTCCATCCATGGCCCAGTCTCCATGTCTGCTTCCCACTGAGTTACCCTATCTGGGCTCCCTGTGCACTTGACTTTCCTTCTGGCTATTTTTCTTTGTTCATGACTTTGCCAGTTTACCACCATGCTCTGCTTCATGTCATGGGGAATCCTTTCTGTCCCGGTCCCTTCTAGTAATTATTTTGCATTTATTCACCAGTGATGGCTACCTCATCATGACAGTGCCTTCTTCTTAGTAACCTTGACTCACCTGTTTTATAGCTGGAGTAAACTCAGTCCCAAAGGCCTCGGCAAGTACACAGGGATCTTTATGCAGATTAAATCAAACACTGTTTGTGAAGCAATAAGCACCATGTTAGTCCTTTATATCATCTTTATGTGGCGTGTTTCTGAATTCCAAGTCAACTGGTCCCAGTGCTCAAGCAGACTTTCTCATGGGCTCTCTGGACTGGGGACAAGGGATCTGTACTCACTGAGAGGAGGGATTTGGGCATTAAGCTGTCTTCCCAGGATCTCAGTCTGGCTCTGTCACTAAATAGCTTTGTGGCCTAGAGATAGTTACTTAATCTCTCCATGCCTCAGTTTCCTGCTCTGTAGCTTCTGAGAGTAACTTCTCTACAAGGATAATTTATGTAAACCTCTTTGCCAAGTGACTGCTATGCAGTACATGCTCAGTGTGTTTAACTCCACATCTCATAAGCAGAGTTATGGTAACTATAAGACACTGTTTAAAAGTGAGTTGTTGTTTTTTTTTTTTAATCAGATGTGAATGAATTTTTTCCCCAAAATACATGCCAACCATGAAAATGGTAATACCTACAGGTAAGCACTCAACTCAGTGAGTTAAAAATATTTGCAAAAAATATATTATATGCAAGACATAGACCCCTGGAAAAGTAAAAGTGCATTAGTCAGTATCTTTTTCCTTAAACAGTTTCCTATTTATTCGGGGGAAATTAGCCATTCAGATTAAAATAGAAGAAACAGTGCAGAGCAGGACAGGAGGAGGACCAAATTGTTGGCCGTATCATGCTGTATTACAGCATAAATGTGGGAGTGACAAAGCCTTCTGGAAAAAAGTTCCTCACTACGTGGATTTTTCTGTTCTCTCTCTCTCTCTCTCTCTCTCTCTCTCTGATTCTCCAACAAGTGACCACTTTAGGGTCCATGGATAGCCTTCTCTAAGAATCTCAAAGTTACGATGCAATGTCCAAGCTGAGGGGCGTGTGATTTCCTAAGACCATTTTTAAATGACTTTTTATTGAGAAAATGTTCACACACACAAAATAGATTAGAAAAATGAATTCCCACAGACCCACCAGACAGACTCACCCATCACCACGATGTTGTCACATCTGCCTCCTGTCTCCCTCTCCTCCCCTTAACTGATGTGTTTGAAAACAAGTCCCCCCCCCCCACCAGGCATCATGCCATCTGATTTTTACCCACCTTGTCATGCAAGAGGCCACTGGTGCCACGGGATGCAAAAGTATCATAGGTTTTCGTGAGGGAAGACTTGCAGGGAGGGGAGCAGCAGACAGCCTACTAGATACCCTGCTCCTGATATTCTGTGACATAAGCCAGCTATTGATTGATATTCTGTGCCCACCATGGCCAAAATGCAGCAGAAGGGGCCCTTCTGGACATGCAGGCTGGGAGTTTGGGGCCATAGGAGGAGGTAGGGACACCTGGTTTCTTTAAATAATTAGAAATACTTCAAGAAAACTCCAGGCCCAGGGATGATGTTGGAGTGCATGCTGGGGCTGGGGACCAGCCTTACCTGGGCAGAAGTGCCCATGTCACCCCAATGCCTGGCTATCCCTCTGCCGATCGGCTCACTCGCCCAGCCAAGCTAGTGAGGGTACCCTCGTGGGGAAGGAGATGAGTCCAGTTTTGCTTCTCACTGTGTCTCTAAAAAATCAGGGCATTTTTCTTAGAGAACCACAATGCCCTTATGACACTAACCCAGAGAACTGTAATTCTATGACTTATCTAATGCCCCGTCCGTCATTGAATTCCCCAGTTAAGCATCTTTTAAACTGAGAGTTGTAACTTGTTTGTGGGGCATAAAATCAATTTAGTGCTTCAGTGTCATTAAAAAGAGAAAGTATAAAATATCAGAGTATTTCACAAATACTAAGGGAAAATTTTTTTATTCATATGTTTCAGTCTCATGTGTAAGTGTCCTAGGCTCAAACAACAGCAATTTAGGGAATATTCATACTAGTCCCTCTGTCCCTACTTTAATGCATCCTGTCTTGCCAACTAATATTGTAGCTCAATCTTTTAACATGATCAAAGGGTACTGACCCTTCCCCTAATGCACTCAGTACCTGGTATTCTATAAGAAAATAAGTTATTATGTCATGACATCAACAGTTGATGAAGTGGTGAAGAGTTCACGTCAAGAGGGTCCAATCATGGCCCATGCTGTTTCAATTTTCAGGAATTAGGATGTTGTTAACATTCACTTCTTTCGGGGATCCCTGGGTGGCGCAGTGGTTTGGCGCCTGCCTTTGGCCCAGGGCCCGATCCTGGAGATGCGGGATCGAATCCCACATCGGGCTCCTGGTGCGTGGAGCCTGCTTCTCCCTCTGCCTGTGTCTCTGCCTCTCTCTCTCTCTGTGTGTGTGACTATCATAAATAAATAAAAATTGAAAAAATAAAAAAAAAAAACATTCACTTCTTTCTAGTTCACCTAGAAGGGATTCTGAAGTAGTGTTGGGAGAGGCAGAGGTAGTGCAGCCACTCAAGCTTACAGCCTTGGGGATGGAAGCGAAAACAATATGGAAGGTGAAAGGTCAGGAGTTCCACACCCAGCCTCATTTTGGATTCCCACAGACCGTGAGATTGCAGAATTGGACTATAGCCAGAAAGAATTCAGCCCCTGCTCTAAGTATGACTTAAACGACCATTGAAGTTAAGACATTTCCTTCCTCAGTAGTATTTTCCAGAATCCAAAAATGAGGCGAGGTTTACTGTATTAGTGGCCTGCGGCTGCTATAACCAGAGTGCCATACAAGGGGTGGCTTAACCCAACAGACATGCACTCTTCCGCAGTTCTGGAGGTTGTCGGTGAAAAATCAAGTTATCTGCAAGGCCCTGCTCCCCACAAAAGGAGGAGATTTTTTTTGCCTCTTCCAGCTCAGGTGGCCTCAGGCATTCCTTGGCTTGTGGTCGCTTCACTCCAATCTCTGCTTCTGGCTTCCATGTCCTTCTGTGTGCATCCGTGTGTCTCTCCGTGCCCTCTGCTATCTCATAAGGACATGAGTCATTGAACTTAGGCCCACCTGGCCCATAGGAACTCAGAGCAATCCCTAACTAATCACATAAGATCTACAAAGATCTTATTTTCAGATAAGGTCATGTTCTGAAATTCTGTGTGAATGCGAATCCAGGGGAAGGGGAACACCATTCAACCCACTACAGTCATGGATGGAAACTTCTAGGTGATAATGAAGGCTTTGAGCATTGATCCTGTAAGTGTCTCAAATGACCTCTCTGGACTAATGTATCAACGAGAAAATTTAATTTAAGTAGTCTGGGGTGAGGCTTCGGCATCAGTATTTTCCTGACTCTCCAGATGATTCTCACATGAGCCAAGTATGAGAATTGCTGAGTTTTTAAGGAGCCTTTCAGTTGAGTTTGGGCATCTAAGATTTTTTCCTGTACATTGGTACTGAGACACTGCGTGTCTCCTGCCTGGGTTTCTAAACTCTTAGGCTTTTATAAAGCAGAACATTTTCTGCCTCTCATTCATCCCTCCAGCTGTGCGTGACTTGGGACAATAGATTCAGAAGCTGGTTATAACATCCAAAACTTATAACTGAAGAAAAATAAAGATAATAGGTAAAGAATGGTTCATTCTTTTTTCCAGACTGGCTTTCACTATGAAAGTGTCACACTAAACTGTGTTCGTAAAACAGCATTCAGATTTTCATTAAGAACTTTTTTGACAAGCTGTTAATACAGTAGTATTTATGAAACAGTAGGAACCTATGTTGGAGTGACAATTTGCTCTGCTTGCAAGTGTGTAAAAAACCCTGGAAGTAAATGGAGAAAAGAATCTTCAAGCCGTTTGAAAAATACCCACAATATATTCCTTGGTAAAATGTTCTCTTAAACGTACAATTTATAGCTCACCTCATTCTTTAGACAAATTTTTATCATGGTTAAAGATTATTTTCACTCAGGGGACTTCAGGATTTTTGTGGCTGTCCTTCGCTAAACTGGGTTTAATCCACTTTGATGCCAGAGCATCTAGATTAAAAGTTAAACATATAGACAATAATCTTTTTATCTTATGCAGTGTCACCGAGGATCAGTTCTGTTTCAATATTTAATATTTAATTTAGCCCAATGAAAGGAAATTTTGGAAACTGTAGCTACCGAAAGGTACAGAAACTTGAGGCTGAGACATCAGGTGAGTGCTAGAACAAACCACAAGCGAGATTGTTCTTGACGTGCCAGAGACGCTGGTCTGTTCTCCTGGCTGTGGAATGTCTCCCCTACATTGGATTACGGAGATCTGCAAATATATTGTAACTTTTCCCAATATTGCAAGAACTGGTGTTGTGAAGGAACAAAGAAAAGCCTGCCTGCACACGGTAACATACAGTGAGTCTGAGAAAGTCTGGATTTGGATTCAGGTGCGGAAAGTTCAGTGGTTCTCTAAATTGGCTACAGGGCTTCATAAAACCTGGGAAACACAGATGTGTCTTTATGTCAGCTTTTCAGACCATCTGCTGTGCTTACAAGATTTCCTTCACTTTCTTTATTTGTCATTTGCATTCATCTTATGTTTAGACCACAATGACTCCAGCTTCTACTGATATGATCTCTGCTGTAAAAGCTCATTCCTGGTCATGAAGAATAAAATGCTAAATGTCTTCCTTTATGATATGTTCCGTCTGGGGTTCTTGCAGACTGAACTGCATATTAAGTACCGTCTACCTGCAGCCTACTCCTGGCGGGCTCCATCCCCCTGTTACCATCAGGAAGCAGCGAGGTGCTACCTACTTAACAGCTCTGCTCTTGGAAGCACCTGAGACCTCTCTAAGCTGAGGATTCTAATTTTAATGTATGAACTTTGCCCTTTTCATCTGTCAGTGGTGAAATAAGGAATCATCGTGCAGGTTAATCTTTTTTTCTGGGGAGAAAACATTGCTGATTTGGTCATGTTGGAGCTGGGGGCAAATATGGACATCCCAGTGTAGGGTACTAACCTACTTAATTCCCTCAACATCCTTCCATTAGACATCATGAAACCCCTGAAAATGTACATCTTGACTCCGTGTCCAGATGCATAGGCTAAGGGAGGACCAGATGAACAAAGGATTTGTTGCAGATTGTGTCATTGCGAGCAGGTGGCGGACACAAGGAACAGTGTCTGCTTTCATCCATGGAGCAAGTTGAAAATACACCTGTCTTATGATGCAATCCAGCTCCTAAAACAAATCCAAGGACTTGATTCTCCTCAGCCTCTGAAGCTAAATTTGGAGAAAATATTTTACTTTAGAAACAGGATAACAAGAACTAAAGGAAATACTGGCTTTAGATTTCAGACTGTGAGCAAGAAAAATGCCTTTCTTGTCATCTTCATCATTTTAATTGGTATTGTTGGTTGCTATATAAATTCTTTTCATGGCTGAGTGAATTGGAGGTATTAGTACTGGCTTGCTCCTTTTTCTTAGATGCAGAGGACAGTGCCATGCCTGGGTTGATGTGGGGTTTGGAACAAGAGTGCAAGTTTGCTTAAGAAGCCAGAGAAGGATTTTAAATTCTTTGGCTCCAATCAAAAGAGCGAGGAAAGCAGGGATCAGTGCATCCTCTTGTGGACTTCATTTGGGAATTGTGTGGGAGGGAAATGGGATTCCCATTGGCCCGAGCAGCTCTGTGTGGGGAGCCCTAACCCGGCAGGTGCTTCAAAATGAATACTGATTTGTAGCAGAATTAGCAGAATCGTTGGCATATTTTTTTTGATGGCTTAGTAGCTAAAGCCAACCATCCAACTAACCAACCAACCTACCAATCAATCCAAGCTCTTCTGTTCTCTGCCGTTGACACAGTCATCACAGATGATGATCGCCATTAGCTGCATCGTATGAAACCAAAACACGGTAACACAAAAAGTAAAGGACCGTTATAGGTTCTCACTCATATGTGGAATTTAAGAAAAAAACAGAGGATCATGGGAGAAGAGACAGAAAAATAAAACAAGACAAAATAAGGGAAGGAGACAAATCATGAAAGACTTAATAATAGGAAACAAACTGAAGGTTTCTGGAGGGGAAAGGGGGGGGATGGAGTAATTGTGTGATGGGCATTAAGGAGGGCACGTGATGTGATGAGCACGGGGTGTTATATAACTGGTGAATCACTGACCTCTACCTCTAAACTAATAATACATTATATGCTAATTAATTGAATTTAAATAAAAATTTTAATTAAAAAATAAAGTAACAAACAAACAAAGGACAAGCTGCCTGCTGAACGAGTCGACTCCTTGAGGCAAGCATGGGAACTGGTTACATGTGGATCAGCATAAGTCTCAAGGATTAGTGGAATTATTAAGGAATGGAGATAGGGAAATGTGTGAATTTATAGCTTTCCTTTGTTTAATAAGTTCATGTAATATACTTCATTATATTTACATTTTTGTCTAAGGATAGAGGCATAAGGGGAAGCGGAATTAAGTGGGATTGCTTAGGTGAGGTGAAGTGAGGATTTCAGAAAACCATAAAGCAGATGGAGAGTTAGAAAGTAGACCAAGAAGGAGGAGGGTGAGCATCAGGAGACCCATCAAGTTGCAAAAGTGCTTCACACCTGAAGACCAGAATATAATCAGAACAATTTGCAGAACAAACCCTCAGGTTGGTAAGTCTTGGAAAACGATGGTAGATGGCATAGGTTTCCTTTAGTAAATAGAAGCCAGGCAGAGGAGTATATCAACTTGAGAGGGTAGATATATAAGGTGGGGATGTGGAGATATGAGTTGATCTTATATGAATTAGGAAAGAGTGAAAGAACAAGACTGAAGTTCCTGAATTGGAGGGCTGTCTGCTGAAAGCCACACCCAAGGTCTATACCCAACTGCATCAAAGACTTAACTCCAGGATGCGAGGCTGGTTCTTTAGCCACTACAGTCACACACTGTGGGACACGACCAATGGGCCCTTGAACCATTTTACCAAGGGCTCCTTGAACCATTTCCCACCAGAGAGGTTGGACTAAACTAAACATTCCACAGCCAGTTCCTTAGACCAGGATTGGGGTTTGAGAGACCTCCCTAAATAATACGCCTCTTCCCCATGTGAGTTCTAAATAATTGCAAAAGAAAATGAAAGACTCAAGCAGATGCAAGTTCTCAACATGATCTTCATTACTAGGAAAGCTAATACAATTGGAGAATGTGGCTTCTATGTGCAGGTCAGTGGGTTTCCTAACATTAACCCTGTTGAAATAGATTGACCTCTGGAGTCCTACTTACCTCTCACTGAGAGAAGATACGCTCTCTGCGGGCAGGTTCCTCCCAAGAAAAGAGCTGGGGAAGGCTTTCCAGTTTCTCTTCCCAGCCCCACTCCCATACTGTTACCCTCCTTCTCCAAGAATGATTGAGGGCCCAGCATGGGGCCAGAATGAATGAATGGTGCATGAATGGTGCCCCTCCCTAAGGAATGCAGAAGGACTGGGGGAAAAGCACTCCCTCCACCAACAAAAATCTGCTAGCTTTTCAATTGAGAAAAAAAACATAATTTACTTCTTGGTAATCTAGAGTTGATTCACTGAAAGCTTCCCTCAAATTCCTCCTTCACTCCCGTGAAGAATCGTAAGGACCAAATAGATTGTACTGGATTATTTGAATCTACAAACTCTGGAATATGGGTAGATAGATGGGTGTTGAGGTCTTTAGGCCAAGGTCTAAGGGTAAGTTGTGTGATGTCCGCAGAATAACCTGTTGATGCCTGTGTTCATTGTTGATATTTTATTTGTATAGTGTCACCTGTAGAATTGCTTCTCCAGGCCAAAGACCCTCAGAGGACATATGGAGGGGTGTCAGAGGGCCTATGAATTTCATGGAATGATTTGCAAAGTATTGTGTGTGCTATTCTGGGAGAAGATGTCCAGTGTTTTCATCTGATTCCTAACTGACCTAATATGTCCAAAACAGGGCAGAAACACCACTAAGAAGAGGACAACACAAGCCCCAGGACTGAGGTGATGAGGTGATGTCTGCCAGGAGGGATGCTTGAGATGCAGGCAACAGGCAAGCCCCCCAATCCTCTGCATACTGCTGGCTGAGCCCCGAGGGCTAGCTCTCTGAGGTCTGACCATACACAGATATGGGTTCATTACATGTGGCAGGTTGTGTGCATGAATTTTTTAAATGTGAGATTGCAGCGCCTGCCTCCTTTGCCTGTCCTAGGAATTTTCATAATTGGTTTTCCAGAATTTTGGTGCCCGGGTAGTTATTTAGAAGCTAGCACTTGTGACTTTCTGGGATACGTGCTGTGGCCCTTGCTGTTTTACAGGAAGTGGGATCCAAGGACTGGAGCTGGAAATCAAGTGGAGGGTCACTGAAAACTCACAGCCCCCCTTGTGAGATTGCAAGGCCCGTGGGGTGCTGCCACCCAGAGACTCTTGTGAAGAGCATCCCAGCCACCAGAGAGGCCACATGCTTCTCTCCTCCTTCAGTGGCTGCCAGCCACTGCCATTCCAGGAAACCTCCTGAAAAAATTTCGTCGTGCCTTTCCACCTCACGCTGTCTTCTTTTTCTATGTTTCCTGGACTCTGTGTCTCTGTTGCTCCCTCTCCTCTCTCTCCTGCAGAAGGCTCAGCCCTGTCCTTGAGGTACATCCTCCCAGCCCCTTCCTGGGAAGTGAGGGGCCCCCGGGCGCCACCAACAGCAGAGAACCCAGCAGGAGACAAACTGCTAATCTCCTGTGTCTATGTCCTAGTCATGATGGGCGGTGGTGACCAAGCAGGATCACATGTCCAAAGTGCTGAAGACGGGTACACACACAGTGAGCAGTGCATGCTTTCGCTTCATGGACAGTGTCATCTCTCTGTGTCCGCACATGGCACATGGGCAGGTTGCTCTGGTCTCTTCTTTTCAGGCCACCAGTCCTGCCATGGCGTCCCCATGCTCAGGACCTCCCCTAAACCTAATCAACTACTTACTAAGCAAAGCCCCACCTCCAGGCCTTCCACATATGAATTTGAGGAGATGTGAACATTCGCTACATAACAATCCCATGGTTGTGGTTGTGGTTGTGGTTGTTGGTATCCCTGTTCTGTGTCACACACCGTTCTGGGCACCGAGCACGTACCACAGAACAAGGTAGATACACTCCCTGCCCTCCGGGGTTTTACAACCTACTGGATTTGTGTGTGTGTTGGACAAGTTTGTTGGATCAAGGGGTGAGTGAGCTCTGGGAGCGGTGGTACTGTGATGTCCTCCACCTGGGGACACTGGTAGAAATGACCCAAGGGAAGTGGTCAGTGGGCTGACCTTTGGACCCAGGAAGCTCCAGTGGCAGCTGCAGGTGGAGCTAGTTGTGACACATCTCTTGCTAAGCCACCAGGTGCCCCATTGGTGTGTTGTGGACTGTGCCACAATGCTTATGTGACCTGTGCACCCAGACACTCGCAGAGCTGCCACCATTTATCTATCTGATGGCCGCTTGCTTGCTCCTTTGCACATATGCTTTCAGTTAACTCTCATAGAGATGATGTGAGGTAGGTGTCACCCTTGCCAGTTTGTAGATGGGGGACCAGGGAGCCCGAGAGGTTAACCGGCTGGCCCAAGAGGACATGGCTTACAATCGATGATGGTGGTTTCCTAAACGAGATCTCCCCAGCTTCCCAGCTGTGCACTTCTCAGAGTACTGAGTTTAAGTTCTGAAGAATATATTTTTTAAATCACATCTTTTAAAAAAAAATTAAAAGGTTTTATTTATTTATTTGAGAGAGAGCGACAGTGTGCAGGAGGGAGAGGGAGAGAGAATCTGAAACAGATTCCACTCTGAGCTGAGGGCCGGATACGGGGCTTGATCCCCTGACTTTGAGATCACGAGCTGAGCTGAAACCCAGAGTAGGATGTTTCACAGACTGAGCCACCCGGATGCCCTTAAGTTCTTCAGAATATTTTAAACAATCAGCTCAGTGGGAAGCTCCCTCCTGAGTGGGCTCAACCCTTGACACTCAGCTCGCATGTGCCCAGGCTGCTCGAATGATAATCTCGTTAGAAGCATAGTTGGCAGCAATGAGCTCAGACCCATCTGCACGACAAGGGTAATCATCATTGAAGATTCTTTGCTAAGACATAGTAGAGAGCAAAGCCCTACAGTGTGTGTGTGCATGCACACGCGCACATGCCCATGCCCACACCCACACACATACAGGGCCTGGCAGAGACAGAAAACACACATCTGATTACTAGATGGTTTCTGGGGATGTGCCAATAGATGATTCTTGGAAGTGGAAAGAAGGGGACGAGGGCCAGCAGGCCCTGGACACATGCCTGCTGACACCAGTGTTGGCCCATGCCCGGTGGGTGCAGCCCATAGGAGAGTGCAGCCGTCAGAAGAAAGGACTCCTGCTAGCTCCTGGGCTGGACTCTTTGCTGAGCTGGCACCTGCCAACTCAGTTTTTGGTGGTTACAGCGGAGTCCTGGATCCTCTGATGGCTTAAAATCCTCCCAGAGCAGCCCCTGTGAAGGGAGCGTCAGCAGAGGTCATAGGCATTATCACTAAGATTAGATCATATGTGCTTGCTACGTTTCCTTAAGCCACACGTTTAGAATTCTCATGGCTACAGATTTCCCTGGAAGGAACTCAGTGTCTGGGTTTGGAAGATAAGACCAGCTTAGGGCAGTGAAATGTCTAGCTGTGCCTGTAAGAGACAGCGAGGTGTTCCAGAATTGAAGGCCTCGCTTCCTCTCTGTCCAGGTCCTTTTGTCCAGCAGGGCCTTCATCGGCTGTGCACTCCTCAGCACAGAAGCCCAACAGCAGCATCTAGAAGGGGGTCTCCTGTCTCCATCCCTATCATCTGCCTGGATCAGGGCTTCCCTCAGCTCTACAGAGAAAAAAGGAGCAAATGTGTATCTATAGTCCTCAATGTATATTTAGAATGTGAAGCAAATGCAGAGGTGAGCAAGGCACTCAGGGATGGCTGGGATTCCTCTGAGGCAGTTCCTTAAAGCACTTAGATTGCTCACCTCCTTCAGGCACGTGTCTTGTTCACGCAGCTAAAGAGAACTTGCTGTTTGGCAGATGGAACAGTGTCTCCCCAAATTCATGCCTACTCAAAATTTCAGAATGTGACCTTATTTGGCAGTAGGGTCTTTGCAGATATAAGGGCTTATTGAGGACATGGGTCAGAACAGGCAGTAGAGAAGGCACATGGAAACTAGGAGCTGGGAATGTAGGAAACTCACCTGTTCCAGGATCATGTTCAGGGTCATGCTTTGTGATACGCCAAACAGACTGGGAGGAATTAGTGGTTGACCTAGGGGTAGTGAAGAAGCTGGAGCTCCTACAGAAAGGATGTGCCAAAGGATGGTGATGGCCATGGGGAATGGGGGAGTCCCCATGCACCGCATTTCAGACATGCCCCAGTGACTGTCCCCGGCCCCCTTCAGAGCTTGGGGGAGCTTGGCAGGGATGGCTGAGTCCCTCTAAAAGGCTGCCTCTTGGCACTGCCACAAAATCCAGAAATCCTGTTCTGGAGCACCTCCTTGACCTTCAGAATCAGGGGAGCCTCTTAAATCAGCGTAGCCACACAGTCTGGGATGAAGCAAGCACATGGCCTGGCAATGTACTGTGCGGCATGGTTTTGGGGGAAGGACACTCAGAGGACAAGTGATTCATCCACAGACCTCAGACAATTTGGTCCCCTCAGAAAGCCTGAAGAGAAAATAAAATGACATCAGGGGAAAATGAGAGGCATGTGTGCCCAGGGAGACTCTTCTTGCCAGAGAGCTAAGGTCTTCAGTAAGAAATGGGGAAATGGATTGAAAATGGGGATGAATCATCTTCAGTGAGAGTCCCAGGAAATTGGTTTGTAGTTGCACAGAGGAAATGGCCCCAGGAAATGACTACAATAAAGGCTCTGATATAAAAAATGTATTTTCTGTGTGTGTGTGTGTGTGTGTGTGCATGTGGATTTTGAGCTTCCAATGCTGATGAAGAGTTGGTCATGGTTCTATGATGTCTAATACTGGGTGTGACACTGGAACACAAGTCAGTGGCCCTTTGGGGCTCATCATATTCAGAAAGTTCTTTGAGGATCCCCAAAGCCGAGGATTGGTGTCTTGAAGCATTGTCTTCTAAGGCCCGTCCATAATGGGGCTGATCTCTGCATGAACTAGAGATAAAGACACTTCTTCTAGTTCCACACTAATTAATTATACTCCTGCTAAGACTTTTCTCTCTCTCTCTCTGCATTTGCTTCATGTCCTGAAGGCGTCCTGTCCTTCCACCTTTAAGACCACAGGTCATTTTAAAAGTGAGTTTCCTCCATCAGAGAATATTTAAGCATCACTGGATCTAGCTTCTGAGGATTTCTAATTATCTTCGATCGCTTTTGAGGAAGATAGACTATGTTTTTGAATATCACGGAGCAACCGGTAGGAGGCATTTATCAAAGGGCTTTACCAAATTAATTTATCGAAGTAGCTTTCCATCCATTTTTAAAACAAGTTTTTTATTCAAATATCACACGGGAAAATACATAAATTGTGCATGGACAGTTTGATGAATTTTCACAAAGTCAACAGCTCTGATGTGCCCAGATAAGAGGATGAGTAGGAACAGCACACCAGACCCCCTCTGTCCTCTCTGGGTGACATGCACTTCCTGCAGCCTGTTTTAAAAAAAAAAAAAACAAAAAACAAAATTCTCCTACTCTTATCACCAAGTGGTTTTGCTGAATTTCATTTATTTATTTATTTATTTATTTATTTATTTATTTATTTTAGTTTTGCTGAATTTTAAACTTTATATAGGTGGATTCACAAAGCGTGTGTTCTTCTCTGTCTGGCTTCTTTCTTTCAACTCTACATTTGCGATATTCTTTCTAATTTGTTGCGTTTCTGTGAGTTGCTGTATTTTTCTACATGAGTCCCTTTCATGACTCTCCTACTATTTATTCACCTTTGCTGTTGATGAACTTGTAGACTGTTAACCGTCTGGGGCTACTGTGAATAGTGTTTCCAAGAACTTTCTCCAACAGATCTTTGGGGGCACAAATACACATTTGTATTCCTAGGAGAGGGGTTGCTGGATCTTAGCATAGGCAGAGGTTTATCAATAATGACACATTTCCAATATGGCTGTAGAGTTCTAGCTGCCCTATGTTGTCACCAGGGAACGGTTCTATTGCTTTGCCGTATTATTTTTTAAAACATTTTATTTATTTATTCATGAGAGACACAGGCAGAGGGAGAAGCAGGCTCCTAGCGAGGAGCCCAATGAGGGACTTGATCCCAGGACCCCGGGGTCATGCCCTGAGCCAAAGGCAGATACTCAACCGCTGAACCCCCAGGTGCCCTGCTTTGTCATGTTAAACCTAGCAACTCTAGTGAATGTGTATTTCATTGGGGGTTTCACTTGCATTTCCTTGATGATAAATTATTTTGATGATGTTTTTAATACACTTATTGGGTATCTTGGTAAAATGTCTATTCAAGTATTTTGCCTTTAAAAAAACCTGGAATGACTGTCTTATCTATTTACTTGTAGGAATTACTTTGCATATTCTAGATTCAAGTCTTCGTTGAATATATGGATTGCAAATATCTTTTCCCACTCCATGGTTTTCCTTTTAACACTCTTAATGTTTTTCAGTGAATAGACTTTCTTCATTTTAATGCAATCCAACATATCAATCTTTCCTTTATCCCCAGGGCTGTTATATAATATAATAAAGAACAGTTCATCTCTTTTCCCTTACTTTCCCCAAATCCATCACTCTGGAAAATATAGAAAAGTCCCTTCTTCAAATTCTTAGTAATATATGTGACTCCCATTTGGCTTAAAGAGGGACTGATCCAAGCCAAAACTGATGAAAGCCAAGCAAAGGCACTAAATACAAGTGACAACAAGCTTCATTTTGCTGCAGTAAAGGAGGCAACCATGTAGTATCAGAGGGAAGTGGGGGCCAGACACTAATCAAATGGGGTCCATGCCTTTTGAAAACCATGAACATTTTGCATAGGTGAGATGGGATTTAAATGGATATGAATGGTTACCCAGAAAGCAAAAAATGGAACTAGTTCAAGGATAAGGTGGGAATGAGAGGAATGGAATGAGTTTGGGAAAGTGTCCTCTTTTGCCTCAATAGAGAACTATTTCCCTGCGTGAGCCACCATCCGCCCGCCTGCATGCGTGGGTCCCTGGGCACACAGCCTGACTCGGGAGGCAGCCACAGCATGATGGAGGGCACCAACTCATTGGCATTCAATTTGCGTGAGTCTTTTTACTGTGTCCTTATTATTCTATTTTCCACTTCCCTCAGCAATACTCCTTCCCACACACACACACACGCTCGTCTCCCCAGAATGGATTTACATGAGCTGGATTTACTCCTCTGCACTTGGCACCCAACGGTTGCATAATACTCATGAGGAGGTGTTCTGTGTGGCCCTACCTGTGCTGCTACACCTTGTTGTTCCATCCAATCAAGAGACCAATCAACAGTTAGCAAGTACTTCCAATGTGGAAGGTACTGCAGGAGACTCAGATGCTGGTTACACCAGGTCCCTGAGCTAAGGCTGTTGTCTCTGACATCTGAACTTTCCCCCATTGCCTTGCATTTTCAAAGTATTTTAGTAGAGGTTACATTTTATACACAAAAAATGGAAAGTCAAGTGACGTAAAGCAACACATGACTAGTAATGGCAGAGTCATGATCAGAAATGAAGGATTCTTACCCAAGGTCTTTACTTCTGCTATTACACCTCTGACGATCCAGTGCTACATTGTGCCAATGTGATTGTGACCATTCTTGGCACCAACATCATGTTCCGTTCTAGGACAGGAGATGAGCTTTAAGCTTTCTTTTTGCTTCACATTGAGTGGATATTCTTGGTTCATATTACCTTTTATGAATGAAAATCTTAGATCATAAAATACTCCTGGATATAGTTGTTGGGCTTTATGCCTTCATTCAATATTTTCTGAATTATGTGCTTTTCTGAAGAAAAAAGGGATAGGAGGAGGAGAAACCCATGTGGCCATACCTCACCATCTCTGAAGCATCTGAAAGGGGATACAGCCCCAGTGTACTGTAGCGTGTACTAGTTTCTGCATCATGTGAGAATATGTCAGCTGTATTCTCAGTATGTTCAAGGGCCATGACTATCTGTTCAGGTGGTTGGTCATATTCTGCTGGTGAAATTGTCCTCTGGATGTTTTAACATGTTTTCAATCTGCATCCATACATCTATGTCTCTATTTCATCACTGTTAGGACTTAAAACCGGGGTTTCTGGGGCTAGATCTAGACCAGTTAAAGTTAATCCATAGCTCTGAGCATAATTTGCTGTGAAGTCCATCCCATTTCTTCCTCTAGTCGTCATCTCCACAACCAATGAATGTGGTCTACACAGCCACAGCGCTCAGGACAGATGCCCGCAGAGTGCTGGATGCTTCCCTTAATGTTCCTCCTAAGAACCCGCGCATGGGCCAAAGTACCTGGCTCTCTGTGACTGGTGCAGGCACCGCATGAAGAAATACCTTGGTCTCCACGAGTCCTCTGAGATCCACCCGAGTAACACAACTTAAAAAGCTCCCATTAGTAAAGTCAGGAAGACCACCTTTTCCTTCACAGTGACTACTTTGGCCATTTTTAGCAGCCCCAGTCTTCAACCCCGGGTTCTTGGATGTCTTTCCCTTAGGCCCCTGCCTTATCTTTTTGAGCACTGATGTTGACACTTAGAGTAGCTAAAATCAAGGCGAGATGAGCCTTATACAGCTTGTTATGCAGAACAAATAACCTAGATAGAGTATAACCTATGAAACTGAGGAGGTCATTTAAGTAATAAATTGTCAGTAATATACTCAGGGCATAGAGCAATTCTGTGCGATTTCAGACTCCAAACTGCAAAATGGTTATGGAGAATTCAAGATAAATTTGGCCACACGCTAGAGTCTTGGGTAATATAATCCTGACAACCGTGTACATGCCCCACATGGTTTTCAGGTGTTTCAATTTTGCCGGGTGGAGAATGATCAAAGGCCTGTTGATTGGGAAATAAAACCCACTTCAACTGTCCCAGAGGATGTGTGTACGGACGTAACATTTCCATTAGTTCCCCATGCCTTTGTCACTCAGGACACACTTTTTTCCCCCAAAATGCATATTTTGTCTGAAATTTCACACCCGGAGACACATTGTTTCTCATTAGGGTTTCTTTTAAAAACAAGACAGGGGTGAAACGGACCTCTTCATACACACTGGTCAGCCCCTGGGGAAGCCATCAGGAAGCTCACTGGTGACACCCCTCCGATGATACCTGTTTGGTGTGGTGCTGGCAAGAGGGGGCTGGATGCAGATCCAGGGTCTGACACTTGCCAGCTCTGTGACTCCGAGGAAGAACCTAAGCCTTTCTGGGCCTCCCATTTCCTCATCTGTAAAGAGGACACAAAACTGCCCACCCTGTAGAGGTGTTTTGAGGATTGAATCAGGGAATGAGCACCTCCATCATTCCTCGACATCCTAAGAGGTGAATCCATCCTGACAGTAACCTTAGCTATTATTAAACAGAACAGCAAGACTCTGAGACGGAAGGCAGGGCCAGTGATCCTGCCCTACTAGGTGGTGACAGTGACCTCTCTTGTTTCTTCCCATCACCGAAAAGGCAACAATGACAGCATGGGAATCCAAAGAGGGTGTTAAGGCCCAAGGCATGTTCACGGTGAGGAAGAGCAGTGACGAGCGGTCTCTCCTCTGACTTTGGTTCCTGAGCTCAATCATTTTCCTAACTTCACTTCAGTGCTTGTCACAATGTCTAAGAAAGGAAGGCAACTATTAGGTCACAGTCTTTTTGAATTTCACAAGCCAGCAAGTCACCCAAAGAGAAGGTGTTTGAGTATGTGTCACAGGTGTAGGTGGTTGGGGTTCTTCTCAGAGAGGGACACTGTTCTTGTCCTTGAACCTCTTGGACTTGCCATCTGCCAAATGAGCAGTTCACTGGGCACCCTGAGGACATCTCAGGATGCCCCAGACACCCTGGGTCTGTTCTCCACTCTGTCCCTGGTGGGTGCATACTCAACAAATGTATAGTGAGCTGACAAGATAGACAAAGTCCTTTGATTTCACTTATTTTGCCTTTTTTTTCCATATGTAAAATGAGGAAAATAACCCTGGCAAGTAAGACAATGGACAGCCCAACAGATCACCTCAGGGGTTTGGATGTAGGCTCTTCATGTTGGCTGCTGCACAAAGGCTATATTGTGTGATGTTTGTAAAACACCACAACACCGAAATCTGAGATCCAGGGAGATGTTGACATTTCCCACATCCAAATGCCTTTATCAGCAAACCTCCTTTGCATCATCACCTGTAGGTTTGCCCCTGAAGTACATGGCCATGGGGATTGTCCTTAGGGACATCTCCTAAAAATCTTTGCCAGCAGTGCCCAAATGTCAAGGAAAAAGAGCTTGCATTGCGCAGCCCCTGTTAGGCCATCACCCATATTTCATATTCTAAGTGTCATATCCTGCTCACCTCTGTCGGGGGTCAGTTCATGCAACTTCTGAGCAATTTCCTTTTGGTCACAAGTCATTAGCTCTCGAAATATGTGATTACTCCTGGCTGTCTTAAAATAACAGTGATACTAATATTGTCATGTAGGTTTTAATAGAGACATTATCTGTGTGTGTGTGCAGCCTTCGAGCCACAGCTCTGTTGCCCTTAATCTCTTCCTTCCTTAATTTGTTCATTTCTCAAAGGTTTCTTCGGTACAATTTATAACTGCCACAAGCAATTTACAAATAGCTCTGGGGTGGGGGGTGAAAAGAAAAGGCTGATATCTGGATACGACCACGTGATGCATGAAGTAGGATCTTATGATGTGCACTGTTTGTGTACATTACGTGAGGTGCTTTATAAGCTTGAGAAGAGAAATTAGTTTCAGAGTATGCTAGATTAGCAAACAATCAAAAATCATAGCTTCTATGCCTGGCTTCTACATTGCTTAACTCATTGATCCAAGAAACAGTCAGCAAAAATTCAACTGGACTGTTATCCCTTCATGAGAGCCTATTGGAGAATTTCCTGTCCCCTTTCTCATTGCCTCCTGCAGTATGGAATGGAGCAAGGATGATCATTGGGGACCCCAAATCTGCAGAGTGTGCCAACTCCCTGGAGCTAATATAATTCTGTTGCCCAAAGTCATGGCAGAATGGTATCATGGAGTTTTTCACTGTTATATTTTGATTATCTTTCCTAGAGTGGATACAGGGTATCCATCCCAGTGAGAAGTTATACCCCAGAAGGATGACAAATTCAAAGCTGGAATATGTTTCAGAGGTCAGTTACATTGTGATTGGGAAGCTGAGACCCATGATGTAGGTGACCTTCCCAAGGTCATTCAGCAGGGTAGTGAGAAAACCAGGAGGCGGCATTAAAACCTCTGAATTGTGAGCCACTCCACGAGGTTGCCTCTTTGTCCGGCGCTTTTATTCATTTTATAAACTTTCGAAATTTTTAATCAACTTTAGCCTGTAAGTAACTCTGCAGGATGGCGTGGCACAGTGTACAGTGATTAGAGAGATGGGGTTATGGGACTGGATGAGCTGAGTTTCAGGTTTGGTTCTGCGACTTCTTACCTCTGTGACTTATAGCAACTTAAAAATCTTCACACATCATTTGTCTGTAAAATGGGGCTTGTGAATGGTTTTATGCATGCTCAGCATGGTGCCTGGGATGCCTGATTTTTTTTTTAAGCTGGAATTTGTGGAGGGTATCAGACGAATAAGAAAATATCTTTCTAAAACATTTGTGTTGAGGGGTGCCTGGATGACTCAATTGGTTAAGCATCTGCCTTTGGCTCTCAGGTCATCTGCTGAGATCGAGTCCCGCCCTGGGCTCTCTGCTCAGTGGGGAGTCAGCTTCTCCCTCTCCCTCTCCCCACCCAGCGTGTGCTCTCTCTCCTGCTCTCTTTCTCTCAAATAAAAAAAAAATAACAAAATCTTTTAAAAAATCAATAAAATATTCACATTGAATAGACACAGCTTTTAAAGATCCATTTACCTCCCGGCTAGGTTGTACAGAGAGATACTGCATATCTCAAGTGTTGTCTTGAGGGCAAAACAATCTAAAACCAGATATTTCAAGCTCTAGTGCTTTGCATATCTACAAGTACCCACGTTCTTGCATGTTACCTACATCTGTAAATGCCCTTGTGGGATGGAGTTTGAGATGGAGCTGGGACCATGTATATGGGAGGCAGAAAGGTTGAAGAAATACATTCTGAGGTGAGATGTCCTGTTTTCAAGTCTCATCTCTGCTAATCACTACCAGTACAGCCTAGAACCTGTTACTTCATTCTAAGCCTCAGGTCGCCTGTGTAAAAATAAATGCAGCTAGTAATAGAATCCACCTTAGGGGATTATGGCGATAAAGAAGTGTTAGTAGGCGTAGAGCCTATCACTTGGCACCGGGCACATACTAAGTCCACCCAAAATGGTGACCATCAGTATTCATGTTTCAACTCCTTGATCCTTCAGATATTATAACCACAACCTAAAGACCATCAGGATTTTTGTCAAGGATCACACAGCCAGTTAGTAGTAAAACCAGAGACATTACCCAGATTTCCTGCATAGGAAGGAGATTTAGTATCACTTCTGGCCAGAAAAGAAAATTCAGCCTAAGAATATGATAGAGTTGATCAACAATCTCAAACAGCAATGATCTCTCTCGATTCTAAAGTGTACCACAAAATGTAGGAGTTGTCATGGGTAGGAAATGTTTTTTCTCAAACTTGCATAAGGTCTGAAGAACTCTCTGGGAAGGCCTCAACCTCATGAATTAGAGAAGTAGGCTAAAGGGAGTCCCAAAGATATTAAATAATATTATAGTATAATGGTCCCCTCAGGGGAATCTTGGCTATAAAAGGAAATAAAACATCTCTTGTTGGTAAGAAGATGGGAGTCTCCAGAGAGAAATAGAAGTCAGATTCTGTACAGCCAGGGCTTACGGATTCTTTGTTACGCAGAGTTTCTGAAGAGCGGAGGACGAGAAACATGCTTCAGTTTCTTGTACATCAGAATAGTGGTTGTCCCTGAAGCCAGAAGGTTACATGGTCCATGACACTGCCATTAGACGGAGCTTCATAAGCCCGACAGACTTTTCTTGGTTAATGGGACTGCTGCTACCAGGACATTGGGGGCTGTCTGTCGTCATAAAGAGTGTGGCCCCGTGGTGTGCTGCAGCCACTCACTCTGTTCTGGCTTCTGGGGGCTGATGGTGCCCATCTCTTCTCCAGTTCATGCTCAGACATCATGTGGGTCACTTGAAATCAGCCTTGGTGGGAGAACTAAACGCTGTGGACATTGGCTGATGCTACAAATCAGGGGCTCTTCCCCTCATGCCACTGAGACTATATTTATCGCTCTCTGTACTGAAACCAGTCAGGTAAGAGAGAGACAGATGGGGAGGGGAGAGAGAGAGAGAGAGAGAGAGAGAGAGAGAGAGAGAGAGAGCCACTCTGTCTCAATAGGCAGCCTGGCACGATTCATGTGTTCATTTAGAGACGGCTTATTAAAAAGCGCTCTCCTTGAAATGAATTCTAAGCCATCTTTTCAAACTTGAATTCTCCGTGGTTTATGAATCTTATCTAAAACAAAACAGCAAAACATCAAAAGCAAAATCATATTTGGGACAGCGGTGCTAGCCCGCTAGTAAATTTTAAGAGGCAGAAACAGAAGACACCGCGGGGGAATATTCTAGCTCTCTACCCTCGGGGAGCCCCGGCATCTGCTGGGGGATGTGGATTACAGCTTAAAAAGAAGCTCAGTAAATGACCTGTGATGTCCCAGGTTCACATAGAGTGTTCTAGACAGAGTCACAGGGGTCATGAGGATGGAGACTAAAATGTCTCCTTCACAATCGACACAAGGCAAGGAAGGACATTGCCAGTTCTGCTCGGGAGCTGAGCTTGGTTCCACTGCACTGGGACAGCCTGGGCCTCCCACCAAGCACAGAGCAGCCAAGGGGAACTGTTGCTTCCTGCAGAGTCCCCGGGCCCCCAGAAGTGGAGAGAACTGAGCCAGCAGGCCAATGCCTTCTGCAGACCCCGATCAAACGGACATGCCATTAAGTTCTTCTTAAGATAAGGGACAAGGAGAGGCATTACTTTGATGGAAGTTTCCTGTCTGTAAAAAACAATTTATGAGGAGGGGGGCGTAAGTGTCCCCTCCACCCCCACTGTCCAATGACAGGAGAGATCTTATGGGCATTATGAGCTCAGGCTCCGGAGAGAGAGACACACACGTTCAAATCCTGGTTCCTGACTTGCTCTTTATTAACCACACATGGGTTGCATAAGCTCTCTGGGCCTCAGTTTCTCCTGCTGTAAAGTGGGTTGGCTATAAGGCTGCTGTGAACTCAGTGAGGCACTGCGTGGAAAGCACTGTGCCGTACATCCTGCCTTTGGATCAGACCGGAGGTAGCACAGCTTGGGGTGCAGGCAGCTTGTCTGGTGAAGGCCTAACCCATGTCTCAAGGAAAGGATGCAGACCGTGCTTCAAGCTTGAGTCAAGGTTAAAAAAATAAAAATCCCATGATAAATCAGAGAAGAGTAGCAAGTAGCATCTTTTCCTGTGGGGCTCACAGCTGTTGAGTTGAAGAATATTACATTATCTCCAGGGTCGGTGTGTCCTTAATGTCAGATTTCAGGAGGAGATGGACACTTAACAAGTTGGATTGTTCTAGAGCCTCACATCCTGCCTAGGAAAACCATTGTTTGGGGCACCTGGCTGGCTTAGTCAGTGGAGCATGCGACTCTTGACCTCGGGGTCATGAGTTTGAGCTCCACCTTGGTTGTGGAGGTTGCTTAAATAAAACTTTACAAAGGAGCTCCTCTGGAAGGAGAAGGAAGAAGAAGAAGAAGAAGAAGAAGAAGAAGAAGAAGAAGCAGCTCATCCTTCAACTTTCTATGAATTCAGCCCAGGGTGTGGATAACCGAGTGTTGGCCCAGGCAAGAATGAGAAATATACCTTCATCCTCGATTCACTTTGAAGCTTACAGTTTAGAGCTTAAGAAGGATTCTATTTTGATGCCTATCTAAAAGAGTTCACGTGGTGTGTGTGTGTTTTCTCTTTTTAAAATCTTAAAGACCTCATTCCTTGCAGCTTAATGGTGTCCAACATGATTATTCTTTTATTTTATTTTATTTATTTATTTTTTGGGGTATGATTATTCTTTTAAATGTTAACGCGATGTACCTAGCTTAGCCCGCATCATTTCAAACTGGAGAAACATGGACTCACACCTCCGTGTACATGTCTGCAATCGTGGGCTGGTTTGCCATTCTGAGGCCGGTCACTCCCCTCCGTGACGAGAGACAAGAGTGTCGAGCAGATAGGGCGGAGGGTTGCAGGAACTGGCACGTGCAACTCCCTTCTCTTTCCCCTTCCCATCACCTCCAGCTCGGCCCCTTAGGTTTAGTTCAAGTCCTCAAAGAGCGTGTGAATCAATCAAGCCCTTCCCTTGCCTTAGACTAGAGGCCCACAGGTCGATTTTCTAAAACAGCCAACACATTATCATGTTAAATATCATACATCAGTGGAACCGCTTGGACCCAAGGCGAGGAGTGCAGAGCTATGGAATCCATGTGGGAAAAACAAACAAACAAACAAACAAAAAATCCCCAAAACCCCACTTCTTTAGCTACATTTGTATGGACCACTGACAAGTATTACGAATCAAAGTAGTGGGGGATTTCAAGGTAACAGTCTATGGATCCTGATAACGCTGGAGTTGACTTTTTTTTTTTTTTTTAAATGGAGGGGAAAAAAAGGAACACTGTAGTCCAACATGGCCTTTTAAATTGAACCATTGTTTCCATTGTATTTGGGAATCCCTGGGCCCTCCCGCCCTTTTTTTAATACATTAGCGCAGTTTATAGATGATTTTTATTATAAAATATTGATTAACCCCGCCACCCCCCAACCCAGGCACGACAGAGAGGATTGCTCGCCCGTCTGCCCAGGGTCACAGCCGCCGACTCAGGGGACTCCAAGGCACGTAGGGTGGGATACATGCAGAACCAAATTTTAATCCTATGCTTGCAGAGGGGGAAACACCAGGCAGGAAGGATAAAACCGTTCTTGAGGCATTCCCATCATCATTCGCATCCACGGTGAAAAGCAATCCATCTTTTGATCACGAAGGTGATTTCCTGGGTATTATTTTCAACCCATTGTTGAAACAAGTACCCGCTCTCCACATTAACCTGCGGGGAGGAGGTGCACTGCTCCCGCAATTTAAGCCGCATCTTAGAACCTTCCGTGTAATTTACACATTTCAAGTTTGCTAATGGTTTCTTTATATCAAAACTACCGCAGACAGAAGATCTTTCTTTGAATCTTCGCCTTGAAAGAGACTTTGAAAGGAATACGTGAAATCCTCCACAGGTGCTGTTCGAGAGAAAGGCGAGGTTAATCTGTGACTACATTAAACGGAGCTCACTTTGGAAGAGTCCCATCGCAGAAACCTAATGACAAAAAGCAAAGAGGATATCGCATTAAAATTCAAATTTCTTCTTCCTCCAGCGCTCTCAGATGAACGCCAAGAAAATACACCGAACGCCAAAGAGATAGATCCCTGTGTATTGGAGCAATATTACATAACAGGTAATGAAATTTCTCATTTTCCCCGTGTGATAGTCCTGTTCTGTAATAGGCTCACGGGGACCCTGGGGGACAAGGGGGGGATCGAGTGATGTTCTGGTTCCACAGACCTTTCCCGTCAGAGCTGCTTTGTTTAACATTTCGATGTGGCTCTGCTGAGTTAAGAAACTGTCCAGGAGGAAAGCAGCCGGAGAAACAACACAATGTTCACGTTGCTTCTGCTCCGTGGCGCGGAGCTCATTCTGTCCGTGGGTTGCAATGGGACTGCAGGTGCAGCCTCTGGGGTGAGAGGGTCTGTGACCCGAAGCAGGGCCAGCGAGCCGTGGGGCCAGATCCCAATCTGATCCACAGGCTGCCTCGGAAAGCAGAGTTCCCTGGGAACTCAGCCGCACCCGGCCACGTCCTCGTGTATGGGTGCCTTCATCCCGTAACACCAGGATTGAGTCGTTCCAGCCCGCGGGGTGGCTGGGTGGCCCAGAAGGCCCCAGATATTTACGATCTGACCTTTTACAGAAAACATTTGCTGAGATCAGGTCCGTGCTGTCAAAATTACAGACGTGGGGAGGTGTTTCCTCATCGCCCATAGCGTAGGGAGTCATGCAGTGGGTTGCTTTTGATGGCATATTCCCAGAGCTTTATTACCCTTTATTGGTGCCAAAGAAAGGAGGGGAGCCTAGCGAAGGAGGTGTTAGATTTAGAGCAGAGCATATCGCTCTAGATGCTTTATCACAGAAAGGGCTCAGGCAGCAAGCAGAAATGGGGATTTAAGGACACATTTGTCTGGGGAGAAAAGTGACATTTAGAGGTTCTTTAAGAAGCCAGTTGATTGTGCTGGGAAAATAAAGTTCATTTAAATGAGTTAATTCTACTTGCTTTGCCAGGCAGGTGCCCGAATCTTTGATGATTTTATTTTATTTTTTTCTTCTCTAAAGGGCAAATGATAATTTCCCTCCACGAGCTGTGAAATGTGTACCATTGCCTTTGGGTCACTGCCTTTCACATAATACCGTGACTGTGCTTTTTAAAATGGATTTCCCTTTATGTCATGATTAAATGGAATGCTATCTAATGAAACACAGGATTGAATCCTACCTTGCTGCTGTTCACTCGCCGAGTCACTCCGTGCATACCTGACGTGTGCATATCACTCATTATCTAACATATGCATTATCATACGTTATTTATTCCTTTGAGCTCACTGGTTGCTTCTTTCTAATCTCTGCTAGCTACTCCTAGTCTTTCAAAACTCATAAGGTCGAAATACCCCAGGCTCAATGTCGAAATACTCTGTGGACTTCTCTGTCACCAGTTCCTTTGATGATCTCATCGGGTTGGACGTTGAGACTCATTTATTTACTGAGGACTCGCGCACATATGCCTCCCAGCCGAGCCTCTCTGGCCCTCCACGGCCCCGTAGCCAACTCACGACCCACTATCTCCGCTTAAACTCAACACATCTCAAACTTAACATCTCCAAAGCTGGAGCTGCCAATGTGATCGTTAATTTTAAATATCAACTTGGATGGGCCTTGGCACCCAGATACGTGGCTAGACATTATGCTGGGTGCTTCTGTGAAAGTGTTTCTGGAGGAGACTAACATTTACATCAGTGGACTTTGAGTAAAGCAGATAGCCCTCCGTATACAATGTGGGTGAGCCTTATCCAGTCAGTGGAAGGCCTGAGAAGAGCGTAAGACTGACCACCCTTGGGTCACCTGGGGGGCTCAGTGGTTGAGCATCTCCCTTCAGTTCAGGGCGTGACCCTGGGGTCCTGGGATTGAGTCCCACATCTGGCTCCCCACAGGGAGCCTGCTTCTCCCTCTGCCTGTGTCTCTGCCTCTCTCTCTGTGTCTCTCATGAATAAATAAATAAAATCTTTAAAAAAAAAAAGAAGAAGACTGATCACCCTTGAACAAAAGGAAATTCTATAGCGGACAGCCTTCAGGCTGGAGCTGTAGCATCGGCTCTTCCCTCAGTCTCCAGCCTGCTGACCCTCCCTGCAGATTTTGGGCTTCTTAATCTCCATAATCGTGCAAGTTGATTCCTTAAAATAACTCTGTGTGTGTGCATGTGTGTATCCTTTTTGGCTCTGTTTCACTGGAGAACCCTGTCGAATGTACCAATATTTCCCCTCAAATACCCTGTAGTCTTCACTGATCCAGTTAAGAGCAATTCTCTTCTTCCATCTGTCCAGGTCAAAAAACCCTAGAAGCAGCCTTGAATCTGTGCCTCATAACCAGGCTCCACACTCGCACCCTTCCCTCCACGCGCTCTGATCTGACAGCGGCCAGAGCGGGCAAGAGTCAATGAAAACCTCCCAGTAGTCTCCCATGGCACGTGGACCCACAGCACGTGTCCTTACCGGGGCGGGCGAGGTCTTCCACCCTCCGATCCCTCTTCCCTCCCAGGCCCCGGCTCTCCTTACCCCCTCTACACACATACACATACTTCGCCCCAGTCTAAATGACTTATTTGCACTTTCTAGAATATTCCAGACACACTCCCACCTTTGACTTTGCACTTGGCTGTTCCCATGGCTGAGAATGCTCCTCATCCAAAGAGCCACAGGCCTGGTTCTCTTATCTCCTTCCAGAAATTGCTCAGAGGTTACTTTTTCTGAGAGGCCTTCTCTGTCAACCTGATTTAAAATCATTCCCTGCCCTGAAATTTGTATTTTCTCTCTCCCTTCCAGGCTTTATGTTTCTCTATAGCATTGACTGACCTCTAACATACCATGTAATTCACTCTGTGCTTGTTCTGCATGCATTTAGTATTATGATAAAAATAGATAAATACTAAAATATGTAAAATAATAAGGTAGTACTTTACAGTATATCATGATCCATTTCTGCCACTCCCCTTTCATTCCTTGCCTCATCCCCCATTGAAAAATTAATCCCATGAAGGCAAGCCTTTGGCCCGTTTTGTTCAATTATATCACATTTTCTAGGATAATATCTAGAAAAAAGTAGCTGCTTAGTAAATAATTACTGAATAGACATCTTTAACTACCTATTGTATGTGTGGTTCTTTACTAGGAGGAGTCCTATCTTCCAATCGTTTATAACTTGGTTGTGCCTACCTTAGATTTTTCTAGAACACGGGTCGGGGGGAGGAAAGCCTTCCTCTGTGACTGCAGAGAAAGTGATCAGACATGTGTGCAGCAGAAATAATGAAGTGTTAATGTCAGGCAATATTTGATCACACAAGGAAATGCTGGAGTTCGGGGGGGCAGGTAAAGTGATAGGGGAGGAACCTGGGAAGGGAGATGAGAGTGGACTTGTGTTCTCAAGTACAGGCACAGCTTTCATAGACCCAAAGAGTACTTTCCAGAAGAGGCATGGGACAGAGCTGGGACCAAGAACCCTGGGCCTGGGTGGTTATCTTTGTACCTCGATCTCATTTGCCCTGAGCCAGAGGAATTTAGCCCACTTCCTTCACCCTTGTGTGACAGGTGCAGCAGAAGGCCTGCCGAGCTAGCAAGGGGGAGAGAAGGCAGGCAGACCTGGGGGGGGGTGAGAGGGGGAAGAATGCATCAGGTTTGATGACTTCCAGCTACCTGTGATTCGAAGGGGAAGGTGATGTACTTGGTGGGGATGGAGAAGGAGGGAGGAGTCACCTGTTTGCAGCAGGGGTGCGGGGGTAGTCGTGGTCACACGGGAGACCTACTAACCCACAGTGACCATGCAAACGACTGAATCAGCCTTCGCAGCTGATGGCCATGCCGTCTGAGCCCTGGACTTGAGAATTTGAGGGCTTTCCGGTTAGAGGTGTTAGAGCGATGCCAGGAAAAAAGGTAGGAATTCAGGGGAAGGAAAGGAGAAGTCCAGGACACAGCTTTTCAGGCAACACAAAGCCTGTGGTCAGGAGAAGGAAGAGGAGCCAGCAAAGAAAACACAACTGGGCAGTGGAGCAGGTGGAGAAAGAAACGTGAGGAGGGGCAGCTGGGAATCCCACGATCAGTGTGTTGGAGCGTTGTGCGGCGGTGGGTTTCTAGAGGACGGGAACCCCGATACTCATGGGCCAAGAGCTTTGGGAAGGTGTCTAGGGACACTGCAGAAGAGCTAACCTGGAGGGCTGGCGACTCTTCCTCCGAGGAAGAAGGGAGGGCAGGAGATTATTGTCTCTGTGTTAAGGTCAGAGACTGGCGTCGGCAGGAGAGGAAGTGATTTTGTCATTCGGTGGTAGCAGAGGGACCCGAGCTGACATCTCTAACCCCGTTTAGGAGGACGCTTGGTGCACAGGTGTTGCTCCAAGGCACAGGGCCTGGAGGTGTGATTTTTATCCCGAGTGCTTAGAAAATTAGAGCTGGATCGCCAGGCTGCCAAGGGAGGTCATTGATTTTTCCCGTAGTCGGGGGCCCCTCCCCTGCAGCTGGGAGGAAATGGAAACAGCAATCCTCTCATCACTTGGAACCACCGCACATCTCTGGTGGATTTTTCTCAGCAGATGTGGCATTAATGTACATATTCTCACCAGAATGCAAGTCGGAGAGTAAATTTCACTGACATTCTCGACCTCCTTCTCTTCCTCTCTTCAGCAAACCTCCTAAAGTCATTTGCATGCTGGAGCAGGTGGGCTTCGAATGCCGTTCCCACAGTGGGGCTGTGACACCTGAACATTTGTTCAAAATCAGTTTGTACGTGACCCCAGTGGAAAAAAGGGAAGGAACAGGTAGGTATCCATTGTTGTGCTCCAACTTCTCCTTGCCATGCTCCAGATGGACTGGAATTACATCTTATTTCATTCTTGGGATTTTGATTGGCCGTTGACAGCCCCGTCTTCTGTGAGACCCAAGTGGGAGGGACTTTCCCTTGTCCTCTGTGCCCTCACTGAGATTAGACTCAGGGTTTTCCCATATCCCACTCGACCCCCAAATCTGGTCCTATGAATGGAGACAAGCAGTGTTGACTTTACTATTGCTTTCAAGAAATTATTACATAAGAATACGTGATGCACGAAACTTCCAAAAATTACCTAAATAAATTCTCTGCCATTTTGTGGCTTGGAATTCTTTTCTTTTTTCCTTTTTTTTTTTTAAGACTTTGTTTATTTATTCATGAGAGACACAGAGAGAGGCAGAGACACAGGCAGAGGGAGAAGCAGGTTCCAGGTGGGAAGCCCGATGTGGGATTCGATCCCAGGACTCTAGGATCACGTCCTGAGCCAAAAGCAGATGCTCAACCACTGAGCCACCCAGGCGTCCCTTAGAATTCCTTTCTTCCACAATTCCTCTTTTGAGCAATCCTTTTCAGAGCTGTGGTAGCTCAAACTCCCTCTTTGATCACACCTTCCCATATTCCTTTTCTTGGTAGAATAATTTGGCTGTCTCTGCTTCTCCTATTTGCAACCTCATACTTACCACCTTGCCTAGTCAACAATCCCTTTAGAGAGTTCAGACACAAGTGACCAGTCTTTGTTGCTGAAGTTATATCGGATTTTCACTTACTATCTGAGCACAGGGCAGATAGAGGAATATGGCTCTCGTGTTCAGGTGAAAATCACACAGTTTTGAGAAAAGCAGTCATAAAAAAATAGTAAATCTATGGATTCTTGCAAAGCATTTTTTTTAGAGGCCAAAACATTTTACTTTTTTTTTTTTAGATTTTATGTATTTATTCACTTCTTTATTTATTTAGAAGGTAAGTGCGGGGAAGGACAGAAGCAGAGGGAATATCCCAGGCAGACTCTGTGCTGAGTGTGGAGGCTGACGTGGGGCTTGATCCCACAACCCTGAGATCATGACCGGAGCCAAAATCAAGAGTCGGTCAGTTGACCAACTGGGCCATCTGGGCACCCCAAAGCATGTTATTTTTAAGACTGTTGGGGAAGACAGATCTGGTGCTAAGGCTCAAGTGTAGGGATCAGTATTTATAAAAATGATGGGGTCTCGCCAGAACGTAGCAAGATTGAGGTATGAAGTAACTCACAAATGCAAATGCACTTTTAAAAGCAACGCAGACCAGATGCCTTCTGTAAAACATTCTCCTATGCAGAAGGGCCTGGGGTCTGTAGGAAGCAGAGATCACAGAATGCACAGGTAGCGATTACATCCTTAAGTGACCACATCCGTGATCCACACTCGCCTGCTATGCTGACCTCTGGCTTCCCGTGTGCCCGTGTGTCCATGTGTCATGCCACTGTAGTTGGTCACATCAGTGTTCACGTAGTGGGTGCTTCTGTCCTTTCCCTCAGTTTACCCTCCAAGGTCAGGATGCAACACAGTGATCGATGCGCAAAAGAAGTTTTCATTACGATGGAGAGAACCTGCGGTTATGAATGTGCCTCTCGGGTGGAACCTTGAACTCTTTAATGCTAGAGTGGTGTTTTTCAATTTGTGGATCATGACATCCATCAATGGAGTTCTAACCCCTTAAAAAAGTGAAATAAATGAAAATAGCAAATATCGGAGTGTCTTGCATGTAAGAAGGAGGTATGGTTTCATAGAAACTTTTGTGTACAGTGGGTCATGTGTTTTTTACTTACAGGTCGTGGCTGAAAAAAATTGGACCAACACTGGGTAGAGTATCAATCATGCGTTTCCATAATCTGCAATAAATTTTGCCTTGTACGTATGAAACAGAGGGTTTTTTCAATGCACAAAAAAGACCCTAGCAAGTCATGAAATCAGTGCAGTGGCTCATGACCAGCATTAATAAAAGCAAACAGAAAGTATCAGAGTGCTTTTATGTAACTCTCATAAGACTTTTGTTTCCACCATGCACACGCATGTAAACCCATGAGCCTACTGGGACATGATGTAAAATGTGTTTCTTACTGTGGATCATTGTCAAATGACCCGTAAAGCCACCATGATAGAGTGTTCAGAGCAATAGGCAGTTTTACTCAGAGAACAGCCCAGAACTGGCCACGGACACCATTTAATCTCTTCAAGCGAGCTGCAGGGAAGACCGGTATTCAGAAGGGCAACCAGCACACAAAAGGGTTGAGAACCATTGTTGTAGAGAGAAAGGGAACCTGAGAATCACAACAACCTTTCTGACTCCACCCTCCCCAGCTGGAGTTGACTGATGAACACGGAGGAGATTCCGACCCCTTTTACTGCAGTGCTAGTGAATGTTGAAATACCCCATGTCATTTTCTGGGGGGTTGACGCTAAGACCGAATTTGGGGTGCAAAATGCATGTGAGGGTCAGCACTTGCAAAGGAGGGGAGGACGGGACAGAGGAGTCCAGGGTAAGGTAGCCCAGCAGAGGCTCGGGGGGTGGGCGCTCCTACCTGTGGGATCAATGGCAAGTCCTTTCTACCCAGTGCCTGGCCTCTGTCATCAGATGCAAGTGTCTGCAGAAGGGGGGCCCCCAGGATGGGGTGCTCTGTGCAGCTGAGGCCAACCCTGAAGGAGCTGGTCCTGGAGGCCGTCTGCTGACCACACGCCCCAGCAAGTCCCTGCTTGAAGGGTGTCTGAGCAACACACTTCCACTGCCAACAAAGCCATGTGGTTGCCTGCCCAATCTCGGTTTGCTTTGATAATCTGGAATGACGTTAGTGAATCTGATTCCCGTTGGTTCTGCTTTTGCTTCCCTGGGACAGTCCTCTCCTAGGACCGGCCATGAGAGGCAGGTAACTGGACAACTCTCTATTTAACTTCTGTACGACTCTTACTCTACAACATACACTGACCTCCTTATTAACTATTGGGAACTTTTAAGTAGCTTCAGATACTTTGACGATAATGCCACTTTGGTATAGCCGGTTAAGAGATTTTGCAAGGTCTTGAAAACCCATTTTTGTAAAAATGCATGAAAAACCAAAAAAAAACTGGAAGTGCTAACTTCTGGTAAGAATATCTGAAAAGAATAGCTGTTCTCATACCCTCGACTGGGTCAAAGTTACAAATCCTGAAGTGTGCCCAAAGTGGCTAATCTTAAGACACAAATGGATACTTAATGAAATAACCTCAGTCTATAATGTCGGGGAAGTAAAAGAAAAAGAAAGACAAAATTCTATTAAACACTGGTGAGGGGTGTAGCTAGGTGGTGCAAGGTGTAATTAAGGATTTTTAATATTATTTAATCCTTCGAGAATTAAGTTCCTTTCTAGTTTTACTTTCAAATGTGCTTTCCGAAATGCATAAAATGTGGAAGTAGAGACCTCCTGGAACCAAAATGAATGATTGACTGTGTGAGTGATTCTGGAGGCATACAAAAAAATATCCTTGAGTCCAGAGGAAGGAGATGTTCATTGGGATGTTGGGAATTAGGAAGACCATGTAACATTTGTGATGCTCCTTGGAAAATTGGTAATATGGGGGTTCTCCAGCAGAGATGGCCAGAAAGGGAATGTGTGAGTCAAGTCATCGAGGCAAGAAAGAGTATCATCCACCCAAAATGGTGATACCCTTGCCTCGATGACTTGATGAAAGGCTGCATGGTGAACAATGAGGTTTGGGTGGGCAGAGGGCACGGGAAAGGACACCCAGTAGTGAGAATAGAGTCTCGCAGGCCAGCTGGAGTCTTCTCCAGAAGATGCCATTGATGGTGTTCAGAGAGCTTCAGCACAATCAGAGCTATGCTTGCAGCACATTGCTGGGTAGTTAGATCCATTTGAATTATCCAAGAAGAATGACTTCAGGATGGTGGACAATTCAACATCAGGTGAGAAGCCTGGCCTGGGGAAAGCAACAATGTTTTGGAGCAGCTCCAATAGCACTTAGGAACTTTCTAGAATGTAAATTCGCAGGCCCCACCTCATATCCATAGACTTTATATTTCGGCAGTTGGGGCCCAGGACCCTTTTCAAGCAAAATTTCCAGGTGATTCTGATGCATGGTGGAGTTTGAGATGTTGTGGCCCACTGAGGGGATCAGAGAGGGCCCAGGGTCAGGGTGGAGAGGCCAGTCCAAGCTGGGAGCCTACAGGCACATCTGTTGGGCCAACCCTTAAAGCAGAGTTCCCATGTCATCACCTCAGTGCGTAATCTGGGGCCAGATGAATGCAGGATTCGGGACTCCTAAAGATTGAGTAAAAGATCAATAGACAAGAGGTCAACCAGGGAACAAAGCAGGGCAGCAAAAATTCATGAAAATGTCAAGAAATATCACTTCGATGAGAACAACGTTCAGTCCCAAGTGCTGGAATATGTTATTCTCTGAAGTTCTACGTAATATTTAAATTCTGAAAAAAAAAAATAGAGGGGCAAGCCATGTAATATTTTTTTTTCCCCAGAGTCTTGCTGTCAGCTGTGGAAGTATGTCAGAACCTCTACAAAAACCCAAATCATCTCGAATCAGGGTTCATCATCCCAACACGTCCCTGCACCTTTGCTGATTTATTTATTTTTTTTTGTAAATTTATTTTTTATTGGTGTTCAGTTTGCCAACATATAAAATAACACCCAGTGCTCATCCCATCAAATGCCCCCCCTCAGTGCCCGTCACCCAGTCGCCTCCACCCCCCGCCCTCCTTTGCTGATTTAATGACACTCCCCTGAGGTCCAGTATGGGGACTGCGGACTCCCCGCTGCAGTACTCAGTGGCTTGAAACAACAACAACAAAATATCTGTTATGTTTCTGAGGACGCAATCTCCTGGGCAGGGCTGGGGTGGGGCAGGGCTGAGGTGGGGCAGGGCTTGTCTCTGCCTCCCCCTGCTTTAGGCTTCAGCCTTTGGAAGCTGGGGCAGGACACATCTGAAGGCTCGTCCACGTGCCTGGCATCTGGGTTGGGGAGACGCAAGGCATAGCAGCCTCTACGTGGTCTCTGCAGCACGGTGCCTTCGCAGTGGTATGTTTCTCGGATGGTGTCCCAGGGCTCCCAGGTGTCCCAAGAGAGACAGCAGAAAGCCAGCCATGGAAGTCACAGAGTATCGCTTCCCTGCATTTCCTTCATCATGAACAGGTCACTGAGGTCTCATATTCACGGAGAAGGAAACTAAACTTCTCCAATGGGACGAGTGTCCAAGGACGTGTGGATAATTTTTAAACCATCCCTTGTCTTTTGTATCTGCCAGCTTCTTATATACTCCCACATTATGGCATTAATGTCTTCATTGATACGGTCTCCAGCTTCCAGCTTACCGGCCGACCCCTGGTTTCTGGCTCTTGTTCCTGTCTGGTTTGACACTGTTCAGCAGGCCTGTTTTATTGAGTTGGCTTTACGACCTCCTTCTCCTGTTCTGAAGATTGATTTCTGACGGAAATGTCTCTGAGCAGGTGAAGGGATACATCCTGTGACATTTCCTCTCCTCAGAACTCTCAACAGGTGAACAGTTGAGAAGGGAGGCGGGGGGGGGGGGTGTTGGCAACAATCCCACACAAGGTTCTGAGATTATCCAGAAGCTTCTGGCCTCACAGATTGGGGACCCGAGCCTGGAGCATCTGGAGGGAGAAGCGTGGAGGTGCAGATCTGCTAACACCCTAGCACCCTGTAGGTGTGTGTGGGTGCTGCTTACGCAGAGGCCCCTACCAGGCTTCCAGAAGGGGCACAGTAGCCCTAGAACTGACTAATCAGTCTCTGCTTGAGGTGATGGAGCTAGTCAGGGTCCAATTTATTCCACACCCACACAAGCTCTTTATTTCTTGCACTGTTGATGTAAGCGGACCGAGAACTATTCACATGAAACACATTTAGTGTGGAGCAAGGAGCTCATCGAGTCCAGCTCTCCTGTGATTAGCAGGCCTCGTACCTTAGGTGGGTCTCCCGTAAACAGAACATAAACAGCCCGTTCAAATTAAGAGCTTGTTGGGAACCCACATTACTGTAACTGAGATTGCAGCTCTCTCGGAAAGGAAGCGAAGATTCCATTCTTTCCCTGATGTTCGTGAAAGGGCTACTTGGCTGCTGAGATCTCCCCGTGGAGAGAGTCTACTGTATTCTAAATTGTAAGCTGACTTCTACTAACAGACATTGGAACCAATACCCGCACCCCGTGGTTCAAAAGCAGAGGATGTATTGACGCAGGTTTGGTGCGGTGCTACTGGGGAGTCACACCACAGAGACAAAAATGGATATTTAAATGGGAAAACAAAAAAACAGGGGCACCTGGGTGGCTCAGTGGGTTAAGCATCTGCCTTCAGCTCAGGTCGTGATCCTGGGGTCCCAGGATCGAGCCCTGTATTGGGCTCTCTGCTTGGCGGGGAGCCTGTTTCTCCCTCTCCCTGCTTATTCTCTCTTTCTGTGTGTGTCTCAAATAAATAAATAGAATCTTTTTTTTTAAAGATTTTATTTATTTCTTCATGAGAGACACAGAGAGAGGCAGAGACACAGGCAGAGGGAGAAGCAGGCTCCTCACAGGGAGCCCGACATGGGACTCGATCCGGGGACTCCAGGATCACAACCTGAGCCAAAGGCAGACGCTTAACTGCTGAGCCACCCAGGTGTCCCAATAAATAAAATCTTTTAAAAATTTTTAAAAAATAAAATAAAACAGATAACGTATCCATGTGGAATGTCATCACAGATCAAGACAGAGAAAAGGAAGCTTTTTTTTTTTTTTGGATTATCACGTAATCACATTTATTTAATGATCTTTTGCATTAAATGCTTGTTTTTGTTTTTTAGATTTTATTTTCATTTGTTTTTATTGAAATTCGATTTGCCAACATATAGTATAATACCCAGTGCTTTAAAACAACCAGCTGTCTTTTTTTGGACCTCCTAAAACTGAGCAGGAGGCGTTTTCAATGGCCCATTGTGGGGGAATGGGGTGGGGGTGGGGGTGGAGACTGTGCAAATGTTGTGCTCAACCAGTCTGTCCTGGGGTCTGGGCGGCTTTGCTTTTCCTACGTGGACTGTAGGCTGAAAAGTGGCTTATTCATTGATAAACAAAGCCAAGTTTGTGAGCAGGAGATGATTCTGTTCAAAAAGCTAGAGAAGGGGTCAGAACCTACCAGGATTAAACTCACTAGAGACACATGCTGAGGGCTTATTCAGTGGCCCCCGGCCCCTCCTACAGAAGTTCACCTCATTCCCCCCAGATGTGTGAGCCCCGTGCTAGCTTGGCCAAAGGCTGGCTGTGTGGGTGTGGGGAAGAAAGAACTGAAGGTCCTAGGGAGCTGTGCTGTAGAAATCAGCCACAAAAGCTCGCCATAGAGCAAAGGACATTGCACACAATTGCACTAAATGTTTTTTGTTTTTTTCTGTTAAAAATATTAGAGACCCCCTTCACTCAAAAAGCTACTTAATGTCTCAATTCCAGGGAAGGGGAGTTCTTCCTTCCTTCACCTCTCTCCTCTGAAACCCCAACGGACCTTCAAGCTGCAGGTTCAGAGAGGTTTTTTTTTAAACTTATTCTGTTCGAAGCAGGCCCAGGTTTTCCAGACTGGAACCTAAAAGCTAGCCGGGTCCAGTGGGAATGGGGTCGTGCAGTGAATGGAGAGCACAAGTGGCCCTGTGTGCGCTGCCGGGCGGCTCCCTCCACGGACCACGTTGCATCTTGCATGTCTCTTCGCACAGTCCAGACCCCCCCAGTTTCTGCCTCTCCTGCGGTCCTCCTATCTGTCTGGAGCGAGCTCTGGAAACACCCTGCGGCCTTGTAAGCATGCACGCAGGAGGAACGGCACCCTTTCTTAGGGACGGAGGCTGTCTCATGCCGGTTTCCAGAATGTGCCCTCAGTGGTGGTGGTGGTGGTGGTGGGTTGTTGCTGAGCTTCACACCATGGACTGGATCCCCTTCGAACACTGTGTTGTGGACTCCTGGCCACCCTGGCCCTTTGGAGCCACATCTAGGGTGGGACGCTTCCAGCACCAGACCCAGCCTTCAGAGGCTGGTTGTTCCCCTTCTCCAGAGAGCAAACAAGGATGATCAAAGAAAACCACACTTGGGGCTGTTGGTTCCTCTTTTGCCGCTCTACCTATTACAGGGTGTCTCCTTTCCCGAGAGATGTAATTTATTTATTTTTTAAAGATTTTTAAATTTATTTATTCACAAGAGACACAGAGAGAGAGGCGGAGACATAGGCAGAGGGAGAATCAGGCTCCCTGAGGGAAGCCCGAAGCGAGACTCGATCCCAGGACCCTGGGATCACCACCTGAGCAGAAGGCAGACACTCATCCACTGAGCCACTCAGGTGTCCCCCAAGAGATGTCATTGAAAGAGAAAGTCCAAGTCCCACTGCCACTGTCCGAAGGGGCCCCCTCAGACCTGGCTGGGTTGTTTGGGGGCTTGGCCCTAGGGTTCTCACAACACCCTAATATATTAATAGAAACGCCCACAAAGACCACATGTTATTAATGCCCTATGGTGTGTGCACCAACGTCCTCATTTCCTTCCATACTTTCTGCTCAGGGAAGGTTTGAGTCAGGGGTGCGTGGAGGGAGGCAAGGGGGTTCTCACTCCCCGGACCCAAAGGAATTGTAGGGAGGGCTTCTTTTGCTGCAAATCTTATTCTTCCAGCTGGGGGGAAGTAAATCATGCTAGAAATAGTACCTTTTGGATTTCTCAAATACCTTCTTTCAGAATGAACCTATTCCACATCGTTAAAAGCAGGCTACCAGTTACTCTTCATGAGTTGGAAGTGGAGGCTTCAGCTGTTCCCCAGACACCCTCCTCATCATCTTATTTTTGTGTGACACTCCTGCTTACTCTTATTTTGAAGCCCCTCTGTGGCTCCGCCAGAAACTGTGGCTTTTACGGCAGGTTTCTCCAGCAGTGGAGGGCGTCCATAGCTCCCCCAACTGGGTCTAGCTTTCAATTCGCTTCCACTCTCTCTCTGACTTGAAGCACTTAGATAACCAGCCCCAGCCCATTTGCAATTTTTCAATTCGCCTTGCTGTTGTTGTGGGGTGATCCATCTTGGTTCTTCTGTACTGTCATTTCCACAGCGCTTGTGGGGGAAGAGAAGGAAGGAAGGCAAAGATGTGAGCTCAACCTGCCATCTTGAATTGAAACATGGAAAGGTTTTTCAAAAAATAAATATTTGGGGGCCCCATTTCCACACCTGATGGATCTAAATCACCACATGTGCTGCCCAGAAAAAAAAAAAAAAACTAAAAAAAAAAAAGAAAAAAGTTTCAAAGCCCCCTGGCAATTAGGAAGGAGGCCCTCCCTTGAGCAGTGACTGGACCCCAGACCCAAGGGATCAAGTCCCCTTTCCCTGCTATCGCAGGTCCCACAACAATTTATATTTCCTTTTTGCCCACCAGGACATTTCATTCTTTTGCTCCTTTGAATGTGCTGATCAAATGGCCTGTATTTTGTACCTCATCTTTTCCCTTTAATGAATTCTATTCATTCTTTTTTTCTGTCTTTGATGGAAAACCTTTTTAGGAGCTTTCCTGCCTCCCGAGCTGCCCGCCTACAGGACCTTGCATAGGATGGGCACTCAATAAAATGCTATTAACATAGCCTTGAATTACATTAGAATTCAGTCAGGTTACATCGATTCACATAGAGGAAGAAGAACAATTTTATCAAATAACTAAAAAGTTATGAAAGACGAAAGAATATACTTGCATGCTAATTAAAGATAAGAAATTGAATATTTCTTAAAATGGGACCGTGAGAGCGCGTACATTCATTCTCTGTATTTGCCATTTCAACCTCAACTTCGTAGGCCGTCTCTAATTCTCTCCTGCACCTTTACACCTAGCGCGGTGCCATAGCTCAGCAAGGAGCCACTGTTCCCTGGCCTGTGACATCAGTCCAGCTGTGTCTCATGGAGACAATTAACCTAAGGAAAAGTTTATGCGTCGGGACCATGTGCCACCATCCGCTGCATTAACTGTGTGGAGCCGAATGCCCCAGGATGAGGAGCACAATCCTTTGGATTTCAAACGTGGTAACAAAGACAGAAATAAATTCACAGTTGGTGAAGACAAAGCCATGTTTGTTCAGACGTACGTTTCAATTGCGTCTCCTGGGAGAAGCTTACTTTCTGCAGCAAAACAGAGAAGGCCTCGCAAGGGGGCTCAGGTGAATGAGCCTATATGCTAATTTACTAATTAGCTTCAGGGACTTAAATTTTAGTCACCCTGACTGCAAAGCTCGATGCTTCCCATTGTGCCAGATGCTTTCACAAATCAAACCCTGCAGACAGGAATGATTTTTCTCTTGGGGATGAATTTGATAAGCTGTTATATTACCTTCCACATTGCAACCAACGTCTTGGGGTTCCACAGATCGTGTAACTCAGGATTTGCTTTGCCGAGGTAGGGCTAGGGTAGCCAATCAATGCAACTTCAACATGTGGTGAAGACTTACTCGGTTTCCAACTGGAATCTGAAGTCCCAGAGGCAAGAACTTGTCTTAATTGTTTTTGTAACTATGGCGCTAGCTAGCTGCAGGGCCAGGCAGATAGGAGGTGCAGGAAGAAATACCTGTTAAGTCACTGATGAATCATAGATGAACAAATGGGGCAAGCTGGTTGAGTAATATGCTAACCAGAGTTTCTGTCCACAAAAAACTTACAAGCTAGTGCAGAGATTGAAGACTTAGGTGTCTGCAGGGCTCGGAAGGGAGAAGTAAACCAGGGAGGCGGAGTGACGATATGAAAAATCAACTGTCAGAAATAGTCAGTCTTTCTCTGTTTTCCCCAGATGTGTCGTTGTAATACAAATACGTGTGCCAGGGCGCCTGGGTGGCTCAGTTGATTAAGCACCTGCCTTCAGTTCAGGTCGTGATCCTGGGGTCCTGGGATGGAGTCCCAAGGCAGGCTCCCTGCTCAGCGGGGAGTCTGCTTCTCTCTCTCCCTCTGTCCCTCTTCCCTGCTTATGCTTTCACACCTGCTCTCTCTCTCTCAAATCAACAAAATCTCAAAAGAAAAGAAATATATGTGGTAGCAGAGATTACATTTTCAATTTGAAATGGAAAAATCAAAAGAAACATTTTAATAAGTAATTTATTACACTTTAAAATTCATATTTTATCATGTGTTTTTGTTTAGTAAATCATTATGCTTTGGAGCAGAACATAGAAACCTGACAGTTTTTTTTTTTTTTTTTTTGGTTTGGTTGGGGTTTTTTTTGTTTGTTTGTTTTTTGTTTTTTGTTTTTTTCTGGTGTAAAGATGACAATGTCAAATCTTGTGTTCTGTGCTCAACCTTAAGCCCTTTTACAGGCAGTGACATTTAGTTTTATTTGGTCTCATAATGAAAAACAGCTGTTCACAAATGTAGGAATTCTAAATGAGGATAGATTCATGCACAGCGATTTTTTTTGTTGTTGTTAAAGTAGCTACTCTCGAGATGTTTGTGACATTCTGCTCTTCTCACATCATCGTGTTTGCTTCCAGTGTAGTGTGGCGCCAGTGTCCATTTGTAGCTTTTATCCAAATGATGAGTCATAAACCAGAGCGTGAATCGAACAGTCATTTCATAAACTCTAGAACTGAGAGTCTCTTTGCCGTTCAGTCTTCAAATCTACAGTTTTGGAAATGTTTTGCTTTTGTTACCGTGGATGGATTTCGGGGAAAGAAACTCCTTTCGAAGTTACGTGTGAACAACTTTGTAGAGTCCAAAGTGTTTGGGACGGGTCAACATCAACCTGAAAGGTTAAACCTGTCTTCTCTCTGTGCAGGTGAAATGTGGTGATGTTTTTCCTTGGATTGCGTTAGCATGTCTATTCTTTCCCCAAAATTTAATAAAAATCTCTTTGCCACCAGGACAAAGCCAATTCCTCTGAGCTCCATGTTATGGCACTCTGCCACACATAGTCCAGCAAACATAAAGTGTGTATGGCTTTAGGCGGACGGTGTTCACATTATTACATTTTAAAAGTTTTAGTTCTCCCTGGTGAATGAGTTGACAAATGTCTAAATGCGGTGCCCTAGAAAACTGTTACCATCTTGAATTTAGGTTCTGCAGCAAGTCCAGTGTTGACTGTGGCCATTCCAGAAGCCATGTCTGCAGTCCAGCTTTCTAATCTGAACCAGTGCACAATAATATTTTCAAAGCTTATCTCAACACAATAAATATGCCTTGTCCTGATATGTGTAGCTATCATAGGAATGATACACTACGTCCAAAAGTTTTTATCAGACTTTGGTCCTGTTGGAATTCCAACTGAAGGCATGAAGAAATACAGCTAACTGGGAGATAGTATTTGTGTTCTCATCAGTTGTAAGAGGAAACAACATAAACAATCTATCTATTTCCTAGCAATTGTCCTCAGCCTTTTTGTCAGCATTCTGGGCAAAATGTTTCTGGTCAGATTTATATTCGTAAATGCTTATTTCTGTTTTATACACTGGTGTCTGTAGATGCTATTATAAACCCACCATATGAAAAGGTTTTGATGCCTGGACAATTAAAAAAGTATTTTATTTATTTATTCATGAGAGTCACACAGAGAGAAGCAGAGACACAGGCAGAGGGCGAAGCAGGCTCCCTGCAGGGAACACAATAAAGGACTCGATCCCAGGACCCCAGGATCACGACCTGAGCCAAAGGCAGGTGCTCAATCACTAGCCACCCAGATGCCCCTGGACAAATTTTTTTCTGACTTAATTATAAACTTGTGTCTCACAGCAACATTACTTAATGTTACTGACATTAAAAAATAAACAAATTGAACTTTTTAAAAATTTTCATTTGGCTTTTTGTTGTTGTTAAATCATACTCCTTCCAGTAAAACTTACCCTGCTTCATGGAAACCAAAATTAAGGCTGTTGCTCACATTTTCCCCTCCTCCCTTGGGATCCTGACTGACCTGGTGTTTGCCCACAAGGCAACTGAGTGGCATGGTGGACCCCTTCTCTGGGGATCTGGGAGTATAATGACTCATCTCTCCATGGATATTGTCTCTTGATCTGATGGTTTCACCATACCTGAATAATGATATAATACTAAACTACACCTTTTTATTTTTAAAGATTTTTATTTATTTATATGAGAGAGAAAGAGAAAGAGAGAGAGAGAGGCAGAGACATAGGCAGAGGGAGAAGCAGGCTCCATGCAGGGAGCCGATGTGGGACTTGATCCGGGAACTCCAGGATCAGGCCTTAGACTGAAGGTTGCACTAAACCGCTGAACCACCTGGGCTGCCCTAAACTACACCTTAAATGCATTTAAATGGGTCTAGACTTCTCATGTAAATGGATACAGAGTCATACCTTAGCAACTAAATGTACCTCCAAGTCTTGAACTCTGTGTAGTTTCAGTTTTATAAATATGTTTTTAAGACTTATTTTAATTTCCTAAAATGGAAAATTTTAAATTTCATTGTAAAAAATAATTTTGAATGAATATTTTCTCTTTGTTTTGGAATAAATATTTTGACACTGATTAATTATAACTTGTACTGTAGAAGAAAAATAACCTTTTGGAAAATATATAATAAAATGTTAATTTGTAAAATGTTTTACATTTTACTCTACATTTTTAATGAAGATGTGTTTGAATTGTATATAATTGTAAAAAAGTAAAAATAGATCTTATTTTTAATCCTTTAGATCATTGCTGTCTGTAAAACAAATTATGTAAATACTGATTATAACAATTCATAAATGATTTCATTGAAATGAAACCAACAAAACAAATTTGATGAAATAAATGTAAATTCATATGTAAATTATTTATGTCTTTATTTTATTATTCATCTGAATGTCATGGTTGCATCCACACATATCCACACACGTGTAATGATAATTATTAAATTCAGTTGCCATTGGTATTTTGATGACTTTGCCTCTGAAAGAGACCATAGCTTTACTCTCATTTTTAAAATTTGTTGGGATGCCTGGGTGGCTCAGCGGTTGGGTACCTGCCTTTGGCTCAGAACATGATCCTAGAGTCCAGGGATCGAGTCCCACATCGGGATCCCTGCAGGAAGCCTGCTTCTCCCTCTGTCTGTATCTCTGCCTCTTTCTTTGTGTCTCTCATGAATAAATAAATAAAATCTTTAAAAATAAATAAATAAATAAATAAATAAATAAATAAATAAAATTTGTCATCATGATGGTACAGTGGTTAAAGTAGAAAGATAGAACATAGAGTCTTTCAAAGTTAGCTTGAATTATGACTTTTGAATATTTAGGCATGTGGTACACATGCCTGCATCGGTGCTCCTGCCCTAGACCCCAAGGGTGTCAGGAGCAGGTTGTCAGATGTACCAACTTTCCTTCTCAACATGAGAAGCCTCCTCCAGCTGTCCATCCATCCACTCCACCAGCAGGCATGCTCCTTCTCTTCAGTCTTCACATGGTGACCCCTGGGTCCCTTGTCTCAACTTCAGAGTCACTTCCATGGGATACTCTTCCCTGCATCCAGGCTCTGTAGGATTACCCTGTTTCATTTTCCCTCTATTTTGTATCGCTACTCAATATTTTCAAATCTATACCTTTGTTTATTTTCTTTCTTTTCTATCACTAGAATATAAAAATTCCCTAGACCAATTAAGTCAGGACTTTGGATGTAGGGCTGAAGGGACAGTATTTTTCTTAAAGTTCTCTAATGTGGGACACCTGGGTGGCTCAGCGTTTGATCGTCTCCCTTTGGCTCAGGGTGTGATCTCGGGGTTCTGGGATCGAGTCCCTAATTGGCCTCCCTGCAGGGAGCCTGTGTCTCTCTCTGCCTGTGTCTCTGCCTCTCTCTGTCTCTTTCATGAATAAATAAATAAAATCTTTAAAAAAAATGTTCTCTAATGTGCAGAGAGGGTTGAGAAGCACTGTCCTGGGGCTACTCTTGCTTGACCACTCAAAGAAACACCAAAAGAAATGTCCAGGGAAGCCTTGTTAGGGAACATGGAAATAAATAAATACATGAAAAGTGACTGAAATACACAGCACCAGGGAAATGGAGATGTAAATCATGGCATATTCGTAAAGTATAATAAATGCTCTACATCAGTAAAAATAAATTACCTTGAGCTACATAAATCAACATGGGATAAATCCCCCAAACACAAGTATGAAAAACAAGTTAGGGAAAGATAGGTGCAGTATACAGCAGTGTTTATTAAAAAGGTAAGAAAGATGCAAAACAATGCATCATTTATGGATACACACACTGGCAAGTAGATTCAATTAAAAAAATTCCTAGGATGATTAACATCAATTTCATTAGAGTGGTTATTTCTTGAAAGGAAGACCTATTAGGATCAGGAAAGGGAAAGCAGGGGTTTGATGCTTTGTTTAAATGTTCCATTTAACAGAGTTTATTCTCTATGCTTTTCTGTGTCCTTGAAATAGGTTGTGTTTTTTTTTGTTTTTTTTTATGTTGTGATTTAAAAGCGCTAATTTCCCAGTGTTTTGGGAGGTGCTGCCGAGCTTGCTTCGTGATGACTTTTGTGACTCTTTCGGGCTTTTCACGTTTTGTGGCGGCTGTTGTCTTACCTGGCTCCTAATTCCATCTCAATAACTGAGAATACAAAGAAAACGTGAGAACCATCTGGGTCCTCTTAGCACTTCCTTTAATAAAGAAATTTTGTCCCTGCCATCCTGGGTACTGTTGAATCCTATTTAAATACTTCCATTCTCTGGAAAGTTCAAAATATCATTTTGAAAAAAAAAATCATTTTGAATCTCTCACTCAGACCTCACCCAATTAATCCATTGGCCCATCTATTCAATGAGTATTGGTTGAACACACTTAAAAGGTGGAGATGTGGGTAGCATTTTATTCTGGGACTGAGACCCTGGTCCTCAGTCTGTCCCACCTTCAGGTCTGATATTAAAATTTTTAAAGATTTTTATTTATTCATTTGAGAGAGAGAGAGAGAAAGAGAGAGAGCATGCACACAAGCAAAGGGGAGGGGCAAGAGAGAGGGAGAAGCAGACTCTCTGCTGAGCAGGGAACCAGATGGAGGGCTCGATCCCAGGACCCTGAGATCATGACCTGAGCTGAAGGCAGGCGTTTCACCGACTGAGCCCCCCAGGCGCCCCTTGAAATCAAAATATTATTTCTGTTGTGTCAGTGGCAGGTTTATTTCAAATAACTCAAAGGATTTCAGTTAGAGTATCTTTCATATTTATCTCCTCACTCATTTCATGACATATGATTTCACGTCCTCAAATCTCCCCCGCCCCACACCGCCAACAGGGCAGTGTGAACAGGAACGTGTGCAGAGCCACACCAGAGTGGACCGCAAAGCAAGGGGTAGTTGGCACTCAGTGCCTCTGCTGAAGCCAAAGCTCTGGCTGTATTGAATCTCCAGAGAGCCTTGGAGATTTGTTATGATTTACAACCATTCAAGTTTCTGAAGGCCCAAGACTGTGTCCACCCCTTGTCCGCACACCTGTCTGTCCACTCCATGATTCAGATTTTCATTTACAGGTGACTGTTTCACATGGTGGGTTTACTTGGTATCTATCACCCCACTGACTTGAGACATTTAGATTATTGGATGTTATCTCCTCCTTGTCTAGTTCTCAATCTGCTTAGCTTTCCACTAGCTGTGAGTACATGCTTTCACTGTATTTTTAGCTTTCAGAAATATGTGGAGAAGGAACACTTATTTAAAAAAGAAAAATCACTCAGATCCCAGTTACTCCCCAAATTCTTAATTTCATTCTCCCACCCACCCCGCGAAAGAAGCTCCCCGTCGTGAGCCGTACAAACCTTCCTAAAGAGAGTTCACGTCCTCTTTCCGCAGCTCAATAAGACACCCGTGTACAAATTAGATGGAACCCGTGAAATTACAGTTCTACGAGGGGCGAGGGATGATTCAAGTCAAAGGCTTACTTTCCATTCACGTGTGAAAGAAACAAAACTTTTCGGGATTAAATTGGCTGGAGGGAAATGTCATGCCAGCATGTGTAAAATGACAAGGGACAGCTGGCTAGAAAGGCATAAATCAGAAACCAGCCTCACCTCCTCGTTGTGGAAATTGCCACCAGAATGCTTATAAATAGCTCTCTCTGTTTCCCAGCTCAGTCAGGAATAGCAGTGGGTATTGGGATGAAAGCCGCCACTGTGGACGGCTCAGAAGCAGGCCCAAAGGCTTCCTAAGAGAAAGCCTGGAGATGGAGCTCTCCGGGCAGGAGGCACTGGGGCTGTGTCAGGACTTGCATATTAGGTATGCCTGGGGACGGGGGACCCTCTGGGGCCCGGGGCGAGGGCTCTAGGGTTGTAATGGCTCAGCGTGCAAAATGTACAGTCCAGTTCCCCAGCAGAGGTACCTTATAGGGAACCCAGAGCTCAGAAAAGCAGACTCCCAGACCAGCCCATGAGCCAGGCTGAGCTAGCCCGAGATTTCTTTAGATTCCCCAACGATTGGTTTCCTACCTTTGGAGACCTGGTCGGGAGATCTATGCTCATCCCATATTCCAAACTTACAGTGCTAACTTCGGCTCTTGAGTTCGACTGCACCCCGTAACCACTCTTCCCAAAGCTTGAGGGAATGTTTATTTTTAGGTGAGCGACATGGAGTCCCCAGATAGTTCCAATCCACTGGACTTGGTTCTCTTTGATGGGTGAAGCTGTGGCTCACCCATCATTCATTTCCCTATCCCCCTAACTCTGCATTTACAGTGAGTGCTCATTAAATGCTGGTTAAATGGCTTTTGTCTTCTCTGCCGGGCACCCGGGGACGTCAGCATGGGTCGGAAAAGGGTGGCTCACGGGCTGGGCTGGGGAAGGACGTTCTGTGTTGTGTGCACGGTTGTCTCCCTTTGCAGCCGTGCTGACTTCAGGGACAAGGAGGGGTACAAACCTCAAGAAGGAGGAGTCAGGGAAAGGCAGGTGAAGGTCACCACTCTCTGTGCACCTCATTGATCATAACGCAGCTCCAGCCAATGAAAATCCCAAGAATCCAGAATCTGGGACCCGGCAAAGTCAGAAATCACCCTGTCCCACACTGGAAGTCCCAGGGAAGGACGTGTTCTTTCTGTTTTGTGATGGCTGCAGAACAAAGCAGAGACAAATGACTTCCATGCACGCTGTGGGCTGGTAGGAAGCTGGGAGCCAGGGTTGTGGGCTGCGCGCGGCTCTTTCCGGGCGTCTGCAGTCATTTTCTGGGCGATGCCAGCCCATTTGCTGGGTGAAGGGATAAAGGGAGTGCCCAAGGGGAGGCACAGGGCTCTTCTGCCTCTAATGTCCTCTGGTTGCAATTCATCCTTCCCCTTGTTTCTTGTTGAAGACCTCGCAGAAAAGTGGCCCGGGCTGGCACATCCATGTCGCACCTCCTGCCCTGTGCTGGGGGCTCCCATCCTCCCCTGGCACATCCATTTCATCTTTAGTGTTGGCAACCGCTGAGCAAAAGCAGCTGTCTGCTTTGCTGACTTTCCTTCCTTTGGGCTGCCGACATATGTACTGCTTGCCATTGCTCTGGGGCAAAACGTTTATGTTTGATTAACTCAGTTTTAAAACACACCATCCGTGGAGGCGCTAATTCTACTGGATTTATCTGCCAAGTCAGGAGCTTCCGATGACGAGCGTGGCTGGAAAGTCCGAAGGCTGTGTCCGAAATCCGAGAAGAGAAAAGGCAATTAGATGAGATTTTTATTAGATCTGACCCAAACGGCAGGTTGTCTGTTTAAAGGGTACAGATCGTTCTACGGGAGTGCTTTTAAGTGGTGTTATTCAAGGAAGAGACCTCATCTGTATTCAGATTCTGACCAATTATGTTTTCACTCAGTTTATCTTTCTTAGATTTTAAATACTTTTCTCTTAAAAAAAAAACAACTTTTAAAATGTAGTTTTATAATGTCTCAAGGACTGCTGCTGTGCCTGAAGCCAGAATAGAACACACAGAATACATTTAAATGAATTACAAAGTGTATTATACTCTGAAAATCAGCATTAAAATGCACATTAATTTTTGCGGCTCTTAAATACTTTGGTTGCTGAGGAACTGCCTCCATTCTATAATTGAAATAGCTCTTCAGATGCAATTTAGTTGCTGATTGGTTTTTAAGTATTTTTAAAAGCTAACAGCTCAGATAGAAAAAGGTGGTATACCCTTGAGTTTTAAATAGGAACACAGATGTCATCGTGCCAGGGATGCATTAGGCCGCTGGAAAACCACATGTGTTGCCTACAGAGAAGGGATGCTCCTCCCTGAAGGTTGTCACACCGTTAGCTGTTCAGGAGAACGCAGAGTTGGCTCGATATCAAATATAAGCTCTTAGTTACGAGCTAGTTTCTCCCCTGAGTGAATTTATTAACTCCACTCCCAACTTGCTTCTCCAGCCTTCTGCTCCCCTCCCCAACCCTGTAAGGCTCATTGTCAGTTTCAAGAAATGTCAAGTGGGAAAAGAAGAGGTAAGACCCCAAAGCCGGTCCATGTTGATACTCTCTGGCCGGTGGGTATCTACAGGTGACAACTGGGAAGAGGTTGAAAGAGAAAGCCCAAGTCAAGCAATGGAATACTCGCGGATTTTATTTTTTGCCTAAGCCACGCAGCAAAAAGGATATTACGAGGGGGCTGTGTCCCCATAGCAACACTCAATAACTTCAAGATTGAAAAAAAAAACTGATCTAGGGATTCTTAGCTGTGTGCCTGCCTCCTTGATGTGAAGAAGGCTGTTTTGACTTTGTTACAGCAGTGACGGCTTGCGCTGGAGAAAGCATGGGGGTTAAAATTAGTCCCAACCCTAAATTTCTCACTCACTGAGGGATGGCGGGCAGCTCACCCAGGTTCTGGGGCTCTTTCCTCTGTAACATGGTGTTGCTAATGTGAAAGGAGACATCACGATGGAGCGAGCAAGCCTAGCTAAGAACATCTTTAAAAAAAAAAAAGGGTCAGGAGGCCATAAGGGAGGAGGATTTGTGCACATCCTCATCAGAGAAACCATGAACTTTTTAAAAACCTTCTGGTCAGCTGCAAACCCTCAGCCTGGACTTCACTCCATCCTCACCATGACTTCTGGATCAGCAGCACCCATCACTTTGAAAGGAGCCCATGAGACTCGACAAGTTTCCATCCCTTGTTTGCGCAGTGCCCCAACCAATCCAAATTAACTCAGTTGTGATCCCCATTTGGCAGAGAGGACCTGAGTGAGACCTGCCTTTGTAGCCTTTTGCCTACGTAACTCAGCCTCTGCCCTTGTCTCCCTTAGACCATTAGTAGGATTTTCACCCAAGTCTGTGTCTTCAGAAGTGCAATTATAATTGCCAAAATAAATGCCTGTAGGCGTAAAGGTTCAGTGAATCCTTTCTTGGTCAACACGGATATGTTGTCAGGATGTTATAAAGTTGGCATGTAAAATAATAATGCTTGAAAACCAGAAACTGTACAGTGCATTGCTAGGAGGGAGTTCTGGGGATTAATATGTGAAGGAGGGTTCTGGTGAACTCACAGAAGGGGAGCCTCAAATGCCTCTGGATCCTCTGATGACTGCATCAAATCCACCCGTAGACAGAGTAGGGCCAAAGGCAGGCCTCCCCAAGATGGGTCACTTTGGCATAGAGATTATTTTGAGTTAAAAGCAATCAAGACCCAGCAGATTCTGGAAAACCTCTTTCCTGCCCGCTCAACTGCCTAAAAAGACTTTAGGTAGAGGACCTGCTCCAGGAAGAGGGCACTCACCACAGATAACTGCGTTATGGTAGGAAACAGGTGGGGTGACCAGAAGGAACCTCGCGAGGCCCGTTCCATCAAGGTCCTCTCTTTGTCCTGTGGCTTCTGGGTGGCCCAGCAAACATCGGTTTACCAAACGCTTGCTTCTTTTTCATTTTCCTGGGAATTGCATTCTTTCCCTTTGAAGTCCCAGACCCCTACCCCCTTCTCCTTAGTTCAAGATGGCGTCTATGCCTCATTTTGCCTCACTGTGAAATTTCCATGTCTGTGGATTCCCAGTAGGTACGCTGTTAAACTGGATTTTCTCCTGTGAACCTGTCTCACGTCAATTTGATTCTTACCCCAGTGAGAAGGACCTAGAGGGGACAAGAATTCTTTTTCCCTGACCTCAGGAATTGATCCAGATTCAAAGTCAGGTTCACCGTGCTCTCTGAATTCGGTCTCTGAGTTTCAGATCCCAGACAAAAGTTGAGGAGATAAATTGTAAGTTATGGGAGAAACCTGCTGTTTGTACTTTGTTCTTACCTATAGCACGTCAGGAGAACAGAAGTAGTGACGACAGCATCTAACTACCATGGTATTATGTGCTCAATTGAATACTCATCAGTTAATTAGCTTCTTCCTAGATATTCATTTTAATCTTCACAAAACCCTCTGAGGAAGATACTATAAAGATCTCCTTTCATAAACAGGGAAACTGAGCCCTAACGAGGTTAGGCAATGTGCTCAATCTCATATAATAGTATCTATTGTACTATATGTGGCAGCAACATATGGTTGGCCATGACTTCTTTAACTTAAAGAACGTTACGTCTCATGGCATAGATTAAGAATTCATTACAAACCATATCTCTCTCTGTTTCATTCCCATGAGCTATAGTCTCCCCTAAATGCCATGGGTTGTTCAGAAAAGCTATCCAAGTGTGAAGAAGAGAAAGGAGAAGAGATTTCAGGTCACAGATTCCTTTTCTGCTGTTTGTGATACGCACAACCATGTCTAGTGTCTTCGCCCTGTGAAAAGGAAGTTACACAAAGAAACGTATCCTAAGTCCATGAAGAGAAAAGAAAACTCACTACGGTTCAGAGACCTGGTGAAGAGACGCAGGAATGGATCACCTTCAAGTGGTGGGATTATCTAATTCTCTTAAACAGATCATTATCTAAATTATACTGACAAAATCTGAATAAAATATGCAGAGACACCAACAGCACCTCCTCCGTCAAAAGCTCAAAGGAAGTTTAAAAAATGAGCACATTATCGTCTATTTTCCTTGAAAATATATTGATGGCACATGGAGAATAAATTTTAAACAATTCTCCTGTTTCTGCATGTGAAATTCTCTCTCTCCCTCTCCAGCTGAAGTCCTGCCAATCAGGTTGCTTTCCCTTTCCTAATCATGCAGGGTCTGTAGGCTTAGGAAACCAACAAACCAAAAAGTGTGCAAAAAGGGTGGGAATAGAAGGCTGTGGGATCTTTATAAAAAGATCTCCTTTCTGATAGAAATATCTCATCTTTTTTTTTTAAGACTTATTTATTCATGAGAGATACAGAGAGAGGCAGAGACACAGGCAGGGGGAGAAACAGGCTCCCTGCAGGGAGCCCGATGCGAAACTTGGTCCCAAGACCCCAGGATCACACCCTGAGCCAAAGGCAGACCCTCAACCACTGAGCCACCCAGGCGCCCCCTGAAAGATCTCTCCTCTTATGATGGAAGACCCCAAGGCCTTGCTAGACATTTGCCAATCTTGGCACCACTACAAGATGTAACACACCCCAGGAAAGTGCTAGACAAGGGCTATGAGGCTATGATAAGTATTTTTCAGCACTCTGGTCCCTGGCGCTGAGCTCAGGTACCCTCCTTTGGATCTGCCATGTGCTGTCTGCAGCTAACTAGCGGTTGTGCGGAGCTGCTGGAATCCTGCAGAGTCTCAGGCGCTGTTGTTCGTGTCCGTAGCCGTCAGAGCCTAGGGCTGGGGAGACATCTCCAAGGAGTGGAGCGGAGGGGTGGGGAGATAGAGCAGAACTGACTAGCCCAACCGAGGGAGGGGCCAGGGAGGACCCCCCAAATGCCCAAACATCTGCCGTCAGGATCTGAGCTCAGGCAATCCTGGAAGGTCTATTTTCTATGCATGATAGGGCGTTCACGGTTTAACACAGTTTGAAGGGTTTAAAAGCTCAGTGTGTGGCTGGGCTAAAATAGATCTGTGCAGCCAGATTGCCAGCCTGGCATTCAAAAGAGAAAAGAAAGAAGAAAGAAAGAAGAGAGAGGGAAAGGTGCCTACACCAGGGGGGTCCAAATGCAATAAACCCTTGGCCCACCTGCTGCCACACCCAGATGTTTCCAAGGAAGATGCATGCTCTTCATCGTGGGTAACATGCACTAGGACTTGGCTCTCTGGAAATCCAAGAGATTGCTTGTGTTCCTATCAGTGGTTTCCTTCGTGGCCGGCTCGCTGGTGCCTCCTAGAGACCTTTCCAAAATCATCTGGTGCCTGGTGCCAGGGCCCCATCCCTAGAGACTCGGATTTAATGCGTTTGGGGCTAGCATCTTTTGTTTGTTTGTATTCTTTTTCTTTTTTTCTAAGATTTTTACTTATTTATTTATTTAGCTATTTGACACAGAGAGAGAGAAGGAGGAGGAGCTGGAGAGGGAGAGGGAGAAGCAGGCTTTCTGCTGGGCAAGGAGCCTCATGCAGGGCTCTAACTCGGGGCTCTGGGGTCATGACCTGGGCCGAAACAGACACTTAACCACCTGAGCCACCCAGGCGCCCCTGTTTGTAGTTTTTCAAAATTCCTCAGTTGGCTCCAACATGCAGCCAGCGCTGAGGAATGCTGCTACTGACTTACAACCATCTTTTTAAAATCTGCCTCCATGACCTTTTCTTTGGGAGATGATTTAGGGCCTCTGCTAGTTTGAAGGGAGATGTCAAATCCCAGCTTCAAAGGGGCTGGAACAATAGGCTTCCAAAGAGAAACGCTGAGTGTTGCCCAATGTCTTAGGTGTGCATCCCACGCACCACCCCGCGCACCATCCTGCGCACCTACTCGGGCACCATCCCGCGTACCATCCTGCACACCTTCCCGCACACCTTCCTGGGCACCATCCCACGTAATTACCCTCACACCATCCTGCGCACATACCTGTACACCTACCCCGCAGCTAACCGTGCACCATCCTGCGCACCTACCCGTGCACCTTCCCGCACACCTACCTGGGCACCATCGTATGCACTTACCTGCGCACCATCCCGTGCACCTACCCGGGCACCATCCTGCGCACCTACCCCATGCCTTCCCTCACACCATCCTGCGTGCCTTCCTGCACACCTCCCTGGGCACCATCCCACATACTTACCCTCGCACCATCCAGCGCACCTACCCGGGCACCATCCTGCGCACCTACCCCGCACCTTCCCACGCACCATCCTGCACACCTTTCCGCACACCTACCTGGGCACCATCCTATGCACTTACCTGCGTACCATCCCATGCACCTACCCCATCCTGTGCACCTACCCCCCCACACACCAATTTCAGTGAAGCAGAAAGTGGAATGCATCTTCCCATCGCTGTGTGCTGGGCAAGGCAGGACCAGGCAGCATTCCCGGGGAAGCCACCACTGCTGTCTACTCCCACAAACCCATTCACACCTCCTGTTATCTCGGCCACGTCGGCTGCATTCTGTGAATTGCCGCAACCATATGTGTTTAATGGTTTAATGGGTGCTTAAAATGTCTCTGAGAAGGATTACAGTATGATTTGGCATTAAAACGAGAAGTTACAGAGTCCAAAGAAAGACAGAGGAGGCACAAATTTGGTAGTATGGAAACAAGGATTTGTCATGAAAGGAATGTCTGTGATTCCTTAGTTCTTGCAAAGCGGCAACTAAGTGCTTTCTGGAATCTCAAAGAGGGCACCTACATGCAGGGAGGGTCCTGCTTCCCTGGACAGTGTTCACGGCTGCCTGTCAGACCAGCCAGGCAAAGGAAGTCTGAAAACAAATTCCAGAGAATAGTGGAAGGACTTTTATCCTTTTATGTTTTGTTTTTTAAAAATACTTTTAGGGCCCCAAATGACAGCATCGTGGAAAAGGCAATCAGCGATGAGGTCAAGACATGATATAAATCATCATTTCCTGAATGTGAAGAAATCTTAGAAATTTCTGTGCATGCATTATTTTTTTCTTAGTACCACATACAATAATTGAGTGTCTTATAATCAACTGGTATCTAAGATTTGATGAAACCACAATGTATCAATTCTCCGCTAGCTACCATACGGGGCGAGCATTGTTTCCTGGTAACTCGGATGTTCTGGGTGTTAGAGACAAACTAGACTCCATGGCAGGACTGGTGCTTTCCTGGAAAACCAATTTTTAAAGATTCACAATGTAAAAAATACTGTAAAAACTGAGTAGCGTGTTTCGCCAAATAAGGTAACGGGACCGCCTCAGGCATCACATTCCCCATATATAACATAAAAGCATGGGAAAAAAAAAAAAAGATTTCCAAAGACCCATCTCCATCACAACTGGAGGCAAGAAAAGGCCCAAATGAAGAGGAACAGGGCCCAAATGAAGAAGGGACAGACACAACTCTAAAAATGTCTTGTTTGGAAGAACCAGTCGAAGCCCCCTCCGCTTCTGCTGCGGGGACATGTTCACTGCTTGTTCACTGAGCCAGCTTGGGAGTGAGTGCATGCATCCCCATGCACCCCGATGACAGGAGAGAGGTGATGAGCATGAAGCAGACTCCCTCCATCTTTGAATTTTGGGGGAGTCAGGGGGGGAATTTTATTGCTTCTGTGGGGACATGCAGCAGACAGTTCTTTTCAAATCAGAATCTTACTTGGAACAGAAATGAGGTCCCTACCTACATAAACAGGCAAGCAAACAATCCTGAGCCCCGTGTTGGTGTCCACTCTTCACCCTCTGCCATCCCCGGAGTAACAGAGAGCATCTGACCCATCAGAGAAGTGGGGACGCTGTAATGTTCGTTCTTGATGAATCCCTGGGGAGCAGCATCCAAGGAGGTTCTTGTGCATGAAGGATATGACAGCAGAGCCCGTGAGTACATAAGAAAGCAGGCATGATTAGGACTGAGAGAAGGAATTGGCGTCCAGTGTTCCTGCCAACAGCAACTCAGTCCCACTAGGCGGAAACAAGTAGCCACCGGGTTCAATGGGATTGTGCTGATAAATTGCTCCTGACTTGCCTTGTGTTTGAACAAACAAACAATGAGAAATCTGGATTCCTGGGGAGACCCCAGCTCAGCCCATTGGTAAATTTAGGTGTTAAGTGAAACCTTTCACTAGAACTAGTAGGGCAGTATGCATTTGATGGCCTTTAGAAAAGATTCTTTTATTTTCCCTTCAGTAGTCTTTCTTCTTTTCTTCTTTCTTTCTTTTCTTTCTTTTCTTTTCTTTTCTTTTCTTTTTAAAACCGTATTTGTTTATTCATGAGAGACATGGAGAGAGAGGCAGAAGCACAGCAGAGGGAGAAGCAGGGTCCATGCAAGGAGCCCGATGTGGGACTCGATCCTGAGACTCCAGGGTCACACCCTGAGCCGAAGGCAGACGCTCAACCCCTGAGCCATCCAGGCGTCCTGCAAAGTAGTCTTTTCATTTTTGACCACACCACGGTCTTTCTCCTGGGTTTAAAGGAATAAAGGAAGACTTTGTCTTTGTGAAGTGGCATCACAGTCCCTGGGGAGGGTTTCCGAAAGGCACAGCCCTGTGCCCAGAAGAGAAGGCTGGTGGGGAGGGCACAGTGACCCGGGCAGTGAGAAGGCTGGCCTCTCAGTTTCCACGCCTCATGCCTTGTGGCTTTCTCCTTGGGGGTCTGGGCCCAGACAAAGGCCCCTCACTGAATGGGTGGCAAGTGTCAATGACTCAAGAGTCAATGACTCAAGTGAGTCAAAACAAAACACATCTTCTAGATTTTTTTTTCTGCACGAGAGATTGAATTAGCCATAATCCACTCCCATTCTGCTTCATCATCCCATCTACTCTTGCTCCTGCATGATTTGCCCTCAAATCAGCAAGGACTATTTTGATCTTCCTGGATATCTTATCATTAAACATTATTGTTACTAATAGAAACAAGGCCAATTGTGGGGAGAAGGTTTGCTAATAGTTGTTGCTAACGACATCTTCAAGGCTCCTGGGAAGAGAGGGGCCCAGGGTGGGAGTACCACCTGTGCTTTTATACCTGGACATCATCCTTTAATTCTTTTGTATTCTCTTTCCCCCCTGGAGAAAGCAGTCAAAGGAGCCAATCCATATACATGCTTTGCTAAAAATGATGCTATTTGTGGGTGTGTGTATCTGCTCTGAGGAGTGGCCGTGTGCACGCATATTGAAAAGTTTCAAAGAACGTGTGCCAAAGAGGGATTGAGGCAACGGGTGGTGAGAGTCTGTGATTTCTTTACACCAGTATGTGTCTACAGTAGATGCATATTTTAGTAATGAAACATTACTATAAAAACAGAGGGTGGGCCCCCTAAGCAAATTTTAGAGAAACCTTGCCCTTGCTGATTTTGAAACAGGTAATCACCTGGGTGGTGCATTCTGGAAGCCCCAATTCCATGCGGGGCCTGAGTAAGTGGGGACAAATGAGCAGAGACTGTGAACCCCACTCAGTGCTGTACTCTATGACAGCCCCTCGGCGAGCGCACTCGTGAGGCTCATTGTCTAGATGGGGAGATTACGGTTGGTGATTTTTGTATTACGTGTCTGATGGTTCATGTGCTAATTATATCGAGCAGTGAGGACACGTCAGAGCGGTTTGCAGATATAGGACCGCAATGTTGGGTGAGGCCTTATCCAATCTTCCACTGACACTTTCTGTATGGAGCAGATACCACCAGATACCTGAACATAAGAGTGGCAGGTCTTTTGGTCAAAGAAAAAGTCGGGGGGAGGGGGCATCCAAAGCCCTGAATTTTCTTGTGCAGTTTATCTGATTTGTCTCATCTGGTGTGGCACGAAGTCACTTTAAATCTCTGTTCAAATATCTGTCTCTAAATTATTTTGCAAAGCTGTATTTTGTGTAAGGGATAAGGACAGGCCTTTCTAAGAAAGAGATTCACTCTCAATCTGGACCAAAGATCAATGTTATCAAAGGTTGGGACTAAGGCTTCATAGGGCACCTGGAGATAAGCAGTGGAAAATTGTTTATAAATAAGATATTGATCAGAAGAGTGAGTAGCAACTTGGAGATTGGCCTGGGAAACAGAAAAAGCAATCCCTAACCCAAAAAGCAGGGTAATGGTAGGGCAATTTTTCACCAGTGGAAGTCAGACACATAGATGGAATGCTCTGGCAGAGGGAGAGATGCTCTTTCAGGAGCCTCCCTGCTTCTGCTTACACCTTGCAAAGAGGGAGGCTGAGGGATGAGGACCTGGAAGGAGGCCAGGAGGCCATGGATTCACCCAACTCACCAAAGCGTCACCTCCCAAGGAACACACAGGGATCTGAACTCTTGTGACATTGGCCAACCTGGGTAACAGGTGGCAGCTGATGATCTCCAAAGGATGAAAGAAAATCAGGGAGTTTAAGAATTTCTCTTTAGGGCACTGTCAAGGGTTATGAGATGTAAAGAACTGGGAACAGAGCCAGCTACGTGATGCGTGGGACCCAGTGCAAAATGAAAACGACGCAGGGCCCCTTGTTCAAAAAGCAGAAAAAAGTGTCGCTAAAAGCACTAAAATGTAAAGCTGGTTCTCTTCCTCCATGGTTTCTTTCTCTCAACTTCATTTTTTTTTAAGATTTTACTTATTTATTCATGAGAGACACACAGAGAGAGAGGCAGAGACACAGGCAGAGAGAAGCAGGCTCCCTGCAAGGAGCCCAATGTGGGACTTGATCCCAAGACCCCGGGATCACACACTGGGCCGAAGGCAGATGCTCAACCCCTGAGCCACCCAGGTGTCCCTCTCTCAATTTCTCATGTTTTTTATTCATATTATTATTATTATTTTCTGTTGCATGTTGATCTAAGTAAAGAAAAATAAAAAATTAATTTATCAGCCTGAGTTGCAGCGTTCATACTCTGCATGCCAGTTTTAAATGCAAATATTCATGCATTTAATTCACATGCAGAATCAGCAAGGTTACCCAGTTCACCTTTCATAGCTTATACATTCACATGGGTCTTTTTTTTTTTTTAATATTAACCAAACAGCATGAGGGGGGAGAAAGCAGCCTCTGATGTCTGGGAACTGGATTGCACGCCCACAGCTTGGTCTCCGTGTCATTGCTGATGATGGAACACCTACACCTAAGCCGTGTGTTCTCCTGTTGGACGTAATCACACAGAATATGCCCTTGGGCCAGGTCACCGGGCAGCCCACCCAGTGGGCCCACCACGGCCTGCTGGCCCTCTCTTTCCCTGTTCCAGCTGCGGGCACACCTTCTAGCAACACTACCCACCGTTAGCCTAGGATGGGCTACTGAGTGTGAAAGGCAAAGGAGCTCTGGGGCCATCCATCCTTTTCTTGTGTGGCATCACTGTCCACCTGTGCAGCTGCCCATCCAGGGACCTGCCGTGTGTGGGATCCCTCAGATCCTCTTATTTCTCCGAATGCCGTGCTTTCATTGTGCACTGGAGGCCGAGTTCTTTTGCACACGGAAAGGACGGCCTCTCGGGGCTGTCCGCAGCGCTGCTTGCCCCATCGCAGATGCAGCACGCTTGCCTTGCTCTCACGCGGAGTCTCCCTGAACTCCACTGATTATAGATCACCTGGAATCCTGTGCTCGTGGGGACCCCTGAACCCTCATGTCGAGGGTGGCTCAACAGCCAACAAGAGCCTGTGGGGCGACAACTTTCTGCTCCTGCACTTGCTCCCTCATCCCATCGGATCTCCGTCAACAAAACACCAGTTCAAAGACATTGGTAAGAACTCCAGGATGTGACAGCAGCTCAGTACCCGAGCAGGAGGCCCTTCCCCGTGGGTGCCACTCAGAGGCACAGGTTGTCTGCCCAGGAGGCTGGCTCTGCCTGGGTTGGATGGAAGGGGGGCCATGGAGATCCTGAGGAGTGCTTAGTGAATTGAACTCAAGTACTTATTCTTAACTTTTTTGTTCCACTTGTCATACCTGGGGCTATCAACCCATCCCATCAGTAACAAGGAACAGGGCCATCCATGGGGCAGGGTCCCGTTTTGTTTGGGGAGATCCCATCTCATCCTACTCCATTATAAGAATCACCATCCTAAAAAATTCTTGACTTTTTCTTTTAAAGTTCAGCTAAGGGCAGCTCGGGTGGCTCAGTGGTTTAGTGCCTGCCTTTGACCCAGGGCATGATCCTGGAGACCTGAGATCGAGTCACATATCAGGATCCCTGCAGGGAGCCTGCTTCTCCCTCTGCCTGTGTCTCCCTCTCTCTCTCTGTGTGTGTGTCTCTCATGAATAAATAAATAAGATTTTTTAAAAAATAAAATTCAGCTAAGATAACATCTTATTTGGGGGTGTTCTTAAGTGTGGAAGAATTATGAACATAGTTTGATTTCAAAGCTATGACCAAAGTATCTGTGGGCACCCAACACAGCACATTTCAATTCCTTTAAGCCTTAACATCTACCACTTAATGAGGGTTTGTCCAGAAATCCTAAAGGCTGGGCATTGTTGATGAGCTGTGAATTCAGGGATGAAGCTCCCCAAAACCCTTCCCCATGGGGCTCACCCAACCTAGAGAGAGCCTGCCTCTCCCAAGGAAGGCTTCCTTTCAAGACAGGAGCAGCAAAGCTCTGGCTTGTAAGTAAGAGACAGCAAATGTTAGACACCTAACTTGAAAAATAATTTCATTTTTACCAAGGACAGAAAGGAAGACAATTTTGATCATAACCTGTGAGATCTGCTCGCCTTTGGCGAACAACATCGCCCTCCGATCACGTGGTTGGTGTGTTGCCACGATGCTGTGCATCTGAGCTCACTCTCTCTGCCACCTGCTTACGGATTCTGTAACTCCAGGTCAGCGCCTCCCAACAGAAATGTAATGTGAGTCACAAAGGTGATTTTGGATTTTCCAGGAGCCACATTTAAAAAGTGAGAGGGAGTAGGTGAATTTCATGTAAATATTCTATGTAATCCAGGGTACCCTAAATATTATCTTTTCAGCATGTGACCAATATAAAAATCACAACAGAGATAGGTACCTTCTGTGACATTCTACCTGGTGTGTATTTTCACTCAAGCACAACACAGTCCAGCATGGCATGTTCCAGATGCTCGGAAACTGCACGCGGCCAGCAGCTGCCATAGTGGGCAGAGCCGGTCCACGTTCAGGTGTCATATAGCTATGGGGTCTGAATGAAGAGACTGCCATTGTTGGGGGTTCTAGGCCAAGAGAAGTGGTCACTCAGGTTCTAGGACAATGACCTGGATACTCGGTTTTCGTATAATTAGCTACATGGCTCTGTAGGCAATGGAATTAAGATTCTTTTTTTTTTTTTTTTTAAGATTTTATTTAGGGATCCCTGGGTGGTGCAGCGGTTTGTCGCCTCCTTTGGCCCAGGGCGCGATCCTGGAGACCCAGGATCGAATCCCACGTTGGGCTCCCGGTGCATGGAGCCTGCTTTTCCCTCTGCCTGTGTCTCTGCCTCTCTCTCTCCGTGTGACTATCATAAATAAATAAATAAATAAATAAATAAATAAATAAATAAATAAAAAAAATTTTATTTATTTATTCATGAGACACACACACACACACACACACACACAGAGGCAGAGACACAGGAAAAGGGAGAAGCAGGCTCCTTGCAGGGAGCTCAACATGGGACTCGATCTCAGGACCCCAGGGTCACGACCTGAGCCGAAGGCAGACACTCAACCACTGAGCCATCCAGGTGTCCCACAAAGTTAAGAGTCTAAGGTAAAGTTTGATCAAAAGTCAATGTGTTAACACAAGGTGAATACCTCAGTCGAAGCTCAGGGCCAAGGTCTGGGAACCCAAGATGGGTTTGAACAATGGAGGAGACCCAGTAAACCCAGGGAGACAGACCATTTCTTGCCTCATGGACTTGATGGCTCAACCAATCATATTTTCTTTGGGGGGGGGGAGATTTTGCTCTTTCCGGGACAGTAACTTTTGTCACCTGGTTGGGCCACTTCACTATGATATTAACCTGGATCTCCCAAGTTGGTCATCTTTGAACTGGGGACGGGAATCCCTTGACACTCCCCTAGCTCCACACCCCTTTCCTGACTCCCCAATTCCTAGTATTCTCGCAACAGAAATTTGTCGCTACCAGCACCCAGAAAAGTGTGTGCCCTGCCCGGAGCTGGGGATTTGGAGCCTGCTAAGTTCGGTGCTCCAAGCAGAGAAGTAAAGCCCCATCATGCAACTGCATCCAATTTCCATTTGAAAATTACTCTGCAGGAAAATGGCACTGAGCCTGCTCTCCTTTTTGCCAGCTGATTCTCTAGGCTTTCAGGGCAGGACTTTTGATGATGCAGGAGAGCCCGGGGTTACGTTGAGAGAGAGAGAAAGAGAGAGAGAGAATGAGAGAGACTCCAGATAAAACCAGGACATGGTTTACATTTCACAGATGACAGACACTGCAGCTGAGATGGAAGAGCAGAGGACAGACAGGGGGAAATGGGTTGGATTATTGCATTAACCCACGGAACATTCTGAGCGAAGACTTTCATAGGGTAATCAATAATTCAGACTTAGCCACTTGTTAGTCTGGCCAGATGACATTTATTTTAATAGGCACTCTCTTGGAGGGGGGGAGTAATGAAATTTTATTTACTGCATCCTTTTTTTTTTTTTAAGCACACAAATGCCTTTGCTTATTTACCTATAGTTTTGTAGTTCTGCTCCAGGGTCTTAAGTCCTTCTCTGTTATACAAATTTCAAAAATCCTAAGACCTGGGACTTTTGTGCCTCTGTTAGTCTCCACTCCTTACTCTGCCTCAAACCCAGCTCTGCGCCTGCTTTGTCGGAGACACTTGGGCTAATTGAATTGTGCCCGACTCGCTTTGCTCCTAGAAATTTATGATTCGCGTTACCTTCATTTTATATTTTTTCTAGGTTCGGGTTTTCTCTCTCTGAATCTCTGGGCTTTTCCCCCCTTTTTAAATAGGCTTACCTGACATTCCTTGCTAGATTTTAAGGATTCTGAGGTTAAAGATATGGTCATTAATTTGCCGTTGCTACGTTCTTCCAACTTCTGCAACCAGTTCTCCCATCTGTTGTTCTTTCTGCAGATAGGGATGGTCTAACCACGGTCTGAGGGCCATATCTGCCCTCCATCTGTTTTTATCAATAAAGCTTTATTGGAACAGAGCCATGCTCATTGGTTTCTGTACTGTATCAGGTTGCTCTCACACTGCAATGAGGAGTTGAACAGCTACGAACTGTCTAGCCCACCAAGTCTAAAGTGTTTACTCTCTGGCAGTTTCCAAAGTTTGCTGGTCTCTGCTGCAGACTTACATCCCATTGGTCTTCTTTCTACGCCTACCTTAGAATGAGCTCGAAGCTAGAACATTAGGGTGGCAAAGGGGAAGAGTCACACTCATCAAGCAGAGGTGGCTCTGACTCCCACTGACTCTGCAGGGAATTCCTAAGCCCAGGACCTGGATCTCATCATTCACAGAATGGGAACAGTCCTATCAATCGACCTCACAGAGCCCTTAAGATAATTACCTGAAATAAGTTATTCAAAGAGGCACAGCACGGTTTTGGATGGAGAAAATAAAATAATCACGATCAAATGAATGGCTTAATGATAATGACAAGGATAATCATCACCATTAGCAATTGGAGCCTCCTGCACCAAAGGGAACCCTCAAATAGAACTCTTTCTGGAAATAGTCTCCAGAGAAGCCCATCAGAGCAGAGAAAGAGTTGCCATTGAAAGGTTCTGTAGGAAAAACTATTCCTGGGGCCCCAAGCCTCCTTCTCTTCACCACTGCTGGGGGGAGGGAGGGGAAGGTCCTTACCTTGGTCAAGGCTAACGGCAGCCTCGCCATTCTGAAGCACACCTGATACTCGGTGTAAATAGGCAGTGTTCACACAAAGCAAAATTCATTGTGGCTGTCCCACAGGAGGGACGTTATTCAGTTAGGTGCTGCAGCCTTGAGTGTCGCTGGAGGTTTCTTGTCACACTTACCTTTTCCTGCAGAATCAAAGTGTGACAACTGGTTGTTTTCACTTCAATCTCTCCAGCCTCAGCAAAGAGAACCAGGTGTACACACTTCACACGCACTAGTTATGGTTGTCCGTTTTGTGGGTTTTCTTAAAACCCCTTTCTGAATACCCACTGTATTATCTGGGCTCTTCAGAGAAAAAGAACCAGTTGGAGATATAAGTCTGTATCTATCTATCTATCTATCTATCTATCTATCTATCTATCTATCTATCATCTATCTATCTATCTATCTATCTATCTATCATCTATCTATCCCCAGAGTTTCTATTGATTGGAAAGATTCCTTATTGTGGAGCTATTAAAATGATGATGTAGACGCATAGCAATAGACATTATTCTTACTTTACTGATAATGAAGAAAGCTCAAAAACAAACAGTGGTATGACATGAGCTTTCAGGCTGCTCATGACGATGGAAGCAGCACAGAACAGTGCAAGGGAGAGATGTTGGCCAGTGCCCCAATCTGGCTCTGGTGGTGGTGGTGGCTACTTGGGGCGCTTTGTGGGAAGGGTCCTGCGGATCCTTCTGGGGACCCCAGTGGGTGAAGCATGCACATGTTCCTGTTCTCCATGGTTTGCCAAAGCAGAGAGGGACTCTCTCTCCAAGCTGACAAGTTCTTATTTTCTTCCAACTCAAAGACCTAATTTTTTTCCAGGTAGGTTCTCTTTTCTACTAGTTGTTACTTTCTCACCCATCTGAGGCTCTTTTATGCAAACAAGATATTCAGCAAAATAGTTACTAAATGAATTCGTGAGAATGAATCCCCTTAGGTATTGATCACCACTTAATTAAAAAAAAAAGATATGTACTTCTTTTCTATCTCAGTGTAGTTATGAGAGGGCATCAAATATTTTAAAAACGCTTTGAGTATTTCAGAGGAAAAATATGTACAATATATGTGGAATTGTTACTTCTGGTCCCAAGCGGGGGATGGGGGCAGGGGTATACCTTCTGGCAAGCCTTGGATCCCTAGCATCCGTTTTCTGTTTGTACACCAGTATTTTCTAGAGTCTTCACCTTCTCCCTCTTCCTCTTCCATATATTATGAGCTCACCTTCATACCCACCTCACGAGTCTCCTTTGATTAGAGAATGAGGACTGTACTGATATATTTCACTTCAAGGTACAGCTCTGTGTGCTGGGAGGTACAGCGGAAACTTTGCAGTGTAGACATTACACTGTGTTCTTTTTCCTCCGGGGAAGCTCTCGAATCTGCAAATTTCCAACTCTTGTAAATGCTGTTCCATATCTGTAAGATTATATTGGAAACCAGCAGATATCAGAGACCATGTTCTCTATCTCAGTGAGCACGGTGCAAAATATTTAATCCCTTTTCCATAAATATCTGTTGATTGATTTTATGAGCTGAATCATGCATCTCTATCCTCAATTCATATGCTGAAGTCCTAACCCCCACATGACTGTATGTAGAGACAGGGCTTTTTCAGAGAAGCAATTAAGGTTAAACAATATCACTGGATGAGGCCCTGATTTGATGGGATTAGTGTCCTTATAAGAAGAGGAAGAAACTCCAGAGATCTCTCTATCTTTGCACAGAGAAGAGGCCATAACAAGAAGGTGGCTGTGTATAAGCCAGTGCGAGATATCTCACCAGACACCAACCCTGTTGGGTCCCTATCTCAGACTTCTGGGCTCCAGAACTCTGAGAAATAAATGTCTGCTATTTAAGACTCCCCACCACCCTGTGGCCTCACATCTGTGGAATTTGTTGTGGCAGTGCAAGCAGAGTAATATAATTGGCTCATCAATTAATTGAAAGAAATATTTTAGGTTAATTGTGAGTAAAATTCTTCTAAATGCAATGGTGGGTTGAGTTGGTCTTTTCTTAGAAAGCCATAAAATCCCAAAGTCTTGAAAACTGGACAGATTTTACTAAATTTCATAGATCGTGAAAGAGCACATACACAAAATTATATAGAAACTTGGAGAAAAAGATCGTCTAATACATACCTAGACATAGAATGTTGAAAAGGAGTGAACAGAAATAAAAAGGTACAAGATTTATATACATGTGCAAACATGTTCAGCTTCATTAATAAAGATACACAAATAGCATAAGATAGTATCTAGGAATATTTTTAAATAAGCTTTGTAATTTGCTGACAGTTTCATAGAAAAATTGAGAAAACAGTACATAGTTCTCATATATCCTATCTCCAGTTGCCTCTATTACTAACATATTACTGCAGTGTAGTATGTTTGTCACAATTAATGGACCAACGGTGATAAGTCACTGTTAACTAAGTTAACTAGTCACTGTTAACTAGCCATTGTTTATTCAGAATATATATACATTTTAAGTTGTATGATTCATAAACCTTAAAGAGTTGATGATCTCCAATGTCAGTGGAATATAAAAATTAAATGTGTGTACCTTTAACGCAGCAATTGCACTTGCAGGGATTTCTCTGACACCTGCACTGACCCAAGTGTGGCAAGTTCTCTTCAACAACAGAAAACATAAACCACCTAAATGTTGATCATAGCACATGGATACAGTCTTTACAGACAATATTTATGTGTAGATCTACACATAGCATATAAATCTGGGTTCCAAGCTCTATGTTAGCAAAGTGATGTCCACACTCGTTGTTAAATGAAGACAGTGCCAAGGGCAAAGACAAAAACTTCCCCTGACTCTCTTAGGGTCCCTGGCTGTGTCTGAACATTGAACTGACAAAGACAGCTGGATAGGAGAAAAGCATACACATGTATTTAATAAAAGTCTATGTGACATGGAGCCCTCGGAAGGAAATGAGGACCATAAGAAACAGTTTAATCTGAGTGTTTTCACGCATAGTGGACAGAAGTGGAGAGATTGTATAGACCAAGACCAAGAGCGTGAACTGAGTGTAGTGAAGAAGGGAAATGTAGCAAGGGCTCCATTCATATTCCAGCACCCCAGCATCTCGAAGATGAAGACACCTCTCACATGACAGTCTTCGGACCTGCTTCAGGGGAGAAGGAAGGGAAATATCAGAGTGACCAGGATCCTGCTTCTGCTGTTTGCTCAAACTCCTTCAGCTTAAAATACCTCATATGCCGAGGCACCATATTCTGGGTTGGCATGTTCTGAATCCTGTCAATGGCAAGTTGCCAAACAAGCATATAGTATAATTTCATTTGGGTTGGACGAAATTACATATAAATGGGACTATAGGTAATTTCTTCTGTAAGGTGTCCTACCTGTGCCTTCCTAGAAATTGCAGGGCTGTGCAGCATCGCCAAACCCACAGGGCTCCCAAGAATAAACAGGTTGAGGCAAACACTCAAACATTTCATCAGTGACATATTGTAAACAAAGGTAGAAACTCAGACAAATAGCAGTAGGGCTTTATAGGGTACATAGGTAAGAAACACAGAAATACTATAATAAATGTGGCACATGCTTCTGGAAAAGCTCTGAAACTTGCCTGTGGAAGGGTTGTGGCTCCCTCTTCCTGAGGCGGAGCGAGGGGTTATATGAGATGTGCGAGAGGCTGCAGACCTTGTGTGGATGGTGGGTCCCCAATCTGGTGCCCTCGGTTGTCCTTTGAGGTGGGTGTGTTTTCTAGACTCCTATGCTGCTTGGCTCAGCTGCATATGCTCATGGTTTTGCAGATGAAATTGCATATGAGAAAATTGGAAACTTGTGTTAATTTAAGATCATTCTCCAATATCTCAGTTCTACTATATTTTGCATTTTCCAAAGTGCATTTTGAAAAGAAAAGATACAGCAGAACTGACTATGTATGAATTTATATACACGAGGTGGAGATGGGGGTAACTCCAAAATCTGCGTGTATTGATCGACTCCGACCATCTTCTGCTCTCCACCTCCAAATATTTGGGGGTGGGTTCCTCCTAAATCTGAAACTGGAGGGTTTGTAGGCGCCCTCTGGAGGCCAGGAATTTCAGCTAGGCCACTCGCCATGAGCTAGAGCCAGGTACCCAAGGAACGAGTTAGGGAATGTCAGCAGCCAGAGCAGGGTAGGAAGGCAGGCAGTAGAACAGGGGAAGGAGGGCAGGATTGGTCCTGGTAGGAGGGGAGAGGTGTGCCTTGTACCTGGAAAGTGATGACGATACGGAGCCAACCTCACCTGGCTGGGGTTGGAAGCAGTTGGGTGCTCTCTTACAGATCTGCTCAGGGGGCAGCCCTGGATTTGCTTCTGCAAAGGGGACCCATCCTTGGGGACTTTGTGTGTTAATCCAGGCCTTATTAGTTGGGTGACAGATGAGTGCCCTAGGGCTGCAGAAAGCAAGTCCTTGGTTATAAAAGTGATTGCACACTTTTACTGCCAAGACAAGGTAAATGCTTTAAACCAGGTTATTACATTACCCCTAAAGAAATGCTCCCTGTGAATATTGAAAAGGTTTTCCAGTGTGCAGTTCAGATGAGCCCTTTTAACTGTTTGCCACCATGAGCAACTCACTCACGGTCGGTCGGTCGGTTGGTCTGTCAGTTGATACCCAGCATGAGTCTCTAGCTGGGGACCTGTATGCCTTTCCCTAGGGATGCACACCACCCTTTCCTGCCCGGACCAGGGCAGTTTCTTCAGTGGGCTTCTCATGACACTCTTGTCTCTCCAAAGTCTGTTCTGGGAAGGAGCAGACAGAGTCACCTCTTCAACATGAAAATCTAACCATGCTCCTTCCTTTAGGAGTTTTCTGTGATTTCTGGAATAATGCTCACTTTCCTTGACTCTACTTCCCTCTCCAACTCATTATCCTCTAACCTGTCCTCACTCCCTGAGCTCCCAGCCACCCTGTGGCTTTTCTGAAACTCAAACACTACAAACTTTTTCCACTTCTGGCCTTTACGTGCTTTCCTCTCTGGCAGTGTTCCTTCTGAGTTCTTCACTGACCAACTCCTCTGCCTGCGTGCTAACTTATGTCACACCTGCCCCGGGAGGCCTTCCCCAGCACCACCTGCCATTGAAAATTGCTTCCTCTATGTATCTGCTCTTTCCTTTATTTTCCGTCTCTCCAACCCCCAGTGTGCACACACTCAGTGAATGTCCCAGGGGAGCAGGGATCTTATAGCAGGTGCCGAGTAAATATTTGTGAAGTCAACAGAAGGAGGCACACCAGATGTTAACAATGGTTAACTTTGGAGGGGGCATCTTTGCTTTTCCACTTGATATTCCTCTGCATTGTTCGTTTGGCAACAGGAACACTTTGTTTTCTCTTTTTTGGGCTGTACGCTTTTGATATTTTGGGTTCAAGATCTCAACCCCAGAGGAGTTCAAGAGCTCATTCTCTAGAAGGGGATAGACAAACAGGACAGGGTAGCAGAAACAAAAGCAAACTTAGCCACCAAGTGGTGACTCCAGGCAACTGATGGAGACACCACTGGGGCAGAGCAGGAAGGAAGGGCTGCCTCTTGTGGCTGAGTCCAGCTCCATGGGGGCTGCATGAGGGACCTGGACCTGAGCAGTACTGAATGCACCCAGGGGAGTCCATGTAGCCAGCACCAGCACAGACCAAACAGGAGACAGAATCAATAAAGCAAGGTAGAGGGAGTCCACAGAGTCCTCTCATTTAGGGCAGATTCTCATGTTTTCTTTGGAGTAGTCCAAACATTAACCAGCTATCTCTTTGAATACAAACAGTGCCAAATTTAGTGTCCCTGAAATATCACTCCTTGGCCCACTGACGTTGGTTTGTTATGGTACTTTGTTGTGATACATTATCACAGTCAAGGGACACCAATTTGTTTAGATGGAAGATGTCATCTCAGGGAAGCCTGGATATTTGTACAACCATTAATATTTGTTCTTTTCTTCCATTGAAGGGATTTCATTTGTATGTTGTGTTTACCTTAGTGCAATCAAAATGATGCTATAAGTTATTTTTTTTAAGATTTGCTGCCTTTTTAATAAAATGATGATAGTAATATAAACATAATTAACATTAATTGAGTGCTTCCCTCAGGCCCTGTGCTAAGTGCTATGTATATTACCTCTTTAACCCTCACAATTGCTTAATGAGGTAAAAAGTGCTGTACCCTTTTATTTTCTTCATTTTCTATGAGAAAACGGAGGATGAGAAAGATTTAGGAACTTACTTGATATTTCCAGGGCTGTGAACACTCAGATCAAACTGATGAGGGAAAGCTTAGTCTCCGGGCTCTACTTTTTTGCAAAACTGAACTTTTCAAACTGAAATGGAGGAAAGAGATATATATGTGCAGATTTAAGTCCTAATTCATGGGATCTCAGACATTTTTTCAATTTCTGGATTTTTTTTTCCCATGAAATCCAGTTTGTTTTGGAAGGCACTAATCACATGCCAAAAATGCTTCTTGGTCCAGAATGCAACTGATTTGGGACTTTTTGTATTGGTTTGACTTGGGCATAATTTTATTAACAATTATTATAGAAGTAATAAGCTCATGATAAAAATACCCAGCAGGTGTAAAAGGGAAAACACTTCCTTCATTCCAACCCCACTTCCAAGAGGTGACTACCATTAACAATTTCTGGCGTGACCTTCCAGAAATTACTACTCCTTTGCACATATACGTAGATGAATATATACATATCTTTGCAAATAAAACACAAATGGACTTATGGTATAGTTAGTTTTCTACAGCTTGTGTTGTTCATTAAAAACATGCACATGACTTCTGACTCACCAATAAAAACTATATGCATCTGTACATGCAAAAAATTCATCACAATTCATTGATTATAAGAGAACAAACCTGGAAATGACCCAAGTGTTCATTAGTTAAAGATTAAATTAATTATATTACATAAGATGGATTACCCTGCAGCATTAAACGACTTATATATGCCTTGAATTGGAAAGATGCCTTTTTTGTTTCTTATCCTTTATTTAAAATTCCTAAGTCAGGTAATGGGAAATACACACATTTCCCCACCACTACCTTGCCAAAAAGAGACTTGCTTATCACCTATAGTTCTGAGGCCACGGTTAGGGTTATTGCTAGAAATCTGTCTCTTAAACAATAACTCAGAAAATTTCCTTTGCCAGCTGCAAAATAAACATCTCTCTAGGTGCCTGTAATGCACAAATACTTGTTTTTCTATGTGCTTCCATGGAGAGCAAAAACATGGAAGCATTAGTTAGGAAGGTGTTTACTTGCTCAGCTCCAGCTCTTTTTCCAGTGCCTTTCTTACTATTCTATAACATAAATTAAAAATATGAATAAAACAAAACATAATAATAAAGACACTCAAGTAAACTCTGATCTAAAAAAAACTTGATAAATTATTCAGCGAGTGGGTATCTTCTCAAAGTTTTGAAGAGGTTGTAAAATTTTAGTTCTATAAATGCAGCACTGGAGGGAGGTTTTAAAAGTTTGACAGTATTCTCCAGGTATTCTTTACAGGAAAGACTGGGCATTAAAGCCCCTTCACCGTGTTGCCACGAGTGTGGCTTCCCAGTCTTGATGTTCCCTGATGTTCTCAGCTTTGTTCTTAAAGTTCCACCTTCAGCCACAGCTTGTCAACTATTACTTCAGATGTAATGAATGAAAGGTAGGAGTTTCTGACAAAACTTCTGGGTTATTATGTAAATTTATCTCCCTTGGAATGTTTTTCTTGATCACATAATGATTTTGGCATCATTGGAGCCAGGCATGTATTTAAAATACTGTTAAAAAAATAAATAAAATAAATAAATAAAATAAAATACTGCTTAACTTGCTCAGTTCAGGGTGCTGGGCATTAACTGATGGCAGGGACCTGAAGCCTCTGCTAACTTTAGTTGCTGAGTTACTGAATGTTCTGGAAGGTCCACAGAGTCACCGGTAAGAAGCCAGGAGGACCAGGATGTCTGGGAAGAGCACGCGTTGGAGATTGGAGAGTGTTTCAATACTTTAGCAGCTGTCACAGCTGTTTTGGCAGATAACCTTGATTATGCAACAAGGAAAAAAGACTGATGAGGTCAGAAAAAAAAACAACCAACCAACCCACCCAACAAACAGTAATTGGAGCATTGAAAATTTTCAATTGGGCAAGCATTTATTGAGCAACTCCTGCATGCCAGACACAGCTAGAACTCTATGGACTGGACATAGGGTGATAGCAATGACTCAGATGAGCACCATCTTGCCTGCCTGATGCCTGTGGTCTAGAGAGAAAGGAAATGCAGTACAAATGGAGAGATTTATTTTGCTGGGACTCCTTAGTCTGAAAGAGGGAAAATCTGAAGAAGTTTTTTCTTGCATGATGGGGAAGGACCAGCTACCATCCATAGCGATTAAGGAAATAAATCCCCTAGAGAGACATTGCTGTTATAATGAGGGCCTGGCCCAGGCTGCTGAGTTAGCTTGGGAGGTGCCCCATGGGACAGGCTGGGCCTCCCCACCCCCCGTTTCCAGGGTGGGCCACTGCCCTCAGACAGCGGGGAGGCCATCTTGCAGCCAGGGCCTTGCAATTTTGTCCCTTCTCCCTTGCTCTGTGTAAAGGAAGCACAGTTTCTGAGGCATTTGTACCCAAACCATGGACAGGGCTGAATAGTCCTAATATCCTATGCAGTGACTGGAGACGAGCTTCCTGACGGAGGTGTCTCAGAGGAGTTTCCAAAGGCCCTGACCGACCCCTCAGCCCTTGTGCAGCAGCAGGCAAAGACTCGGTCGCAGGACCCCTGGCCTCAGCAAGGGACCTTCTGGGTTTCGTGTGGCACCCGGATGGAGTACACATAGCAAATACCCATTGAGTAAACAGGCCGTGTTGCAGAGACAATATCAGACTGTCTTCCTCCTCGTGGCCGCTCCCTGATGTGTCACTTTGTGAAAGCTGCTTGTTTTGTGGAAACAAACACATTTTGGCTCCTTTTTGGCTCAGCACAGCCAGTGGAAAAGCCAACTTGAATCCCATTCTACTTCATGAATCATCCCTGCGATCTGCCAGCCGCATTCTGGCTGAGGACACTTGTTTTAGGAGAAAGAGGTGTGGGGTGGAAAGGAAGCATGTTGATTCTCAGATCCTAGGCCATTTGTAGTGTTGTCAGAAACACAATGTTTTGACTGAAGAGCTGATCACATCTGAGATGGGTGTCAGCAAGACAAGATAAATATTGAACTTGGTGGTGGAATTTAATAGAACCAGAGCTTCAAGGATGAGCCACTTCAAGTTATGTTGCTATAAAATTGCTCTTCCCCCAAAGCTCCTTTAAATAACAGAGATATGGAATCAGTCTAGAAATTTCCACTGTTTACTAATGAAGATGTATAAAATATGTGCTTCATATGTGGATGATTTTAAACTAGATATGAAATCCTGCTGGCCACTTGGGCATCTCATAGATGGGAAGAGGAGAAGAATACAACATGCAACTTGAGCTGAATGTCATGAATGCCATGATACATTTTGGGAACTTATTATTCTGAAAATGTATGTTTTTCTCTACTTAAGAAGCATATTTTATTGAAATTATAATATGTGTGACTATTTAAGAGTTCAGTATGACTACTTTTAGCTTCACAGTACTGGGATTTTGTTAGAATGGTAGAAAATATGAGAATTGACTTCTCTGATGGACTGCCATAAATATAATGGCCTTCTTCAATTCTTTGGTTGGTCTACCTGGTACATGTGACCATACAGGTGCCGTGTTCTTATGCCCACCTTTGTAGTTCCAGTGCAGAGCATGGGCCTGGCATGTAGTTGACTCTCAAAACATTTTTTGTTAGGTGAGTGAATGGATGCATAAACAAACAAACAAAAGCATGAATCTGACACTAAGAAAAAGGATCTAGGTTTGATAGGTTTGCTTGCTTTATGTTGTCTCCCCACGATCTAGAGAGATTTAGCCTTTGGGTTCAAAGATCCAAGTATTTCAAATTAGGAAACCTTATGGAGGTATTAGTTTTCTATTGCCACACAATACATCATTACAAATGCAGCAGCTTACAGCAACACAATGTGCTAGCTCACAGTTCTGTGGTCACATGCGCAGCATAGCTCACTTGGGTTCTCTGTTTTCAGAGGTTGAAATCAGGGGTGGCCCAACAGAGCCCTCACTGGAAACTAGAGTCTTTGTCTCAGCCCGTGTGGTTGTGGCAAAATCCAGTTACTTGTGGTTGTAAGACTGAGGTCCCTGTTTCTTTGTTAGCTGTCACCTCCTACTTCCATGCAATATATCAGCTCTACTTATGTGGGACTTGGATTCAGCCCAGAGTCTGTACTTATTTTTGTCATCATGTCTTTACTGATGGGGAGCTATCTTCCTCTGTATTGTTATTTGCCCCCATGCAAGACCCCATGCATGGCTTACCTCCTTTACAAAGCCTTCTTGGATTACTGAGCCATGGTGGGCTCTTCCTCTTTTATGGGTGCTGCCTTTGGTACAGTTTGTCTTCAGATTACTTATTAGACAACTTAAAGTTCTTTGTGTAATTCAGTTCACAGATGATGTTACAATGCCTAAGGAAAGCTAGGCCATTAGTGTCACCAATTAGTAACCTGGAATCTTCCTTAGAGATCGCTTGTCTAAATCTATATGTTTAAGATGCAGAAAGAGTCACAAATGCGTTACAAGGTTCATCCAAGTCCTATAGATAGAGCTCTCCTTTATGTCTTCTATGGCCTTTAATAGTGATTCAATAATGATTTTAGAAAGAAGAAAAGGTGATATGGAGGAAAGGAAAGAGAAAAGGAAGAAGGAAGAATGTTGTTTTTTTTCTTCTCTAGATTTTCTATTTGTGTCTCCTATGTGAGGAACCATGTAAGTGGTAGCTCTTCCTTCCTGCATTGTTCCCCTGGAATTATGTTTCTCAAATGTGTACTCTGAATTGTCCCAGGATTCATATACCAGTGGGAGCATACCACAGGGCTCTGAGGGCATTGTGCAAAGATGTTGCATATGCGCAAGGCACTTTAAAGCTTTTTTACATCATAAATTAATGCAGAATTTGTATTCTTTATAAAATATGTCTCCTTAAATTAAAAATATAGAACAAACAAGAAGGCTAGTATTTTCCCTCACCATGTCAAGTAAACACCATGGGGATGGGGCCAAGTTTTCTTCCGTGACCTCGCCTATTCCCAGACAGAACCATTGACACAAACAGATCTGCTGTGGGTGTTCTGACTCATAGTCTTTCAGTTAGGGTGCTTTATGTATGGAATTTTTCAGATCAAGTTTTATGTGAGCAGTAGTTTCAATATCTATAAGAGAATAAAGACTATTATGTAGGCCAATGTTTTCTGGTGTGTGTGTGTGTGTGTGTGTGTGTGTGTGTGTGTGTGAGTGTGTGTGTATTTAATAAGCTGGAGTTTAAGGCTGATCAAAGTCAGGTGACATATTATGCTGAGTGAAGTAAGTCAATTGGAGAAGGACAAACAGTGTATGTTCTCATTCATTTGGGGAATATAAATAATAGTGAAAGGGAATATAAGGGAGGGGAGAAGAAATGTGTGGGAAATATCAGAAAGGGAGACAGAACATAAAGACTCCTAACTCTGAGAAATGAACTAGGAGTGGTGGAAGGGGAGGAGGGTGGGGGGTGAGGGTGAATGGGTGACGGGCACTGAGGGGGGCACTTGACGGGATGAGCACTGGGTGTTATTCTGTATGTTGGTAAATTGAACACCAATAAAAAATAAATTTATTATAAAAAAAGTCAGGTGACATAACTGGAGTAAGTGTTTGGGGAAAAAGCATGTAAAACACAGATTCTGGTTGACACAATAGAGGTAACACGCAAGCTCATCTGCTCTCCCCCAACAATTCTCTATAGTGATGTGATCACACGTTCACGGGTGCGTGTGCACACACACATGAATGCATTCAACAGGAGAAAAGAAGATAGAATCACAATTTTGGAAAGAAATTGAAGAGTAACTGGCTTAGCAAAATGAAAAATAAAAGCTTAAACTCAAACAGGCAGTTGGGGGAGCTTCTAAACAAGCTTATTCAGGTTCTTGGAACCACAGAAAAAATTCAGGGTCTGGAGGCATCAAAACATGATGGAGGCTCAGAACAGGAGGATTTAATGGAATTCTGAATGAGAAATTAGACTCTTCAGACCCCCTGCCCTGTCAAGCTCAGTTTAGTGACTGCCCTTCTGCTATCCTGACATTAGCAACCTATTGGGGGTAACTGTGACCCAGACTGACTTTAGATGTGAGGATACCAGACACCATACTGAAAACAGGAGGATTGAGAGTCTGAACACATAGAGTTGAATCCACAGCTCTAAATTCTTTCCCACTATTGTCCAGAAGTTTATTACTCAGAGTTATATCCCCCCAACCCTCAAATAAGAGATTGGTGGATTCCATCTGGAAAATTCAGGCTAAAAGAAGTAACTGATTGATGGCCATCTCTCCATGAGTGTCCACTGAAGGCACCCACAATGACATGCATCCAGTGACATGGGACAAAATACATTCCAAGGAGCCACACTCAAATATGAAGAGGCACCCATGAATCACCATTTTGTGAAAATATTGACTATAGAAGACAGAATAACGACCAACAAAGGAACTTTGAGAAAACAGAGACAGGCCAGTGGGACATTCCAACAGCAAAAACAAACCTTGGAAATTAGAAATATAAAAGCAAAAATAAAATTTAAACTACAAGCTGGAAAAAGTAACATTGAGGAAGTGTCTAAAGTCCAAAGGAGAGTGTGATGGAACTAGGAAATATGAAAACAAGGTGGGAAGATCAGGGGATCAGTCTGACAGGTAAAATACTGTATGTAAGACTTTCAAAAATAGAAAAAAAGGGTAGAAAATCTTTCAAGAGCTAATGAAAGACAAAAACACCAGAACTGGAAGACATGAGTGTTTAGATGGGAAGGATTGCCAAGGCCATGACCTACAGCTCCAGGTGGAGGAGCGGGAGATGTACAAACACCTGGGCAACGAAATGGTTTTGAGGACAACAATTCAGAAAAGCCTTCACAATTCCGAGGGAAAATGACATATTTTATATACAGCTGAAATGTCTACCAAGTGTAAAAGTAAAAAAAAAAAAGAAGTGTTATAGTGATTCAAGGTCTTGAATGATTATCTCCCACATATCACCTCTCAGAGAGCTTGGGTTTACACTTCGGGTGTACAAAGATTTGCAAATGAATTAGTGACAATCACATAAGAAGCCAAGTAAGTAAATTGAAGCCATGAGATAATTATTAACTTCAGCGAAGCTAAAATGTTTTTGAAGGAATATTTATACATTCATAATATTTATTTATCTGCCCCAAACCATGACATCTCTATTTTGGGAGAATAATGACAGTGGAGTGTATGTATGCATACATATGTGTACGTGCATGTATGCATGGGTGTGCATGCATGTGTATACGTGCATGTGGGTGTGTGTGCGTGCATGTGCCTATGTGTGCGCACACACACTTGGTAGACAGGGCATGGCACTTAGGAGGGCAGGGCCTTCATATCCAGGGTAGAAAGCCAACATCTAAATCTCAAATACATCAGCACGTAGAAATATATAGGGAAATACCAAAATAAATTGCTAAAAGAGTACGAGTGTTAGCTTCTGCCAAACAGAAATTAGGACAGAAAATAGGATATAGCAAGGAATTTTATTTTATTAGAAACCTTATAGGTCCCCATGGCTATGTAACCTAAAAATTTTGACAAAAAAATAAAAATTAAAGAGCAGAAATATAAGGTTTCAGATTAAAAAAAATATTGTTCATTGAACATACTGGCTGCCCCCCCCCCCCGATGTTTCCTGTTTGCTGTAGAATCGGCCACATAAGTGTTTGCCCTTCTGGTCCTTTATAAGTCTGTGTCAGGCACGGAGTGACATCTTAACTGCCTCGTAGGGAAACGATATGGGAAAGAGATTACACGGGAGTCTCGCTGATACCAGTATTGATGGTCCCAATAGTGTGGGGTTTTCTGCATGGACACTAGACTTACTCTTTCTCTTCGGGGATTATCTTACTGCGCCTGGACAGGAGATCCTTTCAGATTGCTTCTGCTTTAGAAATAAATTGGGATCCGGGCTATTTTCTTGGCCTGACTGATTCAACGCCAGGTTTACCCTCTGGTCTACTTTTGTAAGCCTCCCACGTTTCCAGTTTTTCTTGTGACATCTGAGCTCTCCAGGCACAGTGTCTTTTGCTCATAAATCCCTATTCTTTTGCTATTAGCTTAAAATTCTCTTTCCTCTTTCATATGCTGCTTTATTTCCTTACTCTCCTTCCTTCTTGTCATTTCTTCCCTTTTACCCCTGCTTATACCTTTGTCTCTTTTTTCACCCACCTGCCTCCATCAGGATGGAGTTTTTTAAATTAGTTTTGCAGCCTGTTCTGATCATTAATTTATCATATTCCTAAATACCTTACTCCAACAGAAACTATTCTTGTAGGATGGGTTCTAGTCCATATATTTTATATTTTTATGATATCCAATATAAAGAAACAATCAATTTTTTAGTGGTGAGAGCTGCAATACGTATTTGCTTTTTCCCCCACCTTATCTGTACATTTCATTTCTTCTCATCTTCTCTAACAGCTGGGCTGGCTTCATGGTCCTTGAACAGAAGATAGCCCTAAATATTCCAGTGCAAGCACATTTTTTTAATAAACAGCAGAAAAGGTGACAAGTTGCCTATGATTTCCTTTTAATTAAGTACCAAGCAAGCCCCATGACAGTTCTCTAGATTTCAGTCAATATAAACAAAAAAGAAAAAGAAAAAAAAAGGAGAGCTTTCCAGTACCGTTTTTGTTTTTTAGGGAGACTGATTAAAGCTGTGACATTATACAAAGATCTCAAAGGCCTTTGGACTATGCAGGAATTGAAACAAGCCAGTGCAGTGCATGAAGCCCCCGCTAAAATCCATGGCAACTGGGACAAAATGAACGGCTCTACTGTCCCTGACTCGGGGAGTCGGGAGGGAAGTACAATGTGTTAACCAGGGGATCCCCTACTGATAGGGGTGAAGGGGTAGATGTGGGTGGGTATGAAGATGTCAGACAGGACTGCATCTCAGTGAGTGACACATTCTCAGAGCCACCTGTGTCACCATCTGGAACTCTGGCCTGAGACATAGTGACCCATTCTGGAGAAGTCAAGGAGGGATATTGAGTTGACACTTGGCTTGGCTCTAGATACAGGCCCTGAGAGGGAGGTTGGGGGGACGAGGAGGAGAACTTGGGCAGAGCATCAGGGCAGAGCATTTAGGCAGCTGTGGATATAAGAAGAAGGTGGTCTTTACTTGGAAAATCATCTTTAGGCAGCTGTACTCCAGGTAACCTTGAGTCCTGGGGAGAATAATTTGCATGCACCAAGGAAAGCAGAGGGCCTCTCTAGACTTATGGAGGCCAAGGAAGGTTCATCTTAGGGCACCCTGGAGGCCAGATGGGAGAGTTCTGGCACCTGGTTCTGGGGTGGTGGGGTGGTGGGGAAAGTTTTGGCTTCTAGCAGATGGAGGTGTGGAGGCTACAGAGGTGCTTCCCACTCACTTAGGCTTGGCTGAGGATGGTGAGCAGAGCCAAGTCTGCACTGGGGTGAAGGAGGGTGTGAGGGGGCGGGAAGAGGAAGTGGAAACTTTGCCTTCTTCAGTTTCAGGGCCTTGGGGATGACAGAGAAAAGTGGTTGAAGCCAAGGTTGAGGATTTGAAGAAGTAATTATCCCTGTTTTCATCACTGTCGTTGGAAGCGCCCTGATGTACTCAAAGTAATTCATGATGGTTGATGCTGATGATTCCTGGCACTATCCCACTGGACTTTAGGTTGTGGTATTCTGGCCAACGTGCAGCAAACTGTGCCAGGCACATCCCAGAAAGCTGGCCTCCTAGGCCAAGTTTACAAGAGACAGACCTCTCATCTCCCCTTCCTGGCTGCTCGGGGTAAGCATCGGAGTCTGATCTGCTGCCAGCAACCTGATTCCAGGCAGAGAAAAGATGTCCATGATCTCATAGGCACACTTAGTGGCACACAGGTATTTCCAGACATTTCCACACACCTCCTCGCTTACACACATGAGAGTATAACTTTACTACGTATCTACGAGTCAGATATCCCCAGATTTCAACTAGAGCTCTGGAACGTGGCTCCAAATCTAAATTCAGGAAATAAAGGCCATGCACTAAAGTCATTATACTTTGTACCTAAGTTGTTCACACAGAGCCATTGACTGTAACTCAGTAAATGCTTAACAAACTAGCTCTCGTACCCGCAGAAGAATAGAACACTCTGTTGAATGTAGACCCAAACAATGGGGAATGCAAAGCAATATTTGAATTAATGTGGCGTGGCAGGTTGTATAATATAAATATATGCAATTAAGAAAACTTTAAAGGTTTTCAGGATGCTTTATTTTTTACGGGTAAAGAGAAAAGTAGGTATTACATTTATGTTTATCCTTCTATCAAATACAGTTCAGTTTTTAAAAGTTTGTGCACTGGGATCCCTGGGTGGCGCAGTGGTTTGGCGCCTGCCTTTGGCCCGGGGCATGATCCTGGAGACCCGGGATCAAATCCCACGTCGGGCTCCTGGTGCGTGGAGCCTGCTTCTCCCTCTGCCTGTGTCTCTGCCTCTCTCTCTGTGTGACTATCATAAATAAATAAAAATTTTAAAAAAAGTTTGTGCACTAAATGGGTGAGCTTCTCTTACCTGGCAAATTTCATTATGTGTGAAGCTTTGTTTCCCAAGATGACAAAATGAAGTGTTGCCAGATATATTCTGATTACTTGGTTTTCCTTTAAACTGCTTCTTATATTCCCATCTATGCTAAGTCTTTGCCCTGCACAAGAATTTTCTCCATTTCATCTTTTTTCTTGGTTAAAAGCAAAATCATCAATAACTTTAGATGAAAACTGTTTGTGGTAGCACGCTGAGATAATCTGGCTTGAAGGCTCTGATTGATTTGAGTCTGAAGAGAAATGCAAACTGCATCAATTGTGTCTCCTCTTTCTCCGGAGCGAGTGTCCAAGCGCCTCCTTAGAGCCTCCAGCTTTTCTTCTGGCACCTGTTGTTTCACACAATTTTATAAGCTGTCTTCTTCTAATAGTTGAAATTATATTTCTGCAGTGCTCCCACAAGCAATCAAAGCAATGCTGCGGCTCAGTCCCAAAGCCTGGGCCTCATCAGAACTGTGTCCAGTACTGAGATGTGATACGGGATGGTTATTACTTTCTCTCTAGTCTGACAGCTGCAGAGAATCTCCATAAAAGGCAAGTGCAGATGCCAAGCGGTGGAACTCTAGAAATAGCCACATGTAATTTAAAAATTTTATTGCAGATAATGTGACCCTACTAAAACTTTGCTTTCTGATGGTGCCTCGACTTCCAGACGCTTGGGCTCTAGGATAAAAGGGTTATTTGGTCTTTTTCTGCAGGTCAAGCTCTCACCAGGCATAGGTCACACTTTTGTTGTAAGATCTGGCTGTCCTCATGGAAACATGTTCACCCTTTAAGCATTAGGGTCTCCACTTAATCTTTATTTTATTGTGTTCCCACATAGCACCATATGATATCATGAAAATACAGAGAACTCAGCAAGCAGAGCTCTAACAACAAAATTGACTCGTGTGTGTGTGTGTGTGTGTGTGTGCACACGCACGCACATGTGTGTATAAAGGATGTCAAGGGGTATGAAAAGGGCAGAAAAGGTAATTTGATGCCATGGAAAATGAATTAAAATTCTGGATGCTTCTCAGTTACTCTTAGGAATTCATTTTGAGCTTCAAGATTTAAAGAAATTCTCCAATGCTTAGTGAAATAAATTTCAACTGTATTGATTCTGAGATCATCTTCTTGTTGGAGGGTAGATCTAAAATGAGGTTATTCCTGGGGCAATGCTAGTTAAACGTGTGAAGTCAGCCATTAGTTTGTGGTGTCCCAGACATGTGTCCCAGACATGTTTATCTGAGCAGGGTCCCTCACTGCTCACGGGACTGGGTCCCTGCCTCCCTGCCTCTCAGGCAGGAATGTTCTCCAACCTGCTTTCTTCTGCTCATTCCCTGTCAAAACCTAACAGTAGGAGGGAGGGTAAAGGGTCTGATCACAAAGAAATGTCAATGACTAAATATCATTTGGAGACCTCCCTACACCCACCCCGGGGTATTTCCAATTTCTTAGGGCTCAGAACTTAAGCCTAGGAGGTCAAAATTTTTTGTGGAATTTTGGACAAAAACCAGCAGTTGGTTGAGTGATTTCTTTTAATGATGTTGTTGACATCATTCAGCATGTTTTACTAACTTAATGTGGATTTCCATGACTATGGTAGTTTACTTTGGATGTGAGGGGTTTAGATATTGGGGTTGATTTTAGATATTGGGGTTCTTTGGCATATTTTCTTTCCAAGTTTTAGAGACTATCACTTCCTCTATAACCTCAATAATATAAATTTAGCCGAGGTTATGAAGTGAATACTTGTGTCCACATCCCCTGCCGAATTCATGTGTTGGAGCCCTACCCCTCAATGTGATGGTATTGGAGGTGGGACCTTTTGAAGCCATTTAGGTTAAGACAGTGTTATGAGAGTGATGGGATTAGTGTCCTTATAAGAAAAGGAAGAAAGACCAGGACTTATTCCCTCTGTGCTCTAAAAGCATGGGGAGGAGGCAGCTGTCTGCAAGCCAGGAAGAGAGCTCTCACCAAGGTCCGAATCTTCTACCATTTTGATCTTAGACTTCTCAGGCTTCAGAGCTGTGAGAGTTTAAATTTCTGTTGTTTAAGCCACCCAGCCAGTATTATTTTGTGATAGTAGCCCAGGCTGACCACCACAGCTGACCTACCAGGCCTACTTACCTCAATTCTGAATAGGTTTCCCCACAGGAACAAAACCCTGTAATCTGGCGAGCTGAAGAGACTTGGCACATGATCTATCATGCTTGATAACGCTACGAAGATGAAACTAGGTGTGACAGAGGAGGTAATCCACTTCATAAATAGGAACTATTGAAAAGAGTATTGTTAAAGGTCACAGTAGAGGGCAGCCCGGGTGGCTCAGCAGTTTAGTGCTGCCTTTGGCCCAGGGTGTGATCCTGGAGACCCGGATCGAGTCCCACGTCAGGCTCCCTGCGTGGAGCCTGCTTTGCCCTCTGCCTGTGTCTCTGCCTCTCTCTCTCTGTGTCTCCCATGAATAAATAAATAAACAAATCTTTTTAAAAAAAGGTCATGGTAGCATACATGTAACATAAAATTTGCCGTCTTAATCACATTTAAATGAAGAATTGGGCGGCATGAAGTGTATTCATATTGTTTGCTATCATTGCCACCAACCATATGCAGGACACTCTTCATCTTACAAAACTGAAGCTCAGTACCAATGAAATAATAACTCCTCATTCCCCTTGCCCGGTCCCGGGCAACCATCATTCCTTCTGTCAATGAATCTGATTAGTCTAGGTTCCTCATAGCAGTGGCATCATACAGTATTGGTGTTTTTATGACTATCTTGTTTAATTAACATATGTCTTCAAGGTTCATCCACGTTGTGCATGTGTCAGAATTTTCTTCCTTTTAAAAGACAATATTCCATCATCTGTATATACAGCATTTTGTTTATTCATACATCTATCCACGATACTCGGGCTATTGCCACCTTATGGCTCTTGTGAATAGCGCTGCTATAGACAGGGATACACAGACATACCTTTGAGACTGTGCTTTCAATTAGTTTGACTATATATGCAAAATTGGAACTGCCGGATCACAGAGTAATTCTTTTCTGTATTTTTTGAGCAGAAAAGAGCATTTGAAAGTCCTTTTCAGATCACAGACAACGGCACTGCAGGTGTACTTGTCTGTCTGGTCTCTGGGCATAGCTCTGTGGCTGACAGCAAGCCTCCTTTCTGCATGATGGCAGAAAGGTGAGTAGAGGCCGGACATAGTGATTATTCTAAAAAGAACTGAGAGCCACAGAATCATGGGCAAATAAAGTTAGGATGGTACTTCTACAGTTTGTTTGATTGACCTGTTCTTCCGCAATTGTCCGTACTTAACAATAGCATTCTTTTTACCCAAAGTCACACAACTAGAGAATGAAGAAGCAGAGCTCAAGCGTGAACATCTTGTTTCTGGTAAAGTGTCTGTCTTTCGTGATGCCGTTTCTTTATTCTTAGGGTTATAGAATTGGAGGATGTTGACTTAGAGACCAGCTAACACAGTGGTTTTCAAGCTTTTAAAAGTGGAGACATCCTTTGTTCAAATACAAATTTACACAAAGATGCCAGGGTATCTTACATACAGATGCAAGGCATCTTGACTCGTCCTTTATCCAAACCTGGGGAGAGCCCTACAGGTCTCCAGGGAGGAGTTTGAAACTCTCAGCTCAACGTTTTCATCTTGCAATGAAGGAGAAGGGCTTGTGGGCCAGAGGAGTGGGTTGAGGTTATTTCTCCAAAACTACTAGAATATTGTGGGCAAACTTGACCTAGGGCGCACCCTTCCAGGGGTTCATTCCTTAGCACTCTCACCACTATGCAATGCTACCTAAGATTCAGTCATCCTTGCTTTGATCTAAATCTTAAAGAAAGGAGAATGCCACTCACTGAGCTTTTAATTGCTAGTCATAAGGTAAAAACTTTATTTTCGAGAGAATCTGGTTTCACACTGTTGCAAATCTCTAGTGAACACAAGGGACATTACATTTTCTTAGACTTTTGAAGACACTGGCATTTTTAAAATATTTAATAGTGATATTGTTGTGTATATTTAAAAGACAGACAAATGATGGAAACTACTTTCCCATCACCCTGTCACTAGAGCTTCTGGAACTGGGCAAACTCCCACTTACAGCAGCAAGAAGACACCATGTTTGAAATTGTCAACATGCAACTATCAGCTCCCATGTCTTCCTATAGCAAGGGAAGATTCTGATGCCTTCATGTGATGCTTCTACTTCAGGGTCCTTCTCTGGGTAGATACTGAGAATGAAAGGTCAGTTAATCCTTTTGGAAAGAGTTTATCTTTCTGTTAGTTTTGCTGGTCTCGATTTGTCCACTCACTGTCATTCTTCCAGACAGAATGATGACCCCAGTAGAATTCTGAAAGTTCTTATAATCAAATATCCCTGAAGCCTGCACGTCCCAGAACATTAAGAAGTATTAAAATAATAGGTCTCTGTGACTTTCCCTCTAGGCAAAAACCTAGCATTCTTTTCATTTAAGTAATAAAAAGAAATATTGCCCCTGAAGTTAGGATTAGGGTTAGGGATGCCTGTAGGGATGCATAGATGGGGAGAAATGAGGCCTCTCTGCTGGGGTACACTGCTTCTTGCTCCCTCTCTCACAAGGCTTTCCCCCTACTGAGGCAGCAATCTAAGCAATGAATAGGTTCTCAGAGTTAATGGTTGTACCCATCCATCTGCTACTTTCTCTATAGATTAGAGTTTAGTGCAGAACATTATGGTGAAGAAGGGTTCTCTTTCTTTCTCTATGGGCTTTTATTTCATTTTTTATGTGAGTAAAAGGCTTTTAGTTCTCCATGAGTCTTTGAGATTTGCTTCCTCCTTTTCTCTTCTCCATTCTCCCATGGGTGTGTGGGACACTGAGAAGGTGACCAAGGGCGGGGTCACAGTAAGGAAGACAATTATCCTACTTCCTAGTTCCTTGAACCTAATTCCTTCATTCTCAGCCTAAAAGCTAAGACACCAGCTGCTTTCTTTGAGGATGCTTAATGAGTTCCCTATAGTCACTGGGGGGTGTGAACAAAATCAGTAGTGTTTACAAGTAATGTCTTTTAGGATGCAAAATATTACAGATGTGATAGGGCTGGAAAGCTCTGAGTCTTTCTTTGTTGGTTCTTATCCCCATGGCTTATCACATTCCTTTAACTCAATGAAGTAGGAAAAACAAAACAAAACAGCTACAAACAATTAAACAATTAATTAGCAAGTGCCTGATCTGAACTAGGCATTGTGTGAGCTGCTAGGGGTACAGTGGTAAACGATACACACTCAGAATTTGCCTTCATAGATCTTATGTCTATCACGGAAACAGAAAATGAAAAAGTAATTTCATGGGACATTAGGGACAATTTATAAAGGGAGAAAGATTAGGAAAGTGGGTGCTCTTTGGCTTTTGCAGGCCACAAATGATCATCAGAAATACATTTTAAAATCTAAAGTACGAAAACGTCAAAGGCTTCATACGAGAATACAGATGATGAGGAATCCAGGTGGGAACCAGGGCTGATCATTGGTTATAATCTTCCTAAATTAAACACGTTGTAAGAACACATGTTGGGATCAGGAAAAAAGTCACCGTGGCAATGCATGATGCAAAAGGATAGGCCTACGAAAACCATGCTGCTCTCTTGAAAGAGAAATGCTTAATACCACAGGTGCTTTGAGAGTTCTCCTTGAAAAGCATGCATACTTAGAAATTAAAAGTGCTTTAGGAATTTCAATTCTTCAAATGGGCAACGTTTTTCAATGCTGTTATTCTATCAAAATCCCGACCATGGTGAAGTGAAATGATTCTGTCCTTAAAAAAAAAAAAAGACAACAACATGCATTATAGATCTTGACAATTAGAAAAGATCCTGCAAATGATGTATTTTTAATTCTCTTGAAGTGTCTGGCTCTGTTATGCTACTTCCCTCTCCCCATTGTTTAATATTAAGATTTCTAAGATGAATAATAATTATAGCTAACATGAAAATTATCTTCTATGTGCCAGGTACTGTGCTAAGCCATTCACACGCCTCATCTTAGCTGATGCACACCAAACCTCTTTTCTCTCTTTTATAGATAAAGTATCACACACAAAGGGTTTCATAATTTGCAGAGAAGTGATGGAGTGGGTGTATGTCTGATTTCAGAGCTGGTATCATACTATTACATGATATGTCCTCTCCTATCTAATTAATTTGATTTTAGTCTTTCTGTTAAAAAATTTCAGCATAGCTGATGGAAATTCAACAGAGAGGGGAAAAACATAAGAATCAAGCCCAATATGCTTTAAAGCACCAAGGAACTTTAGAAGTTGGTGCTAAGTCCCACCATTAAGAAGATGAGTGAAATATGGTGGCCTTACCCAGTGTCAACCTGCAGTATTGCCCTGAGGATTCAGTCTCCAGACCTAACTCTAAGCTATAAAGGTGCCAGCCATTATTATTTCCCCTGGTTGATGAAAAGCTGAGAAAGGGAAAGGAAGCTCTGAGCAAAACTGCTTAGAAGAGGAAATAAAAGGTGGTAGGGTGACAGAGACTCAGCAGAGGCTGGGTAATTTGTGTGAAGGGGACCTCTTGATAGACCCTTCCTTTTGTTAGCTCTATTGAGGTATAATTGATAAAATTATAATATATGATGAACCTATAATATATGTAAAGCATATAATATGATGATTTGACATATGCATACTTTATGAAAGGATTCTCACCATCAAGTTAATTAACACATCCATCACATCACATATTTACTTTTGTGTGTGTGCGCATGAGAACACTTAAGCTCTACTCTCTTGGCACATTTCAATGATACAATGTAGTGTTGTCAGCCATAACCACCACGTTATACATTAGATCCTCAGACTTTATTCACTTTATAACTGACAGTCTGTGTCCTTTACCAACATCTCCCCATTTCCCCCACCCTCAGCCCTTGGCAGCCACATTTCTATTCTTTGTTTCCCTGAGTTTGACTTTTTTTTTTTTTAAAGATTCTATATATAGGTGATACCATGCAATATTTGTCTTTCTCTGTCTGACTTATTTCACTTAGCATAATGCCTTCCAGTTTCATACATATTATCACAAATGACAGGATTTCCTTCATTTTTAAGGCTGAATGATATTCCATTTTGTGCATATCTACGTAGTTTTATATCTACCATATCTTGGTCCATCTATTTATCTCTATCACATTGTCTTTATCTTTTAATCCATGAACGAACACTCAAGTTGTCTCCATACCTTGGATATTGTGAATAATGCAGCAATCAACATGGGAGTACAGATACCTCCTTGAGATACTGATTTCACTTCCTTTGGATATATACCCAAATGTAGGATTGCTGGATCATATAGTAATTGCATTTCTAATTTCTTGAGGAACCTCCATATTGTTTTCCTCAGTGGATGTACCAACTTATTCTTATACCAACAGTATACAATGCTTCCCTTGTCTCTATGTCCTCTCTAGCTTTTTTGTCCCTTATCTTTTTGATAATAGATAATAGGCATCCTAACAGGTGTGAGGTGATGCCTCACTGTGGTTTTGATTTGCATTTCCCTGATGATTAGGGATGTTGGGTACCTTTTCCTGTACCAGTTTGCCATCTCTATGTCTTCTTTGGAAAAACATCTATTCAAGACTTTTGTCCATTTTCTGATTGAGTTTGTATGTGTGCGTGTGTGTGCATGTTTTGTTTGTCTGTTTGTTTTGCTATTGAGATGTAGGAGTTTCTTACAGATATTGGATATTAACCACTTAAAGAATACATGGATTAAAATTCTTTTCTCCCATTCCATGGGTTGCCTTATTGTTTCGTTGATGGTTTCCTTCATTGTGTATCTGTTTAGCTTAATGTAGATCCTCATCTATTGTCTACTTTTGCTTTTGTAACCTGTGCTTTTGGTGTCAAATCCAAAATATCATTGCCAAGACCAGTGTCAAAGAGCTTGTTTTCCTGTTTTGTTCTAGGAGTTTTCTGATGTCAGGTCTTATGTTTAAGTATTTATTCCATTTTGAGGTGAATGTTTTGTATTATGTTACGATAGTGGTCTAGTTCCATTCTTCTACATGTGGATCTCTAGTTTTCTCAATATCCATTTATTGAAGAGACTGTCCTTTCCTATTGTGTATTCTTGGCTTTGTCAAAACTTAATTGAACATATATGCATGGGTGTATTTCTGGACTCTCTGTTCTGTTCCGTTGATCAATATGTCTGTTTTTATGCTAATACCATACTATTTTAATTACTATAGCTTTGTAATATAATTTGAAATCAGGAAGTCATGATGCCTGTAGTTTTTCTCTTCTTGCTCAAGGTTCTTTGTTTTTTCAGGGTATTTTGTGATTCCATACAAATTTGGGGTTTTTTTTTCTACATCTGTGAACAATGGCACAGAAATTTTGATAGAGATTACACTGAATTTGTAGACTGCTTTGGATAGTATGGACATCAGTTTTTAATTTAATTTCCATAATTGTTATTGGTCTATTCACACTATTTCTTCACAATTTAGCCTTGGTAGGTTGTATTTTTCCAGGAATTTATTCACTCCTAAGTTGTCTAGTTTATTGGCATGGCATATATCTGTTCATAGTTACTTCTTAGGATTCTTAGTATTTCTGTGTTATCAGTTGCTAGCTTTCTTTTTAAAAGATTTTTATTTATTCATTCATGAGAGACACACAGAGAGAGAGAGAGTGAGGCAGAGACACAAGCAGAGGGAGAAACAGACTCCAAGCAGGGGGCCTGACATGGGACTCGATCCTGCGACTCCAGGATCACTCTCTGAGCTGAAGGCAGGCAATAAACCGCTGAGCCACCCAGGGATTCCCCCTGTTGCTAACTTTCATTTTTATCTTATTTAAGTCTTCTTAGTTAATTTAGCTGAAGTTTTGGGATGCCTGGATGGCTCAGCGGTTGAGCATCTGCCTTCAGCTCAGGTCCTGATCCCGGGATCCAGGATAGAGTCATGCATTGGGCTCCTTGTGGGGAGCCTTCTTTTCCCTGCCTATGTCTCTGCCTCTTTCTCTCATGAATAAATAAATAAAATATTTTTAAAAATTTAGCTTAAATTTTGTCAGTTTTTTTATCTTTTCAATAAACAAATTTTCAGTGTCATCGGTCTTTTCCATGTCTTTCTAGTCGTGTCATCTATTTCCACTCTGATCTTTGTTATTTCTTTCCTTCTACTAACTTTGGACTTAATTTATTTGTCTTTTTCTAGTTCCTTGAAGTGCCAAGTTAGGTTGTTATTTGAGATCTTTCTTTTTTCTTAATGTAGGTGTTTATTACTATAAACTTCCCTCTTAGAACTTATTTTACTGCATCTCATAAGTTTTGACATGTGGTGTTTTTATTTTTATTTGATATTAAATATCAAGATATTTTTAAACTTCCCTTTTGATTTACTCTTTGATCCATTGGTTGTTCAGAGTGTGTTTTATAATCTCTACATATTTTACTTTATTTTTTAAGATTTTATTTATTTGTTTGAGAGAGAGGAGTGTGAGAGAGAGAGAGAGAGGGAAAGAGAGAGAGCATGAGCAGAGATGAAGGGTAGAGGGAGAAGAAGAAGCAGACTCTGCTGAGCAGGGAGCCCAATGTGGGGCTTGATTCCAGAACCCTGAGATTATGACCTGAGCTGAAGGGAGATGCCTAACTGACTGAGCCACCCAGGTGCCTCCACATATTTTAGATGGATCACTTTTTATAGGAAAACTTAGGAGAAATTAGGAACAAGCTTAACAAAACAGTAATAACATTACCAGATTGCCTCCATCAGGAAATTTTAAGATGGAAAATTGTTTCATCTATCAATCTCATTTTATCCTAAGAAAGAGGTATAGCAGACTCTGTTTACCTCATTTTATAATTGGAAAGAAGTCTTGCTGGAAGTCAATGAAAGTGCTATGTGTTGAACTGTGTCTCTCTCCTCTTCCCTACAAATTCATATACTGAAATTATAATCCTTAGCACCTCAGATGTGACTGTATTTGGAGATAGTGTCTTCAAAGAGGTAATTAAGTTAAAATGAGGTCATTAGGGTGGACCCTAATCCAATATCACTGGTGTCCTTATAATTCCTCTGGACATAGACATGAACAAAGGGAGGACAATGTGAAGACACAAGGAGAAGATCACCATCTATAAGCCAAAGAGAGCCTTGAAACAGACACTTCCCTCATAGCCTTCCTAAGGAACAACACCTTGATCTCAGACTTCTAGAATTTAAAGCTGTGGGAAGGTAAATTTCGATTTTTGAACCCATCCAATTTGTGCTACTTTGTTATGACAGCACCAGCAAACTGAAATGTGATACCTAGCATACTTTGTCCCTCAAATTCCTGTTTGTGATTGTTTTTCTACATCTGAACTGTGCAATATGGTAACCATTAGCTACATATGTCTATATAAATTAATTAAGTAAAATTATAATACAGTTGCACTAGTCATAGTTCATGTGCTTGCCAGTGACTGCTGTATTGGACAATGAAGAATTTTACTCTGTCACCACAGAAACTTGTATTCAGCAATGCTGATTGAGATTAACCCTAATTTAATCTCCTAGTATAACACAAAGACAAGATACAGACTTTAGGACCAAACTGAATATTGAGCATACTTTTGAGACTTAAACTGAAAGAATTGTGTACCAGGTTTGGTTTAGCCTCACCATGAGTAATTGAAAAAAAGAGGTGGTGTGTGTGTGTGTGTGTGTGTGTGTGTGTGTGTGTGTGTGTGTAAGAGGGTCATCCCTTTATGAAGTCACATTTCACCTTGAACTGAATTTCTAAGCCTCCATGTTTTCTAGCTATTGTTTCTGATTCTACACCTTCAATATTCCAATTTAAGTTTTAGTGTGATTCATTTCTTTAGGTGTGCCAATTCCTGCAATATATTGCAAAAAATTTTAACTTCCCTTAAGAATGCAACTAAACCCTAGGTTCTAATGGTGGGAGAACAACTGAACCTCTGTTTTAAATGAATAGTGAAAAATTGGATATGAAAAGGATCAGAGATTTCCCAAGCAGTGGTTTCTTGGACAAATGCATGTGTGTTCATGCTCTTAAGTGAATTACGGGTCAGTAAGGAAGAAATATTAAGCAAATTAGAACAAAATATGAAGAGGAGTTGGGTAGTGGGGAAAGAGAGAATTCCAGGTGGGAATTGCACTGGTGAATTAATTATCTCAGAAAACACATAACATTTAAGTGAATTTCCTGAAGTCTTAAGGAAGAGAACACCTCTCTTGAATTCCCAGAAAGAAATTTGAGTCAAGCTGAGACTAAGATGTGAACAGGACTCATCCACTTTTAAAGATTTACAATAAATTAAACAATTCGAAAGGAAAAAGAAGGACACATGAGAAATTAACATGAAGAAGTAGTTATGGCTTCTCCCTGATTTATTGGAAGGCAGGATTGTCCTCTCAAGTACAGTTTTGCCTAGCGACTAAAGGTCAGTGTAATCAACAGGTTAGGCATGACTCACATTGAGGCAAGAGTTGTGGAGAGATTGAGAAAGGAGAGGTTGCCCCTTACTCATAGAGTAGACTTGGCCTCACATGGATGTATGTGAAATGGGAAATCCCAGTAGTTAAGACTATGCCCTCCTCAGCTCTTTCAGACATCTCATTATAAGCACCTGATGGTGGAGGCTACTGATCCTAAAAACAGTGCAGTACTAGAAAGGTTTAGTAACTGGTTCTCATAGGCAGAGGGAGGATAAGCCCTAATTTGCAATATCCATATTATAAATGTCCTCACCATAGCTGACTTCAACCTGTCCACATGGAATCACTGAAGATGGGGTTGGGAAGTGTGTTCTGGCACCAAGTCTCTGACACCAATCGAAGGTCCTAAGATTCAATTCAATTCTGACACTCCACAGAGTTATTGCAGACCCCACAGATGAAGGGCAAATTCCTTCACAAGGCTGTCCTGACTTCAGACACTAGCCACAAATTTCAGGCATTCTCCAAGTCACCCACCCTTCTGCCTAGACGACTACAAATATGGGGCTTCCCACAATCTCCTCCAGTTTGATAATTTGTTAGAATGGCACGCTGAACTCAGGAGACCACTGGAGAAATGATTACCATTTCATTATAAAGGATATAAATGAATAGCCAAATGACCAGGTACATAGGGCAAGATCTGGTACAGTCTCGAGTGCAAGAGTTCTTTTCCTATAAAGATGCCACCTTTCTTTACGTTGATATGCTGCCCTACCAGGAAGCTCCCCTGAGCCTCAGAGTCCAGACTTCTATATGAGGGTTCCTTATACGGTATGGTCGGTTAAATCACTCTTCCCTCGAGGTCAGAGGAGTGGCTGAAAATGCCAACCTCCTATCCACATTTGGTCTTTCTAGTGTGGCCAGACTTAGCTTGAAGCTATATAAGGGCTCATTGTGAGTCATCTCATTCTCACAGACTCAGGTATGTTGTCAAGGGGCTTGTTAGAAGTAGAAGAGATAGTCCTATTATTCAAAAAATTCCAAGAGATTTTGGAGCTCTGTGCCAGGACTTAGGGACAAAAGCCAGCTATCGTCCTTCTTCTATCACAGAAAGAGATGTGCATGGCATACTCTCGTGTGAGTTGACTCCAGCACACCACTGTTGCTTGGCTCTGGATTTTCCTAAAGAGACTTAAAAAATACTACTATCTGGGTCTCAGCCTCAGAGGTTTTGCTTTAATTAGTGTGGGGACCAACCTGGCACTGAAATTGTAGAGGTTCCCAGGATATTCTAACATACAACAATGCCTGATTCCTACAGATTGTCATTCTCTCATAAAGCCTCCCACCACACCCTGCAGGATAGAAACTCAAAGAGGTAGGAAGTAGAATTAACCCCTTTCTGGTCTTCTGAGGGGGAAGGCAGAGTTTCTAGGGCTGTCCTGGCACAATGTGGGGCCAAGCCTCATGTTCCTGCCTGGGATCTGTGAAGCCTGGCATTGTTTGGTGCCCTCAAGCACCATTTCAGGGCATGGGAACCCTGGCACAAAGTTTGAAGTATCTTCTACATCATCATCATCATCATCATCACCATCAAGTTAAGCACGTTCAAACCTGAACAGGTCCCAAGAGTGAAATGGAACCCTAACCCAAAGCTTTCACACGGATGCTACATGGGCAAGCTTTTCTGAGTGAGTTATGTTCCTTTTGGGGCATGTAACTAAATGATTATCATTAACTATATGATGTTTTATGGTCTACATCATTCGTTTAGCAAGGTATTTCCATGAGTTCCTTCTTCCTGTTCTTTCAGCTCTTTGTCTACCTGTCACCGTATTCAGTAAGGCCGCCCCTGACCTAATTTTCTCCAATACGTTGGTTATTGTGGGAAATATTTCACACATGCTTCCTTATTACTGACTTCCTCTCTGTGCCAGGAGGAAAGCCCAGGGAGAACCATACAATTAGCAGCAGGTCTTCATGGGAGGAGGGAAGGATCTGATTGAGATGAGACTTCAGGGTCCAAGTTTGTCATTTTGTCAATGAGTCATTCCCAGGGGGCTTAAAACCCTTGCAAGTGTGTGCTAGGCTCTACCAGAGTCTAGTTTCAGAAGGAAGCATGTAGTTTGTAAGGTATGGTGTTGAGGGCGGAATTCCTTGGGCCCATCTGTGCTCCCTTATTCTCCAGGAAGAGAGAGCGGGGCAGGTGGAATAGCTTCACAGATGGAACTGCAAGTTCAAAACTATTCATCCTGATTAGGAGCTCCAAAAACTAGAAACATTTACAGATAAAAGCTTATGTATTTCTCTGAGATGGCAAGCAGTCATCTTCCCCAAATCACTATCCAGAGGTGATTCTGAAGATCCCACTACTGATCTGCCATGACCTTTCATGCATGCGTTCACTGGTGAAGGCCTAGGTGTGTCCAGCCACGACTTGGTGAGGACCCCCAGGGAGCTTGCCCTCCTCCAGACACTGGTGAGCTGAGCATTAGACAAGTGAATACTGAAAGACTTCAATTAAATGTTAGTGGTCTCACAAAAGTGGAATTTAGGATTTTGTAGGATTACACTTTAAAACACATCTTCTAACCTTGGGATTAGAGACATTTTTGTTGAAAAAGTAACATCATAAGCTGAAATTTGAAAGATGAATAGAATTTGCATTGATTACAGTTTTTCATAAAATTATGAAGTTTGATTCTCTGGCTGATGGGCATGTTGCCCATGAAGGTACAGAAGCTACAGAAGAGCATGAAGAACCCTTTTTTTTTTTTAAATCTTGCTTAACTTGAAGGGAAGAATTGGTTGGAATAATGTTTACTTGTTAAATGCATCTGTGCTAGGACTATGAAGAGGTTTCTATGTTTTTACCCTAAGAAGTGTTATTGGCAATATTATTTTCATTATTATCTGCACTCATTAACTTTAGCTGATATTTCAGGGCCTGTTTGTTGGTTGATAAAAGCTTAGAATATGGTATGATTCTCCCATCTTAAGGTCTTGGAAAAAACACGGCTTTTAAGAAAAAGCATCATATAACATGACAAAGGACGAGATCATGCTCCCTTGCTAACCCCAGGTATGGGCTAAGTGTGGCAAAGGACACAAACGACCCTGGAAGCTCCATAATTCAACATAGTTTCTCACTAAAAAAATGTTATTTGATCTGCAAGCCACAGAATTTGGGCCAAGACAAGCCTACCTCGTAGACCTAGCTAGAAATCCAGAGGAGACAAAAGCTCGAGAGTGATGAGGATGCTTTGGCTGCACTGGCCAGTGTGACTTGGGCTATCACGAATCTCTTTTAAAATTGTCCATGAATTCTGCTTTGGAAAAGAAGAAGAAAAAAAACAAGAATAAGGAGAAGAAGAGAAAGGAAGAAGAAGAAGAAGAAGAAGAAGAAGAAGAAGAAGAAGAAGAAGAAGAAGAAGAAGAAGAAGAAGAAAAGAAGAAGAAGAAGAAAGAAGAAGAAGAAAAGAAGAAGAAGAAGAAGAAGAAGAAGAAGAAGAAGAAGAAGAAGAAGAAGAAGAAGAAGAAGAAGAAGAAGAAGAAGAGGAGAAAGGAAAAGAAAAGGGGAAAAACATTCATGTTGCCAAGGCCGATCTATGAGAACTCAGAGCTATAGATGAACTGACAACTGCATCAGATACTTAATCTAAATAAGAGTGAACCAAGCAAGGTTGGTTGACAATTCTCCCCATGATGCTATTGCAGGGGCCAGAGAGTGGAGGAACACAGAGAAAGAGGGGAGCAGGTAACTCATGGGCGAAAATGAAGGGAGTGAGTCCACGCAAGGGGCTCAGGGGGTCATGGAGCTGTCTTCTGTAAAAGCACTCACAATGGGGGCAGCCATTCTAATAGCTGATAGCATGCCAGAGACAACTGTGCTGCTCGATGAGGGCAGAGAGAAATACTGGAACCCTCAAGGTAGGGCGTGTAGAATCCCGACCAAAAGGATACACGCAAAGCCGTCATTCTAGGGGTGGGAGCTTCTGGGTTTATCTGACCACGTTCCCACTTCATAGGTGAAATTACAACTAGCCCTCAATTATTTCGGACTCGTGGTTAACCCCATACTTGCCATATGAAACTTGCCTGACCATTCGGCCAGTGGTTAAGAGTTCAGTTTTGATACAAAAACTGTAGGGGAAAGAGGTAGTATTAGTTAACATTTCTATGGCACTTACCATGTGCCAGGCATGGTTCTAAGAGCCTTATGTTAATTCACTTCCTACCACCTTCTAATATTAAGAGGGAAGGGTTGCTGTGCCCTCTGTCTTACAGCTGACAAGACTGGCACATCATCTCCTCAAGGTCACACGGCTTAGAGGATATGAATGTGGGCAATCTGGTGTCAGGGTCCAACTGCTAACCACTCTGCTACCGCCTCTTTTCAATGCAGCAGAACCTGATCAACAATATTGGTAGTGTTTTCATGAGAATATTAATGGACAGGTCTGTGCAGCAGTGACTCAAGTGAAAGAATTGGAGCTTACTGGAAACTTTAACCCATTACGATAACAGTAAGAATAGATCTAGATTGACATATGTGCATATGCCTTGCATGTCTGTGTAGAATAGGCTTGATAACTCAAAACCAATCTAAATTCTAAACAATCCAGAATATTCTAATTCTGGTACACTAAGTGTCATCCACCAGATGAGGGAAAAAAAATAAAAACCTTTAGAATGACAGATTCCTTTACTTGTTACTTTTACTTGGCCTCAGTTCTATCAACAACTTGATAGAACTTTACCCTATATAGTAGCTCTGCTGAAAAGCAGTTCTGTGAAGGGGTGACCATGCATATTGATGGGAGCAGGTTTCTTGGCCTTGTGTCTCAGCGCCTTCCTGTATGCCACCCTTCCCCTTCTTTCACTTACCTAACTCATCTTCACCTTTTAGAACTCGGGCAGAAATTTCCTCCTCTGGGAATCCTCCCAGCCCTCTCTCATCAAGGCTGAGGTAAAGGTAGTCCTGGATAGTGTCTCTTGTTATCTTTGTCTACTCTCTTGCAGAGAACTTCTTATGTGTATTGCAGTTGGGAGTTTGGTCACACTAGTAGATTGGTAGCTCTTAATGGGAACTGCAGGAAAAGACCTGATGTATGGCAGGTGTTCAATAAATATTTGCTGAGTAAATGTGCTAGTTTATGTGGAGAATATAAAATTAATGTGCTCTGTACTCAGAAGCCACCTGATAATGTTGGGTGATGAGATTACCAGTAAGTATTTCTGTTTACTTTTTCCTTTCCATTTCTTTCCTCTTCCTCTATCCTTCCTTCTTTCCTCCCTCTGGCTCTCTCCTTCCACATTCCCTTCATCATTTCTCTTTCTCTTCTTTGTTACATCTGGTTGCTTTTTTTGCAATGAACATTTATTTAGCAATGAATATTTTTCACTTTTATAACCAAATAAAACAACCAAAGTGTCCCCACTTTAGAGAGAAAAGAAGAAGCATTTGAAAAAGAAACAGATGAACCCTGTTATATCCTAAAACCGAGCCACTAATATTTACATGATTCTCTTGATTTTTGAGGTTTCTGACTAGGACTGATGAGTTGATTTGGCAGAGACAGAGAGGTAGATCCTCAAAAATCTATTTCAGTTTTCAACTCATTTGGTGTTTTGCCTGGAATTCTGTGTCCACCTGTAGCTTTGAGTGACCTTCACTCCAACTCTTTTGACTCTTCAGGTCTGACTGGCTGTGCTCGGATTCCTCAGACATAGAAGTAGGCACTCTTATTTCAAGACTGTCATTCTATACATTCTTTTCACACAGTATTAAATGATATGTAGTAACCATCCCAGTTATTCTATTTTTCATCATGCTTGAGAACTACGTGGTGAGAGAAGGGTTTTGTCTTTTGTGAGAAAAGTACACAGCGTGGTTGCTTCTCTGAGAGAACACATTATTTCATGGGTCATTAGCTATATGGGTCAACCCATCCCTGACTGTTGCAGGGCACTGCCACCATCAATGCCATGGATCCCTTACAAAGAGCCTAGGACATGCCTCTTCTTTGGGAGCCAATAAGTAGAAATAGCAACAACCATTGACAGCCAGAAATGCTACTGAGGAACAGAACAAGCAAATAGACTAATTATTTTGAGTGTTTCCTACATATTCAGCAATGGTAGGCAATTTCTCTCATCTTATGTAATGTATCCTCTTGGCTTTTCTTGAGGTAGAATTGTCTTAAATTTTTCCCTGTGAAAACAACTCAAATACAAAGGAGTTAAGAAATTTAATCTGCATAAAGTCATACGGCTAGCCAGTGAGAAACTGAGTTTGAAACAAAGTAATCACCCTCTTGAAACTCTGATGGACCATGTTGTAAGAGCCGATCAACTTCCCAAATAGGGGAGCCCCTGTCCTAATACTAAAACAGCAAATGACTGGTTGTGGGGTGTTGAGATACCTCTCTTTAGTTTTGATTATTTTACACGTGAGATATAAAGAAGAAAAAAAGTATTAGGAAAAGTGAATCCAGCTCCTCTGGTTGCCACGGAGATAAACTACTTACCTACGACCACAAAACCTTTCATGGAGGAAAAACCATAATTGAGATTTCTAACTTCCAAGAATTGTATTCAAGGAGGATTGACTTCCACTTGTTCACAATCTGTTTTTGAAAAAAAATGTGGGTGGCACAGATACTGTACTCATTTCCTGGTGTAGAAAATCCGAGTAGCAAGAACTATTTAAATCTTAGAGCTTTGTTTCAGGATCCTTAATAGAGGCAAATTTCCATTTCCTAGGAGGTGTGTACATTGTGTGTATGAGTGTATGCGTGTGTGTGTGAGAGAGAGAATGGCCGAGACAAAGGGTTCTCTAGAAGCTATCTGAAGTGCCAGTCTACAGAATTAAACATAAAACATAGGACTAAAGAGAAAAAAAATTAGTTTGTCTCTAAAACCATTCTTTAAATAAGAATGAATTTGAATCAGAAGAAAAACAAAATTGCCATCTCTGGAAATACCATCTGCACCACTTATGAAGCTTTGGGACACAGCTAGTGAAAATATGTATAGATTTACAGACTCAGAGCTGCTACATAAGCAGGAAAATGTGAGAGAGCCGAGTGCTTACCTGGACTCCTATTCTGGGACTTTGGCCTTCATATGAGAGTGGGTTTAGAGTAGCTGCAGTCTGTACTCAAACAAAATCCAGAACATGGGGCCTGGAGTGAAGTTACACGTGGAAATAGGTCATCTTAATACAGCATTAACTGCAGGGGTGGAGATGTGACCCAAGTAGGCACAGGAGGAGGGGCCTGCTAATGGAGAGAGGAGCCAGGGAAGGCATCTGGCCTGTGGGTAGAGAATGGACTTGTGGAGCTTCTCCGCTGTGCTGGCCAGTAAACCTGAAGTTGTGCTATGCTGCCTAAGCATCAGTCCATAGACAGGCACTTGCTGAGTGCAGCAGGGAAACTGGAGAACACCAACCCCTTTCTTTTACAGAAGAGGAAGCAGGGAGTCAGGATAGACAATGCATGTGAATACACTCAGGAAATGAGACCTGAGACCACACCTCATGTGGTTTGCTTCTTGGCTATTTTGATAACAATAGCTGTCGACTGGTACATCATGTTCGACCCACCTTCATGGCTATTATTATTTTTTATTTCATTATTTGAAGTAAATTAATTTATAATCGAAAGAAGTAGGTAGGGTGATTTCAACAGATCATAAAACTCCTTGAAATCAAGGGGCCACTATTTGTACACTTAGCACTGTTTAATGATTATTTGTTGAAAAATAATCAGTGAACTGATCTCAGTATCAGGTACTGATTGTAGACAATAAAAACGATGATAATTTAGTTGATGTACATTCTGTATATTATGTATTTCCGAATATGTTGATAAACTAAGGAAGGGAATGGGAAAACATTTTCTAAGTTGGAAAATACATTGATGTGGAAAAGTCACAATGAGACTTGTGGTTTTCGGAGGGAAGAGGTTCACAGGCTTATCCATGTTAGGCAGGTTGAGGAGTTTCTCCATGATAGTCAAAGAGTGGTGAAAAATTTGCATATAGATGAATAAGAATAATAAGGGGCAAGGGAAGACAGGATGATGGGATAAGAGATTCAGTTAAAAACTCAGAAGAAAAAAAAACTCAGAAGAGTTTCTTATGAAAAGAAAAGATCTATGACCATAGAACAGGGTTTTCTCCTCTTCTGGAAAAGCAAACAAAAGCAGCTAGGAGAATTTTTAAAATCCTGCAACTTCAATTGTCCATGGAACTTAGAAGTCAGCTAATCTTTAGGTGTCACAATATCTACAGGACTTCCAAAAGCCCAAGATTAGGCAGCAGCAGATGAGAGGAAATGATAATAAGAAGCCCAGTGGCTGGAGAGTGGAACCATGAGAAGCAAATTTTAAAAAGAGCCACCCAAAATACTATTACAGATAGTCAGTGTAAGAGCTATATCTCTTGTTTGCAACAATGGGTGTGTTGTACCAGAATGAGGACAGCTGATGGAAGAAAGCATGATGGGTTCAGTCTGGTTCAGATATGCAGAGGAGAAATGGAAATACAAACTCACATGGAAAGACCGTCGTCAGAGAGCAGTCAGTTTTTGTGGCAATGAAGAAATAAGCCCTCTGTTGTAAAGCCTGGATAATAATCCTGTTCCATTTCCACTTCTAGACAGCTGGTCTAGAAGCTTCGGGGGACAGCTAAGTCACAAAAAGTCAACTTTTCAATGATCAGTAATAAAAAAGTATTGTGAATAAAAGTGTGGAAAAGATCTTCCGAGCTTTCCAACTGATGTATTCATCACAAAGATGGTGCCACTGAGCCAAAAATATAATGACCAATCACTTTACTGTGATTTTAAAGAGTTTAATGATGCAATTGCTTCTAAGAAGGAAGAATACAAAGAAGAAACTTAAGAACTTGGGAGGGAATACAGTGAAGCAACTGTAGGTTATAAAACATGGGAGAACTCAGATAAGAAATAGAAGAGAAACACAAAAGCATTCTAGAAATGGAAAGAAAGTCTGAAGATCACAAGAGAGAAGACTGAATAGATCTTAAGGAAACGAAAGAAATTCCTAAAGAAATAAGAAAAACTGAATAAAATAAAATAGTAACAAATATTTTAATGCATTAGAGAGAAGATGACAGATACAAATGATAAGCCAAATAGAGCTAACAAAGAGGAATTGAATAGAACAAATATGCAAAGATATAATTACATTTATAATTTATGCAAAGATAGGAAGGTATAAAACTCTATAATGAGTGGGCATACTGTGAGCCAGAAAATATGGCTAAAAACTCATTTATGCTGACATACTCAGCATAAACTTTGGGTAGCCAGCAAAATATGGTCACTAAGAAAGGGTAAGAAATAGTATTGGCTTCAGAGATCATAAGACTATGGAGCCACACTTAGGAGACATATAAGGAAATAAATTGTGAGTCAGGGGTTTATATTAGGCCAATCTCTTTTTCTCCTATAAGGAATACAGAACACCAATTTTGAACATGCCAAAATTCAGATCACAGTGTTTCCATGCACCTGTGTTGAGGTAGCCAAAGAATGAACTTTACTTAGGTAAGGCATGGCAGTGAAAGGTCTCACAGCTTATGCATGAGTATGTCTAACTCTAGAGATAAGACGAGCATGGAAGGTCAGTGGGATAGGATAAATGTAACCGTTCTGTGCCCAGACCAAGTCCACATGCTGTGACTGACCAGCATGGGAGGGGTAGAGGGAGAGTGTGAGAGAAGTAGAGTGGAGCTGCTGACAGCCTCGTTTGTGTCAGTTGCCAACCAGAAAGATCACTTGAAACAGTGCAATAGGAAATAGAAGCAGTAGCATACGTAAAAGTTCATGGTTAATCACTTAGAAGGATGATATTGGGTCTAGGTGCCTCAGTTGGTTAAGCTTCTGCCTTCAGCTCAGGTTATGATCTCAGGGACCTGGGATTTAGTCTTGCATGGGGCTCACTGCTCAGTGGAGACTCTGCTTCTTCCTCTTCCTCTACCCCTCCCCTTCTCATGTTTCTCTCTCTCTCTCTCTCTCTCTTTCTTTCTCTCTCTCTCTCATCCTCTCAAATAAATAAATAAAATCTTAAAAAAATAAAGAAGGGTGATATTATTAACTGCAATTGGGTCTTGAAGAGTGGAGAGGAGATAGTCATCAAGGACTATACAGAGTTCTCCTGGTGGTATACAAAATTGCAATTATAAAGGTAATGAAGCATTGAACCAACAACAAAATGATTAAATCTCTGTCCGTGATGAAAGTGCTACTCTCACGGTGAGGTAAATAGACCATGTATTATAAGATCTTGACAAACTCAAAGACATAAAATAGTAGGTGGAACTAAAGCCAAATGCATCTATCATATTAATAAATATAAAAGAGTTCAACTTACCTATTAATAAAAAAGATTTTAGGTTGGATCATAAAAGCAACTCAACTCTATGCTAGACTAAAGAGACACTCCTAAGAATAATGCTGCAGAAAGCATGGACATGAAAGTATGGATAGAGAGTCAACTGTGCTTCAACTGGGAAAAAAAGCCAGAGTAGTGATAGATTAATTACATGTAAATGAAATAGGAGGCAGGATCACAAGCCTTCATATCAGAAGAGATGGGATTCGGGCCAGAAGAAGAGAAAGAAGGACATCTTAAAATGTCAACTTGTACAATCTCAGTATATTATTTTATAGCAGCTAAGTTCATGAAACAGATGAAAAGAGATACAAAGAAATGTAAACAGAAGCAAACAGTGGTAAAAAATCTTAATCAGTCTCAATCAAGGCAAATGAGTGCAAACTAAATGATGAATATGGAAGCTTTAAATAATATTATCTATTGACTGATATATATCTGTCTATGCTGAAAATAGAGAATAAATACTTGTTTAAAATGACTCTGGCCTCTCTCATGAAAATACACTAGACATTGAGTCACAAAAAATCCTAAATAAATCCACTAAACTACCAAGAGTATGAGCAATATTTTCTGATCATAGTGCAGTAAGACTAGTAGTTAATAAAACTGGGTAACTAGAAGGTCTTTAAACCTGAGAATATTTTTTAAAAATCATATCTCTTCAATAATTCCTGGATAAAGGGGAGATACAAATGAAAATGATAAAATGTCTAGATATGCTCTAATATGCTTGACATTAGCCATGTGTGGCTGCTTAATATTAAATTAAATTAAATTAAAAACTGAGTTCCTCTCTCATACACACTAGTCACATTTCAAGAGCTTAATAGCTGCAGGTGGCTGGTAGCTCTCATACTAGACAGCACAGATATAGAAAGTCCTATTGGATAGGGCTGGTCTGAGATAAAACTAACAAAAACACACATATGAGAACGTATGGAGTGTAACTAAGGCACATGATAAAATCTTTATAATATTAAAAACCATGTCAACAATGATGGAAGACAAACACTTCGTATCTTACTCAAAAAATTTAAAAAGGTCCTAAACTCTAGGCTTTAGAACAGAAAAATCCTATTAAAGGCTCACAAAGAATTCAATGAGTTAGAAGACAGAAAAGCAGTAGCACGAATAAGTAAATTCGAAAATGGTTTTTAAGAAAAATTGATAAATTGCTGAATAAAACCCCAAAGGAAAACTACCCGTGGGTGCCTGGGGGGCTCAGTTGGTTAAATTTTTTTTAATATTTTATTTATTTATTCATGAAAGAGAGAGAGAGAGAGAGAGAGGCAGAGACACAGGCAGAGGGAGAAGCAGGCTCTATGCAGGGAGCCTGATGAGGACTCAATCCCAGGTCTTTAGGATCACGCCCTGGACTGAAGGTGGTGCTAAACTGCTGAGCCACCCAGGCTCCCTGACTCAGTTGGTTAATTAAGTATCTGCCTTCAGCTCAGATCATGATCCCTGGGTCCTCTGATCAAGTCTCACATCAGGCTCCATGCTCAGCCCCTTCCCTGCTTGTGCTCTCTCTCACTCTTTCCCTCTCTCATGCTCTCTGTCTCTCAAAATAAAAAATAAAATCTTTTAAAAAATTAAAAAAAAAAAGAAAACTACCCTTACCTTTATAAAGGGCAAAGATTCAATATAAAAAAATAAGAAACAGAAGAGGAAACAAAGGAACACAGAAAATTAGAAGAATAATATGAGACCATGTTATTCATGGAATAACTCTGGAAATTATTTGAATAACCTGGAGGAAGTGGATAATTTTTCCAGGAAAATGTAACCTGCCAAAGCTGACACCAGACAAAATAGAGAAAAAAACCTAAAATGGCTTATTTCCATAGAACAAATCAGAGACATGACAAAGAGCCAGACAGCTTCAGAGGGAAATTCTACCAAAATTAAAGAACAGATCATTTCAAGGTTATAGAAATGCTTGCAGAGCATTAAAAAACTCTTCCAATTATTTTTTAAAGTGAATATAATATTAATACCAAAATATGAAATTTTGTAAAATCCCATTTATAAACTTTACTTATGAATAGTAGTTTCAAAACCACAAATAAAATATTAATAAACAGAATTCAGCAACACATGAAAAGAATTATAATCAGAGTAGGCTAGAAATTCAATGGTGATTCAACAGTAAATCTAATATAATTTATCACGCTAGTAGAGAATTCATATGATTACCTACCTAGCTTCACAAAAGGCATTTAAAAAATTCAATAACCACTTTTGATGCAAATAATAAAATAATAAAATTGGAATACGGGGACAGTAACATGACAAAAATCTGTGTATCTCAATTCAAAAGCCAGCATTAGAAGCATTCCATTAAATACCCAAATCAAATCAAGGATGCTCATTAATATTGTTATTTAATATTTCGCTGTAGAATTAAATATGGAATTTGACAAATGAAAAAGATTTAAAAATGGAAAAGACAATGGAAGATCGTCATTATATGCAGAAGACAAGAAAACTGAATATTTGGCAAATGAAGGTGAACCAGTTAGTCCATTTTGAAAATCATAAGAGATTAACTAAAATAAAATATAAAATTATTATATAGAAATCAGTGGCTTTCATCTATATTAACAGTAACCAGTGAGCAGGTATAATGAAAGCAAAGACCCCTTTTGCCCCAGCAACCCAAGGATAAAAAAAAAGAATTACTTTAACACAAAATGGGCAAGATACAGGTGAAGAAAATCCTGCACCATGAATAAAGGACTGTCTTCGTCCATTGGGCTGTAACAGAACACCATGGCCTGGATCAGTTGTCGACACAAATTTATTTCTCATGGTTTGGAGGCTGGAAGTCCAAGATGAAGACACCAGCACACTCCATGTCTAGTGAGGACTTGCCTCCTGGTTCACAGATGGCCACTGTCTTATTGTACATGAGGAAGGGGCAGGGGACCTCCCTGGGCCTCCCAAAAGCACTCATCTACTCATGGGGCCTCTGCTCTCCTGACCAAGTCAGCTCCCAAAGTTCTCACCTCCAAATGCACCACATGGGGGGTTAGAGTTTTAACATAAGACGTCTGGGAGGACGCAAACATGTCAGCGTACAGCAAGATGTGGAAGACATCCGCTCTTGGGCCAGAAATTATCCTTCCATTCATCCCTCAGATGTCTTGGCAGATGCTGAAAAGACGTATTACAAGATTTTTAATTATCACACTGACTATAATTACAGAAGATTGGAAATACCCAAAATATCTACTAATGGCAAAGTGGTTATGAAAACCTGCGGTATACTTTGATATACTCGAATCAATGGCTTTATGCAGGACTTCATCCCAGGAGGGATAACCAGGAGATGGGAACTCTCTAGATGTTGTTGCAGGAAGATCTCCAAGCTGTAGTGTTATCTGGAGTAGCAAGTCGAAGAAGCATATGAATAGAGTTCCTCTTTTGGTGTCAAAGAGGGAGAAAATAAGGACATATATTTGTCTTTATTTGTATGCATCCCTACTCTGGAGGAATACGTCAAATATTCATGACCGTGGTAGCCCGGAGACAGGTAGTGGGCATCTGTCATTACCCTGTATCCCTTTTGACATATTTTTAATTTTTTAAAACTGTGTGTGTCAACTACTTCTTCAAAACAAATATAGCGCAGTGTCCACAATAGCCAAACTGTGGAAGGAGCCTCGGTGTCCATCGAAAGATGAATGGATCAAGAAGCTGTGGTCTATGTATACAGTGGAATATTCCTCAGCCATTAGAAACGACAAATACCCACCATTTGCTTCGATGTGGATGGAACTGGAGGGGATTATGCTGAGTGAAATAAGTCAATCAGAGAAGAACAAACATTATATGGTCTCATTCATTTGGGGAATATAAATAATAGTGAAAGGGAATAGTGGAGAAGGGAGAAGAAATAGGTAGGAAATATCAGAATGGGAGACAGAACATAAAGACTCCTAACTCTAGGAAACAAAGTAGGGGTGGTGGAAGGGGAAGAGAGTGGGGGGTGGGGGTGACTGGGTGGTGGGCACTGAGGGGGGCACTTGACAGGATGAGCACTGGGTGTTATTCTATATGTTGGCAAATTGAACACCAATAAAAAAATTATAAAATAAATAAATAAAATAAAATAAAATTGAAAAAAAAAAAAACAAATATAAACTATTTGGGACAAACACCCACCCTCAGAGCTCAGAGAAGGGGACGGGTCCTGAGACACCGTAGACCTGGCTTGCAGGGAAGAGCACTGGCTCTGGTTCCCTGGCTCGCTCAAGGGGGTGCTGGGCTTGAACAAATGTCCGGGACGGTTGTGGGAAGCCTCACAGGGTGGACTCAGTTTCCCTCCATGCTCCATTTGTTCCTGCTGCCCTGCAGGGCTCTCCAGAGACAACAGTGTTAACGGTGGAAAGACAAGCTCCGGAGCATGCACTTCAGCTGTTTTTCTTGGGAAAGACCACAGTGTGATGTGATGTCCTTGAACCTTTGACATGTGATGACACGTAACGACCTCTGTGGTGCATTTCTATCAGGCGAAGCCACCTGTCCTGGGGCAAGTGCGCTCCCTGGCCCGTCTGCTGTGCATCAATTATCTTTATTTAAGATGTGGGGAGACAGACCTCCTTGGACATCTGCACTTATGTGACAATGGGCCACGGTGGATTGGCTCAGCTTGCTCTTGTTCTTTGAGCTTCTGGGCAATGGCGAGAGCTCGCCCCGTCTCAGCAGCAGCCGTCGCAGGCCAGGGCCGCAACTTTTAGCATCTGTGAGCCCGAAGTTTTTAAAAGGATATGACTTGCTTCTCTCCTTTCCTCCGCCTGAACATTAGTTTCATTTAGAAGAGCAAATATTCTAACACGTGCCAGGCCAGCACCACATCCTTGCTTTGCACAGGAGCACGCACCCACCACCTGCCCGGCGCCAAGCCCAGGGCTGCAAAGAACAGAGTGTGCCAAGGGGAGAAGAAATCTGTCTCAGGGCCACCACTGTCTCAGAAGGTTGCTGCCACCTATAGGCGTCCGTTGGCATCGGTGCGTGTGCGATGTCCATGGAGGATGAGAAAACCCAGAGAGGAGCAGAGGGAATCAGAGGCAGGAGGGATGAGCACATGAAGTCAGGGGCCAAAGGGAGAGCCAAGAGAGGCATCCCCCCTGCCTGAGACACAGCTCCTTCCATCCTTTGTCCTGGCTTTCTCCAGCCCCTCAGTTAGAACCTTACAGCACCCAAGGGCCTTCCAGTGAAACAAAGCAATCCCCTTCAATAGACCCCTGTCAGAGAAAGGAGGGGAAAAAAAAAAAAAAAACAGAACAAAAAGAAGGAAAAAAAATGATCTCACACTTTGGCTAGAATCCTCCGGCTCTGACAACTCTGCCTTTACCAAGGGAGCACGTAGACACAGCCCTGGGCTGGTCAGCCAGCCTTGGTCTCGGCTGTGCTCATCCTTAATGCTATTGCAGCAGAGAACTTGCTCTTTTTCAGGGAGTCCTTAAAAAGTATTTTTGTTATGGGTTATGTCACTTGTGTGTTATCTTATATATCCTAGAGTCATGAACTCTGAGGTCGAGGGGACATTTTAAAGTAATCCAGTTGACATTTTAACCCACCATCCATCCTGCAAAATCCCAGACAGGGAGTTATCCACGCCTGACTGTGATAGTCAACTTTATGGGTCACGGATTCCTCAGATATTGGGTGTAATGTTACCCTTGGTGTTTTTGTGAGGCTGTTTTTTCAGATGAGATTTAACATTTGATTCAAGCCCTATTATGGGTGGGTCTCGTTCAATCAGCTGAAGCCCTGAACGGTACAAAAAGGCTGATCCCAAACCCAGTGAAAGTGTGTCCTTCTTGCCTAATGGGTTTCAAACTGTGATATTGGCTTTTCTCCACTTTCAGACTCAAATCGAAAGACTGGCTCTTGAAGGGTCTTGCATCTGCTGGGTTTTGAACTGTGGAACCACACGGTCAACTCTCTGGAATCTCCAGCTTGCAGACTCACCCTGCAGATCCGGGGTCTTGCCAGATCCCGTAATTATGTGAGCCCATTCCTTACAATAAATCTCTATCTCAATCTGTTCTGTTTCTCCGGAGGACCCAGACTAATATATTGTGTTAAAGAGCCTTCAGTGACCAGGACAGTACATCCTAAGTGAACCCAAGACCAAGGAGCAAGTCCCCGACAGAACTCGGTTTCAGAACTTTTTACCTTGTCTGTATTCATCCATCCATCCTTCCACGCACCTATTCACTTAGCAAACATTTATTGAACATAGTCAACAACCATTTTGGGGTACTACACATTTTACCTAAAAGAAATACTTTGCAGTGAGCCTCATGTTGACAAATCCAATTATGCTCAAAATGTCAGCGGCATGCAATACAGGGGCTCCTGCCTTAGAGGACACTGCGTCTGCTGGGCTTCCTCCCACCACATTCACTAGCCTCCCTCTTGTCTTTGCTGGGTCTTTCTCACATAGAGGAGACACCTGTTAGTAACAGCTGGACTCTGATGCCATCACCTTCTTTTCTCCATCTACACCCTCAACCCCAGGTGTGCTCATTCTTGGCTGGAAATGCTTCCCAACGTTGACTCTCAAACTCTACTTTCACCCTAAACTCACCGTGGTGCTCCAGATTTGCATATTCAGCTGCCTACTGTCTAGATAACTGCCTGACTTCGATCAGTGTGTTCCCAGCAGAGCTCTGGGTTCTGTCCCTCCACTCTATCATTCCTTCTCTCCATCCAGTATGGACCATCATGGTCTCAGCAGCATAAGCCAAAAAAGAAATTCCCAAATACAGACTTCCCTCCATAAACCCTGTAACAACTTCTTCATACTGAACCTGGTCTTGTCCCACGTGAACTCCTGCTGGCACAACCCATAGGGTTGCTCAACTTGGGCTCTTGCTAAACTCTAACCCAACTTAGTACAGCCACCTGAGGCTAGACCTTCCACCCTATTCCAGTCATTTCCCATTGTATTTAAAATAAAATCTAAAATAATAATAAATCAAATCAAATCAAATCAAATCTGTATCCTAACCACATCACTCTATGATCATGAGCTTGCCCTTCTTTTCAAAGTTGCTTTGGACCTCATGCTGCCTCCTCACTGACCCTCCAGCCATACCTGTCTCTGGATATTCTTCAGAGAGGCTTGGCGCTCCTGCCCTGGGGTCTTTGACCTTCTATTCCCTGGACTTAGCACACTCTTGTCCCAGCTCTTCCCTGAGCTGGCCTCTCATTGTTCAGGCCTCAGTTCCCTCATCTTTCCTGGCTACCTACTTGTCATTGATCAGATTGTCCTATTTATTTCCTTCACTTTTTATTTTCTGAAATATTTTTTGTTGTTTTTACTTATTTACTAGTACCCTTCCCCACCTCTCTACGGGAACATAAGCCCAATTATTTTTCAATTATTTCATAAAACAAAATAGATGCTTGATAAATATTTACTGAATGGACACAAATGACTCCATCTCAAAACTGAAACATTCCTTTTCTATATCCCCAAGAGTACACAGCAAAAGACATAGAATCTAGTATGGTGTCCCCAGTCAACTCTGCCTGTCACTGAGCTCTTTCGATGTCCTTCATTTTTCCAGAAGCCCTCCTGTTTTGTGTCATGACATTGCCTCTTCATTTGATTTGCTGCATGTCCCATGATGAAAGAAAGAAATTTACCCTTAAATAGTGCAAATTAGTCCTTTCAGTTAAATTAGGGTGAAATCACAGAGCACAGTCTATTTAGTAACATTTCACTCCAAGGGACAATAAATACCAAATCTAATCACATGGCTAGAGTGGTTTGTTGGTGATCCAAGCCATGTTTATTCTTTAAATGAACTTACAAACCATCAGTGCTTCTAACTGAAGTCAGCACTCACTTGTGGCTTCAATTGTCTTCAGATTTGTTCCTTCAGAAACCAAGGAAATCTCATTTGTTTTTTTCTGACCCAGAAATCTTGCTTAATCACCTCCTTTTGATATCCAGTCATTAATGCGTGCTATGAAGTGACTATTCTCTATTCTCTTCTGCTCTCCTTGCAGAAATTGCAGATCTTTTCTGTATAAAAGGAGCACAGGGAAAAGACCCTTACAACATGGTTTGGCATTTCGTGAACATGTTATCTTGCATACTTGAACTTGATTTCCTCACTGGTGACTAGTGGGTCATGACATCTCTCCTCCATATTGTTAAGGAGCAAATGAAATGATATATGGAAATGCATTTTGGAATCTAATATAAAGACCAAATTCAAATGGCTAACTGTCATTATGTTTTACCTATAATAGGACATTTTAAAAAATGACATTGTGGTATGGTTGATAGATCATTGGACCAGGAAACCTCAAGCATGGTACTGGCCTTCAAACATCACTGAGTCATTGTGTCTTGACCTTGAAAATGAAGGATTTGGATGAACTCATCTTACAGGTCTTTCCAACTCTAATATATAAAGCTTTGCTATGGTAAATAAGGATTCAGATATTAAAATGTGGTAACAGTGTTTTCTCTCTTCTCAGAAATCTATCTATATTTTATTTAGAAGAGAAACTATCTATACTCTATGAAAACTCACAGAATTGAAATGCTGAGTTACTGTGTTTACCAGCAAATATTTTTTTTTAATTTTTTTAAATTTATTTATTTATGATAGTCAGAGAGAGAGAGAGAGAGAGAGAGAGAGAGAGAGAGAGAGAGGCAGAGACACAGGCAGAGGGAGAAGCAGGCTCCATGCACCAGGAGCCTGATATGGGATTCGATCCCGGGTCTCCAGGATCGCGCCCTGGGCCAAAGGCAGGTGCCAAACCGCTGCACCACCCAGGGATCCCTACCAGCAAATATTTATTTAGAATCCAGAATATGCCAGATACAGTAATATGATTCAAATGTTTGTAATCTTGTATGACTTAAAAAGCACTTTTGTGTTACATGCTCTTTCAGGATCATGTCAAATGACTCTGATGGAAGGAGGACAAAGATCACCAGGCCCATTTCACAGATGGGGAAGTGGAAGGTGAAACAAGTGATCCTGCTGAGTTTCTCATATCTAGCAAGTGGAAGGGCAAGTCTGATCACAGACTTTTGGACTTAAGAACTTGTTTCTTCCACCTTGGATGGACAGTTGTGTGACACAGCTGCTGTTAGCAAAATGGCAGCTTTCTAAGATGGCTCTAGGAATCTGGCAGATAAAGCTGCTAGAAATAGGACAGGGTTACAAAATCACAGCCCTCCCATGTACCAAGCAAGTGTCATGTCTTTATTTTTTGAAGCTGCACCTAGGAGCTTTCACTTTCTTTCATTTGGCATGATTCAGTGATTTCAGCAATGTCTTCAGATTGCTGAACTTAGTTGTTTGGGAACTCCATTTTATCTCTCTATTTGGCCCTAAGACAGTGACTGGGGCTTGAGGGAAGCTGTGGAGGGAAGAGAGCCTTGACCCAGCATGGTCTTTGAGTGTGTGCTGGGCTTTGCCCTCTGAGCTGACCATGTCCCTTTCAGGGTAATCTGATGGTATCTGCTCTGATGTCCGCAGCTGACAAATGTGTGCACTCACCTTTTCTCCTTCAGCCAATGCAGGGTGGCTCTTCCCTCCCAAGCGTACTTCCTCTCAACTCATATGGGCCTTAGAGACTCTTTGGGGTCCAGATTACATCCTTCTTCACCTGCAGTCAAGGGCAGTGTCATTGCCTGCTCGATCCAGTTTCCCTACAGGGGGCAGTTTTGTCCGCCAGGGTTATTTGCAGGATCCATCTTGAGACACTTTTGGTTGTCACAGTTTTTCATGGAAAGGAATATGCTACTAGCGCCTAATGCATACAGGTCAAGGATGCTACTACACATCCTATAATGCATGGACAGCAGCCATGACAAAGAATTATCTGGCCACCAATATCAATAGTGCCAAGATTAAGAAAGCCTGATCTATCCACATCTAGAAATCTGCTCTGGTGCTAACTCTCACTTGAGCTAAATTAAGTAAGCAAACCCTTCGAGTGAAATTACTTCCCTTCTATCTTTCTCTCCCCTTCTTTTTATTGAGGTATAACAGACATATGATATTATATTCATTCCAGGTGGATGACATAATTCCAGGTGTATGACATATTTGTACATATTGCAAAAAGATCATCACAATAAGTCTAAGTATCTATTATGAAAAGATTTTTTTTCTTGTGATGAGAGCTTTGAAGATTTACTTTCTTAGCAACTTTCAAATAAGTAATAGAGTATCATTAACAATACTCACCAGGGTGTACATTACATCTTCATGACCTATTTTTTTTTAATAACTGCAAGTCTGTAGCTTTTGTTCCCCTTCATCCATTCCCCCTTTCTCAACCATCAATCTGTTCTCTATACTATGAGCTGGGTTGGGTGGTTTTTAAATTTTTTCCAGATTTCACATACAAGGGAGATTATACATTATTTGTCTTTCTCTGACTTATTTCACTTGAAAAATGCCTTCAAGATCTACCTGTGTTGTTGCAAATGGCCGAATTTCATTCTTTTTATGGCTGATTAATATTCCACTGTGTGTGTGTGTGTGTGTGTGTGTGTGTGTGTGTGTGTATATGACCAGGTTTCCTGGTCCAATGGTCCAATGACCTATAACCATACCACAATGTCATTTTTAAAAATGTCCTATTATAGGTAAAACATAACAACAGTTAGCCATTTGCATTTGGTCTTTATATTAGATTCCAAAATGCATTTCCATATATATATATATTTATATGTGTGTATATATACATTTATACACACACATACATATATATTCACATGTACATCTCTTTATCCATTTATTCATCAATGGACACCTGGGCTGCTTCCATATTTTGGCTATTGTAGATAATGCTGCAGTAAATATAGGGGTGTATATATCTGTTCAAGTTAGTATTTTTGCTTTTGTTTTTGTTTAGTGTTTTTATTTTTGGATAAATACCCAGAAGTGGAATTCTTGGATCATATAGTAATTGTATTTTTAGTTTTTTGAGGAACCTCCATATTGTTTTCCATAGTAGCTGTTCCAATTTACATTCCCATCAACCATGTACAAGGGTTCCCTTTTCTCTATATCTTCAACACTTGTTAGTTCTTGTCTTTTTGGTACTAGCCAGAGATGTGAAGAGATATCTGGTTGTGGTTTTTTGTTCTGCATTTCCCTGCAGTGATGTTGAGCATCTCTCCATGTGTCTATTGGCCATCTGCATGTCTTCTTTGGAAAATGTCTATTCATTTACTCTGCCCATCTTATTTATTTATTTATTTATTTATTTATTTATTTATTTATTTATATTTCTTTCTATTGGAGTTCAATTTGCCAACATATAGCATAACACCCAGTGCTCATCCCATCATACTCTGCCCATTTTAAGTCAGATTTTGTTTCTGTTACTGAGTTGTAGGAGTTTTTCATATATTTTATATGTTAACCCCTTATCAGAGATATGATCTTCAAATACTTTCTTCCTTTCAGTAGGCACCTTTTCATTTTGATGATGGTTTCCTTGTTGTGCAGAAGCTTTTTCTCTCTCTTTCAAAATCCTCAGAACTTAAGTCCTAAGCAGGATGAATTTAGTTTAGTTTTTAGTCTGCTTAGTTTAATCCAAAAACAGCTTGGTATTTGTCTTCTTGTTTGACACAAACATTGTTTCTAAGGGCATTGAATCTGGCTTTATAAATGGATGGGTTTCTAGATGTAATAATAATAATACTAGCTAACTTTTAAAGAAGACTACTTCCATGCACTCCTTTATATTATCTCCATTTTATGGTGGGGGAGGTGGGAACTGAGGAGTAGAGTATAATTCCTCCACTGAGATAATAAATGAAAGAGTGAGACCTAAAATGTAGGTCAATTCAACAATGGAGGCTAGATTGCTAACCTTCATGCTATATTGGTCTTTAACATACAGTGCTAATTTCTTTATAATTTTTTCCCATGGTATTGGTCTGATAAGCCTTTTTTTTTTTTAACTTAAGAAAGTATGGGGCTGAAGCCGAGGCACAGCTGTGCTGCACCGAGCAGGACTTCTTGTATAGAAAATGAAAATGATATTGCAACAACTGGAAAAAAAAAGATTATAAACAGATAAAAGTGTCTGGATCACTTTCAGTGTACTGATTTATGACTAGTTGTATCATCCCTTTGAGAAAGAATACTATAGGATGATTCATATTTGGCATAAAGTATGCTGCCTCAAGCTGAGGAAACTGGCAGGTTCTCACCTTCTCATATAAATATGTCAGAGTACCACACTGTCATGTGTTAGGTTTTCCAAAGACTGCAGGTGGGAGCGTCTTATCCTAGAATGCTGACTTTCTAGGTTTGCCTTATCTGATCATCTATAACAACAACAACAACAACAAAAAAAAAAGAGTTGTTTTTTAGGCCATTTGAGGATTTCAGAGCCTACTTCTAGGAGCCATTCATTTTGTAGGATTGGGAGTTCCTTTACTACTGGTTACTGGTTTGCTCTGTGTGGCACTTGGTATTGAGGGACTCTTCTAGCGCACAGGATGTGTGTCATCTTCCTTTCTTTACAAACATGAACAACAATGCTCACCTCTGCTATTGGCACAAAATCAAACTGAGCTCTCCTGGTTTAAGTGAGTCCCTATTCAGGTCCTTAATCCCAGACCTCTCCCTTAAGCGAAGAGATAAAGTCTCCTTATCAGCCAGAAAAAAGGCACTCCTAGATGCAAAATATTAATTGGTCTCCATTTGTCTTTCTGGAGACCACTGGAGATAGTTAGATTATGGCTTTGATAGAGACTGACCCCAGGAACTGACCCCTCGGGAACTCAGAGGGTCCTACCAAATGATATTGACTAGGTCCTGTGGCATAATTGGAGCTGTGATAAGGAGTAAAAAGAGCTGTGTGTGTGTGTGTGTGTGTGTGTGTGTGTGTGTGTGTAGGGGGCAGCCGCCGGGGCAGTAAGATGAAATCTGGAGAAAAGATAAAAATAAGGAACTGAAAATAAATATTTAAGATTCCGTATCATTCCTTATTAAACTTTTTTGAAGAACGCAGGAGTGTGGTTCATCAACTTCTCTTTCTCTTAATTTTTTTTTTTTTTTTTTTTTTACCTCCCAAGCACAGTGAGAGACAGTCCTCTACTCCAAGGGAAACTAGTTCAATTTATTGCTATTTCATGGAAGCAGCTTGATCCACCAGGGACGAACCAGAGAGGCTTTTGTTTGAAATTAATGGCGGATGTCCGCCCCTTAAAAGCCTGTCATTTAAATGAACAAAGAGGCAATTGCTTCCTGACAGCAGTGGTGGGAAAGTGGAAACATTGGCTTGATGTTTGACCCACAAATCTCCACTCATCTACTTACTCCATTTTATCCCTTGACCTGTCTTTTTAATCATTTCACCTCCTTTCTGCAAAGAATTATTGCTGTCTCTCACACACGCGGTGACCTTCCTGCCTGATGATTTCAAGTACCCTTTTGACAAGAAGAGGTCACTCACTATTGCTCATCCATCCTTTCAGTGATAAATCCTATGGGCTCTTCCCTTGGGTAGACTAACAGGTGAAGAGAGATTAGGGCAAAGTGTTGGGCTGGTCACTGTCCAGATAAGGAGAAATCTGTGCCATTCACTTCACCACCTGAAGGCCAAGTCCAGGATGGCAATTGCCCACCTCCCACACTGCTCAGATAAAAGTACAATCCCTATGTCATACTAAAGAGTGAACATTGCTCTGAATATGCGAAGGACTATCCTGGCTGTGCAGTATACCATCGCTAAAGAGTATTCCTTTGTGGCGTTATGTTTGAGGGGAGAAGGGGACTTTCTTGTTTTCCACTTGTCCCAAGTTTGAAAAGACAATAGAAAAGCAAGGTGTCCATGATTTCTGTTGGACTCCCTCAGAGATGCCATAGCCCAAGACATGGCTGCCTCTCCCCTCAGTCCTAGGAAATCACGCTGATTGAGGTAGTCTTGCTCTGCTAGCTCTCTAAACAGAGATCGTCTCTTTCTCTGGAGCATGACGTTGGGTTTTGCTCCACTTTTTTATTTCCCCCAAGATGTGTATGATTAGGCATAGGAGTGATTCAGTGCAGGGGACAAGAGTGTGCACCCTGCTGCCAGGTTGAATGGTTTGTATCATGTTTCTGACACTTGCCAGCTGTGGAAACTTGAGAAAACTTAAGCCTCAGTTACTTTATCTGTGAAATGGTGAGGGTAATTTTAACATGGTAGTGTTGTCGTGAGGGCTAGATTAGCCCATGGGCTCAGCATAGTGCTTGGCACAGAATAAATACCTTTATTAGAATTATTACTGCTTCTAACTACTACTATTCCCAGCATGCACTCTGTGGGGTTTAAGTCTGAGGAGTTACCAATGGTGTCCTACTTTGCAAAATGCCTACCTGCCACTCTGGGAGGCCTAACCAGGAGGGTTTCTGGAGGCAGAGTCACAGGCCTGTGATGGGGGAGCATGGGACATACAAGGACCGACAGGTGGACAGTCTGCTGGGAGACGGGCAGAGCATGGCCATGCTGACATTAAGGTCACGGTAAGGACTTTTGTCTTTATCCTGAGAGCAATTAAACTAACAAAGTTTTTAGAGGAGGAAATTTTGTGATCAAATTTGTAATTTGAGAAGACTACTCTTGCTACTCTTGAGAACAAGTTGGGTGGCACCAGAGTTAAAGAAGGTGAGAGACTAATTTGTAAACTACTATACAGCAGTCCAGGCAACACATGAAGGAGCTGGGACTGGAGTTGGAGTGGAGGAAATAGAAGTAATTTGTAGTAAAAATCAAGAGGACGCGTTTATGAATAGAGGGGTAGGGGTTGATAAAAAGGATGGTATCACTTATAATTCCTAGTTTTGACAGAGCAATTGGATGGTTGGTAGGGCCGTACATTGTGTTCATTTTGAGATAGCACGAACAGAAATGTTAACTCTACTATTGGATATCCAAATCTAGAGCCCAAGGGAAAGTCTGGGGCTGAATTGGCAGTCATTAGGTGGCAATATGTTTTTACAAAGTTGGAGAGAGGTATAATAGTAGCAAAACAGGTGAGAAATTCTAAGAGAGTATCTTAAGGTCAAAGATTTTTGAGCATGTACAAATGTTGATGGGAAATGGAGGGAACATATACATATTCAGGAGGAAAAAGGAAGAATAAAGTATGTAAAGTATGTAATGTATCTGTGTTTTTAAAGAATATGTATACCTGTCATATTTTAGAAAAAGATTTCAAAATAGCTTATTATATTTCAAAATAAAACCAAAAAACAAAAAAGCAATTGTGATTCATTTTTATAATACTGAAATCTGATACAAGAAAATTGCAATTCAGGTGTCTGGGGTGAGTTGGTCCATCAGGATGACCAAAAGCAACAAAACCCTCGAATCCAGGCCAGCACCTGATTTTGTAAATGAAATTTTATTGGAATACAGACATGCCTATTCCTTTACATATTGTCAATGGGTACTTTCTCACTACAACGATGGAGCTGAACTGAGATTGTGTGGCCTGCAAAGCCTACAGTATTTTCTATCTGCCCCTTTCCAGGAAAAGTATGCCCATCTGGTAGGGCCTGACCATCTCACCAGGCAAGAAATCTGGAGGGAGTACCAGCTCCCAGATTGATGAGAAAAGGGATCAACAATCCCATAAAGAACTAGATTCTTCTGGTCTCTGGACTTTCTCATTCTCAGTGTATGCGTTTTGTTCTGAGGCTGGGTCCTGTTGTGGTTGCAAGCCGGCTGGGGCAGTATGCTTTCATATCAAGTAAGAGAGACAATGAAAGCTTATCACCAGTCATGGAAGCATTTCCCCCTTTAGTCTGATTGGACCTACTTAGGTGGAATACTCATCTGGATTGATTAGGCTCACAAACAGAAATGGATAGAGTAGCAAGGTGGTTTGGAAAGAAATAAACATTATCATTATTATTATATGATTATGATTTTAGTTTTGGCTCTTAGGAAGCTCTAAACAAATTTATTGCTCAAATGTAGAAACCAGTGATAGTAGTTCCTGTTCATTGGTTGTCTGTCTAGCATCCACTTTTGCTCCTAAGAGAATCCCAGTTTTCTTGCGGCGTGCCCACTGCCCTTGCATAGCTGCATTCTTCAGAGGAAGGTGACAAGAGTCTCACCTCCCACCCGCCACACCACCCTGCTACTCTATCCATATAATGTTTATTATATGACAAAAGAAGACATCTGATTCTATCATTCTTCCTAAGTTTTTCTGCAAAACCATCTCTATTCTAGCAGCTCCAACAGAATGTCTTAGGGACCCAGACTGAAAGGGGATAGAGAGTGAGAGAGGACCCCCCAAACCGTCCTTTCATGATCTGTGCTGAGCAAGGACAAAAGCAGGATGGGACAGAGGGCCTATGGGGAGAGAGAAAGAGGGAAAGCGGAGGTCAGGGAAAGAGATCTGCAGACAGAACATATTCAAAGATGCCAAGAAGTGAAGGAGAAGCAGCCAAGGAAAGGACACACTAGAGTTGGGATGGAAGAAAGCAGAGAAAGCCGTAGCCTGGGAGAGGAAGGGATGGGGAAGAACAGCATTTGGGGGACCCTGGCAATAATCTGTGTAACAAGAGGGAACGTTCAAGTGAGCTGTAAATGTCGGGTAGTGCGAAAAACAAGGTTGGTATCCTTAGTCCTGTCACATCCTTCCCAGGCTCCCATTCATCCCTTCACTGAGAAGAGTCCATGAGGATGTTCTCTAGTATTGCTTTGGAAACATAAAAATCACCTTCTCAAGCTTGGACTTCTGTTTCTAAATTCTCACTTCATTTCCACAGGTGAGGCATGTTTCTCCTCATGGGCACGCTTGTTGGAAGAGCTTTCGACGCAGGACCTCACAGGCTTTGTCCATCATGCTTTCTGGGTGGCTTAGAACAACCATCATTTCTCCTTTGAAAAAAACTCTTTCCTTTCTTCTTTCTGCTTTTTAACGCACAAGATAAAGACAACCAAATTGCCACCCAGTAGAGTCCTGTGCAAGCCTTTGTGAGAAAAAGAGGGATTTGGAGAGACTTGGGATGTATGGTCTCCGCGAACTGGACTTGCTCAATGGGTGGCTTTAGGAGGGGTTTCTCTCTCAGGCTCCCCACATGCTGACTCCCTGGGTATATCACAAGATAATATTTGTAATACTAAGAGAGTGCCTTCCATAAACCTTGCATTTTATATATTCTATGTAATTTAATCCCCAGGACAACTGTGCAAAGGCAGTTTACTAACCCATGTTACAGATGAAGATTGGGGTTCACAGAAGTGAATCTCCCAAACTCACAGAACTGGAAATTGAATTCAGGGCTCATTAGCTTACAAAGAAGACTGGCCCTCTTTCCATGATCCCCTTTGTCACTTTCTTACATAAGATGCATATTTCAGCCAAGTTAACTGTATATCAACATTTAAATACACAGTTGATAACGCCAAGGGGAGTTTGTTATTTTAAGGATTTCTGGCAGAGTTCTTTTTTGTGTAAGCACTGTCCTTTTAAATTTATCTTGTATGTATACTTAGATTTTTCTATGTTGATTTTACAAATACACAATCTATTAATTGCCGTCCCTGTTCTGATTTGCCTATAACTGAACATGTATTTCCTAAAGTTGTCTCTTTTTAGCACTAAAACAAAAATATTAAAAGAATCTGCCCTATCTCATCCTTAATTAACTGGAATAGCCACTTCTGCTCACTGCTCACCTTTTACCCAGACCCAAAAGGGGAAAAGCAGAAAGGGGTTGTTCTATCCCCTTTACAAAGAGATCAATACATCATACAGAAGTTTATTACTAGGCTTCTTGAGCAGTTTTACAAATAATCATTAATAATTTTGCCTAAAATAATATTTTCGCTGCAACCCTTTACATGTGCAAATGCCTTTGCAAAATTCACAAAGATGTTAAGTCTTTTTTTTTTTTAATGTTAAGTCTTTATTTTGAGAACAGGTAAGAATGATGGATTCATAACTGGCTAATCTTTTTGCAAGTCCTGTGTATAAAGTGCTGCAGCCTTAGACATAGAATGTTAAAATCTACCATAAATACATTATTAATATGTAAGAAAAACTCTTTTAACAGCTGCATGTCATTTTATTGTTACAATAGCCTTACGAATGTGACATTAATAAAATCGATGCCATAATACAGCCCCTAAATTAGTTGTTACTGGTAATGAGGGAATAATTTGGAAGTAAATAGTCCCTGGCAAAACTGAGGATGGTTATTTATTTCAGAGTTGATTAATTAATAATTGTTCATTAACTAGTGCTAAAGGCCTCACGTTTTGTTTGCCTCTTCACCAAAAGATATTGGTGCTTTATTTTGGTGCCAATGCTAATGGTTAATTACTACTCTGGGACCCTGGAATTTGACTGGGGCACAAAAGTTTGCTAGCAGCTTGCTTTGCTAAAGGCTTCACAGGAGAAGAAAAAAAAAAAAAAAAACCCTCCAGACTCATGAGTCTCACTTCCAAGCCCTTGTGCTTTATGCACAATGTTTCGGCCCTGAGGCTAAGGTTGGAAAGCTGCACAAGAAAACTATTCATAGCTGAAGCTTTGGGGAATGTTTTCATGGGCTGAGTCTTAAATAAACTGAAGTTGTTTTAATTGACTGCACTACCAGCCTGCTTCCAGGAGGAATTTCACCAGGGTGTGGTTAATACCTCATTCGCTGGGTTTGTTGGTGAATATTTTGACTACTGGGACCTAATTGCATCTCAGATCTTGAAATAGTTGCAAACAAAGCATGACATTTTCAAATGGTTCGGGAAAGAAACGAATTTCCTTAGCTGTTTTTTGTTGTTCCTGGCCAGAACTGGAGAGGACGGCATTTCTGCTGAAGAGCACACAAACTCACTGATTTATTGCTTGACAGTTGACGAAAGTAGATATTCGCATGTTTGGTGCCTGATGATAGCAGGCTTCGAAATTTTTCCAGGGCACAAACTGTCCGAGTTACTTTTAAATTTCTTTGCATGAAGAAGTGTTTTGTTTTGGCTGCATTTTTTTTTAAGTCTAAAAGTACACAGCCTTTGCCATGCCGAGAGCTCTAAATTTAATTAATCTCATTCTTACACATAATATAGGTATTTAGAAAAATTAACACTAAGCACTTTGTGGCCATTGCAATGGGTTTCTTCTGATAGGCTGACTTGCTAGTTAAAATAAAACTTCAAATCCCTCATGCTGGAAGGACACACAGGGGCATTTGTTTAATTCTTTGATCCAGAACTAAATCCAGGTAATCAAACAGTGGCTTGTCTATCCTATTCTGAAAGGTTTCCAGGAAGGAATACTCCATCACCTGGCAACCTACTGCAGTGTGGAATGGGGAAGTCCTGAAGCATGTCTTACTCAGCGCCTTCTTGCTGCATCAGTTTTGCTCTCTGTGGATACTGAGAACTGATGGGTATAGTCTATTTACAAGAACCTTTCAGATTCCTGAAGATAGTTATTAAATTTCTCTTCAACTTTCTTCGCACTAAGCTAATTAACTCGGTTCTTTGAACCTTCCCTTGTAAGGCTTCACAGAGCTGTCATGGCTTATATACACAGCAATTCTCAGTTCCAGTGCTCAAGTTACGTCCAGGATGCTTATTAGGTGTTTGGCCAGGAGACATTTGAAAGGTCTCAAGGAGTTCCACCTAAAGGTATTCTCCTGTGATGACTTTATAAATCCCTATGATCCACCAGGTGCTGAGATCTAACCTGTACACCTCCCACCGCGTGAAGCTGTCAGGCTTCTCTATGTTACAGTAGATGGCTGTCCCCTTCGCAGAGTTTAAATATTGTGGAGGAGATTACATCGACATGAAGTCACTTCAGCCCAAATTTACTACCCTGTCATCATTGATGTGAGTGGCTCTTCCTAAGGCAGCTTTTCTTCAAAATGGATTTATCAAGGAGAGTCCACTGGTTGGAGGAATAGACGAAATCATTCATATCAGGAGGACCTGAAAGAGGGAGAAGTCTGACTGCAATGTGGGGCCTGGGGGTGGGGGTATGGGGTGCAGGAACCCAGGAATGGTTCCCCTCTGGGATTTGGTTCCCATCCACAAGTACAGACTCAAAAAGTGAGATTTCGGTCACATCAGCAATGCCTGTCTTCATAATGTTCCACATAGCACCTGGTCCCTCCATGCTACCTTTTATTTTACTTATTAAGAACAACCCAGCAGTTGCATTAGCATCATAAACTCATATCTCTGTCATTACACAAACATTGCATGTTTATTTGAAATTAATGAGAAAAAGCTGATTAGCTAAAAAAAAATGAAGAGAAAAAGGATCATCGCAATCTTACCCAGGTAAAACTACTGATAGTAACTTATTATATTTTATACCTTTTTATTGTGAACATTTGCACAAAAGTAAGATCACACCATGCAGTTTTACAAGCATTTTTAAGTTTATAAGATACTAAGCATGTATTTCAATATTGGCAAATACGATTTCCATTTTTTTTAGTGGCTGAATGGCCCTTTAGCATATGAATATAATTTACTTAACCTCTATGCTATTGTTGGACAGTTTATTTTCAATATTAACTATGAAAAACTATACTTAGATGAACACTTTTAAGGCTAAAACTTTGCACATTTGTCTAGTCAAGTCCTAGAAAGGAGTGGAAAAATAACAGAACAGGGCAGCTCCGGTGGCCCAGCAGTTTACGCCGCCTTCAGGCCAGGGTGTGATCCTTGAGACCAAGGATCGAATCCCAGGTCAGGCTCCCTGCATGGAGCCTGCTTCTCCCTCTGCCTGTGTCTCTGCCTCTCTCCCTCTCTCTCTCTTCTCTCTCTGTCTCTGTCTCTTATGAATAAATAAGTAAAATCTTAAAAAAAAGAAAATAACAGAACAGTACACGTTGTTACAGCTGTCACTGAACATTGCACCATTACCCTATGGAAGTGTTTCGTCCATTGATTATTTGATGAGCTGTGTCCTTTATTCATTTCCTCATCAACTCTTGGAAATTCTTACATTTTTTTGGCAGGTTAATAGTCTAAAAATGATACGTCATTTTTGTTTTTTAAAATCAACTTTATTAAAGTATAAATTATATAGAGCATAATAAAATGTACTCACTTTACATGCACAGTTTCAGAGATTTTTGACATATAATCACCATCCACATGAGATACAGATTATTTCCATCATTCCATAAAGTTCACTCACGTCCCTTTGTGCTGCCAGTCCTAGATAATCACTGATCTGTTTGCGATTGCTAGAGACTCCTTTTGCTTATTCTATAATTTCATATGTATAGAATCACATTATCTATACTCGAGTCTGGCTTCATTTGCTTGGCATGACATTTTTGAGATTCATTTTCTTATATTGTAATTTTTCCTTTTTATTTATCACTGGCTAGTATTGCAATATGCAGATAAACTATATATATATATATTACTATTTATATGGTAGTTACCTTTAGACATTTTTTTGAGATTTAGCTATTATTAGTAAGTTTTGATGAACATCTGTATCGAAGTCTTTTTGTAGACATATGTTTTCATTTCTCTTGGGTCAATACTTAGGTATGAAATCACTGGGTCATGTAATAAATGCATGTTCAACTTTATCAGAAAATGTGAAGCAGTTTTCCAAGGTTGTACAATTTATATGAGCCACCACAATGTATGAGAGTTCCAGTTGCTCTACATCCTTGCCAATAGTTGACATTATTAGCCTTTTAAATTTTAGCTGTTCCAATGGATGTGCAATGGTATGTCATTGTGGTTTCAATTTTCATTTGCTGATGACTAGGGACACGGGCATCTCTTCATGTGCTTATGGCCATTCACCTATTTTCTTTTATTTATTTACTTTTTTAAAAAAATTTCTTTTACAGATTTATTTATTCATCAGAGACACACACAGAGAGAGAAGCAGAGACACAGGGAGAGGGAGAAGCAGTATCCCTGCAGGGAACCCGATGTGGGACTTGATCCCGGGTCTCCATGATCATGCCCTGGGCTGAAGGCAGCACCAAACTGCTGAGCCACCCGAGCTGTCCACACACTTTCTTTTATGAAGTGTCAGATTAGATGTTGCCCAGTTCTTAACTGGATTATTATTGAATTGGTAAAATCCATTATATACACTGGATACAAATGTGTGTCATATATATATTATATAAAAACATAAGATATATACATACTATTTATATATATAATATACTATATTTTCTCATTTTCTCCTAGCTTGTGGTTTTTGTTTTCATTTTTATCTCTTAATGATGTATTCCAAAGAGTAGAAAGTTTTCATCTTGATTGGAATCCAAAGTGCCAATTTTTTCCCCATTATGGTTAAATGCTTTTTGTTTCACTTAAGAACTCGTTGCCTACAAGAAAGGTGTAAAGTTTATCCGTTATGTTTCTTTTTGAGCTTTTCCAGCATTAGCAAATATATTTGGTCTGTGATCCATTTTGAGATAATTTTGTGAATGATGTAAGAATTGAGGCTTCTGTTTGTTTGTTTGTTTGTTTTTGCACCATTTATAAAAGGTTGTCCTCCCCCCAATCATATGACCTAGGCTCTTTGGTCAAATGAATGAATTAGCTAGACGTGTGTGGTTCTATTTCTGTATTCTGCATTCAGTTCCATTGGCCTACATGGCTATCCTAATGCTAATGCCACATTTGCTTGATTACTAGAGTTTATTTTTTATTTTTTGGTAATACTCAAATTAGGAAATATAAGCCCTCCTTTTTTGGTATCCTACATTCTCTGTATTCTCCATATACATTTAACACTAGTTTGTCAATTTTTACAAGAAAACTTGTAAGGGCTGCATTAGGATGGCTTTGAATAAATGGATACATTTTGAGGTCATTGATATCTTAATAATACTGAGTCTTCCAATCCATGAAGATAGTTTATCTCTCTTTAATTTCTGCAGCAATGTTTTGTGGTTTCAGGTCTTACACATATTTTATTAAATTATTTTATTTTTTATGCCATTGCAAGTAGTATTATTTTAAAAATTCTTTTTTTCCAGTTGTTCATTACTGGTGTATAGAAATGCAATCGATTTTTATATTTTGACCTTGGATTTTGTAAGCTTTCTCAATCTTATTATATTTCTGTAGTTATTTTTATACATCTCTTCAGATTAGCTAGATACATAATTCTGCAAATAGAGACAGTTTGATTTCTTCTTTTCTAAATTGTTTTCCTTTTATTTATTTTTCAGATCTTATTGGGCAAGAGCACCCCTACACCCAGCAAAATGTTGAGTAGCAATTGGAAGAGAAGACACCCTTTCTTTGTTTCTGATCTTAGGGAAGAAGCATTTAGGCTTTCACCATTAAAGATGGTGTGAGTTGCTAAAGATGATGTGAGCTGTACGTTTTTTTGTTTGTTTTTTTGTTTTGTTTTGTTTTTAAGATTTTACTTACTTGAAAGAGAGGGAGACAGAGAACATGAGCAAAGGGAGAAGCAAAAAGGAGAGGGGCAAAGGGAGAGGGACAAGCAGACTCCACATTGAGCAGGGAGCCCAACATGGGGCTCCATCCCAGAACCCTGGGATCATGACCAAAGGCAGACATTTAACTAACTAAGCCACCCAGGCACCCCTGTAGGTTTTTCATAGATACCCCTTATCAGTTTAAAAAAGTGCTTTTTATTTCTAGTTTTCTATAGGATTTTACTAAACCTAGATATTAACATTTTGTCTTATTTTTTAAACATCTTTTGGGATAATCATATAATTGTCCCCCTCTCTCCTCATCCTAGTAACAAGATAAACTATAAGGAAATGTAAGTAAAGTGTTGTAAGGCTCTCACATTTTACAGGAAGTGATGTAATATTATTTGGAGGTAGACTATGAGAGGATAAGAATGCATAACATAATCCTTCAAACAACCACTAAAGCAAAACAAACTAAGACAAAGCAAAACTAGTGACAGCGCTAAAATCCCAATTGTAGAGATAACAGAAAAACATTTTTAAAAAATTCTCAGTTGGGGTACCTTTGTGGTGTAGCCAGCTAAGCTTCCAATTCTTGGTTTTGGCTGGGGTCTGATCATGAAATCTAAGCCCTGCTTCAGGCTCTGTGCTCAGCAGAGTCTGCTTGGGTTTTTCTCTCCCTCTGCCCCTGTGCCCCTTGCCCCCTGTCTCTCAAATAAAGAAATAAAAAAGGAAAGAAAGAAGAAAGAAAGAAAGAAAGAAAGAAAGAAAGAAAGAAAGAAAAAAGAAGAAAGAAAGACCCTCAATCAAAAAAAAAAAAAAAAAAAGCAAGTGATGCTGAAGATTCAAATCCATACAAGTGGTGAGAAAGGCCCAGTTTTGAGAGATATTTCTGAGGCTGAAGTAGTAATACTTAAATCCCCACAAAGGCAAGGACTACAAAGAAATCAAGGATTTTTCCCTTGTCCATCTAATCTCTAGGCTTTAAGAAGGACCTCATTTTAATTTGAAGTTGCAGTGGAGACAAGCACAGGCTTTCTCAGGGCAAGGTGTGTCCTTGTGTATGTTTCATCACCACCTATAAGATATATAATGAGTTCCAAGTTTCGTTCGTTGTATAAACATGACCAGACCCACACCTGCCATTTTAGGACTTTATAATCTAGTGGGGGAAAAAAATTAAAGCTTACATTTTTATGGTAATGTGCTGTACCCAAGAAAAATCCTTCTCTTCTGTAGTAAAGATCTTTTGAGGTGTACTCAGTCCTTAGGTCTTAGTGTTTCTTGGATGGGCAGCCCAATTTCAATGTCATATGAAAACATTTATCTCTAGTGGCCTCAGCTTTCTTTCCTCATACCTCTCTCACTAGCCTCATAATTGAGGACTTTAATTTATTCACCACACAGTGTCTTTGCCCTCCTGCCATCTGTAATTTATGCCTTACACACTCTGCTGCCTGGTATTATTTAATTCTGCTTTAAAAAATGACAAGAGTTTTGTGAGCCAGTTGGTAGGAATCACCCCATTAAAAATATTGTTATGCATAACGGTGTTTAGAAGAAATTCCCAGCAGTGAATTTCAGTTTTGTAAGATAATGTTCTTTTTAACACTACCCAGCTGGTGGTTACAGTTATCATTAATATTATAAAATAAAGATAACAGGAGCCCCAGGGAAAGAAGTATGACCTCTCAGGAGAATGCTAGAGTTTCTTATCCAGGTCTGCACAATCTATTCAGGCAAACAAAAGGGAGCAGTAACAACACCAGGGTGGGAACAGGACATGGGTTTTCACCCCAGAGCAGCATCCCTGAAGTGCTAAAATGTGCAGTCAATATTGGACCACCACTGACCTTTCTTTTCTTCAATATCTTTTTTCAACAGGGCATACACTGATCACGAAGACATTAAGAGTGTCCTAGAAGTGCAGAGAGATGGTAAGTCTTATTTTTTCTTCTCTTTGAAGATCTCACAGCCAACATTCTAATCTTTATCCTCCTGATTATATTGTCTTTCTTGGGTAGTACTGAATAGAGAAAGAGATGGAGGACAGGACCTAACGGATGACCAGAACCAATTCTTCTTCTTTCTGGACATACATTCAGTCCACACTACCCATTTCTATGCTCTGTAACTAAGTTCTGGCCAATTGAAAGCAAGAGATGTGCTCTATTTCTGGGCTGGGCCCATAAACCCTGCCAACGTTTGATATTCTCTACTCTTTTTCCTTTCACCAGCTTGACTCAATTACTCATTGGAAGTCTTACTGAAGACAACCTAGTCACAAGATTGAAGAAGCTCAGGGATGCTTGGGTGACTCAGTTGGTTAAACTGAGCCTTCAGCTCAGATTATGATCCTGGGGTCCTGAGATTGAGCCCTGTATTGGGCTTCCTGCTCAGTGGTGAGCCTGCTTCTCCCTCTGCCCCTCCCCTCTGCTCATGTTCTCTCTCACTCTCTCTTTCTCTTGAATAAATAAATAAAATCTTAAAAAGATTAAAGAAGCCCAAGTACCTAGATCAATACTTAGAGAGGAGCCACTGTTAGTGGCTGAATTGTGTTCCCCCAAATGCATTTGTTGAAATTCTAACCCCTAATTTCTCAGAATGTGACCTTATTTGGAGATAAAGTCTTTACATAGGCAGTCAAGTTTAAGTGAGGTCATTAGAATTGGCCCTAACCTCATATGACTGATGTCCTTATGAAAAGAGGAAATTGGACACAGGCACCGAGGGAGAAAACGGCCATCTACAAGCCGAGGAGAAAAAGCCTGGGACAGATCCTTCCTTGCAGCCCTCAGAAGGAGCCAACTTTACTGATACCTCAATTTTGGGCTTCTAGACTCCTTAACAGCAAGACAATAAACTTCTGTTGTTTAAGTCACCCAGTATATAGTGTTTGGTTACAGCAGTTCTAATATCAACGACAAGCTGCCCACCTACCACTGGTGCCATTTTGGAATTCACAGAAGAGAGAAATAAACATTCTATTTTCTGTGATATACTCTACACCTTGAGTTTTTGTCGGAAAAAACAGTTTTATCTTAATTAATGGATGGGGAAGAATACATTGAATGTCACTATCAGCATCTTACACTTGGTTTTGTCCTAATCTCTTCCACAAAAAAAAAAAAAAAAAAAAAAAAAAGCCCATGGAAGTCTTATGGGGATTGTCTTGAAGGATAGTGTGAAAAGGATGACCATAGTAGAGTAGGGAGTTTGGTATAAGAGTGGACCCAGGCCAATACTGAGGCTGGGAGAGCAGCCGTAAGCACAAATCTAAGTTATTTCCAGAGCTGGTAGGTAGAGGAGTGAAGAGGAGAGCCCTGAGGTGATATATGAAGGATGTGCACTGATGGTCCCATTTCAAGAGAGCCACATGTGCCTGACAAGCTTGAGAACTTGAAGGGCATTCTCCAGCCAGGACATTAAACTTTTCATGGTTTATAAAGTGTCCATTGATGAAACTCTGTGTTTCATCAAACACTTATAGCCATCCTAGAAGGGAGTCAAGACTAAAAAGGTATTAGGCAAAATCTGTCCAAAAACCTTCAGGTTGGCAGAGCAAGGAATCTGTGTGGGGTACAGAGATGTGTGGTGGCCCTGATCTAAGGGTTGAAACTCAAGTGGGATGATGGAGGCATCCACACAGAAGTATAGTCCACATGAAGGGTTGACATATGAGCAGAATACAGATGATGTCTGCAAGTATCAGAGCTGGTGTTGACTGAGGCAGTAAACCAAGAGGGAGGAGGGCCCAGGGAGCTTCTGAGGGCTCACATAGGGTGAGGGAGGCATCTGTATAAGGTGGGCCAGAAGTGTAGGAGACATGTTAATGTGCTGGGGTGTTGGTCAAATAAATAAGTATATTACTGATAGTGGAAACCAGTTTTCTCCTTACCAGAGAAGGGAGTTGAAAATATAGACAAAAACATTTTAAAAACTATATTTTCCCCTGTGATATAGATTAAATTTGTAGGTCTTGGTGTGAGCATATGATTTTCAATATACTGTCTAGAGATAGCTATAGAAATAAACATAGATGTACCTGTGGGGGTGTGCAATGAGCCTACCCAGTGTCCATATAGTGTTTCTAAATACCATTAACTACTAACAGGGTCTAGGTTCCTTAGAGAAACAGCAGACTCAGATTCAGAAGTGGGAAAGGCCAAGATGAATCTGGAATATCTTGTCGCACCAAAAAGTAATGAAGTAATCACAGAATGATTACTTCACACATCAAAGGAAAAAAAGCATGCAGCTTGATGGGGCTCCTACCTGGTTAAATCAGGAACAATTAGAATATCAAAATCAAGAATGATTTTAAAGTATTATACCCCATTGAATAAAATAGGAAGCTTTGAATTCATATCCATATGAATAGATGAAAAATTAGAAGTTTTATAAGAAGACGATATTTACATAGTCTCCAACTATTTCTCCACAAAATACCTAATAGTTATGAAGGGAACATGCCATCAAAGAGGAGAAACCATCTTAGCTGTGGTGACTGAAGTTAACAACATCCATAATGGGACCATCGAAATAGTACACTCCCATAAGATACAGTTGGAAGGGCACAGCACCACTTCTGTAACAATGCTGTCACAGACCTGAATCTAATCATGAAGAAACATGAGAGAAACCCAAACTAGGGGCTGTTCTGTAAAATGAGTGGCCTATAATAATCAAAGGTGTCCAGGTCCTGAAAATCAAAAAAGGCCTTTGAAACTGTTCCAGATTGAAGGAAATGAATGACATGACAACGGAAAGGAACGTGTGACTTAGAACTGGATCCTGGTGCTCAAAAGGATGTTTTTGATAAAACAGGTGAAGCTGAAGGTATCCGATTGAGGTGGCTGTATTGCAGATTTTGCCCTTGTTTGTGGGAAATACACACTAAAGTATTTGGGTTGATGGAGTACCAACCCTACTTGGCACCATGGTGACAACTTTCTCTCAAATGGCTCAGGGAAAAGAAAAGTTCTTTGTATTGGATTGACACCTTGTCTCTAAGTTTGAGATTGTTCCAAAATAAAAGTGTTTTAAGTTATCAGATTTGTTTTACAGATGAAGAAACAAACCCTGAAATGCTTCAGGTGACCAAGTCAGTGTGTGATAACTCCAAGCCAGGAGCCTTGCTTCACTGTGACATTTGCATTGGACTTCGAGGGAGTAAGAGCCAAGTAAATTGTTTTCTGAAGACATAAACCAAGATCTAACAGTCCACTCCGCACGGTAGCTGTGTACCCTGATCACAGCGCTGAATTATTCTAAGCTTCTTTTTGTTTTTCCTCTTCTATAGTCATCTAAGGAATCATTCAGTGCCAATGTTCTATGAGCCTATGTTGGAAAAAGCAAGTGATACCAACCAATAATAATGTGGGGCTGGAAGTTTTGGGAACATTTTTGCTTTCATTACAATTTCTGCCGGGTCCATAAAATAGAGAAGCTGTTATGTTATAGAGCAGTGTATCTCTTTTTATTGAAAGCTATGAGTGGTCTGCAGGTGGGAGTTGGGAATGGTGGTTAAATTATTCATCATGACAGAAATAATTATCTTCATACAAGAGACAGAAGCCCAAATGCCTTTTAGGAAGTCAACTTGAGAAATGCTCCCCAGTGGTAATGAAAGTAATAAGATGTGTCCCAGGCCCTCTTCACAAGCTCTGATTTTTTTTTTCAACACTTGCAAAAAGTGCCCTGTGCTGACAAATGTCTGATTAACAAAATTAAGAAGAGGTTTGGCTGCGGCATTAATCCCTCCCCGGGGCCTTTTAGCTTCTGCATTTCTAGGTTGATTAGCTTTTCAGGTCAGATTTTTCTTCCTCCGGCTCATTCTTTATCATTTGTGGTTGAGCCAATATGATGGTAAGTCTGCCACGATGGGGCGAGAGCCAAGTAACTGTCTCCTTCAGAGGAGGTTCTGCTACCCTAACAATTATGATCCCATTACATCTGAAACACAGAATAAAAAGCACCATTGACACCTTGTCACCTTTCTCTTCTAAGGTTCATAGTTTGCTTCAAAATGGAAATATACCAAAATGGCAAAAATGTTTTCATTCAAACCTGAATGTGACTTGAATAGAGCCCAAGGGTCTTTTTCTTGTTTCATAGTTAATTGGTGCATTTTGGCAGTGGGAACAATAGAGGTGGATGGGATGTCTATCATAGGACGGGGTGTCTATCCATAAAGACATGGGAAGCCCAAGTAATGTCACGGAAACCTTGGGAGACAGGCAAGGAGGTTATTACTGTTACCATTATTATTTTGTCATTGAGCAAATGAAAGCTTGGAATTCCTAAATGACTTTCCCTAAGCTGGAGAGCAATAAGTTGCAGAATTAATGTTGAGTATTTGGACTCACAAATGCCAATCACTGACTTGAGCACCAGCTAGGAATTGAATTGCTTCATTAAATACACATATTGGGTTATACATGACAGGGCTATGAAGTACAACTCAGCTGAGGAATTGTGCAAACCATGATTATCCCTGTACTCAACCATTAGCATTGTTGGATACATATATTTAAAGCCAAATTATATATTTATATATAAAATTAGCTTCTTTAAAGTTAATCCAGAGGAGCAAAATACATTTATTTTTCTGACCTGGCAGGAAGACATCTGACACAGCCCCCAATAGTATTTTGGCTTTGGCAGGTAATAAAAGAGGAGGGAAGAGGGGAAAATGTTGTATATAAGAATTTCAATTAAAACATTGATATCCAGAAGAAAATGATATATAAAAAATAAAATGTTGAAGGTTTGGAGAAATTAAGTGGAGCCAACACAAAGCAAGCAAAAATTGGGCCTATTCATATTTTTAACTTAACATGTAAAAATATATTTGCATTAATAATGCCAAAAAGTTGGGACACCTGGGTAGCTCAACAGTTGAGCATCTGCCTTCGGCTCAGGTCTGACCCTGGCTCCAGGAATTGAGTCCCTCATCAGGTTCCCCGCAGGGAGCCTGCTTTTCCCTCTGCCTGTGTCTCTGCCTCTCTGTGTGTCTCTCATGAATAAATAAATAAAATCTTTAAAAAAAATAATGCCAAAAAGTTAAGAAGGATCACAAAGGGGCTGAATGTGTCTGCTAACCGATCTCTCCTCAAACTTTACATCCCACTTTGCCCTGGGACCCTGGGTGAGTCTTCTCACCATTTAGAGCTTCCATTTTCCCACTATAGAGTGGAGAGTTGACCTAACAGATCTCCAAGTGCCCTAGAATTTCTTATTCTAGAGCTCTATGGTGTATAAAGGAATACATTTTATGAAAAAGCCAAGAGTGGAGACTGACAAAGGAAAAATATCCATTGTTTCCAAACCACCAATAGCGAGAAATAATTAAAACAACCACGTGAAATGAGTCTCAGGGCCTGTTATTTATAAACAGCAAATCCAGGGAAAAGTCTTGTGTCTAGGATGATACAAACATCACCTAGATGTTTGAAACCTTTGGAAACTATACTCCCAATCCTTTCTCCCAGCTTTGCTCATTTTCCCTCTTTGGGAGGCAGAGATTCTTCTCATAACTATTTCTGTGTTCTCATGAATATTACAGGAACATTCTTGGGTCTCCCATTTAAAAAGGAAATATAAATATTTAGATATTACATAGAAGTGCCTGAAGTGTGGGTATATAGAAAAGTTTCCAGGTGTGGCTTGTCATAGTTTATAAATCTAATAGGAATAAAAATATTTTTTTTAATTATTTAGGCAATACTGTTCAGTGGATTTTTTTTTTTTTACTGCCAACTTTGTCTTTTTTGGTTTATTGTGAAAACAGGCAAATAGAGAAATCATAGAAGTATTTCAACTGTGTAGAGAAAAAGGAATGCAGAGATTATCCTTAGCGTTCTGGGCCCAGGACCCAACTGCCCCTCCCACACTACTGGACTCTTGAAAAGTAACTATGTATTAATGAGACCAGAGTGATAGGGAAGCTGACACTTCCATCTTCATCCTGTCCAATGATCTCCAGATCATTGAATCCATAAGATGTGCAATTTGATCGAAGTTTCCATGGCATTGACCCAGATATTCTGGTTCATAAAAATACTAAATCCTTTAATGAAACACAGAATTGAGTTAATACGATTTATGTCACCCATCGCCCAGTGGGCTGATGCTTTGTAGTGATTTGATTAAAGGAAGATTATAAAATGGCTGCAATCCTTACTCATTTGCATTTGGTTCAAAGAAAATGACCCAAATGGAACTAAATAGACATTTAAGTATAAGAAAAAGATTTTTTTTTCTTTTTATTAAGCAGGAACATGAAACAACTTGCCAGTGATTTGCACGACATTATTTTAGGACTAGAAAGTGAATTTGGCATGAAAAAAGAAAGCCAAACAGATCATGTTAATTACGTTTCCTCCGAACAAGAAAATTTAATAATCTCCATCCCCCTGCCCCCGCCCCAATACATCAATCTCAGATTTGGTACTTGAAATTTTTCCTGTCTTCTGATGTCGGGTGGTACATAGTTTACACACATGTTGGAGTTTATTTTCCCCTTTCAGAGGACGAAAAAAGAATAGAAACCGGCACTTGTGTGGTATCCTTTGATATTTGTTTTACTGTTATTCTCATTTTACAGATAAAGAGGTTGAAACTGAGTGTGTCAAATGTTAATACTAGGAAGAAACAGCACAAATTTAAATCCACATCCATCTGCCTCCAAAGCCCACCCCTCTCTACCTCACCAGGCTTCTTTTTCTCCTTCTCTTTGTATCTTGAGCAAAGAATACTTCATTTAACTAATATATTCTGCAATTCCAGAAATGATGCATTTACCAGAAAATGCTAATCTTGTTAATAGTCTGTATACTACTTCCTTGGACATGATTATGGGTTTACTAATATCTTTCCCTATAAAACAGTGATATATGTTTCCCTCAGGTCGAGCTAGGTATAATTTTCATGTGACTATGTAATTTCACGTGTGCAATGAGAGCAAACATCCAGAGAGTCTATGAAAATTACACCATGTTTATTGCAAATTGCTGAAATGAACAGATGACTGGTTCCTAGTGATTATTTACAGGATGCCTACAGGTTTCTGTACATTTACTTACTTAACCAAGATTTCAGATGTGCGAAAAACAGCTGGTGCAAGAATCCTGAGAAATTATAGAAGAGACACTCACAAAATATTCGAGCAAAGATCATGGGTTACAAGACCGATGGGAGATACCATGCTGACGAAGAATAGGGAATACAGAAGAAAAAGAAGAATAACTGGGCGTGAGGACAAATCATGTAAGTGCTCTAGGTATGACCAGTCAACAAGCTGTAATCAAAATGGAACAACAACCCATAAGAAATCGAAGTCAAAACTGGGCCTTGCTATGAGTTGGGTATTATTCATCTGAATCAAATATGAGATTTTTCCCTAGTCAAAAGAAAGCAATTTGCTGAAAAGAAATGTAAATCTTTTGAAAAGGTACCAGCAACTTTTAGGGACAGACATTTGATACAATTTTCTGGCATCTTCCAAAAGATGTCTATTTACTTATAGGCATCTATGTGTCTTTTCAGCAGTTCAGCCACTGGACTTCTACAAGTATTTTATCCAGGAGAGATGATATTACTAATTGTGTTTATAATGTACTAACAAAACACGAATAACATAGAAATGCTCATATTTCATTAATAATTATTAAGCTCTGCTGTAATGGTGTATAGTATGATGAATTCTGCTGGTATTGTAATAAATTCCTTTTCAAAGTCCAGTGTTGCTGAGGGCAGTTCACAAATGAGTTCTAGAATGAAAGACTCCTAACTCTGGGAAACGAACTAGGGGTGGTGGAAGGGGAAGTGGGTGGGGGTGGGGGTGACTGGGTGATGGGCACTAAGGTGGGCACTTGACGGGATGAGCACTGGTGTTATTCTATATGTCGGCAAATTGAACACCAATACAAAATAAATTTATTTAAAAAAACCCATTTAGTTCTAGACTGTTCAGCATAGTATCCTTGGAGCCAAATTCAGCGTCTGGCATAGAGGAAGTACTCAATGATTATTTGTTGAATGAATGAAAGAGTAAGGCTAAAATGTGGCAAAGCCTAACATTGTTAGCTTATAATATTAAAAGAAGAAAGGGCAAGATGTTCACAAATAAGCCTCAGTCTTGATACTTATGTAGAGCGCCTGAGGTTTGGACAGGGAAACTCTGCTTCCTTTAAGGAAGGGGTAAGTTCTGAGGAGGCATTTGGGAAGGTTAGGAGAGACACTGTTGTGTGCATGGATTCCCATATTAGAAGGTGGCCACGGGACCCTTGGGCAATGCTGTCTTATGTACAAAGGTTTGTATCACAACACTTCGCTCATAATTCCTCCAGTGCCTGTTAAAATTACAAATAGCTTTGGATAAACTTACGTTTTGGTAATATCACTGGAAAATGATGATGAAGTATAAATCAATGATATTTAAGGCTTACATATGTCACCAAATTAAAGGTCTTTCATGTGCAATAAACTCTAGGTCCAATAACGTCATAGTGGATGCTCTTAATAAAGCTTTTATGAAGACCATAGCTGCTTTAAATGACTTAGTAACAGTCTCAAAGGTCCCTCAAATGTTTATATGAAGTTAGCAAGAGCCTGCCATTTTACAACACACAGAGAGAGAAATGCTAATAGATAAATATCATGTTCTATAAACAGGATGTGGAAATGCAATGGCACACACATCACAAAGTGTTTTGAGAAATAGGAAATGTGTGTCTGATTATTGGGTAATGGCCATGCAGCCACGGAAGCCGAAGATCTCCCTTTGGATCTTGGCTGTCTCCTCACAGAGACTTCCAGTTCTTTAGCTGCCTCAGCAAGGCTGCCTTGGGGCAGACTCTTCCCATGGAGAGAATCTAAGGCAAGTAAAATCCAAATGTTTAACTCTGTTCACGAAGCTGGGAGAATATTGTGTCCAAGCCTTTGTGCCCATCTGAGAACCATCACGCTCTTCGGTATTTAATGACGGCAGGGAAACAGGGCTTTGTGAGAATCCAGAAGAGGGGTAGTGGCCTAGAGTCAGCAGGAGTGAGTGGATAAAAGATTAAGGGCAATTTAGAGTTCATGTTTTCCTTGTTTTATTTTATTGTGAAAAGAACACTTGACATGGTGTTTGCCCCTTTAACACCTGTTTACCTGTACATGAGTGTTGACTACAGGTACCAGCTTGTGCAGCTGATCCCTAGAGCTTATTTATCTTGTTTCACTTCATTTTCCTTGATGGTAGTTTCTTGCATCTCCCTCCTCCCAGACCCTGGCTACCACCAGTTCACTCTGTAGTTCTGTGAATTTTAGATACTTCATTTAAGTGGAGTCATGTAGTATATGACTTTCTGTGACTGACTTATTTCACTTACCATGATATCCTCAAAGTCCTTCCATGTTGTGGCATATTATAGAATTTCCTTCTCTTTGAAGGTCTCACGTATTATATGCCACATTTTCTTTATCCATTAATTTATTGATGGACAAGCAGGGTCTTTCCACATCTTGGCTGGTGAGCAGTGCTGCAATGTACACAGGAGTGCTCATATCTCTTTGAGATCTTGATTTCAACTATTTGAGATGAATAGCTAGAAGTGGGATTGCTGGATCATAGGGTAATATTATTTTTAATGTTTTGAGGAACGTAGCTGCACCATTTTGCATTCCCACCAACACTGTGCAAGGATTCCATGTGTTTTTCTTCTTTATTTAGCTATAATGGTTCTAGGAAAATTAACACAGATTGTATCCCCTGTTCTATGACCTGTGAATGTCTTCTGGAAAGTATGACCTTGAAACACCATTCAGTGATGGGTAGGAATGATTTTTTTCCCCCAGGTAGGCCGAAAGGGACCAGTGGTAGAGGAAATAATGGATGTTCCTTTCCATTTATACATGAAAAGGGTGCAGTTGGCAATCAAAGATTAATAACAAGCCTTATGTATTTTCTGATGTGTGCATGAGGGGAGGACAGAGAACAGACTATATCCAAAGAAATGCACAATCTTCAGCAGTTGACTGTCTGTCTTCGGCTCAGGGGGTGATCCTGGGGCTCTGGGATCGAGTCCCTCATTGGGCTTCATGTGGGAAGCATGCTTCTCCCTCTGCCTATGTCTCCGCCTCTCTCTCAGTATCTCTCATGAATAAATAAATAAAATCTTTAAAAAAATAAAATAAAAAACATAAAAAATAACAAAGAAATGCACAATCTGGCATCATTGTGAACATAGAAGGTGGAGCAGAGGCCTGGGGTAGAGTGGGCCACACCACAAGGAGCCGGGAGGCCGGAAGGTGAAAACACTGCCCTCTGTCCACAGAGAAAGTTGGGCAGTGCTCCTTACTGACCTGCTATTCAACAAATCCCTTCAAGTTTATGGATCTATCCAGGCTGAGTGTCTCAACCTCCTGTTATTTTTGATTAGAAATGTATTCACGAGAAAGAGAACTTAGCATTTTGCATTGCTGCCATTGGTGGCTATCCTAAAGGGAGAGCCCGTCATCCCACTCTAAGAGAGATGGTGTGCCACCAAGTGTCTGCATAATCAATGGGCATGAGCAGAAATAGGGAAGGCCTCATGCCCATCCGTGAAATTGTTCTGTGCTTGTTCAACATGCAGCTCTGGTCTCTATGGCAGGATGCTGCAAGTTAAGACTTTCATTGACAGAAAGGAAGCTGTAAGCGAATCCAAACGAGTCTCTTCTGCGGGTAATACTGGTTCATGATAAAATACGTAGTATCGCTTAGCTACTTCCATGACTAGCTTCCCACCATGAAAGGGAATTTGATTTTGGACTAAAATCAGCAAACCCCACAAAACACACAATGTCTAAGAATCTTCAGTTGGTGAAACACACATACACAAGCCACATACATCCTTGTGGTGCATCAGGGAGAGAATGTTCGTGTGGAGATGGGGAACCGGGTCCTGGTCCTAGCAGACTCCTTTCCCACCCCTGAGGAACCCTCATCTGTGGAATCAAGCATGCAGCCAGCCCAAACCACTGAGTTTTGTGCATCTGGATATACCGGTAATCTGCATGTTTCCAATTTATTGTACTGATGTACTGAGCAAAGTTCCCATGTGTATGTGTTATTCATTTGTAAAGACCCCAAACAAATCCCATGGAATCCAACTCCTGAAAACCAGTTATTTAACCGGTGCTAGCAGCTAATGGGAAAGTAGTCCATAGAGGAAGTGCTGGGGGCCCCTGAGAGGTTCAGGGGCCGTAGGAGCCCGATGCTGACTGCCCATTACACCCCTACAGTCACCTGCCCACTTCCTCAAGGACAGAAGTAGCCCAGAGAGCGGAGATACCTGCCAGCTAGCCCCCATCCCTGCTGGGCATTCTTCAGTGAGTGGTCCAGACGGGATTGATGCAGACTCTCTGAGGAGGCTGACGAATGGGTCTGTAGGGAGGATGAAATCTAAAGACAGAGTTTTTCTTCCCTTCCCTTGCACCTTGAGAGTGCGGGTTGAATTACTTTCTGAGTTGATTCACTGCCTCCGAGAAGCTGGTTAAAGGGCCCGCTGTCTAAATGTTTGTTTGATGTCCTTATAGCTGCAGAAGGACTGTAAGGAAGGACCCAGGGCTACAGATACATTTCTCCCTATCCAAGAGCACATACGTCATTGTCGATGACATGACACCATGCCCATTTGCTGGCTGAGGCACCCCGTCTTGTCTGTCAAAACCTACAATATTCTCCGTGGCTGGCCCATCAGTATTTTATCTGTGATATATGGGCCACCTTTCTAATTATGTTCTTCGAGAAAAAACACGCATCCGACCCATAACACTGACGGGATGTTCTCCTGCTCCAAAGAGCAGAGCGCTAGCTGCTGTTTGCTGGCAGATCCCAGCACAGGCTGGCTGCACCTGGCAGGGTGGGAGGCCAACCCCTGTGCGTCTGGGCACAGCAGCTCCTAGAGGAGGACCAAGGCTCCCGCACTGGCCCGGCTCTGCGGGGCTGGGGGCCAGGAGGCAAAAGACCTGGTTTCCAATCCTATCTCCGCTGCAAGGAAATGGTGTCACCTTCCCTCTGTCAGCTTTGGTGTCTAGCTCGAGGAATGATGGTATTATTATGGACTTTCCAGATTTTCTAGGAAGATAAAAAGAGAAATGACAATCTGAAAACCATGTGGAAGCTGGAAACACAGAGTCGGAACCCTTTTATCACTATTTTATCTTCCCGATTTGCATTTAGCACTCTGATGGCTAATGTGATACTGTATTCATCATGTTTTAGAATTTTCCTGTATTTTAGCATGCTTTGACATCTTGGGGCCTTGTGGACTCGGGGAGGGACTGCCCCTCCCTCATCTAGCTAGCTTCTGGGGAGAACAGGCTTGCTCAAGAGTATGACTTTGATATGCAAACCAACCAAATGCAAGTCCAAATCCCCGCCTGCCTCCTTTCCTGAGGCTGCTGCAGCTGGGGACACTATTCCTCTGCCCTAAATTCAAGCACCTACCTACACCCCAGAGCCAGTTGAAATTATGCAAATGATCCAATCCTAAACCTGCTCAGCTTGCTTACTCAGCCTTGTCCAGTCCTTCCTGTGAAATAAAGAAAGGTGCCCATGCCTCCCTCTCACTCCCTCCGCCTCCTGACTGACACTGGTGCTTCCCTGGGGGTGAGGAATGGTAAGGGATGGTATAGCGGGGAGGGTCCCTGTGTGGTGTGCTGAGCCTTCTCTGTTTAGGGATCTGTGACTATAAACTTCTTCCTTCCTGAGAGTCATTTCCATATCTGTATGTCTTAACATATCAGATAAAAACAGACCCCAGGTATATTTTAAAACAAGTGCCCCAACAAATACATTTTTGTAATGAAGGAATTTATGGAACACGAAAGATAATGGCTGTGAGTTTGGCAAAGCTGCTTCACCCTCTAAGCTACAGGGTTGGGGCAGGTGCACGTCAGGGCTTGCTCTCTGCTGCCCTTTGAAATCACCTGGGGCCTTTGAGAAACAGCAGGTTTCTGGGCTCCTTCTCAAAGCAGGCACATTAGTGCCTCTTGGGATGTGTGTGTGTGTGTGTGTGTCTGTGTGTGTGTGTGTGTCAGGGGGATGCTTTCATGAAAGCCTCCCATGAGTTTCATGCTCAGCTAGAACTACTAGTGTGTCACCTGTGAATTTTTCTCAAGCCTTAAAATATTTTCCTAAATAAACTCTGGGGAATCCTGCAGGGTAAAAAAAAAAAAAAAAAAAAAAAAAAAAGCAATTGAGAAAGATGGATTTAGTATAGAAAACTGAAAAACTAGATCCTGCAGACAAATCCTTCTTGATGTAAAAAGTATATATTTGCTGTACTTTTGAAATGAAGTGGGAGGGTGCCCAAGGTTTTTTCCCCCATCTGCGCTGATTAGGAAGCTACCACACCCATTCAGGGAAGACGGGGACATACCATAATATGGCCTTTTGGGCTTTTATTTCAGCTCCGAGCTGTTGATGGAAGGCTCAGCTTTGGGGACATGTAATTCAGTGTCTTGTATCTGGCCCCAGGGACTGCTGAGATAGTTTATGTAATGATTTCACTTGTGAGGGAAAAATTAATTGCATTCTTCTCACCCGTTTCTCAGTGCTAGAGCTTCATTGGAAAAAGCCAGAATTCCCCTTAGGAAACCCAGTTTTAAGTTAATATATAGTAATGCTGTACATGGTCCTATTAATCTAGAGGCAGGTGGAGCTGGAGACAGAAATCCACAGACTGCAGGCTGGAGAGGTTGGCTCTTGTGTGGCTGGTCCTTGGGCTATCTGTGCCATCTTGGCCACACCCTACTTCGCGTACCTTCCCTCTATGTGAAACTAGAGCAATCATAGATGCCTCTTGGGCGCAAATAATACAAATGAATGAGATAATGTCTTTGGAGAGATTTGAATTCCTTGGAGAGCATTACCATGGAAAACACACACACACACACACACACACACACACACACACCCTCATATACTTTGTCTCTTTCTATACCTTATCAGTCTAACAAATGGGAAAGTATAACAAAAAAAAAATCATCATTTGACCCCAATCCATTATCTTTCAAGAAAAAAAGCCATTTCTCCTCCACGGAGCTGCAGGGAGAGTCACTGCTAATGTCCCTGGCAGGTTGCAATTGGAAAAGGAAGTTGTGTCCTGTAGCCAATGCAGCTAGGACTCCATGTGTTCTGTGGGAATGACCCCATCTGGGGCTCAGAGAAGACCTCAAACATGTTTTCAAATGTTTGGACTCTATCAAATCCCTGTTGTGTATTCTTTTCCCAACTAATCGCTGTGGTGTTTAATTGTTAAAGCCATGTGTGTTTCAAGGGAAATTGAATCCATATGTTTCTGATTCATTTGCACTGAGCTCATCAAATTGTTGTTTTGTAAGAGCTGTTTGCTGTCCAGGAAAAATCCCCAAGTGCCCCCTCATACACTGATCTATGCTTTTCAACATCTTTAAAACAGGAAGCAAAACCTGCTGTCAATAGTGCTAGGATCACCTCCTCCTCCACCATAGCCTTTTAATGAGCAAAGTTTCCCTTCATGCTTGGGAGCCAGACAAGAAGATAATCTTACAGGAGGGCTTACCAAAGTAGGTTTCATAGAAACAACAGGGTGGGATTAAAGCAGAGCAAATTTCTTTTAGAACATTTTCAAGATTTTTAATAGGAATATATGCAAGGATAAAAAGTTTTCCTAAATTTGTTCATTCAACAAATATTTAGTGAGCACTTACTGTGTACCAAGATATAACATTCGGTGCCAGGCGTATTGCCTAAGAAAGGTAGTCTGTCTTCAGGATGCATTTATTCTATGGGGAATTTCCCAAACATATTTAGGTCATGGAAACCAGTACTCTGACCACCATTCTCCAGCAAACACTAGTGTGTAGTGGGGACAAAATGTAAGTCCAGCTAATCTGAGGGCCCCTGAGCCTATGCTCAGATTAGAAAATATGATACCAATCTGCAATTCTTTGTCTTAGGATATGTTCTTGGGGGGTTGGGGGGGGGAGGGAGAAGCAACAATTAAACCAGGCCAGGTTATGGTAAGTGCTGTGAAGACACTGTTGGAGCTATGGGTGGATGAGAGCAATTTTCTATTTCATAAAGGAAGTGACATTTGAGTAGTGTGTTAGTAAGGGTTCTCCAGAGAAATATAGCCAATATATATGTGGAGAGACACACACAGAGAGAGATTGATTATAGGAACATGATTACGAGGATGTGGAGGCCAAGCAGTCCCACAGTCTGCCATCTGCAAGCTGAATGAGAGGGGAACTCATGGGAAGATCTGGGAAGGGGGAAGGGAGTGAAGATGTCATTGCATTGGCAAATTTGTTTTTTTTTTTAAATCTTTTTTTTTATTTTTTTTAAATTTTTTTTTTACTTATTTATGACAGTCACAGAGAGAGAGAGAGAGGCAGAGACACAGGCAGAGGGAGAAGCAGGCTCCATGCACCGGGAGCCTGATGTGGGATTCGATCCCGGGTCTCCAGGATCGCGCCCTGGGCCAAAGACCGGCGCTAAACCACTGCGCCACCCAGGGATCCCCGGCAAATTTGTTTTTGCGATGAAATCACAACTCAGTATGTACAACACAACTGAATGACAGTTATCAGAGAAACTGGAAAGTATCTATGGCTATTATATCAGCCCAGACATGGGAGGTGAACATTTAAATGTGCACTAGCTCTGTGCACATGGGTCCAGTAGGATGAAGATGAGGAGTGGGGGAGTCAGCCTGAGGAGAGAAACGGAGGGCCAGGTGTGTTTCCTCCATCACTCCTGATGAAAGGTGTCACAGATTCCCAATGAAGAAATTAACTGTATTACGAGGCCCTCTGTGTGTGTTTGTGTGCCTGTGTGTGTGCCCTCTGGTATTTTAGGGGACGTTTTCTTCCTGCATAGAACCTTCCCGATCAGGAACTGCCTTTTCCTACCTGGTGGCCTTTTGCCACTGTGAGACGGCGACTGTCCAGTCTGAGAACACTATTCCCCTGGTCCCAATGACTTGTGCTACTTTCCTAGGCTGTCCCATACTCTTCTATCCACTTCACGATGCCCATATCCCATATCTGCCTGCGGAGATCCTGCTTTTATTTTCAAGAACTGGACAACATGTACTTCCTTACGAAGTCATGCCTGATTTTCTCCAATTAACTGTGGTCTACCATATTTAAGATGGGCCTTTGGCTTTTTGGAAGCTACATTAATAATAAAGCCAGAGAAATTGGAAAACAAGTCCTTCCATCAAAGGATGCATAATTATATTAGGATCATAGAAGAGATATAGGCAATTATTGACAGGTGATCTATAACTTGGAAGAGACAATCAGGGGTGCCTGACTGGCTCAGTCCGTAGACCATGTGACTCTTGATCTTGGGGTGGTGAGTTAAGTCCCCATGTTGGGTATAGAGCTTAGTTTTTAAAAAGTTAAAAAAAAAAGAAGAAAAAGAGGCAATCTGTATATCAGGCAGTATGCCATCTTTTCCTACATCCATTTCAGTGAACTTTACCTGCCAACCAGGGTCACAGAGATTTCTGGATTCCACTATGAACAGTATATCAATGTGGCCTTGGCATTTCAGGGTCCTCTTGGAACAACTCATTTCACTCCTCCTTCCTAATTCTAGAATTCAAAAAATAAACCAAATGAAGCAAGGAGGCAGAGCAGAAGTCTGTTAACTTGGACCCATAGCCAGAGAAAGAAGCAGGAAGCTCCATCCCCTATATCTCTGACCTGAGTACTTTGGTGTCATATTCTCTCAATGGACACAATTTCCAAAAATAAATATGACTGCTGATAGGTGAGGGCTGATGGCTTACCCAGCTATGGGCTGTCTGAGCCAACTGTCCTGCTCAGTGGGGAGAGGCATGATGAGGACGGAGGACGGTGGGCAGAGGGCATTTCTTAAGCAGAAGGACAGAGAAAGACCAATGGCTTAGCCATTTTATGGACCTTTTATCCTTTCTCTGTTATCAAAAACAAGGAATCTATTTTGCTCATAGATCCATCTTTCCAAGTTTATAACACTTGGAATGTGGGAAGATTCTGTTTAATTTACTCACAATTCTCACTTCCTAATTGCTTCAACTCCTTTAGCTCAAGAAAACACAAATCTGAAATAGTCTTTCAACCAACTTGCTGAGAGGCACAATCTCTCCCGTGCAGTTACTCAAAACCACACCTGATAAACATTTTAAGCTTAACTCTCATTGTGTCAAGACAAGATGATCATGGCCGCATTCTTTTATGTATATATAATATATATGCAATATTTATATATTATATATATTTTAAATATTTATTGGAGTTCGATCTGCCAACATAGAGTATAACACCAAGTGCTCCCCTCAGTGCCCATCACCCAGTCACCCCATCACCCAACCTCCCGCAAGGCAGCATTCTTTAAACAATAGCCCTTGCACAGACTTTTGTTCCTCTTTTATGACTGAGCACATTCTGTCTCGTTATTATTTGTGTGTTTATCATACTTTTACTACTAAATCAGGTTTCTTAACAATTGAGAATTCACAATCTATCCTGTCTTGACCCTGGCCAGCACCATGCCCCGGTACTGGTCCGCAATAATAGCTGGTTAACATTTACTGAATTTCCTTTAGGTGCGAGGCATTGTTCTGGGCACTCTACCTGTATCAGCATATTCAGTCTTCACCTTGATCCTGAAGAGAGATGTACTTACCATCCCCAGTTCACAGAGGAGAAAAATGAGGAGAGTATGTACCTTGTCTACCCAAGTGGTGAAAAAAAGGAGAAAGAAAATAGTTTTGACTCAAACAATTTGATTTCACAACCCATTTTCTAAGGTAATGTGCAATATTGCTTCTCTGGTAGGTACTTCTTTAAAGAAATTTTTGTTGAATAAGTATTATTGAATGGGCTAAATTGCATTAAGAGAGGAGAGCTTTTTCAATAGATACCAATAATTTACCCGTGGAGGAATTTTGCCTGGCCTACAGAGAGAATAAATCAGCACTATTTTTAACACGGCCTTCATACTCTATTTGTGCTGGGTAAGCCAGTGGATATTGCATATTTATACTATTTATTTTAAGACAAATTGTCAAACATTTCTTCTGTGTCAGATGTCAGCTTCACTCTGTATTTTTGCCTATTTTATTCTATTTTACTTTACTTATATATATGTATTATATATAACTAAAGTAAAATACATATAATATATTCTTATATATAATTCTTATATATATTATATATATATGTGTGTGTATATATATATATATATATATATATATTCTTTCTTAAGGGAGCTAGAAATGTTTAACCAGCAAAGAGTTAAAGATGCCCCAGATGACAGTAGCCAGATGACAAAAGAGCTAATCCACCTAGAGAAACCTGCTCTAAACTGAGCTTTAATAATTGATTTAATAATGGATGATAGAGATGTGGACACAAAGAGTGTGAATATGTTTTTGTTGATTTTTCCACTTGCTCTGATGTACTGTTTGATAGCTAGTATGACAAATTGCATAGATGCCCTAGTGATGGTAAAAGCAGAAAGAAACGCCATTTTGACAATGCTGACAATTACCAAATCCCATCATATGGGGCCTATCGCAAGTAACACAACCCCATGAAAATACAAATTTTATCTGTGCACTATTTGAACTCCAGGATTTCACCCCATCATTAAACACACTCAACTGTGCCAACTGAGCCATTTGCAATTCTGATAAGAATCAGAGCAGAAGATAGCCTGGACCAAAGGGATAGACCCTGCCTCCATTTTCACTGAGTACGTTGGCCTGTGTGAGACCTCTGCTCTTTCATCTTGCCAGGAGCTCAGCTAGGATAGCCCAGTCCACAGTTCATCTGACCTGAACATACATTGAAAGGAAATCAGTAGACCAGAAAGCCTTGTTCCAGGGCTACAGGGAAGACTGATGATGAGGTTGTGCATCTACTTACCTGGCAAATAGGAAGAGATAAGAGTCCGTTCTCAGGGAAGAGACATGCTCTTTTCTTACCAGGGATGTGGCTAATTTAAGCAGGTTTAAAATTTCCAATGGTGATTGTAATCCTCTAAGAGATGTGATTTGAAAGACAGTCCAAATTCTTAACACATATCGTTTTATAAATGGGCTTCCGTGTTTCAAAGCTTCTTTACAAAAATACTCAGGGCATTCTTTCCTATAACTGGTGATTTCAGTATAGCATTCGATTTTACAAACCCCAATTCACTATATACATTTCGGAATTCACAGATCCTTACACAGTGAAAAGGAAATAAACTCTGACTTTAAGCGTATTTTGTAAATAAGGCTGAGCTTTCCAGACATATTTTGAAAATAAGGCTGAGTGTTCTAGACATTCTTAGGTACACAGTTTCCAATTCCAGGCTTGCTTGGGACAAGTCACCATAATGGAATAGACCAGACCCAGACCGTCTCTCAGAGTTCAATGACAATTCAGAAAGCAGGATACCTCGCCACCTGGAATTTAAGAGACTCATTTTTTTTAATCTCCACATAATATGCACAGCACTAAAATCTGCATGATATTAGATTTATCTGAATAATAAAATCATGAGTGATTATAATGAACAATGAATAATAGTTACCATTAATAATTACAGTTATTACTAAATTGATTTTATCACTGCCCACCTCACATTTACACCTAATATAAAAATATGATAAGGTTAGATTTCAAGAGGCAAGTAATAATGATAATAACATAGTAAAATCCTTGAAGGATCTCATTATATTGTACTGTAGATATCCTGCTGCTCAAATAATAGCCACCATATGCATATTAACATTGAGCACACCATTGTCTTGAATCTAGAGATAGTCTAATACAAAGATGCTAGTTCTGTTCCCCTACCAGAATTCTAAAGGTATTTTCCTGTTCTCAAAATAATAATTAAAATCTCATTTGGAGATCTAGCTCATATAGCTATATATACAAAGGAACCTACTGCAACAAAATCATTGTGATAGCCCCCCCCCCTTAGAAAAAGAAAAAGGAAGAAGAAAGATAAAGAAAAGAAGAAAAGAGGGGCACCTGGGTGGCTCAGTCGGTTAAGCATCTGCCTTCCTCTCAGGTCATGATCCTGGGGTCCTGGGATAGAGCCCCATGCTGGGCTCCCTGCTCAGCAGGAGGTCTGCTTCTCCCTTTGCCTAATACTCTGCCTATTTGTGATCTCTCTCTCTCTCTTTCTCTCAATCTGTCAAATAAATAACTAAATAAAATCTTTAAAAAGAAAAACAGAAAAGAAAGTGTGAGCAGAGCAAACACACATGTTTATTAATCGGTGACAAGTTGAGCAAATGACAGTGCATTTGTACTTTAGGACAGTGTACTTGTTCGAAAGGACAGAATTGACTGAAAAGGATGTATATTTTAGTTTTAAGTGAAAGATTAGGAAGCTTCATAGTAAGTGGCACGTGATATGTCCCATTTGTTTTGAAAATGATGAAAAGACAGAAAGGAACATAAGATTGAAGGGAGGGGGAGGGAGAGGGGACTGTCGGGGGGAAGGAAGAGGGAGGGATGGGGAAGAGGCAGGAAGGGAGTGGGTAGAGGGAGGAGGTGGCCTACATGTTCACATGAGCATGGAAAAATGCATGGAAGGACATCTGGAAGGACATTGGGAAAGCTGTTAACATTGCTCTAGAGATGGAATTTGAGGAGGGAGAGGAGTGAATCACCCTTTTTTCTTTTTTAAATAAACTTCTGCTTTGTTTTACTCATTGCAGCAATTTTTTACTATTTTTGTGATATTTAAGGATTTTAAAGATGTAAAAAGAAACCCAGAAATAAACAATAACAATGATGAACACATTTATCTGAATTTCCTACAGTCATTTCTGAAGCATGAGGACGGACATGATGTGACTCTTATTTTCATGTGCATCCTTCACAGATACATATCACAAAACAATACCCATCACCAAACAGACCAGTGATGCAGAACAACAGAAAAGAAAAATATTTCCTTCAGAGACAATTAGTTTCTATTTATTGAATATCTTGTTTTAAATGAGGAATATTTTAATACTTCATATTTATATCATTCTTCACTGTTTAGGAAGTGCTTCATACACACCATTTGATGTAATCCTCAGAGCAAAAACCTTAAGTTTCCTTCAGAGGAAAGAGTAAGTGCCTATGACCCTCCCTGAGTTCTACTATCAATAGAAATTAAACTTTGATTTGAATCTGTTTGATTTAGAAGTGTGTGATGCTGTTCCTACAGAGGAGAAGATAGACTTCATATAGGAATTCCACAAGAAGTGTGTGAAGGATGCAGGATAAAATGTACAGAACACCATAATTAGTAAATCCTATAAATAATAAAAGTAATAATAACACATAATTCATCTTTGGTCTAAGTAAGTAAAAGCCAAGTGTCTTCAGTTGTTCTGGAGGCTTTATAAAATGATGAGAGTTAAAGTGTTGGGCTCATAAGGCAAACGTCATCATCGACCGGGTTGTAAAAACCTGCCAGTGTCTTTAATACAGTTTGGTACAAATGACATTTCTGGATTCAGGGCTATAGTATGAATACATTGCTCTAGGCTGTGGTGGCTCATTTTTCCAATTATGGTGGACTCTTTCAGGAAAAACAGAAACATTTTAGGTAGGAAAATGGCAATAGAGTGGTTGGTTCTGTTAGAATTAGAAAATACATCACTCTAGTTCTTTTATGTTGGGGAAAGAAAGAAAAATGTATTATAACACTTTCTACTGTTATTGGTGGTCATGCCTCACATTTGCAATGATGGGAGTGGGTAAATTGAAGTTTGTTGTAATGTGATTTTGTTGCAGGTAAAAAGAGATTGGAAAAGGATGCCTGGATGTTAGTTATTCAGCAGTCATAAAGTCAAAAGACCCATTTTCCTGACTCGTTGCACCCATGCTGTGTTTCCCCTAATCCGTGTGCTCCAAGTGGTCTTATTAACAGCTTCATTCCCATGGCCCAGAAATGGGACACAGAATGTTCTGGCTAGAAACCCCTTTTCCATCACTTTGACTTCTGATGTTAGGTGTAGAAGGCAGTGGTCTACACTGGTGACTTTCCAATATGGCGCAGACAAATAGTGACTCAGGTAGATCTTGTCACAGTGTGCTGAGGTTCCAAGCCATGATATATGGTCTTCTCAATGACATGTGTATGTCAAATATCTTTAAGTGGAAATGACCTAACTCTGGGAAAAGGAGGTTAGAAAAATCTCCTTAGTGCTCTCTACCCCATTTAAATCACTTCCAAATCACAACCACCTTGGTTTGGTCATAACTAAAAGTCACAAACTTTTAGTTTCATCGTCATAAGGAGAGTCCATGACGACTCTCTTTGGTTGGTTTTCAAATGAAGAATGTTCCAGCAACCTAGATCAGGAAAATAGAGTCAAATTATTACCTGTGTTTCTGACTTATACAGTGATTTACAGCAGCAGTTCTCAAAGTAGGAGCCATACACCAGCAGCATTCGTATCACCTGGGAACTTGATGGAAATGCACCATGGCAGTTCCCTTTCAGGACTTTCTGAATCTGAACAAGTAGTTTCTAGATTTAGATTTTCAACCCTGTGTCCTCTTAAAAATATTTGTTATTTAAAGTGAGCAAGTTATTTGGAATGCTTTGAGACTATATGAAAACTTCAAACAAATAGATATTCTTATTGAGGAAAGGATTTTATTCTATTTTATTTTAAAGATTTATTTATTTATTTGAGACAGAGCATGAGCACATGGGGGTGGGAGGAGCAAAGGGAGAGAAAAAGAATCTCCAAGCAGACTCCTCACTAAGTGTGGAGACCAGTGCAGGGCTCGATCCAGGACCCCAAGATCATGTCTTGAGCTGAAATCAAGAGCCAGTCACTCAACCCACTGAGCCACTCAGATGCCCCAGGATTTTTATTTTTTAATGACTGATCTTTTGTTTCATGTAGAAATGGAAATCTTCAATGCTAGTCCAAGATTTCCACTTTCTAGCAAAATACCATGTCTACTCTTAATCTGAAGTCTAAGCTATAGAAACTTAGAAAACAGAGAAGTATCATGAAACCATGATTCATCGAGGCCTTTGATAATATATGTTAGTAAAATCCATGATCTGAACTCATCTGAGAAAGAGCAAAGTTAGATGAATTCATTCCCTGGTGAGAACTAATAAAACACAATGCACACAGGGGCATTTTATATAAGACAATCAACATATGTAAGTGACTTGAATGTTTAAGCCATTTCACCTTCCTGCTGGTGATTATAAAGTGTCTTTTATCATTGTAGTCATTAAGGAATTCCATTGTGTTTCTAGCAGAATGTGGCCCAAGGCAGGCTCACTGAATGAAGGTTTCCTAGTCAGCTATTGGCTAGTTTTTTAACTTTCCCATTTTTCCTGGGGTCTCTCCTATAAAAAGCATAATCGATCCATTGGTCACACCAGCACATGTTTACACAAGGTTTTTAAATGTGCATGTTATGTTTTATTACACTTTTAAGAGTTAGGTCAGCACACAGAAGAGAAAGGATGTCCAGCTACAATGTTCAGACAAGGGGGTTCCATAGTCCGTCTGCCACAAACCCTCCCCACCCCGGAAAGGGACCCGCCTTGAAGTGCAGCCCATTCTGCATTTATCAGCTGATTCTTTTTAAAGAAGGTTTTTCCTTACATTGAAATAAAATCTCTTTTTATTGGAACTTTTACCCCAAGGGTCTAGGTCTTTCTTTCTCAAACAAGAAAGGCAAAAAAGAGAACATTTTTACATCAATTTTACAACACAGGATGTGTCTCAGGGAGGCCACAAAGCTGGTAGTGATAGATCTGGAGTTAATCCAAGCCTGTCTGACTCCAAAGGCCCTACTTAAGGATGCCACCCCATTCCGGGTCAGCATTATAGAGCCTCAGCTCTGGGCAAGGGCATCTGGGCCAAGTCAGTCAGTGAGAGCTGTGGTCCAGCCAGCTCTCTGATGGAGGATTGCTTCAGCCAAAATGAAGGAGAATGTGTTTCTAACTTACATTGTCTACCTCAGGTGTGGGCCTGCAGGACGTTGTAGGCTCAGAAAGAAAAATGTATCTGATGCACACGGACGTGCCACACGGGGACATGTTGTTTCCAGCAGCCTGACCTATTTCTTATAATCTTAGCAATGACTTACTTTGGTATAGAATGTTCCAGAATCATTCTTTTTTCATGATCCACCTGAATATTTTCCCAAGAGTAATGGCAAAGTTATACATACATCTACAGTCTGATTTCTACACTGTCTCCCAAACTTCTTTGATCTATATCAAAATATATCCCTTTCAAGACCTCCAGCGTGTCTGCTATGTGCATGGTTACTCAAAAGACTGGTAATTGTATTCATTCACACCCATCCGCAAGTTTTCCTACTACCCTGGGGAGGAGTAGCTGAGCTTAAGGACGAAATTTTATCTGAAACAACTCTTAAAGTATCCTCACCCTTTCTCATTTATAGATCGATGGTCATAATTGGAAAACCAGAAAGAAAAACGAGCACATATGCTTTTCCCCTGCTGTATATAAGTATTTTGTGATAGCTGCAAATAAGTAACTTATCTGGCCCTTGCTCTGCTTCCCATACAAACCAGATGTATAAACCATTTTGGTGGTTGTTGTTGCCTTTTGCATTTTTCTGCAAACCTCTGCCCATCTGACACTAGTCCTTTAGATTATATAGCACTCTTCCACAAGAGTCGCTGATCAGGTGTCTTGCCTTTCATGTTTGACATCACCCACTGGTAGGCCTTCTGTGAAACCCGTTATGGTCCTTTTGTAATTCTACTGCTTCTTTTTCATTGGGATTATTTGGATCTTAGGTATGGTGTATGCATGATAAACCATGGACCTGATCCCTTCTTATTACCTCTTTGCCATTCCTCAATATTTTCATGACCGTACATTGGTCAAAGGGTATATTGTGGTACAAATAGAGAAATATAGTGAAGACTTAGAATTGTTTTATGCTTTTTGCTTACTACTTAAGGAAATTGATCTTAAGGAAATATTAGTGACTAGATGGAATGATACTTAACAATGCAAAGCTGCTTATCCTAATGATACTTAAACTAGCCAAACCTTAGAAACAGTTTACATGTTTTGCAACTGAGTACACGTTAAACATACTACCATAGATCCATCTAACTGAGTTCACCAGAGAAATAAGATGACATTGTACAAGGTTTGCTCTAATCAAAGAAATCACACTGATTTGTCAGAAAAGACCATTCCCCACCCCTGCCCCGTACTTTATATTCTGTCAAGAAGTTGTGGAGACACTTATATTGAGGACTGAAATCACACAAAAAGGTCCTCAGAACAATTTTTTTTCTAGAAAAATATACTTTACAAATTATGTTTATTATCTTGTCATAACATTTTAAAAATAATCTCATAGAACAAAGAAAGAATGGGAATGAGCCCATTCTGTCTGGGAAATGAGACTCTCCCTGGTATTTTTTTTCTTTTTTTTTTTCTTTTTGGCTTTCTGCATTTTCCAAATTGTGTTCAAGGAGTATGAATTACTTAAATAAGGGAAAGACAAATCTTATTTAACAATAATAAATAAATACACGTTGTGAAGGCATTTTTTATACTAACTCTTGATGAAAGTGGGGAGCTTGGTCGCAAATCTTCACTCAGGGAAAGCATTTCTGTGAGAGTTAAATTAAAATAAACTAAGCTGTTTACATTCTAATGTTCTGCTTGGCACGCATATCAAATGTTGATGCTGACTGGTTCCTTAGATGGTCTCTCAAATACCATTGATATCAACTGTGTTTTTGACATGGCTTGAATAGCAGTGTGAGATTTAGCTCTTAGATTATCACCAGAGAGCAGAGATTCTCTCTTAGTAGAAAAGGTGATCAACATACACTCAACCACAGATGGTCAAGAAGCTGTGTACACACAAAGCCATGAAATCTGAGAGCTGCTGATTTACATGATTTTCCAAACTGGGGTTACTCCATCTTTATTAAGCAATAGGCTACATGAAAGGAAGTTGCTTCTGAGCCAAACTTTTTTTAATTGGCCCCAAAGCCCAGCTGAGTACTCAGTGAGTCTCCAAAAGAAGGTTGCAAAAGAAGGTTCTTCTCTGCAAAAGAAGGTTGGGAAGAAAACTTTTTTGGTCTGGACATTTTAAAGAACATCATGCCCTTTAAATCAAGTATTTGTCTACTTATTAATTCTGGAAGAACACTTTTGTCTCAGGAAAACAGAAGCTATTGCTTACCTATAATTGTCAATTATCCTGTTCTGTTGAGAATCAATTGACGGTAGCCCACACCATCATACCTAGTTGCAGTGAAACCTCTAAGAGTGTGCATTGATATGACACTACTTCAGCATTTAATATACACTTCAGAAATGCTCTTGATATACACAACAACTTGGACGAATCTCAAGGAAATTATACTGATTTCAAAAACCAATCTCAAAAGGTTACATGTTATGTGATTCCATTATAGAACAGTCTCAAAATGACAAAATTATAGAGATAAGGAACACATTAGTGGTTGCCAGGGGTTAGAGTTGGGGAACAGGGCTGTGAGGAGGTTTGTGGTAATGGAACTGCTCTGTATCTTGATTGTGGTGATAGTTACAAGAATCTATTCATACGATAACATTGCATGGGAACACACACACACACACACACACACACACACACAGGAACATATGACCCTAGTGAAATTTGAATGAAGTCTGTAAACTGTACCAATGTCAGTCTCCTGCTTTGGGGATCATGCTATGGCTATCTAAGTATAAGATGTCAGACCTGGTGGAACATGGTGAAGGGTACACGGGACCCGTGTACTATTTTACAAATTACTGTGAATCCATAATAATTTCAAAATAAAATACTAAGACAACAAAACAATGCAATCACTATGAGAAGCCCAGAAATATCAGGAAAGTCTAGATTTTGTTTTCACTATCTTTCACAGAGAAATTTTCTCCCAGGTGCTAAAAACTCTAACCTCTAGGTACACAGCTTCTTTGGGAGATGATAGGTCCCCACATCTCAGAGTTGAATACTGAGTAAGTACCCCAGGGAGCTGGAGACACCTTGTACCCAGAGACCACACCAGCAAGTCAATCATCACACCCTTCTAGTAGATCTATCTTTGATTCTTTTCAACTCCTACCTATTTTATGCAAAACTACTAAATAGCCCTCCTTTTCTGGACCAAATAAAGCTCTTGTAAAGAGCCAACTGGTTTATAGGTAAAAGAATCTCCCTGGTAGGTATTCAGAGATAACTTATTTATTAAATAATTAGCCTCACTCTCCCACTTATACTGCAATGACGTCTGTCTGGTGTGACTCTGCGAGGTCAATGGTCTTGTCTGTTTTGCTCCATGCTGTACCCTCAGCAGGCTCGACACATCATAACATCATTACAGATTGCTGTTAAAATAATGACTGAATGAGTTTTGTGTATTTATGTAATTGGCATTCGAATGTTTGTGGAATTGAATTGATAAGTGTGATAGGGATAAAATTCATTAATATGTTAGTCTGCAAAGTGTCTTATTCTATCTTGCATCCTTCTTCTTTCACCAGACCCTGAAGAGAATTCCCTCAAACTGCTTATGTTCTCCAATAAGAGAGTGTGACCTTTGCCAGGCCAGCCGTAAGATGTTTTGTGATGAGAAAGGGGAGAGAAGGAGAGGCGATAGAGAGACAGAGACAGAGAGAGAAGGTGAGAAGAGAGGAAGTGGTTGAAGAGCAGAGGTAAGGGAAAGGGCAGTAAACAGGAATGACCAGGGGTCCCGAGAAAGAAGAGTGCTGTATTCTAGAGGGCAGATGCTAGAGGACTTAGGGCTAGACCAGAGCTGACCTTGACTCTGGCAAGGGAGTTTGGTGTGCAATAAGTAAACTAGGAGGGTTCAGAGTAGCTTCTACTAGATTCCTTTCCTGCGGGTATGCTTCTGGGATTTCTTTCTTAATCCTCAAAACATAAAACAGTTGTCAGGCTCATTCTAAGTGAAAACCTTATTTTTATATTTCTACATCACAGGGAACTCTTCAGAATTCCAAACTCAGTTGATAGCCATTTCCCACTTTGGGGAAGGTTCTTTTATGGCACATACTAAGTACCTTTTGCATGAACAATTTTATTCCTGTTCCATTTATTCTGTGGGAAACCGTGCTGAGACTCAAGGGTTGCCTTATTCCCTACGCTGTGTGGCTAGTGTACTTTCTCATTGCTGGGTCTCTTGCTCATTCCTTTGTGGGTTTTGAGAGCTCCTGGCTTACTTTTGGTGTCCCTGGTAGATGGTCATGCTTCTGCTCTGTTCCTCCCCACCTCTGGAGCAGATATGAACTCAGCTGTTGTTATTTTCAGTCTTGTTACTAAAAAACACTCTGCTTTAAACACACACACACACACACACACACACACACACACACACACACACACACACCTACTCTGCTTTTCATCCAAAAGCTTTCATCCAAAATCTTCATTTTAGTCAGTTCAGTTTTCTTCCCATCCTTTGTCTCTTGTTTGATAGCATCGTATTTCCTTATATTTTGAACACAGGTAGAGGCTGTCTAAAATATGTTTATTTTTTTTCTGCAAATAAGTGGGGGTGCCTGAGTGGCTCAGTCAGTTAAGCATCTGCCTTTGAATCAGGTCATGATCTCGAGGCCCTGGGATGGAGCCCCGCACTGGGATTCCTGCTCAGTGGGAAGTCTGCATCTTCCTCTTCCTCTGCCCCTCCCTCCATCCCCCTTCACTCTACTCATATTTTCTCTCTCAAATAATTAAATAAAATCTGAAAAGAAGGAAGAAGAAATCAATCAATCAATCAATCAATCACTGGTCATCTAGCCCTGCTGATGGGTAATCCCTGGGAGGCAGACCCAAGTGGGCCTCCCTGGAAGCATCCCACAATGCTGTGGGAGCTGGCTGTCCATGGTGGGCTCTCTTTCTCCTACCGGAGGAACATAGGTCTAGGGGACTCCCAGCATGGAGCTGGCAGTGATGGCTTGAGGACAGGCAATGTGGTTAGGATGGAGCTGCTCCTTGGGTCCTCTTTATGCTGTTTTCTCAGTTTCTGTGGTCCATGGGTGTGTTTTAGCCTCATCTGTGGTTCTAGGATTTTCACAAAGGCAAAGTCTGTAGTTAGTCTTTCTGTTAGGGGGTTGGTGTTGGGCACTTGCTATTCCATCATCTTGCTGACATATGACTGAATATTTTCCAAATTATATTCTAGTTGAGGCATTAAGTTCAGTTTACCTCTTAATTTCTAGTGTTTGCTAACATAATCTTAGATTTTACAACAGTCAACAAACACCTAACATTTGTTATCTCTGGTTTAAATGACATAACTAATAGCAGCTGGTCTTTCCTGACTCATCTTTCCTATTCTTCTGCTCTTACTTTTACCTGATCTCTTGGGTGGTTGAAGCACACCTTCAATTACTTGTACTCTAAGAAGAGAACATGTATGTCATGTTTTCTGAATGCTTGTATGTTTGAGAACATCTGTCTTCTACATTTATTCATGAACAACCCTTTGTCAGCCCATGAAATCCTTGGGTCACAGTGTTTTACCTAAAAACTCCATGTGTGTTGCTTTGCTGAGTTCTTTTTTTTTTTTTTATTTATGGTAGTTACACACACACAGAGAGAGAGAGAGAGAGGCAGAGACATAGGCAGAGGGAGAAGCAGGCTCCATACACCAGGAGCCCGATGTGGGATTCGATCCTGGGTCTCCAGGATCGCGCCCTGGGCCAAAGGCAGGCGCCAAACCGCTGCGCCACCCAGGGATCCCGCTTTGCTGAGTTCTGACATTTGGTGTCATGAGTGAAGAACTTCATCACCAGGCATGTTTTTGTATCTTCATTAAAAATTTAAAAAAGATCTTTCTGTATTCTGTACTTTTTACCCTAGTTCTAAGTCTTTACCCAGAAGTCTATAGGTGGGCATAATGTGTACTTATGTCTTTATTAATTTTTGTGAGCAAGGTAGGTCTTTGCAGGCAATATACTCAGGTCTTCAGAAAAATTTTTACTTGCTCTCTTTTTGATGAATGCTTTTGTTCTAGTTTCTCCTTAAGATATGGTAATTTTATATATGCTTCTGTTGACTATTTTTCCTATTTTTTTGGTTTTCTAGCAATTTTAGTTTCTATCCAGATATAGCATGTGGTAAGGTAAGGATGAGGGGAACAATCTCCTTTCCACCTCAAAATGGTAGTCAACAATCCAGGTTTCATGTTTCCATGGGGTTCTGGAACTCTGAGTCACTGACGAGTGTGGCACACTGACAGGGCATCTTCCCGTCTTTTCTGCAGGAAATTCTGGTTCATGCTCTGGGCAAATTTCCCCCATTCTATGTCCTGTTCACTTAGCCATTGTGTTCATAGCCTGAATTGGGAGTGAGCCCTTATTTTAATTCTTTCTCAACTCTTAGATAAATTTTTACATTTTTAAAGGAATAATTTATATACAGTAAATTTAACCTTTTAATAGTACAATTCTAGGAGTTTGGTAATTATGGAGAATTATGTTATCACCACCACAATCAAGATATAGTATAATTCCAACATCCGAAAAATTTCCTCTTGTCCCCATTTAACCCAATACCCTGGCCCTAGATCTTGGTAACTATTGATGTGATTTTTGATCACTGCAGCTTTGCCCCTTGAAGATCATGTAAATGGAATCATACAACACATAGCCTTTCTCAGTCTGGCCTCTTTCACTTAGCACGATGCATTTAAGATTTGTTCACATTATTACTTGTATTAAAGTTTGTTCCTCTTTAATGCTAATTCCATTTCATATTATAGATGGATCATAATTTTTTTATCCATTTGTCTGTTGATGGACACTTGGATCATTTCCCATTTGGGAGCTATTATAAGCAAACCTGCTATAACTTTTCATACACAGGTCTTTATGTGGACATATGTTTCATTTATCTTAGGTAAATATTTAGAATGGGATTTCTAGGTTAGATGATTAATTTTATAAGAAGCTGCCAGAATGTTTTCTGAAGTGGCTGCACCATTTTGCATTCGGGCCAGAGGTATAAAAAAGTTCTAGTTCCTCTACATTCTCATCAGCACTCGATATTATCAGGTTTTGAGATTTTAGCTATTCTATTAAATACATAATTGTATTTCATTGTGGTTGATACTTGCATTTCCCTAACAAATCAATGCTGTTGAGCATCTTATTTGCCATCTTATTTGTATCTTCTTCAGTGAAATGTCTATTTAAAACTTTTGCCTATTTTTATTGGGTTGATGGCTTTATTCTTCCATTTTAAGAGTTCCTTGTAATAGTATTCTGAACACAGCCTTTTTAAAAAAGATTTTTATTTATTTGAGAGAGAGAAAGAGCACACACATAGGAGCAGGGGGTGGGGAGGAGCACAGAGAAAAGCAGAATCCACACTGAGCAGGAAGCCTCATGTGGAGCTCAATCCCAGGACTCTGGGATCAGGACCTGAGCCAAAGGCAGTCACTTAACCAACTGAGCCACCCAGGCACCCCTGAACACAAGACTTTTATTAGATATTTTTCGCAAAGATTTTCTCCCAGTGTGTGTCTTACATTTTTTACTTTTATAACAGTGTATTTCAAAGAGAAAAAGCTTTTTATTTGATGAAGACCAATTTGTCTCTTGCTCTTTTTATGGCTTTTTCTTTTTGTGTCCTAAGATATCTTTGCCAAGATCACAAAGATTTGTTCCCATGTTTTCCTCTAGAAGTTTTATTGTTTTAGGTTTTACATTTAAGTGATCCATTTCAAGTTCAGTTTTTTATATGGTGTAAGGTACATTTTGGTTTCATTTCTTGTTGCATGTGGATGAACAATTGTTCCAATGTCATTTATTGAAAGGTCTATCCTTTCGCCATTGAATGCTACCATTGTCAGAAATCAATTAGCCATGTATGTGTGTAGGTCTACTTCTGGAACCTCTATTCAAATTCATTAATTTATGTCTCTTCTTTCACAAATACCACATTGCCTGGATTTCTGCAGCTCTTTTGTAAATCTTGAAATTAGATGGCCCAAGTCTTCCAATTTTGTCCTATTTTCAAAATTGTTTTGGTTATTATCAGTCTTTTGCTTTTCTCTATAAATTTTTGAATCAGCTCATCAATTACTACCCCAAAAAAGGTGGCTTCTAAGAATATGATTGGGATTTTTTTGTATGAATCTATAGATCTGTTTGGGAAATATTGACATATAAGGAATATTCAGGCCTTCCACCCATGAACACGATAGATCATGCTATATTTATTTAGGTCTTCTTTGATTTTTCTCATTAATGTTTCATATTTTTCGGCACACAAACCTTACATCTATTTTGTTAGGCTTATGTTTTTTTATGCTGTTTCAAATAGTAATGTCGTTAAACTTTCACATAGTAGCCGTTCTTTGCTAGGATACGGAAATACAGTTGACTTCTGTACATGAAGTACTATTTTTAATCTGACAGTTTACCCCCAAAATGCTAGCATCTCTATAGCAAGCTGCTCCCTCTCTAAATGTTCTGCCTAGGTAACTCAAAGTGTTAAAATAAGAATAATTCAGTCAGTCAACCAATTAGGTTATTTCAATGCTCTTGGATTCCCTTAACATTTCTCTGAATTGGCTGGTAGTTTTGTTTTTACCAGTTCATAATCCATGATATTTTGTGTGTGTCTCAGAGATATGCTCAGGCGGGTGTTTTTTTGTTTTGTTTTGTTTTTTTGGTTTTTGTTTTTTAAGATTTTAGTTATTTATTAATGAGAGACACCGAGAGAGAGACAGAGACAGAGACACAGGCAGAGGGAGAAGCAGGCTCCATGCAGGGAGCCTGAGGCAGGACTTGATCCTGGGACTCCAGGATCATGCCCTGGGCTGGAGGCGGCACTACATCACTGAGCCACTGGAGCTGCCCTGCTCAGGCAGTTTTAACAATTTTTTAGAAACCCAGTTACATCTTGATTAACAAAGACATTTCACCTAACTCTGAAGAAGTTGTTAGTGACAACAGGCCCAATGAGGTTAATTTATCTTACAGGGCTTGTGCTTAAGTCTTTTCTTCTGCACTGTCAGCAAAGGACCTAATGAAGTATTTACTTCATGTAAAATAAAGGAAATTATCACTAACTGCACTTAGGGACTAAGAGTTAACATTATGCCATCAATCGTGTCTTGGCCTTCATTCTTCTCCCTTGAGTAGTGTAACAAATGGATGTTTATGGGGGGAGATTTTTAATTCATAAAGCTATTGAAATAAAATGTTAATGTTCTAAATTTCAGGAATTAGTTTGTCATAAAAAGAAACACATAACAATACAGAAATATGCCAGAATATAAAATATAAGAATGCAGTGAATTTTTGGACTACTAATCTTACTGGTGAAAATGACTTTATTTTTTTTATTTAATTTTTTTTATTTATTTATGATAGTCACAGAGAGAGAGAGAGAGAGAGAGGCAGAGACACAGGCAGAGGGAGAAGCAGGCTCCATGCACCGGGAGCCCGATGTGGGATTCGATCCTGGGTCTCCAGGATCGCAGCCTGGGCCAAAGGCAGGCGCCAAACCGCTGCGCCACCCAGGGATCCCGAAAATGACTTTAAAAGAGCTCTAAGAACCCCCCATCCTTCCAAGCCAAATCAATTTTAAAATCCTCATTTTAGGACTTTTTCCTGCAGCTAGCCAGTAAACGTTCTTGATACTTTAGAGAAAGGAATGTTCAATTTCAGGTAAGGTAGGCTATCCCATTTCCAAACAACTAAAATTATTAGTTATTTATGCTATTTTAGAAAACTGCCTCTCTTATTACCAGTTCGTGTTCATGTAGAGTTGGCTCAGTGCCAATGGGAATAGGTCCCTAAAATATCTGAAGACAAATCTGAAGACAGCTACTATGCCTCACACCTAAGTCTTCAGTATCTTAGAGCATCCAGATATTATTAATCATCTACCTAACTCATTCCTTTAACAAATAGCCTACTGCCTGCTAGGATTAGACCCCAAGAATAGGAGAGCAAACAAAATTGACAAAGTCCCTTTCTTATGACTTAGGATTCTACTTGAAGGACATAATCTTTAAACAGAAAAACAAATCAAAATATGAGAGGATTGAGCACTATGGAGAAAAATAAAGCAAGTGAAGCTTATGGGAATTGTAGGCTGGGGTGGCTCAGAGGTTATCAAACATTTTGGTCTCAAGACTCCTTTATACCCATAAAAATTATGGAGATCTCCAAAGAACTTCTGTTTATGTGAGCTATTATTGACATTTATCATAAAAGGTTTTAAATATTTATTAATTCACTTCTTAAAAATAATAATAAACCTGTACAGTTTTATCTACCCTATTTTAAAAACTACAGTTAAGAGAACTGATGTGCTACAGTTTAATATGCAGTGGAATTCTTTACCTCCCATTTGTCATGCAAATACTAAAAAGATATGTACTTAAAGATCAAGATTTAATAAAGTAAATCTTACTGCTTCACCAGGGCATTCTTTTTTTTTTTTTTGAGAGAGAGAGAGAGAGAGAGAGAGAGAGGAGGAGAAGGAGAGGGAGAGGGAGTGCAGGGATGGGGAAGGCCAGAAGGAGAGGGAGAGAGAGAATCTTAACCAAACTCCATCACTCGGTAAGGAGCCCAATGTGGGGCTTGATCTCACTACCCTGAGATCATGACCTGAGGGGAAATCAAGAGTCGAACACTCAACTGACTGAGCCACCCACACGCCCTTATCAAGACATTCTTGAGTGGTATTATAGACTTCTGTTTCTTTATTTATGTACTTACTAACTTCAGTATACAGTGGTAAAGTATAAAAAGACTACCAGATAGTTTGGTGCCACTATTTGATTTTTGTGAGGGCTAACAGTTATACTCACCATTACTTTTGCACAATCAGTGCAAATATCAAAGCAGTGAAAATGCCAAATAATGTCTCAGTCTTAATAAGAAAATAGTTCAGGGCAGCCCAGGTGGCTCAGCAGTTTAGCGCCGCCTGCAGCCCGGGGCATGATCCTGGGGACAGGGGATGGAGTCTCACATTGGGCTCCCTGCAGGGAGCCTGCTTCTCCCTCTGCCTGTGTCTCTGCCTCTCTCTCTCTCTCTCTCTCTCTCTCTCTCTCTCTCTCTGTGTGTGTCTCATGAATAAATAAATAAAATCTTAAAAAAAAAAAGAAAGAAAATAGTTCAGACCTTGTGAACTCCCAGTGGCCCTTGGGACATACTTTAAGAAACACTATCATAAAATAAAGTTTGATAATTTCTGTCATAGTTCAAGACTTGAATTTACCTCATTGCTACCTCAATTTTCAGAGAAATTAAATTGTCAATAAGACAAGCCATATATTTATTAGATGCTCTGCTTCCAGCAGAAGGATATGTCTAGCAAACCCAAAGAGTTGAAATTCCTTCCTATTACTGGCTCTTATTTCTCTGGTGGGTTTGTGTATTAGGAAAACATTACCCAAAACCTCAATGTTGCAACTACATGTGCTATTTCTCTCTGTGTTTAGCCTCAACCAAATGCTTCTCACACTGTTGATGGCTTCAGACTGGTGTATTTTTCCCAAGTTGTACATTTCCTGGACTTATAGTTCTTATCCTCTGCATCTGACATTAATTTTTTTGAGAGAGTTGTGTTTTGCATTGCTCTTTCTTACTCATATATTGGTGTTACCAACTTTCTTGCTTAAACAAATATGGCTGTATCTATCCACTTGGGTTAAATTCCAAAATTCTCTTGTTTTTTTTGTTACCTATATTTGATATATCTGCAAATTTAAGAGTCAGTTTCAATCCTTTTCCCTTTTTATTTTCTAGAGAATTACTATAAACCTCCACTGGTGTTCTTCTTTCTGTGATGTCTTCTCTAGAATCTCATGTTTCCTTAGGTAATAAAAAACTTGACAGGGAGTCAAAGACTTTCCAGTAATCAAGTCCTGCCATCACTAGAATTAATGACACAAATATCTTCTCTGTATCTTATTTCCACATTTGTAAAGCACACAGATTGAGCTAGATGATCTCTGAAGTCCTTTCTAACTTTGTGATTTCTTGTTTTCTAGAAGTAGACTTTCTGTTCCATTTCTCTACTAAACAGAAGCTGAGTTGGGTGGGGGCAGGATTCAGATGGTTTCCAATGTATCCTTTAGTAAACCCTTCTTACTAGGTAGTGTGTGCTCCCCTGGAAATGCTAATGGAGGGTTTCCTTTTAACTGGAATAAGTCATTTCCCTTATAAGAATAGAATATAGAATATAGAATATAGAATATAGAATATAGAATATAGAATAGGACTAAATGAGTTGCCACCTCCATACTCCTGGATAATAACTCAGATGGAAGATTATAGCTACTTTCTTGCTAGGGCCTTTGCACTAATTCCTTCTGTGATTGCAAAATAGACACTAAAGTGGATGTACAGAGGTTACCAACTTAAAAAGTTTCCCATCTATGTAATGATAGCTGTACAATATGTAACACCAACTGCATTCAGACCAGTCTCTCTTTGGGGGATGCCAACCTGTGTGGGATTTCATATCACTTTGATTCTCACATGAGCTGACTTGGTCCAAGTTTCCAACCTTATTTTAGGTGAATACTGAAGCCAAATATCAACTTCCCATGCCTGGATTCTCTCAGCATTTTTACCAACCCACTGCTTAGAAACTGCCCCCACTGGATCAGGAAACTGCTGCTCTGAATAGCAATCCTGTGAACTCTGATAGCTGGTTCCAACTGGCAAAGCTGGTCTTGGCTTTATCATTCTAGTTCAAAGTGTTCCCTAGATCCCGGAATGGGTCGTGGGTAACCAACAGAGTTGGTCCTTGCCCCAGAGATACAGAATATTTGACTTTCAACTGCTGTTGCCTTGAGCAACAGATTGGATTGATGGTGGCCGTGACTGAACTCAAGAGAAGTGGAAACTAGAAGTATATTATCTTACTAAAAACCTGTGTAAAGCAAATAATCTGGAATCAAACTGGCCTGGGTCAGTTATCAGTTTATCACTGATCGGCTGGATGACTTAGAGCAGTCGATTTAATCTTACTGACTTTCAATTTCCTTTATCTATAAAACATAGATAATAAAAGCTTGTAATTTTAGAGGATAAGACATAGATGTAATGTTTTATTCACAGGAAGTTTCAGTTAATGATAATTATTACCTTTGTTGTTGATAAGGGTTTTCATTTGCAAAGTTTAGGTAATTTATATGCATTACATCAATACACTAATGACCAAGTGACATGACTTGTATATCTATGTGTTCGTTCATATGCATGCTCTTTATTCTCTGGAAAACATGAAATGCTAAATGTTTTATAAATTTTCTTTAAGATTAGCAGAAACAAAAGAGAAATAGGATATCATATCAGAATATTTTCATTCCCCTGGGCTTCTCTACTCATACGATGAAGGAAGGAGTAGATTTTAGGCTGGTGAATTGCTCCTAAGTTGTATAGCTTCTCGATTTGTATTTATACAGAGAGCACCAGCAGGTGCAGAGTGGTCTGGCTGACATGGCACCTCCCACCATAACTGGGAGAAGCAAATACTGCTGTTGAGCCTGATTCTTAGAACCTGGTCGATGACTGGGATAGAATTGATGTGTGGGGCCTCAAGTCAAATACTGCCAGTCTCATTTATTTTCCTGCCACTGAGTCTTCTCTAGAATTACACCAGTTATTGCCAATTAAAGCTAGGCTCTTGGTCCCAGGCAATGGATCTCAGCAAGAAAGTGGAGGATGTTATCAGATATTGCAATCAGTAGAGAGGATGAGGGGTTTGCATTCAATTCTAACTTAACCTCCCCCTTCACCTGTGAACATTAGAAGGCCTCAAATAAAATGGTCAAATTTGTGATCTCATTTGTTATAACCAGCACTGTCTTCCCAGATGTGAGGCCTGATTTCCAGCAGCTGAAGAGAAGACTATTGGATTAACTCCAGGCCTGTGATTGATTTGCTCTGGTTTCATCAGGCTGCAAGGCAAAAGTAATGGTGAGAAATATAGATTATGTATCTTGGCTGGCGACAAACCAGTTTTGTTCGAGAGAGCATGATACTGTCAAGACTTGGGGCAACATCTCATCATTCCAGAAACTTAAAGGTCCTTCCACAATGTGAATATACTTCTGCTCTCATTTTAATTTTTGAGGAATTCATTATCATTCTATCGCACCTCTAATCAATTACCTGCCTGTGTACATTTCTCATTTAAGGCTTATCATCTTCTGGGGTTGAGCATAACTTATGGCTTTCCAGCTGTGTCATCAGTGAGTGTCTATTAAAAAAATGTTAGCTAGGTTTATAAGAACTCAAAGAGACCATAATTAGGTGGTAAGTTAGGTTCTGGGGGAAAAAGTAATATAGTAAATTCAATGGAATATTACTCAGCCATTAGAAATGACAAATACCCACCATTTGCTTCGACGTGGATGGAGCTGGAGGGTATTATGCTTAGTAACACATCACCAAATAAAACTATTGGCTTTTTGATTATGTTCCTTTTTTTCCCCTGACATAGCAAGGTTTTAAGGAAAGTTGATTGAAGCTACTTGGTTCTAAAGAACTCAGCAAATGTAGGTTCAATGACCTACATTAGGTCATTGCTTTAAACATTATTGTGTAGATCCAGGTAAACTTTGCTCTCATGGATTGATGCATGAGGTGAGGTGACTTATTGAAACAACCCCAGTTAGGGTCAGGGAAGAACAAGGCCCTCTGACCTCCTCAATGTCTCTCGCAATACTCTCTTTAGTTAGCAACATAGAGTCATAATTTGGGAGAGGATTTATGTATTTAGACTTACTTAAAATCATCAGTTCAGCATTAATCTTATGAACTTGTTTAAATCATTGTATAGTTCATTATTAAACTCCTAATTGGAATTGATCCAGTGTTACAAATGAGAAAAAATACGAACAAAGTGATTTACAAGTAGGCAGTTAGCCAGATGTCTGCAGTGTGCCAGGCAACTTGACTACAAGTCATCACTGTGCATCTCCAGCAAGTTTTCAAGTCATCTTGAAGGTGATATCAGGTCTAAAACAACAACAACAACAAACCCTAACTATATTAGACACAGATTTAAGATGAACTTATGAACATTCTCAAGGTAGGACAAGCATGGAGCACCCTGGAAAGATGTGACAATATGGCTCTGGCTGCCAGGATTTCAGCAAAAGGGTGATGTAGTGAGATTTGGAAGATTAGAGGGGGTTTTTTTAGATGAAAAGCTAAGAAACAGAAAGTTACTGAGGAAAGCTTGACAAAAGATAAGAATTCATGGAGAGGGGATCCCTGGGTGGCGCAGCGGTTTGGTGCCTGCCTTTGGCTCAGGGCGCGATCCTGGAGACCCGGGATCGAATCCCATATCGGGCTCCCAGTGCATGGAGCCTGCTTCTCCCTCTGCCTGTGTCTCTGCCCCTCTCTCTGTGACTATCATAAATAAATAAATTAAAAAAAAAAGAATTCATGGAGAACCAGTGTGGATAGGGAGGCAGTACAGATGTGGAAAAACTCAGGGATCTATGGGAGAGGCTGGCAAATGAAAGACAGGATAGGCAGTGCAGCAGCTTCTAGGAGGTTCCAGTCTCTGGCAAGGAAGACTGGGAGGAGGAAGTACTCTCGTAAGGGGAGAGACCAGTGAAGAGGGGGGAGCAGAAGTAGGACGTGTCTAGTCTGACTTGTATGTGCATGGTACTAAGACTCCTTTTGGATTCCTACATGCAAATGTCCTGCAAGTTGCCCTTTCTGTGTTTTTGGGAATCAAAACAGAGATTTAGCCTAGGAAAGGAGATTTTGGAATCATTGGGGTCTAAATGGAAATCAAAGTGGTAAGTCTAGATAAAATGCTTCAGGTGAGAAACAGAAAAGTTAAGACAATGAGGTTTGCTCAGGAAGCAGTCCTTTAGGCGTGTCTAGAAGAACAGCCTGGTTGGGTAGAGAGGATGCTGAAGGGAGGCAGGGGCTGTACCAGGGGATGACACAGGGGCAGACATGGGCTATGGGCACCAAATAAAGGTGGGAGTGGGGACAAGCAAACAGGTTGCTAACAGGTCCTCTTGATTTACTGAACATCATCAAGAAATGAGGGGCAGAGGACATGGCCAGTGGGATAAGAACCAAAAAACAAATAAAGAAATTAAAGAAATGGAATTTTTCAAACTGAGGGTATCCAAGCCTTGGGAAATCCAGTTATTTCTTCAATCATTAAGCTATATTTACTGAGCACCTATTACTTTCCATTATCTGTTCCAGGCCTGGAAATCTCTACGTTTGTTGTAGATGGAGATGAAAACCAATTAATAATACAATATTGTGGAATAATAACAAGCAGTATGAAGGAAATAAAAAGAATCCTCTGACTAATGGTGAGGTAGCTATTTAAAAATATCTGAATCATTCATGGAAGGGAAAACCCAATATTGTGAAGGTGTCATACCTGCCCCATGTCAACCTAAAAATTCGGTCAATTCTAGTCAAAATCCCAACATAACTTTAAAGGGCAACTTGACTAATGGAAATAAGTGTACAACACAAAGAGAGGAAAAGAGCCCCACCAGATATCAGAACATCCTATAAAGTCTTAAAGCTTTGTTATAACCATAGAACGTTGAATCAGTGGAACAAAGCTGGAAGTTCGGAAACAGACTCGTGTAGAGGAGATGTTAGACAATGAAAATGTGACATTTGGAGAAAAAAATGGCTTATTCTATAAATAATTCTGAGATAATTGGCCATCTGCTTAAAAGAACCAAAGCTAAAGGCCAATCTATAATGCTGGCACCTCTCATTCATAAAAATAAATTCCAGCTGGAATCAAGGCAACGTTGAAAAGAAATGAAAATACAAGGATACGTTTACAACATAGAGTAGAGAGGGAGTTCTTAAATGGGCCACAAAAGAAGAAACAAAACAATAGTTCATAAAAATATGAAAAGGTAAAAAATATGAAGACAAATATTAACGAATTTGACTCAATCAATGTGATGGTGGATAAAAGACACTACAGACAAAGTTCAAATTGGGAAAATAAAAGATACCTCACAATCACGAATACCTAAAGACGTTCACATTGCTGGTTCTTCAAGAGAAGCTGCCAGAAGCAGCAAGGAAATGGGAAACAGGAAAATTGGATGAATGCGTTACACAGAAGTCCCCAGGGGGCAGCTATGGCCAGGACCAGGGTGCCAGGTATGACCATGAGAACACCACACTCAGCCCAGTCTGGTGTGAGGAAGTCACACAGCAAGAGTTTGGAGAGAAGTGAAGGCAGTGAAACAGAATAAAATTAGATCCCTAGTACATCAGCATTTCTGAGCCATTGCTTCTCTCACAAGGTTGTGCAGAGATCTTTTTTATGGAGGAGCAGGCATGTGATGTGTGGGTGGATCTGGGAGGCCTTCAGGAGGTAGGGCTGGGACATGTATTTGTCTAGGAGACATTGTGTGCTTGCCAGGCGACTTCTGCCACATGACCCTTAGCTCCCATGGTCATCACTATGAAGAAGGCTCAATGCAAAGCCAGCTGGCAGTTGCAAATTGGGCTGTGTGGTTTATTAATTAATTTTAAGGATTTTAAAAACTTATTTGACAGAGAGAGAGAATGGGTGGGCACAAGCAGAGGAGTGGGAGGCAAAGGGAAAGGGAGAGGCAGGCTCCCTGCCAACCAAGGAGCCCAATGCAGGACTCAATCCCAGGACCCTGGGATCATGACCAGAGCAGAAGGCAGATGTTTAACTGACTGAGCCACCCAGGTGCCCTGGGTTGTATGGTTTTAGATACAAGTCTAGGTCCTCTTGCTGGCCTATAGCAACAGGGAACAGGGGCAATAGCTTACATATTTGCTTCTCTGAGATCTTGCAGAATTTCTGACACATTCAGCATCTAGTAAATACTAGTTAAATAAACGGACAAAGAAGCAAATGAACCTCGGTTTATTTAATCTTCAGTGTAAGCAGGTATTGGATACTTAAGTCAGAACATCATATGCAAATCAGATCTAGTCAAAATTATCCTTGAAAAGTTCCTTAAGATGCTCATAAACTACAGAATTCATGCCTTGCTGTATATATGCTAATTCTTGTACAGACCAGCCAGTTGAGATATCCTACACTAGATGAAGGGAAGGATCAAAAGGAAATTCTTTATGTAGATATTGACGTATTCACCCCATTCCATCTTTAAGATAAATATACAAGTCCTTGTGTTAGATGGGATATGGGCAGAGAGAGTCATCTCCACTTTGATCAGAAGAGGAGGCTATAAATTAAATGCGTGTATGACGGACTCCATTGAACATGTATAGATGCTTTTTTCACAAGTGGACAGATATAGACAAACTGAGACGAAGTGTGTTTAACAAGATCCGATTAAAAGTTTCAGGTCTAAAACACATACAGAAGAATGAAACTGGACCATTCTCTTACATCAGACACAAAGATAAACTCAAAATGGTTGAAAGATCTAAATGTAAGACAGGAATTCATTAAATTTCTAGAATTCATCAATTAATTCCTAGAGTAAAACACAGCCAACAACCTTTTTGAACTCAGCCGCAGCAACTTCTTGCAAGACACATCTATGAAGGCAAGGGAAACAAAAGCAATAATGAACTATTGGGACTTCAAGATAAAAAGCTTCTGCACAGAGAAAGAAACAGTCAACAAAAGTAAAAGACAACCTACAGAATGGGAGAAGATATTTGCAAATGACATATCAGATAAAGGACTAGTATCCAAGATCTATAAAGAACTTGTCAAACTCAACACCTAAAAAACAAACAATCCAGTTAAGAAATGAGCAGAAGACATGAACAGATATTTTTCTAAAGAAGACCTACACATGGCCAACAAGCCACATGAAAAATGCCCCATATTGCTTGCCATCAGGGAAATACAAACCAAAACTACAATGAGATATCACTTTACACTGGTGAGAATAGCTAAAATTAATAAGACCAGAAACAACAAATGTTGGCAAGGATGTGGAGAAAGGGGAACTCTCATGCACTGCTGGTGGGAATGCAAGCTGGTGCAGCCACTCTGGAAAATAGTGTGGAGGTTTCTCAAGCAGTTAAAAATAGAGCTACCCTATGATCCAGCAATTGCACTACTGGGTATTTACCCCAAAGATACAGATGCAGTGAAAAACTGAGACACCTGCACCCCAATGTTTATAGCAGCAATGTCCACAACAGCCAAACTGTGGAAGGAACTACAATGTCCTTTGACAGATAAATGGATAAAGATGTGGTCGATATATACAATGGAATATTACTCAGCCCTCAGAAAGGATGAATACCTACCATTTACATCAATGTGGATGGAACTGGAGGGTATGATGCTGAGTGAAGTAAGTCAATCAGAGAAGAACAATCGTTATATGGTTTCACTCATATGTGGAATATAAAAACTAGTGAACGGTATCCTAAGGGAACGGGAGAAACTGGAAAAAAATTAGAGAGGAAGACAAACCAGGAGAGACTCCAAACTGGAAAACAGAGGGTTGAAGAAGGGGAGATGAGTGGGGGAATAGGGTAATTGGGTCACAGGCATTAAGGAGGGCATGTGATGAAATGAGCACTGGGTGTTATACTATATGTTGGCAAATTGAATTTAAATTAAAAATGATTATATGGAAAAATATAAAAAGTTTCAGGTCTAAAGTGACATTTTAAATTATTTTTTCCAGTAATTATCAGTAATTGGAGTGACAATTACATATATGTGCACTCTAACAGCTGAAAATTTGGCATTTCTTTAAAATCATATTCGTAAAGTATTTTATCAATATTTACTTGGGAGTATGATGGAGCACTCTCCAGAGAAAGGATGGAGAGGAAGCCTGCCAGTGGTCTTGTCAACAGATTTCTCCATTGTTGAAACAATTTGGCTTGTACCCCAAACTTGCATCCCCAATCTGTAGAACACACAGCCCTACTGTTAGCTGGATGCTTGCCCAAGAGGTCATACCAGCCCCTCCCCACCATCACGCAAGGGATACATTCATTTCAAACAATATATTGATGTCTAGTAAAGAAAACCTCCATTTGTATTTCCAGTGATCTTGGACACTTGCTCTAGGACTCTCTTCTTGATATGGCCCTATCTGAGGGAATAATCCAAAGTGAATGTTACCCTGGGGTTGCTGCTGCCAGTCACAATGCTGCTCAGGCTGTCAATCATTTATACGACCTCAACACAGCATAGACTTGGAAAGACACCAGGGTGGGACAGCCATGGCCACAAGATAGCTGAGGACAGACAAGACCCCACAGCTCTGGCGAAGAGTGAGGAAGCTTTTTTTTTTTCTTAATGAAATGGAATGGGCTATCTTCTTTGGCATGTTTGACTTGAAGGACCAACACAGCATTCAGCAGGTGACATCTTGAAGAAGGCCACATGAGTGATGTGAGGCTGACCCAGAGGCATTATTTCATAATTATGAAATTAGATCAATTTCAGAGGGATCTGAAGAAGCTAACAGGAAATAGGAGAGAAGGTGCTTGACCCAAATGCGCAGGTGCAGACTGTGGAAATCACTGATTTTGGTGTTGATATGTGTAGGGTATATGATAATTCAATTAGAATTATCAGTCTGATGGGAAATAAGCTGACAGCAATCCAGTCAAAGGTAATTACTCTGAAAACAAATTGGGTAGGACAAGAAATTGTCGAAGTAGTAGATTGATCAAAAACACCCCATGCATTTTTCAGTATTTTCAAAGGAGATAATCAGGAGAAATTCTTTTAAAATTGTGACATGTTAGCAAATGTAAACCAAAGATATTTTAGCTGGATGATGTTCAAAGATGGAGGATGATGAGAGAGCTTTGACTTAGTCAAAAAACAAATTAAGGGGTAGAACAAGAGAGAAGTTTAGTATGAAAGCATCTTGTCCAGGGGAAAGAATGGAAGAAAACAATTATGTTACATATATATTACATATTATATAAGCATTAAATATATATATATACACATACATAGTAGATTTGTAGATCTTTTACTTCATAAATTTTTTTGCAATTTTTTTCATCCATACTATATAATTCTCCCAATCATCCAACAAGGAAATGGATAGATGTTATTAACCCTATTTTAGAGGAGAGAAGGATGAAGCCTCCAGAGTAAGAAATTTGCACAAATCTACACCGCTTTTAAGTGCCAGGTTTGAGCCTATGTCTTTCACCTTCCAATTGGATCATGCCAGGTCTTCAGAATAGGAAAAGAACTAAACAGGAAGATTAGACACGAATAAATTTTTATTCTTGATCTCTCTAAATAGATGACTTAACACGTGATTTTCCTGGGCTTCACTGTTTTCCTTTGTCAGAGAGAGAAAGGGAACTATCAGTGTTTTGTGAAAATGTTTTACAGTCAGAGACACGTTTCCCACAGTGACACGCACACGTATCTGAAACAAAACAATGCGTAGCCCTACTGTGTGGAATGAGCTCTGACAGTTTCTGAACCAGTCTATGGTTTCTAAACGTTGGTCCATGAAATAGATTTCATGATTCACCAATTCACTGCAATTTGGACCAGAAAGAGAAGCTCTTTTCCAATTCTCTTGTCATGTGGTGCTGTATGTCTAGAGTGAATTCATCAGACCAGAATAATCTAGTAGGTAGGAAGAATGAGCTTCCTAATTGGAGAATTGTCAACCCATCTGAGTCACTGTCATTCCTCTGAAAAATCAGAAGCACTCCTAAGAGGAAACAAGATCACAGCAGGAGCAAAGCAGTCGTGTTGGCATCAGAATGTTCCACCCAACTCCCACCCAAGCAATTGGTTTATTCAGTTGTGTGCAGAGCTGTCAGTTTGCAATAAGACAATTTAATAATAATGCTAGTACTCTACATACAGATACTAGTGATTTCATTTTCAAGATGCTTCAGTTATCATTTCCAGATGTTCTTGTGGACTGAGCTGGGCAGGTGCTGCTATGCCCTTTGCAAGGACCAAAAACTAAGAAGCTGAAAGACTAAATGGCCCACCATGCTCAGGGCTTTGGAAGGTATTTGGACAATTTGCTTTTCATAAATGTCTATAAAGTGTTATTGAATTATGCTGCAATAATAGAAAGTCACAGAACAAGTTAATAATCGTGAGAACTGACTTGTTGACTGTAATTCAGGTTTTTAAAATCTGTACTATGCTACCTGAGTGGCATTAGCAAGTAAACTCTCCTAAACACCTTTCAGCCAGTACTCTTTCTAGATCTGATTAAAAACAATCTCCAAGAAACAAGTTATTTTAATTTTTGACTGATATGAAAATGACTTCTTTGTGTCCGTGCATGCCCTCACATATATACCTCAGCTATTACAAATTTGACTTATATTATGCTTATGTTTGACAGCATTTAACCATTTAAAATGAGAGAGCCAAATGTTGCTTCTGTTTCTTACAAATGTGATTTTGCTTAAGGAGGGGGACTTGATATGATCCCACCAATCCTGAAGGTTCCATGATTTAAATAAAGCATTTAAATTTTTTCTCTGGTGATTATCTTGCAATCACAAAAATATGGTATAGTCTTTTTAAAAAGATTTTATCTATTTATTCATGAGAGACAGAGAGAGGCAGAGACATAGGCAGAGGGAGAAGCAGGCTCCAAGCAAGGAGCCTGATGTGGACTCCATCCCGGGACTCTGGGATCACGACCTGAGCCAAAGGCAGACGCTCAACAATTGAGCCACTCAGGGGAGCCTGTGGTATAGTTTTAAACACAGTTCTTTGGAGTGCTTAGCTTTTTGTTAACTTATTCAACCAATATTTGAGTGATCTTATGGGCAGGGACTGTGCAGGTGTCTAAGGACACAGAAATGAATAAAGAAGCATCATCCTCACTGCCCATAAGGAACCCACTGTCTAACAGGACAGAGACAGACATGAACAAACAATTTAGTGAGCTAATAGTAGGGGAAAGGACCAATGTTAAGGACACAGGAGTATTACTTCCTTGTGGCTATTTTTCCCTGGGGGGAAAAATCTACATCTTGTGCCTCTGAAGACTTTGGATACAATAAACACCAAAGCCTGTATGTATAAAAAGGACAATACTTTCACTCAGGAACCTATTCTGTCCTGAAAAACTCTTCATACACTATTAAAATAAAAATACATTAGTAAAATAAAATGTAAGTACCCTGAGTACTTGCTGACGAAGTCTCTCAGACTGTCTGTTCCTTCCTGGTGAATCTCAAGGACGACGCTAAATTAATGACCACCGTCATTCTCTTCATTTGCCAGGACAATTCTGTCTACTTATTTTTTAGTACCAAGTGAGCACTTGCTGTCATTTTTCCAAGAACCCATTCGCTTTGCATTTACATTTTTGTCTTTTGTCCGTTTGCTTTCCAGGCAGATGGGTCAAACCAACCCAGCTGCACTGTTACACATATATATGGAGCTCAATGATGACAAATTCATTTCCCCATCTCTTGAGTCATTTAAAATTGAACTAGTTAGAAGGCTGGGAGAAACGTGATAGCAAATAATTCTGCACTATCCACCAGGAGCTGACCTAGTTAGCCTGGAATTTCTATACTTCATAAATCTTGTTTCAAAGAATCGTTCCTTCCTCGGAAGAAAGTCAAGCCAGAAATGAACACTGGAGATCTCTGCAAGAAGTCCCGTAGGGCACTCCAGCAAGCAGCTTATGGCTTGGATTGGACAATTTTCCAAGTTCAACTAACCTGTTTTTTAGTTCCAGCGAAACAGCAAAGGACCACATACCTCTGGGAGTTAGTGCAAGTGGGGTTTCCCTCGTCCATCTTGGTGGGCTAAGCAAACAGCTGCCCTAATGGGCAGATAAACTGGGTGGTGGTCTGACCTGGGGCTTCTCAGCTGGTGATGTGGATGGAGGGGGGTGTCTGTATGGAGCAGCTAGGTGGCACCTGGGCAGTCTGAGCCCCAGACAGGTCTCCACAATGAAAAGTCTCTCTTGTTTAAGCCATTGTGCTTGACAAACATTCTCTCTTTTGATGGGCATTATGACAAGATAAAGGCCAAAAAGCAATGGATACGTGAGGTGGTCTTGAGGAAATGGCAAGGTATCCCCAGCTTTCCACCAATTGCCACCGAATACCTTCCCATCTAGCCTGCCAATGATGCCACTAGAGCTTCATTTTTAAAGATGAGAAATAGTCCCATTTTAAATTATTAATATGCTGTGATGATTTAGTCGTTTGGATTATTTTCAACATGACATATTACTAGGTGCATGTTTTATAAAGCAGGACAAAGTCAGTAGAAGAACTTTGGGCACCAGGAGCGACACAGACAAGGTTTTAATTTCTCTCATCCATTAAATGAAGGCGGTAACCAGCCCCTTTATAAAGCCCTTTTCAGGTTTTTATTCAAGCCTATTATAGCAAAATTAACTTTTGTCTATAGCTTAAGTGGACCAGTTTTCTCTTGGCCTTGACCTGGAAGTGGAAAATCATGAAGGCTTTAGGCTTGTGAAGGGATTTGGTCCTGCATGTAACTCAGCCTGATTTGAGACCTCAAGGTTCACCTCTCCAAATATCGCTTCGCTGGCATCCTTTACCTCCTCAAATTGCAAAGCCACTCAGCTGCCCTTAGCCTGGGTTCTTGCACATGTGACAGGCCCAGATGATCCCTCCTGTCCTGAGTGGCCTGGGTCAGCCCCCTTGCAGTTGCAAGAGGAAGAGAGATAAAGTGCCCTGTGTTGAGCTATCACACATTGGGATCCACCTATTACCTCAGTGTAACCTACCCAGACAATATGCTCCAGGATCACCTGCAATGTCATAGTATTGGCTCCTCTGATTGAGATTTGCCCTTCTTCCAAACCCTTACCATCTCCGCCCCACATGTCTGTGACCCCCCCCTTCCTCAATAGCCTGCCAGTATTCCCTGTAAATTATGGGATCAAGTATCTAGCTCGTCATCCTAGAACACAAGACCCTCTATTAAAGGGCTTATGGCCCATTTTTACCTCTTTAGCACTGGTCCTCCAAAGCAGTCCAGTAGAATGGGTGGAAAACATCCCATCCATGGCCTGGAGACCAAAATAGCTGAAACTCAAGAATAAGGAAGAAGCACAGACAGGGCAGCTTGATGGGCAGGTGGTGTGTGCAGTGGGCTCAGAAGGGCTTCGTGTGTGATTGGATGCTCTGTGGTCACCATCTCAAAATTCTTCTGTTGCTGCTTTGAGTGTAGTTGACACACGATGTTACATTAGTTTTGGGTGTACAACTTAGTGATTAACGAAGTTATAGTTTGCTGTGTTCACCACGAGTATAGCTGCCATCTGTCCCATTACATCACTATTATCATATCACTGACTACATTCCTGATGCCCTGCTTTTTATTCCCATGACTTACTTGTTCTGTAACTGGAGACCCATACCTCTCTGCCCTTCACTCATATTGCCCAATCTCACACCCCAAATCTGCAACCATTGGTTTGTTGTCTGTGTTTATAGTTCTGATTCTGCTTTTAGTTTATTCTCTCTCTCTCTCTCTCTCTCTCTCTCTCTCTCTCTCATTTTTTTTTTTAGATTCCAGGTATGAATAGAATACCTGGTATTTATTTTTTTCAATCTGATTTAGCATAATTCCCCTCTGGGTCCATCTGTGTAGTCTCAAATGGCAAGATTTCATCCATTTTTTACAACTGCATAATATTCCAGTGTGTGCCTTGTAAATAATGCTGCAATAAACATAAGGGTGCATACATCTTTTCTAGTTAGTCTTTTCATTTTCCTTCAGTGAATACCCAATAATGGAATTATTGGATCATATGGCATTCCTGTGTTTAGTTTTTTGAGGAACCTCCATACTGTTTTCCATAGAGGCCATATCAGTTTGCATTCCCACCAGCAGTGCACAAAGGTTCCATTTTCTCCACATCTTCATCAACATGTGTTGTTTCTTGTCCTCTTGATTTAGCCATTCTGACAGGAGTGAGATAATGCCTCATTGTGGTTTTGATTTGCATTTCCCTGATAATTAGTGATGATGAGGATCTTTTCATGTACCTGTTGACTATCTGTATGTCTTCTTTTTTTTTTTTAATATTTATTTATGATAGTCACAGAAAGAGAGAGAGAGCCAGAGACACAGGCAGAGGGAGAAGCAGGCCCCATGCACCGGGAGCCTGATGTGGGATTCGATCCCGGGTCTCCAGGATCGCGCCCTGGGCCAAAGGCAGGCGCCAAACCGCTGCGCCACCCAGGGATCCCTATCTGTATGTCTTCTTTGGAAAAACATCTATTCAGGTCCTCTGCCACTGTTTTAATCAAATTATTTGTTTGTTTGGTGTTGAGTTGTATAAGTTCTTGATGCATTTTCAAAATTAACTCCTTATTGGATATATCACCTGCAAATATCTTCCCCCATTCAGTAGATTGTCTTTTTGTTTGTTTGTTTATTAATGGCTCCTTTTGCTGGGCAAAAGTTTGTTTTTCTATATATAACCTCAATAGTTTATATTTTTTTTGTTTCTTTTCCCCCTGCCTCAGGAGATGTATCTAGAAAAATGTTGCTATGACTGTTGTCAGAGAAATTACTGCTTATGGTCTCTTTTAGGATTTTTATGGTTTCAGTTTCATATTGAAGTCATTAATCCATTTGACTTTATTTTTGTATATGGTGTTAGGAAGTTATCCAGTTTCATTCTTTTACATGTAGCTGTTCAATTTTCCCAGCACCATTTATTGAAAAGACTATATTTTCCTCATTGTATATTCATACCTCCTTCGTCATAGATTAATTGACCACATAAATGTGGGTTTATTCCTAGGGTCTCTATACTGTTCTATTGTGTAATTTTTTTTTGCCAGTACCATACTGTTTTGATTGCTATAGCTTTGTAGTGTATCTTGAAATCTAGAATTTGATACCCACAGCTTTGTTCTTTTTTTCAGGATTGCTTTGGCTATTTGGGTTCTTCTGTGATTCCATACAAATTTTAGTATTAATTTTTCTAGTTTTGCAAAAAAAATTCTATTGGTATTTTGATAGAGATTGCATTAAATATATAGATGTTTGGGCATAATTTGGACATTTTGACAATCTTAACTTTTCCAATCATGAGCATGAACATCTTTCCATTTGTTTGTGTCATCTTCAATTTCTCTCATCCCTGTGTTATGGTTTTCAGAGTACAGATCTTTCACCTCTTTGGTTAAGTTTTTATTTCTAGGTATTTTGGTTTTTTTTTTGGTGCAATTGTATAAATAATTGTTTATTTAAATTTCTTTTTCTGTGACTTTATTGTTAGTGCATAGAAATGCTTCTGGTTTCTGGCTATTATTTTTTATTCTGCTGTTTTATTGAATTCGTTGGTTACTTCTAATAGTTTTTGGTGGAATCATTAGGATTTTCTATTTATAATATCGTGACATCTCAAAGAGTGATGGTTTAATTTCTTTTTTACCATTATGGATGTCTTTTAGTTCTTTTTCCTGTGTGATTGATGCAGCTAGGACTTCTAGCACTATGTTGAATAAATGGGGCAAGACTGGACATCCTTGTATTATTCCTGACCTTAGAGGAAAACCTCTCAGTTTTTCACCATTGAGGATGAGGTTACCTGTGGGTTTTTCATATATGGCCTTTATCATGTTGAGGTATGTTCCCTCTAATCCCATTTTGTTGAGAGGTTTCTTTTTTTTAAAAAAGATTTTATTTATTTATTCATGAGAGACACAGAGAGAAAGGCAGAGACATAGGCAGAGGGAGAAGCAGGCTCCCTACAAGGACTCGATCCCAGGACCCCAGGATCACCACCTGAGCCAAAGACAGACTCTCAACCGTTGAGCCACCCAGGTGCCCTGAGAGTTTTTATCATGAATTGATGCTGAATCTTGTCAAAAGATATTTTTACACCTATGGAAATGATCATATGATTTTTATCCTTCATTTTCTTGATGTGGTGTATGATGTGGACTTATTTATGAATATTGAACCATCCTTGCATCCCAGGAATAAATCCCGCCTGATCATGGTGAATGATCTTTTTAATGTATTGTTGTATGTAGTTTGCTAATATTTTGTTGAAGAATTTTGTATCTATGGTCATCAGGGATATTGACCTGTGGTTCTCTTTTTTTGTGGTGTCTATAACTGGTTTTGGTATCATCATAATGCTGGCCTCCATAGAATGTATTTGGAAGCTTTTTTTCCTCTCCTGCTTTTGGGAATAACTTGGGAAAAATAGGCATTAACTCTTCTTTAAAAGTCTGGTTGAATTCACTTAAGAGTCCAGCCTCAATTTTATTTTTTTGTAGTTTTATGAGGACTGATTGAATTTTGTTACTTGTAATTGTCTTTTTAGGTTTTCTATTTCTTTCTGGTTCAGTTTTGCAAGATTTCTTTTTCTAGGAACTTATCCATTTCTTCTAGGTTGTCCAGTTTGTTAGCACATAATTTTTCATAGTATACTCTTATACTCCTTTGTACTTTTGTGGTAGCAATTGATACTTCTCCTCTCTTTTTTTCTAATTTTCTTTTTTAAAGAGTTTTTTTCTCTTTTTTTCTTGATGAGTCCAGCTAAGGGTTTGTCAATTTTGTTCATCTTCTCAAAAAACCAGCTGTTGGTTCAATTGATTCTTTCTTTGGGGGCGGGGGGGAGGGTGTCTCTAACATAATTATTTCTTCTCTGAACTTTTTTCTTTTCTTCTACTCACTTTAGATTTTGTTTGCCTTTTTCTACTTCCTTTAGGCATGACTCAGGGTGTTTGAGTTTTTTCTTATTCTTTGAACTAGGCCTATATAGCTATATACTTGCTTCTTAGAACTGCTTTTGTGGTGTCCCACAGATTTTGGACTGGTGTGTTTTCATTTTCATTTGTCTCCATGTATTTTTAAAATTTTCTTCTTTGGTTGCTTCATTGACACATTGGTTGCTAAGTACCATGTTGTTTAGTCTGCATGTTTTCCCCCCAGCTTTTTCTTGTGATTTGTTTCTTTACAAAGGTTTTTTTTTAAATTTATTTATTTATGGTAGTCACACACAGAGAGAGAGAGAGGCAGAGACACAGGCAGAGGGAGAAGCAGGCTCCACGCACCGGGAGCCCGATGTGGGACTCGATCCCGGGTCTCCAGGATCACGCCCTGGGCCAAAGGCAGGCGCCAAACCGTTGCGCCACCCAGGGATCCCTTGTGATTTGTTTCTATTTTCATACTGTCGTGGTTGAAAAGACATGATATTATTCTTAAATTTATTGAAACTTGTTTCATGGCCTAATATGTGATCTATTCTGGAGAAGAGTGTTCCATGTGCACTTGAAAAGACTGTGCATTCTGTTGTTTTTGGATAGAATGTTCTTTATTTAACTATTATGTCCATATACTGTAATGTGCTATTCAAAGACATTATTTATTTATTGGTTTTCTGTCTAAACGTTCTATTCATTGATGTAAGTGAAATGTTCAAGTGCTCTATTATTTTACTGCCATTAATTTCTCTTATTATATCCAATAATATTTGCTTTATGTATTTAGGTGCTCCAGTGTTGAGTGCTGGAGACATTTACAAATGTTATATCTTTTTGTTGGGTTAATCCATTTATTATTACACAATGCCCTTCTTTGTCTCTTGTTGCAGTGTATTTTGTCTGATATAAGTATTGCTACCCAGACTTGTTTTTGCTTCTATTTTCATGGTGAACATTTTTCCAACCTTTCTTTTTCAGTGTGTATGTTATTTTAGGTCTGAGGTGAATTTCTTGTAGGCAGCATATAGATAAGTCTTTTTTTTTTAAGTAGTCATTCTGCTACTGTATCTATGTCTTTTGATTGGAGTATTTAGGCAATTTACATTTACTGTAATTATTGATAGGTATGTATTTATTTACATTTTAAATGTTTGTTTTCTGGTTATTTTTGTAGTTCTTTGATCATTTCTTCTCTTGTTCTCTTTCTTTATGATCAAAGAGTATAGTGTTTTCTTCTTATTTTTTGTGTATCTATCATAGGTGTTGGGTTTGTGGTTACTGTGGGGTTCATATATAACATCATAAGCAAATAGTCCATATTAATTTGGTGGTTATTTAAGTTCAAACATATTTTGAAAAAAAAAAGAGCAAAAAAGAAAAACCTTTTTTTCTTTTTCTTTTCCCCTTTGTCTTTCCTTTTCACTCCCTCCCTCACATTTTATGTGTATATTGGCACAAGGTATGTCCTTTTATTCATCTTTTTCTTATGTCTAATTATGGAATTTATGGAATGGAATTTATTTATTATGTCTTTTCCACTTAAAGAAATTCCTTTAACATTTCTTGTGAGGGTGGTTTAGTGGTGATAAACTCCTTTATCTTATGTGTGTCTGAGAAAACCTATCTCTCCTTCAGATCTGAATGATAATCCTACCAGTAAAGTATTCTTGGTTATAGATTTTATTCTTTTCAGCCCCTTGAATATGTCATGCCACTGTCTTCTGGTGTGCAAGGTTTCTGCAGAAAGATCTCTGGTAATCTTATAGGTTTTCCCTTATGGGTAAATTTTTGTTTCTGTCTTGCTGCTTTTAAGATTCTCTCTTTATCTTTATCCTTCAATATTGTAATTATCATGTGCCATATTGTGAACCTCCTTGAGTTCATCTTGTTTGGAATTCCCTGTGCTTCTTGGACTTGGAAGTCTATTTCCCTAGGCTAGGGAAGTTTTCAATTATTATTTCTTCAAATACATTTTCTATACTTTTCTCTCTTCTTCTTCTTCTGGGACCCCTATCATGCGAATGTTTGCTTGACATTGTCAAAGAGATTTCTTAATCTGTCCTCATTTTTAAAAAGTTCTTTCGTTTTGGGACACCTGGGTGACTCAGTGGTTGAGCATTTGCCTTCAGCTCAGGGTGTGATCCCGGAGTCCCAGGACTGAGTCCCACATCAGTCTCCCTAGGGAGCCTGCTTCTTCCTCTGCTTATGTCTCTGTGTGTCTTTCTCTGTGTCTTTCATGAATAAATAAATTAAATCTTTTAAAAAATAAATGAAATAAATATTCTTTTCTCTTTTTACTTTTCAGCTTGTGTGCTTTCCTCTACTCTTTCTTCCAGATCATTGATCCTTTCTTCTGCCTCCTCTAATCTACTATTGATTCCCTTGTGTGCTTTTTATTTCGCTTATTGTATTCTTCAGCTCCAATTGGTTCTTTTTAATATTTTCTTTCTCTTTATTGAAGGTCTCACTGAGTTTTTCCATTCCTTTCTCCAGCCAGTGAGTATCTGTATCATTATTTTTAATTCTTTATGAGGCATATTATTTTCCTCTTTTTAATTTAACATTTTTGCTGAGGTTTCTTCTTGTTCTTTCTTTTGTGGCATATTTCTCTGTCTCCCCATTTTGCTTGACCTTCTGTGTTTGTTTTTTACATTAGGAAAAATAGCTATTTCTAAACTAGAAAGCGTGGTCTTGTGTATGGATGCTGCGATGTAGATTGTGTGTGCTTGGTGACTTTTGCTGACTGGCTGAAGTTAGTTTTTTCTTTTAAACTGTGAGAATTTTTTTAAAGAGAGAATAAAGAAAATAATGATAATAAAGAAGAAAAGTAATGTAATAAAAAAGGAGAAGAAAAAAGAATGTGAACAAGAAAGAAAATTTAAAAACCAGAAAGAAAAAAAATAAAACAAAACAAGACACATTTTAAAAAGTAGAAGAAAATAAAGTAGTAAAAAAATTTTAAAAATTAAGAAACAACACAAAACCAGAGCTTGTTTTCTGTGCCCCAGCACCACAGGGCAGCTGGTGTGGACTTGTGAACCATGGACTCACAGAGGTCACCAGCTCACTGTGAGCCAGACCCTGTTCCTGTCTGGACTTTTAGGGTGGAGGAGGAGAGAGTGTTCCCATAGCTGCTTGGCCCTTTTAAACTGTGACACTTTTTTTTGTGCCCCAGTGCAACTGAGGCTGGTATCTGCTCGTGGACCCTGGGCTCACTGAAGTTGCAAGCTCACTGAGATGACCAGACCTGCCTATTAGGGTGTTTGGATCCTACTCTAGTCCCAGTTTCTAAGGTGGGGTGAGAATATAAACTGTGTTACTCTCCAGTCCCTCTGACCTGGAGAGCTTTCCTAAAGCTCCTCCTCCACTTCACAGAGTTCTAGTGTTATCTCTCTCATATGCTAGTTTCTCTTTTAAATCTTGGCTTTTTTCCTGTCCCCAAGGACAGTGGGATCTGTTCCCTGTCCCCTTAGTGCTATCCCTCCTCACTGCTGTTGGCAACTTTGCAGGTGGGGGTTCCTTTTGTTACTGTGTCTCTGTCTCTTGCTGTTCTCACTGTCCTTGGTTATCTAGTAGCTGTTCAGTTCACCTCCAGTTCTTCTTTAGGAGAAAGTGTCTTACTAATAGGTGTAATTTGGTGTTTTCCAGTGGAGGAGGTAAGTTCAGGGTCTTCCTACTGCCATCTTGAACTGGAACCTCATGCACCATCTTGAAATTTGTTATAGTTTGGGGTTATTATTTTTAGCAAGAAGCCCACATTTTGATTTTGCACTTGGCCCTGCACATTATGTACATGTAAAACCAAATGGCCCACATGAGAGCTCTAGGGCATGTTGGCAGCAAGATGGTGACCTAAAGGACCACCCCTGGGAGTGGCACAGTGGAGACACACACATTGCCAGGAGACCAGGAATCCATGTTTGTGCCCACACATAAGACATGTGCCAAATCCTGAGCGGTCAAAGAAACAGAACGGAGACTAGGCTGCATGCAATCCTGTAGGTGGGTGATGAATAAAGAAAAATCTTTTCTGTTATTATTATGGGGAACTTCCTGTAATCCATTGGCATCGATCACCTGAAGCAAAACAGGCCTCAGCTAAAAAGTAAAAAAGAAGCTGGCTTAAGAAAGAAAAACCATAACATTCAAAAACAAGAAAGTTTGAAAGCGCTTACTTTCTCCCATATCCAAGGAGGCAGCTTGAGACAGGGCTTATGCCAGATTTAGAATCTTCCATATATATTTTAAAAATTTATTTATATTCTTTTGAAAAGGAAAAGGAAAGAAAAAATTCAAGTGTTCACCCAGGAAACGTAACTTGGCTCTTGTGTTTGGTCTTGGATAAACACACAGAAACACAGAGGAATCATTACATACTCCTTCAGCAAATCAATAAAGGTCTGTGGCTACTCAAAAGGACCAGCATATTCGGGATCATAACACATAATGGACTCTTGGTGAATACCTGCTACAAGAATGCATGAACTCTGGTCAACAGATTAGCAGGATTCCAGAGCCTGGGAGGTAGGCAGAGGTAAGAAGAGACACAACAGAGGGAGAAACAAACAAGCAGGCCCCAAACTTCTATTTATTCATTGAAACTAGAGAGAGTGATGGGATCACAGAAGAAAAACATGCGCTGGTTAATCTCACACCATTAAGAGGACCATGCTGGAGGCCACACTTTGTCTGATGCTCTATATGCACACCTGTGCAAGAGCTTTACATGGATTAAACTTACTTAATGTTTGTGATGACTTATGAAGCAATGGAGATTATTCACACTTTACAGAATGAGGGAACTGACGTACAGTGAAATGAACTGACTCACCCTTTTAAAACACACAGATGCTAAATGAGGTTGAGGGGTCCAGCACCTGGCCAAATCCTCTAGGTGATTTCTCAATTCCAGCTGTCGATCCTAACCCTAGCAGGCCTCATTGGAGAAAACTACTTTCTCTGCCATATCAAAGGGGGTGCACAGCCAGAGCATCCTGGTCTCAGGAGGAGTTGCAGGCAGGGACTGAGGTTCCTCTGCTGGCCATGCTCTCAGTGGTCCCCATTTCTTAGTCTCCAATTGGGGCCTTTGTCAAGGTCTTCCTTAGCCCCTCTGTGATCCTCCTGCTTCCCCCAGCCTCAGTGTCCATAAAATTGTCAGGGCCTTCTGTCTGGGGTGTCTCCACAGTGATATATCCCCATGTCTGCACTTCACTGGGAACCATTCTATGCAGGGGGAGGGTAGAGTTGGAAAATGAAGGAACTGGTGCCTCTTCCCGGTTTTACCTCTCACTTATACTCACAGTGAGTGACTAAAGGCTTACTTACCTCTTTCATTTTGGCCTGTTTTTCATAGACAGCTCTGATGCCTGGCAGCTCATATCATTCTCCTGACAGAGGTCTGTTTCGTTTTGGTTTCATGCTCTCCATCTCCAGTGAATGTCACACTAAATGAAATAAATGTGGTTTAAATGCCAGAGGATGGATTCCCGTGGGCTGGCCTAGTCTTTCCTAAAGAAGCCTCCTACCTGGACGAGGATGCTGTGGTTTGTCTTGAGGTATTACAGAAAGCATGGGGAGATTAGATGCAGGAGTTCCCAGAAAGAAAGTGTTGTGAGAGCACAGGTGTTGTGATCCTCAAAATTGATTTGTTAGAGAGAAACCTATGGTTGGCAGGTGACACTGTTTCCTTTGGTTTCTGTGCATATGTGAGATTTAATTTAATAAGAACGTCACCTTTTTCATGTACCTCTCCGAATCACTGGGGGAGATTGCTGCTGTCCCAACCTTTGAATTGGGAGCTTGGCATGGATGAATAGGACAGGAAGATTTTGGAGGAGCTGAAATTTCTTTTCTGTTGATTCAGTAGTTGGCCCATTAGCTAGAGATCAGAAATCAGTGGACTCATTCATGAACTGATAGAGCTTCTCTTCACTCTCTTCACACTTCTATTATTATAAAGGATTTTTTAAAATTTAAGTTAAATCCCTTGCTTTGTGTTTTAGTCAGGGTTCTCCAATAAGTTAGATAGAGATATGTAAGAGGAGATTTACTGCAGGAATTTGCTCATATGATTATGGAGGCTGGCCTACAAGCTGGAGAGCTGGTGTAGATGAGCCTGAGTCCAAGGACTCAAGTCACAAGTCCTGATCTGAGTCTGAAAGCGGGAGAACTGGGAGTTTTGATGTGCAATGGCAGAACACAGATGTCTGGGGTCAAGCAGAGAGAGAAAAGGAATATGCCCTTCCTCTGTCCTTTTGTTCTTTCTGGGCTCTTAATGGACAGGATAATACGCCCCCACCCCCACACCCCCACACACACTGGGGAGAGTTGTCTGCTTGACTCGGTTGGCCAGTTCCAATGTTAATCTGACCAGGAAAGACCCTCATTGACATGCTCAAAAATAATGTTTTACTGACTACGTGGGCATCCTTTAGCCCAGGAAAGTTGACACATAAAAGTAACCATTACATTCTCTTTATAATGTTTTCATTATACAAGTAATACATATTTGTCTTAGAAAAATGGAGGGCACCTGGGTGGCTCCGTGGTTGCGCGTCTGCTTTTGACTCAGGTTGTGACCCCAGGGTCCCGGGATTGAGTCTCATATCAGGCTCCCTGCGGGAGCTCTCCTTCTATCTATGTCTCTGCCTCTCTCTCTGTTTCTCATGAAAAATAATAAATAAAATCTTTTTAAAATGGAAAATACAGATTTTATAATAATTATAAATTACCCACTTTCCAATGACGCAGCTAAATTTATAATGGATTTCATGTGGATTTATGTCCGTAATGTTTTGTTTAATACATGTCATGAATCTCTATTATTTGCAAGTATTTGTATCTGAAAATAACCTGGACTTCAATTCTTGGTTAATTATAAAGAAGAGATATAAACTTTTGAAAATTTAAGCATGCAATAAGTCTGGAACACACAGCTATGAGATGTTAAAGAAAACTTAATTCAACAGGAGGTAAGCAAGAACTCCAAGCCTGAGAATGCCAATTGCTCCCACTTGCTAAGACCACTGTCCACGTAAGATTGTCCCTATTCCTTCTGCTTGTGCCACCTTGATATTCTAGTCTGACTGAGAGAAGCTTATTCCATCAACTGAAGGGCACCATTCGAGACTGAGGTACCTGCATTCTTGCTGATGGAAGTGTGTTGTGTTCATTGAACAAAATGAAACCAAGCTGAATTGCTCTAAGTTCAACACTTTTTTAAAGGCAGAGTTTTCACCTGTAGCAGATGATTCGGCTTCCTGTAAAAATTGATCTGCCATTTTTTCTAGCATACAAATGTCTGATACGGGCTCCACTACTAGTAAGTAAAAAAGAAATAACATCTACCACTCATTGGACCGATTTCTATGGCACACCCTCTGTGCTAAGGGTTTTAATATCTTTTTTATGATGTAATAATTAACAAAGTGAAGGAGGCATTATTAACACAGTTTTATAAATGAAGTGATTATTGTCCAAATTATTTTACTTATGCCCAAACATAAGTAAAAACTTATGTGATGTCATGCAGCCTTCATACAGAAGCAGAACTTAGAGCATCATTCTAAGGTTGATTGTCCTTCCCCACACAGCACCTAGCACTCATCCTGGAAAGAATTGAATTGAATGATTATTTACAAAATGAACTCAATGATAAGTCTTTACTCAACCGTGGTGATTTAGAACATAGGTATCCTCTCTTCTGCGACCCTGAAAGTGCTAGAAAATATCATGGTTTAAACCACTGATCATCTTGGTGAAAAGAACTGTGTCAGGATCTCCAATAATTAAACTATCAGCAGCATCCTCTTCTCCCACAGCCCCCCAAAACAAACCTTCAAGAAATTAAGATTTCAAATATTTCTTTTAATATGTACCTTATTTTAAAGACTCTCATGATTAGGAGAGATGATTACCAAGAAGGACCTTAAGTATATTCATATCCTAGGAATTCTCCCTTATGACTTATGAAATAATAAAAAAACCTTAAATACAAATACTCTCATTAAAAATTACTTGTAATTGCAATAACAAAAAGGGACCATAAATTTAAGACTTAGAATATAGAAAATATTTGTAACATTAAATTAAAAATTGTAAAACTACATATATAGTCTGAGCATCAACATGTAAAAAGAAAAAATATGCATATCAACAGCCTGGAAGAGAAATCAGCAAAATTTTTAACAGGTGTTCTTTCAGAGTGGTGAGATTGCAGGTACATTTTTCTTCCTTATATTATTTTACACATGCTCTTTTTTTTTCTTTGCTGAGCATATGTTGCATTTAAAAAGAGAAGAAAAATAAAATTTCCATTTGCAACCACAAGCTGGTCATTGATACAGGTCCTTCTCACTTTTAATGGGCATATGTTCACCTGGAGAACTTGTTCAAAATGCAGATTCCAAGTAAGTGTGAGATTCTGAATCTCTAACAAGTTCTCAGGTGTTGCCAGTGCTGCAGGTCTAAGGACCACACTTTGAGTTGGGTTTCATGTAGAGTAAGCAAGAAAGAAAATCATTGTGGAGCCACTTAAATCTGAAAGTTAGAGCCTAAGAAGCTTCCCTTGCAAATTCTTTTCTTGAAAACCTGAGTCAGTAAATTTTGCTTAATGGCTACCTAAATCTCCCCTGTTGGCACGTGAGCCCCCATTCCTTTCCCAATTGCACTGTGCTCTGCACGAGTTCTAAATGCACAGTGCAGCTCTCAGGGTTCTCTTCTCCAGGGTAACCTTCCTTTGCCCCTGTTTTGAAATTAAATTCCATTTGTTCTGCTCATGTTGGCACAAAAATTGTCTCAAGTTAGTTTAATAAAACCATCACTAAAACAATTTTCTTGAGTAGTGTAATTATAGAGCTAGTAATTAGATCCTCGCTAAATGAATAGTGTAGTTAGATTACATTTAGGCAAGTGCCACACACCCCATTCCGTTTTAATCACCCCTTAAATGCAATCCTGTTTGTTTGCATGAAAGGGCTTTTAAACTGGTAATAGTAAGACCATCATATACACTCTAGTAAGATAATACCACCTATAAAATTAGGGGAATTTGGCATAGACCGCATTACCTATTATGTTTACCTGTGGTGGCAGGAATGGGAGAGATGAGGGGAGGCTTTCCCAACATTCTGTCAACATGGTGGGGACATCCTATCTTTCAACTCTGGACACGATAGGAGAGTTTACTGAAATCTGAGTTGGACATCTATGGCCTCTGCTGGAAACATGGTCACACCACAGAAGTATGCATGTGAAACTCTGCACTCTGCTTCAGCCTGTGGTGTTGCCACCTTCATGGGTCTTTAATTCAGGTACTTCTGCATGGGCCCTTGACTCTCTCTGTTGTAGTTGTTGTTGTTGTTGTTGTTGTTGTGTTGTTGTTTCAGTGCTTGGGTTTGTATATCACAGAGCTGCTCTTGGAACTTCCCACTCTAATGAAACTCTGGTGGGAATCTACACGTGTCGTTAGCCCACAGTGCTCTGTATGCAGACAGATTTACATTATAGAAAGTTCCACTTGATATGCAAGAACCACCCAGTTTCCCACTGGAGATAATCTGACTCTGACTTGTCTCATGATTTCAAAAGGATGGAGCACTCCTAATAGTTATTGGTTGTTAGGTGTCTAACACTGTGCTGCATGCTTTAGACTCACCATACCACTTGATTTGTCTGATAATCTACTTTCCCAGATGAAAAAGTGAAGCTCCAAGATAGGTTGTGTAATTTGCCCAAGTTCAACCTGCTAAGAAATGGCAGCAGAAAGTAGATGCAATGCTTTCCTAACTCCAGGGCCCGAATTCTTAAACACTATACTCAATTGATACCAAGGATGTGAAGTAACTACGTTCTACACTGGAGTGTCATGTGTTCTAGTCTCCTGCAGGGTAGTGAGAAAAGTGTGGTACCATGAGCAGCCCTGGCTTCTCCAGATGCTTCTAGTTTCCTCAACTTGGGATCTTCAATTTCCTTATTTATAAAACGAGAGTAACTGTATCCATATCACTTACATCTTTGGTGCGTATATGCATGCAGGCACGTAAAAAAACAGATAAGTATGCAAAAGCATCCTGTAAAATGGAAAATGTTATCACATATAAATTATTATTATTATGACTTCATCAGATCCAGAATATGCATCTCTTAATAAACTGAGCTCATCTCTGGAGTAGCTTACATGTGGAATGACACATCAAGAAAAAATGGTATTACATTATGTATAAATATTATTTATATTCATATATTTAACTTACTAAACTATCATAGTCATACAAGTAAAATGCCTCCATAGATGTTGTAAGCCTTCTTTTACATTTTATTTTTTATCCTGGTTTCAATTTGCATGCTTTCGGTTCCCTCTTCAGTAATAGAATTACTCTGTTCTCGGCTGATTGATTCTAGGAATTTGCTGAATGCAGCCAAACTATGACATATTTGCATTTTTAAGGCTTGAAATGTTCTTTCAGCTTTTAAAATGAATTTATTTTGAGGAAATGTATGACTTCTTGAACTAATGGCAAATTAAGTTAATAAAATTCATACCTGCTGTGGGCAATGATGATTATTTATCAAAAGGAAAATAAAGCAAAGGCTAAATTCCACACTCCCTAATTGGTCACATTTCAGATTGATTTCACTGGAAATATTTTCTATTTGGGATTCTCATATTGAGGCATTGAACTGATGATTCTCCCTTTCAAGTTGCTTATATCTTTAGCCTTCTCTCTCGGAAGCCACTACTGTTGACATTGGCTCCCCCCCCCCTCCTCCCACCTAACTACACAGCCATCAAAGTTTTCTCCCCACACCTGTTTGCTGTAGAGCATACACTCACAATATTACAATTTTCATCTTCCCTAACAGATATGTTTAATTTGTTTGAAATTGTGCTGGCTAATGACTTGTTAACACCATCATTTTTTTTAATGAACTTGAAGAAATCTGAGGAAGATGAGACACAAGTCTGGAATTTAGGCATATTTTCCTCAAGACCCTTCTATCCACAGGCTTTGGCACTATCTAGCGCAGTGTCCTCACTCACACTATCAGTTAATGCCCTTGAAGTAAGACCAACTCAAGAGGATTTAAAAATTATATGATTTCTGACAATACAGATGACTCTAGATAGATTTGACTTAATATACTTTTAAAGGAGACCATGAATCTAGTTCATCTGAGCCTGGATCAATTATGAACCATGGGATAAATGAGCAAATATTTATATTAATAGATGCGTATCTCAAATACACACTCCTCTTGAGGCCAAACTAGAGTCTTTTGTGTAGTTTCTTTTATAAATTTGCTCCAAAGGACATTGATCTGTGATTTTACAAACAATCTATCTCTAATCTAGAGCCCTAGAACTTTCTCAGAATCTGAAATTGGGGATAGTGTTTTTTTGCTGTTATTTACACCATAGATCATACCAGAATTCACTTAGTTCCATTTTTTTTCATAAGGATGCAGTATTGAGGATTGAAAAGAGTGCAAAGTAATTAAGCACCAAAAGCAGACTATTTAGAGAAAAAAAATCTCAAAGAGTAAATGTAGTTAGAGATGCCAAGCAAACTGCCAGATAAAGAGTCATTTGGCCAAGCCACACCAGGGGTTAAGTAAATTTAGTAGAGATATTTCTGGCAAGTATACAAAGAACAGATCAGAAGAGATCATGACTAGCTTAGAAAATTTATCACTAAAAGCAGGTAGTCTCCAGAGTTCAAATCAAATCAATACAATTTGATTCAATGCAACAAGTGTTCATTTAGTAAATAACTATATACACAAATACACTGTGGTAGGGGCTCTAATATTTAATACATTGCCCCTGATATTAAAAAATTGATATCTAGAAGAGATAACTGTCTGTGAGCAAGGCAGTGACATCATTAAGTTGTGCTTGGAGAAAGAAAAACCATCTGGAAGGAATGTATATGTGGGTTGCCCGGGTGGTGATGGAGAAGGCAGAAAGAGTATTGGGAAGCTCTAGTCTGTAGGGGAGCAACACCTTATTAAGTTACTGAGATGGAAGCAGTAATGGGAAGTACAGGGAAAGAAAGATATGGAAAACAGGGCTGATTTGGCCTGGACTTCACGAGCAGAGGGGAAGGAAGACTCTGATGATGGTAGTAGCAAATGGGACCCACACTTCATACGGATTTTTGCAACCTACCAGAGTAGAGAGGGGTCATCTTCAGAAGAGCCTGGATGGCTGGGGTGGGTCTCTACATCTAAGTAGATGTTTGAAGCACCAAACTTCCTCATTAAAGAAGAGCAATCTGAGAGCCATGCCTAAGTGCATTGCAAAGAAACTGAACTCGGAGAGAAGACCTCAGAGATGATGAAATAGTTGGGGTGGTAGCCACAATTCAGTAGAACTTAACTACAATGCGTATGCAGTGGGAAAAATAAAACAAAGAGGACATAGTTTAGGTGCATTTGTCTATGCAATTTTAACTTGTATACTGAGACAGAACAAATATAACTGCCTCTGTCCATGTAACTCACCTCTCTTCCACCCTACTGCACTTTTGGTCCGGTAAGAGGTTACCACCCAAACTGATGTGTTGACAGTGATCACTGAAAAGAGAAGATGAATGTGACTCCTGTTTGCAGAACATAGTAATTCAGTGAAGGTAGGAATGGGGATGGTGAGTAATCAAAGATGACACCAGGTTCCTTAGTTCAGGAGACTAGAAGAACGTCAGTCCCATAAAGAGAAATCAAGACATTGAGAGTAGTGTTCGCTTTCAGACTGGTTGAGTTTGAGGTGGTGATAGGTGGGCATCTACATAGAGAAATGCAATAGAAATTTCAGAGTTGGAGTGAAGAAGGAGCAGAGCTGAGTGTGAAGGCTTCGAATATAAAGCATTAAAATTGTAGTGGAAGCCAGAGGGGTGATTAGCTTACTTAATCATTAATAAATCAATTGATTAATTAATAAATCAATCTCCATGATGGTTGATGAAGAAGCCACATTCATCAGCCCATCCTTGTTCCAGTGGTCCAGTTGGGAGCAGATAGATTTCCCAAAGTGGAAAGAACCTAGATTTCTTTCTTTATATTCCCATGTAAAGAGACAATAGACCATGATTTTGTTGATTTAATCAGCCTAGCCTGCTAAACCAGATAATTAAGGCTTCCCTAGCATGCTTCTCTTCTCATCCACTTTGTACCTAAATTACTCAATTTATATGGCTCTATTGATTAAATATCCAACTCCTCCACTTTTTGTGGGGCACAACCATTTATAAATCTTAAAGGAATTTTCCAAAGAACTTACCCAGATTTAAGATTCTCATGCCATGAAAGCAAACCTACACCAGAGCTTTATACTGGTAAGACTACTTTGCATGTCTATAATTCTGTTCTGGGCATTCCTGGTCAGTCATTGAGAAATTGAATATATTTTAAAAATTAGAGAGATTGAAATAATCAAGACCTTTTCTCAATCATTTGCTTCCATCAGATTAAACAAGAAAGAATAATCTTGACACGAAAGAAAAATTCTTTATTTGTGTAAATGACCAAAAATTAACAAAGATGAAAATCATAAAGGTCTACTGCAGTGCAAATTTTCAGGACTTTTGAAACTGAGTGTGTGAGTTATTTGTGAGGAAGATTGTTGGTTCTACCTCTAAGATTTATATATATTTTAATGTGTAGAGCAGAAGTGTAGAGAAGTCTGATTTATGATCTTTGTGACCTTGGAAAAGGCATCTGACCTGTTTGGGTATCAATTTCTTCATAGACAGACATGTTTATACTACATCCATGCCTTTCAAATGTGCTCTGAGGAGGCCTTCAGAATTTGCCTTGGGGGGGGGGGCGCTGAGCTTTGCACATGGTGGCCCCATTTTCTTTATTTGTTTAGGATTCCCTTGAGTTTTTTTTTTTCCCTTTATATTAGTGATTCTGCAAGCTTAAAAAGTAGGTTTTCAAACCATCAGACAAGACACCCTCTACACATTTCTAAAGTTTGCAGCAGCTAAATTATTGTATCCTGGGAGCCCTATACAATAATATTGTCATGACTGGTCAAATGCTCAATAATGACTAAACATGCCAAAGGGGTTGGGAAGCAGAGAGAAGGTTCCACTCCTGGGGGTGCCTGGCTGGTTCAGCCAGTAGAGCATGCAACTCTTGATCTCAGGGTTGTGAGTTCAAGCCACACATTGGGTATACAGAAGGTACCATATCTGGTTTGTCAACCGGGAGATTGTGCATTACAAATTCCCTGCTCTAGGTTTGTTCTTCACTCTCCTTCAGTTAAGATCTCAACCTCTCAGAGGGGCTGCCCTGACTGTCTTTGTAGATGTTGCAGTCTCCTGTCTCCCGTCCCCAACCCCCTACCCCCCTCACAGCACACCTCACACACTCCCAGACCCCTTCTACTCTGCTCTTCTTGACCTTTCAAGGGAGGGGCCCTATCTATCTTGCTCATTGTTGTTCCTATTTCCAATTGGAAGATTTTATTGGCCCACGATTCTCAGTGCTGATGGGGCTCATTAACTGGCTCTGAATGACTGGGCAAACCAGGTAAGCCGATGAAGCATGGTCTTGGCAGAGTTCAAGCTACTTTCTGGATGTCATTTCTTATTTGTTGCTCTTTACTTAGCACAAAGGCTCTTTCTTCTCTATCAGCCCCTTTTTCTGAAATATGTTCTTCATCAGTTTGGGCTGCTATAACAGAATACCATGGGCTGTCTGGCTTAAACAACTATTTTTCATAGTTCTGGAGGCTGGGAGTCCAAGGCCAATGTGTAAGCATCGTTGGGGTCCTGGTGAGCATCTCCTTCTGGTTCATAGATGCTGCCTTCTTACTGTGTCCTACTCTTTATTTTCAAGACTCCACGTTAAAGACTTCATCTAAACCTAATCCTCTCCCAAAGGTCTTATCTTATAATACAATCCCATTGGGCATTAGGGTTTCACCATATGAGTTTGGGGGGGATACAAATGTTTAGTCCATAGTTGATTTAATTAAATGCCAAACAAATCTTATTATGTCTTAATTTACTAGGATAATTTACTCAGGGCTATATGGCCAGTCCCAGGGTTTAAAACTCTCCAAGGAGACTTTGTAGTATGACAATGACTTTTGGCACATCATCAGATGGCAGAGTGAGTATTTTGAGAAGTATACTATGTCCTTCCTACTTTCTATGGTGACCATGGTCACATGGGTCACAGAGCTTTTAAGAGGTGGGATTTGAGGGGAGAAGGGAAACATCACCAATACTCCTACACATACCCTAGGAGTAAAGATATAATGTAGGCAAATAGGTCAGGAGATGATTGCCATTGAAAAGATAATTTGTTGTGTATAGTTCTCAAGAAGAGAGGCCTGTCAGCCAATGCAGGACTACTTGGAGCAGCACCAGAGTCAGCCAGGAGGCAGATGGAGTGAGGAGAAAATGTGGGTAAGGGCCCTCATTGTGGTTTCTATAGAAAGAAATGAGTGAAGCAGGGTAAACAGGCTGAGATTGGCTAGTTTGAATAATATCAGCAGGCTGTGGGCATAGGGACTCTGGCCTGTTGTCTGGCACCTGGTTCTGGGGTTATTAGAGCAGGTGGATTAGTGGTCCTGAGTGTGAGAGTCTGATGGAGGGGGTGGTTGGTGCATGGCCTCTGGAACAGTGCGTTTGCACCTGAAAGATGTACTCCCAGCTGAGCGGTTTGCTATTTCTAGGAATTAGAAATCCTCCCCCAGGGTCAACAAGGCTCCAGATGTCAAAGCCTTGGAAATAGAAAAAAAAAAACAGAAAGGAATGATTAATCCAGTTATTTTATTTAAGAAACATAAGACTTGCACATAATAATTGTCCAGTTATTTGTGTCAAGGAATTATTTTCATCCATGAAGAGAAGAAGAAAAATTTAATCCTTGTAGTGGAATGGCCACAGACAATGTGAGAAAAGAAAATAAAGATCCAGCTCCCAACTATCAGGCACACCGTGGAAGTACTAAATGATAGGAACCAATAGAAATGAACACAAGGCAGAAAAACGAGAGATCAGACACCCCTTTCTCTTCACACCACACAGCGTATTTAATAAAACCACACAACTCACTCAAGGAAGGCTTTGAAAGCATTATCATTAATATGCTCAGAACATCTCCTCTGCCTGTGTCCCAGCAAAAGGTAGAGACTTTGTCCTGAATGTTTCCTAAAGGTTTGGAAACCTAGATATGAGAATTTTTTTTTATTTAGATTCAATTTGCCAACATATAGTGCATCATTAGTTTCAGATGTAGAGTTCAGTAACACCAGTTGTATATGCACCCAGTGCTCATCACATCACATCACATGCCCTCCTTAATGCCCATCACCCAGTGACCCCATCTCCCTACCCATCTCCCCTGTAGCGACCCTGTTTGTTTCCTAGAGTTAAGAGTCTCTCATGGTTTGTTTCCCTCTTGGATTTCTTCCCATTCTGTTTTTCCCCTCCCTCCCCCTATGATCCTCTACACTGTTTCTTATATTCCTTATATGATTGAGGTCTTTCTCTGATTTATTTAGCTCAGCATAATACCCTCCAGTTCCATCCACGTCGATGTAAATGATAAGATTTCATCGTTTTTGGTGGCTGAGTAATATCCCATTGTGTATAGACCACATCTTCTTTATCCATTCATCTGTTGATGAACGTCTGGGCTCTTTCCATAGTTTGGCTATTTGGACATCACTGCTATAAACATTGGGGTGCAGGTGCCCTTTCTAGTCACTACATTTGTACCTTTGGGGTAAAAACCTAGTAGTGCAATTGCTGGGTTGTAGGGTAGCTCTATTTTTAGCTTTTTGAGGAAGTTCCATACTGTTTTCCAGAGTGGCTGTTTTTAACAAACCTCTTGGACAAAAGCTGGGTGAACATGGATGGTGGGAATGGCAGTTTTAACTGTAAACACTATTCATTTTTCTTTGAGGTGACAGTGGCTTCTTGAAATGAAATGTACCCACTCTAACTTCAAAGAACTTTTTAAAAATCAAAAATGGTCTTTTTGTTCAAATAGAAGAGAAGCTGTTGGCACCCCAGCCTGCTTCTCCAAATTCGGTTATGGAGAACGTTTTGTCACTGAACATTAAATCACTGATTCCTAAGCAAATGTCTTAGATTCCAACTAGGAATCCTACTACTCCTATATTCCTATGCCAGGATCCAGGCTGACTGGGATGAACACAAACAGATCCTATATTGGAAATGGCTCTGATAAGTTTGACTCTCAAATGAATTTTCCAAGTTATTGTTATGAAACGGTGGTATAATAATGTGCGGTGTATATACATTTTGAGTGGAAACAAAGAGCAAAATATGGTTTCTGTGGTTTGCAATACTCAGAAGTAATGCTTGTTGGGGAGCCTTCCGTGTGCTGGCCAGATGCATCATTCAGAGCCACCTGACACGTGACAGCAAAGTTTGACTCAGGGTAAGCAAATTAGAGGTGGAAATTTTGCTGTCTTTCTTTTCTTAATATAGTAATCTGTGGCAACTTTCGTTGTTTCTTTTCCATTATCATAGCTGCCTGCTATACTCTACCCTCGGGAACGTTTAAAGGTTAAAATAACTCAATTTTCCAACACATTTTCTTTATTTAAAAATATTTTTTCAAGTGGGAGAGTAAGATAATAATCAGAAAAATAGGGCCATTAAAATGATATTTTCATATAACTCTTACTAGTATTTGAGAGTGTTCTTAATATGTTAGGGCAAACCATAGCAAGATACAAAAATATACTAAGAGTGTAATGTCAAATGGCTTGGTTTAATACTTTTTGTAAAAATAAAAAACACATTCTCATCTCAAGAAAGGGAAGCTTGCAACTATTTATGGTAACAAATGGTTACTTGATTTAGTGCAGTGATCATTTCACAGTATATACAAATATGAAATCATGTCATACACCTGAAACTAATAAAATATTATTGTCAGTTAGACCTCAATTAAAAAAGTAAATAATATATAAAAACCTCAAAACTGTATGTAGAAAAAGACTGAAATAAATACTTTTCAATACTAACAAAATAAAAATAGATTTATTTTGAAGAAAAAACCCACTAACTTAGAAGATTCAGAAAAGCGTACGGAAGGAAGATTTATATTTCCATCATTCAGAGAAACTCCCTGTAAACATTTGGTGTAATATTTTTTAGCATTGTTCCTATTTGATTTCTCTCTGTGTGTCCCTGTCCAGATCATATTACACCTACAGTCCCATACTCTATTCTCCTCCATTTAATTTTATAATATCAATATTTACTATGCAATAAAAATTAATGACAACCTTTACATAGATTTAAAGAAGAGTCTATCACAAGTGGACTCTCATTTTTTAAAACCATTCCCTGTCTTACTGTGTTTTTTCTAATTTTTTATTAATTTAAAATAATGATGTAATGAACATTCTGGTAAGTGAGTTTCCTGCTCACAGCTATTTTCCTACAGAAGGGGTGAAATAGTAATAACGATGTTTTGTCCTCCAAGGTGCCCAAGATTCCTTTCTTTCTTGTGAACAGCATGCATTTCCACAGAGGAAGACCAAAACCATAAAAAGAAAACAGAGTCAGTCTTTTTAAGTTTACAAACCCATGGCAGAGAACTTTGTTTTGAACATCTGGTAGTTTTGGTTTTCAAGAGCAGCCTTCTTGAGACAGGAAAGTTTTTGTTGTTTGCTTGCATTCATAGAGCCAAACCTTAAAAGAATCAAGGTATAGACTTCATATTATAAATAAAATATTGGAATAGCAGTTCTTAGCCTAGCATTTGTGAATAAAATAATATTTCAATATAATTTGTTGCCCATTGTAACCCTACGCATTTTATTTTGTGCATTTGAAACACTTTTCTGAAAAAAGGGGACACAGGATTCATCAGGCCACTAAATGGGTCCATGGTGCAAAGATGGGTAAGAGCTCCTGGTGAGGGAGAGCAGATGGCTTTCCCTTCAGAGCTAGGTAGATTGCTTGTACTGAGTGAGGCATGTGACCTGGAAACAATATAGGCACGTATTGGTGATGTGTCTTTGGGAAAGGGGCTTTCTCCATGGGGTGTGTGTATGTGTTCGCTTGCGGGTTTAAAGCAGTCTCTGTGCTACACTTCCTGCCCCCTCAATTGAGAATGCTAAAATGGGTTGCACCCCCATGAATCAAGACTTAGAGAAGAGCCAAGTCCATCATGGTACCTGAGCTTCCTACACAGATTGGCCTGGGCACAGCCTCATGGAGTGCTCACATTCTAGAAGGACAAGAGTCCATCCGCACCTCCCCTTGCCTCAAAGAAACACAGAGTAGCTGAGAGGGTCTGGGCCACAGCTGTAGGACTACCTCACATGGGATAGCAGGATGCCAGAGCAGAAGGTGCAGACAGTCTGTGGACCGGGAGATGGTGCTGTACCAGCCCAGCTGATGCCACCGTGGAGAGAGAAGAAGACTCGAAGACCCAACTGGTCAGAACGTTTCAGCTGCAGTCAAGGCACAAGATGTTGAGTGAGACGGATGGAAAGGTAGCAGGGGATGGCCTTGAGGAACCAGGACCATGCCCTAGCCACCAGTCCCCTCTCCCAAAGTCAGGTGCATCTTACCTCCCCATTCCCCTCCCAGATCTGCAATGTTCTGTCAAGGGGCCTGGAGCAGGGGAGACTCTAGGGTCGATGAGTTTGAGTCTGAAATGCCTGAAAAAGCAGAAATGACAGGTTTTAATGGAAATTGACTGGATTGTATTTTCTGATTTCAGGAGATATAGGAACTTGAGATAGAAACTTAGTCACACAAAAATCAAAGGGGTGTTTGGATTTTGTGGTTATTACATTCCTGCATCCTTCAATTTCATGATCTGTGAAAATATCATATACTTAGGAGAGGGTCTTTAAATGTCATATTTCTAAGTCAAATGGTAAAAAAATGGTATGAAGCCTCTTTACATGGGCTGTTAATTTCTTTCCGGAAAAGCTCTGCTAATTATTCTTCCAAGGCACAAGTTCAATAGTGCTGAGTATTACAGTTATTTAAATATTTTCTGATTTGATTTTTAAAAGCAGAGTTAATTGGGATGCTATTTTATCATAATTTTGAGTCATTTGTATTTTTTTGTGAACTGCATATACATGTACTTTGTTCATTTTATTTTGAGGAGTATTAGTTCTTTTCCCACTGAACAGAAAAGAATTTTAACATTTTAAAGACACTAGCTTTCCCTATCATATTTGTTATGAGTAGTTTCCCCAATTTACTATTAGCACTTGAATTTTCTTTATGAAGTCATTTTATATGCCCAGGCTATGTATTTTGGAGAATTATATATATTCATTTGCCTTTGGCATTGTGTCTACCGGCTTTGTGTTTTCCATAGTCTTGCCCATATATTTTTATTTACAATGGTTTCATTTAAAACTATTCATTCCATCATTTCTAATGCATATTTAATGCATCTAAAATTTATCTTGGTGTGTCTTTGTGAGGGAAGCTGAGAAATCTAAGATTTTTCAAACCTCTCATTTTATTTCACATCCTTGTTAAATAATTTCTTAACTCGGTTATTTTACAAAAGGTTATTGAATGCGTACTATGTGCAAAGCACTATGCTAGGCTCATATCACCTAGTAACAAAATTAAAAACTGTAAAAGAAGATCTTTTCTTTAGGAGCTTATAGCTTAATGGGGAGATAAATATTCAGTAAATAAATACATATTTATGAATCGTAGTTTGGGCTGTAAAACAAAGAATAAGGAGAATAGAGAATGATAGGAGAGCCCAACTTTTGGGGCAACAGGGGCCTCTTTAAGAGAGTGATGTTTGAGTTTCATGTCTCATAAGTTCATTTCACGCATACATTAAATTCTGTTTCTCTACTGTCTATTCTGTACCATTGAGCTGTTGGCTGAAACCAGTATCACCCTCCTCTAAATAACCAAGCTTCAATATGTGTTCTAATATTAGAGTAGATTCTTCCTTGATACAATTTTTGATTGTTTGGTTTTGGTGGTGGTGGTAGTCCTGGAAACCCTTTCGCCCACTGTCCTGAGAAAAAGTCTATGTTTTCACCACGTGTCAATCATGACCATGAAGCAAAACCAAAAAGAAACCAGCTGCACAGATAGCGTGAAAGCTGGTTCAAGACTTAATGAGGGTTTGATGTCGGGGTAGAGAAGTGTTTAATCCCTCGGTTCAGATTGCATTTGAGATTTCTCTCCTCTGAGCTGCGGGTAGCTCACCTCTCCCTCTCCTGCATTCCTGTCACACGGCCCCCTTTGTCCAGCCACAGGATGGCTGGTCCTGCCTGCATTCCTCCCCACCTGCACCTGGCTGTTTTTTCTCCTTGTTCTTCTGCAGAATAATTGCTTTGTTCTTTCCAGATGATGCCAGCATGTTTTCCACCAGCTCAAGAAACAAGAACCTCCAGTTCCCTTGGACAGACAGCCCTCCTTCGGAGAACTATAAAGCTAATAGCATCAAAAATTCTCAGAAAAGAAATTCTCATAGTTCCTACTTTTTATAAGATAATTCTTTCTTAAAATGGAAGAATGGGTCATGCAGCAGAGACTGCTGGCTGTCTATGCAATATCCACCAGTATTATTCCTTAGTACAAAAGCCCCATTTTTATTTAGGGCATCAGTGTACTTTATTTCTCAGCTTCCACGGCAACCAGGCATCATGGAACCTCGTTCTGGCCAGGACATGAGAGTAGAACTTCTTCATAGGAGACCTACTTAATAGGAGTCAGGTTGCTTAACAGATGATAGCACAAAACCACTGCAGTCATCATGGACCACTTTTTTGATGTGTAAATAAACTTTTGCATATTTAAAACACTATTACTTTGAGTTTCTGTACGTACAGCTGAACCCCATCTCACATGGATAGACCGGCAGTGCATTGACCTCTGTTCCTAAACAAGAAAAATCACTAGGGCAGAACATGAGGATCTCCAGAGGAGAAGTAGTGGTTGTTTTGTAATGGTTTTTGAAAAGGCAATGCGGAAAGGAAATGCCATTACATTCTTAATAGCACCATTCTTTGCTTTTGGCATATTCAAGGCTCTGGTTGAGAGCACTTAGATTTTTTAATTGAGTGCCTATCAGTTTAAGCATTCAGGGATGCTTCTATATTAAATATATGAATAGCAGCCTTAGCAGAGAATTCTAATTTTATTACCAGAGCTCAACATAGAGAGCAAAGAGAATGTACTTCATTGGAGTGACAGGCTTCACATGCTCCCCATCACTGGCCAAAATCATCTTCCAAACTTTCAACTATTATACATTCTTCTAAACTATTAGATGCCTAACGATGAAGGTCCAAACCCTAGAAGTTTAGTATTCAGACACCATGTGGCCTTATCTTTAGCTTCCAATCCTGATAGCCTAGGCACAAGATTAAGATCAATTTGACTACTCACTGTAGTGTATGTTCATGTTCACTTGGCTTCTACTGTTCTTTTAACCTACAATGCTCTTGTCTCAAACACCCATCCATTCACTCATCCATCCACCCGCTCATACATACGTATGCACATTAAACAAACATTTATTGAGCATTTGCTATGCATCAGACAAATATTGTTAATAGACATCAAGATTATCCCAACACAGTAGATATGGTTTCAATCCTTAACAAATTCCACTTATCATCCTCCTCAACTTCCCTAAAAGCTTCTCAAATATCTATAAAGCATCCCTGGCCTCCTTATCTTCTCCTCAAGATTTTTCTGGCTTCTGTTGGCCCTTTGTATTTTCCCAAAAATTTTAGAATCAGCTAACCAATTTACAAATGTACACGTATGCAATCTCCTGGCCTTGCATGGAATATGGATGAATTTAGGGAGAGCTACCCTTTTTATATCACGTGTCTTCCAATTTATGAATGTCTATGTCCCTCCACTTCCCGAGGTCTTTAATTGCTCTCAAAAAAGAATGCTTTTAGTTTCAGCATAAGGATCTCACATCTATATACACACATACACACAAATACACGTAAATAGATAGATAGATAGATAGATAGATAGATAGATAGATAGATAGATATTTATTTGAGAGAAAGCAAGAACAAGAGAGATCACAGAGGGAGAGGAAGGGGGAGAAGTAGACTCCCTGCCAAGCAGGGATCCCAATGCGAGATGGTTCCTGGGACCCTGGAATCATGACCTGAGCCTAAGGCAGACACTTAACCAACTGAGTCCCCCAGGTGCCCCTGAATCTTACATACTTTTAGGGCGCCTGGTGGCTCAGTTGGTTGGGCGGCTACCTTTGGCTCAGGTCAAGATCTCAGGTCCTGGAATCGAGCCCTGTGTCGGGCTTCCTGCTCAACAGGCAGCCTGCTTCTCCTTTTCCACCGCTTGTGCTCTCTTGTGCACTCTCTCTCTCTCTCTCAAATAAATAAATAAAATCTTTTTTAAAAGATTTGTTCTTAAGTATTTGGTGTTTCTTGATGCTTTTGCACATAAGTATAAGATTTCATTTTCTTTTTGTTGCAGGTCCATACAAATAGACTTGATTTTCTACACTGACCTGAAACCCAGAGCCCGTATTAAATAGATCTATTAAATTTGTTTGTAAATCCTTTGGATTTTCTCCATATAGAATCAATTCATCTATGTCTAATGATAGTTTTATTCCCTTCTCTCCAATGGTTCCGCCTCCCCTGTGTTTTCTTGCATTATCGCACGGATGTGGGTTTCCAGGACAAGTGATGGAGAAAAGTGCTCAGAGCAGGCATTCTTATTTTTCTCCACCTCTCCAAGGGGAAAGCTTTCAATTTTATCTTTAACTTTCACTTGGGTAAGGCTCCTCTGGTCTGCCTCTCTTCCTTCAGGCAGAGAGCCCAGTGTGCCTGAGGACCCGCTCTGGCAAGTGCTGGGCACTAACCTTTGTCCCCCCTGTATCTCCAGACTTTACTCAAAAGCAGAAGTCCCATAATAGGCTTTGATACTTTCAAATATCTCTTTGATTTCAGGCTTTACAGAGACAATATCAGAAATGAAGCAAGTACTAGAAGTTTTTCTGTGGTCTTTGCCTGAAAAGCAATCAGAAGGTTATTCCCAGAACTGAATGCGAAATAAATGAGAAAAACCATTTGAAAGATTTGAAAGGAGAGGGCAGACCAAGACATTAGAGTTTACCTGAGCCCTGCACTTGATAAATCTTTTGACCATGTCCTTGGTGTGTACAAGCCACACATAGGGACAACTGGCAAGGAGAAGCCAGCCCCTCACCCTGGACCCTGGAAATTACTTAGCAAGCTGCTTCATGGAAATGCTCCTTGCCTGTTCTCCACTATGGGCAAGCCATCTGAGCTTGGGAAGAGGCATCCAGAGATTGCTCCAAAGTGAATCTAAGGGTAATCTGTCCCTACATTATTGCTAGAAGTAATTTTCCTGATCTGATAGGCAGGCAAGATTTCTCTCTCAAAATTCCTTGCACATCATTTCTAGTTTTGGGGAAGTAGGGGGAAGATGGCTCCTTGAAGAAGCATATACAAGTGGCTGGAACATTTCTATTCAAAGCAGATATGTTATCTGGCTTTAAAGAGCTGTGTTCCAGGGATCCCTGGGTGGTGCAGTGGTTTGGCGCCTGCCTTTGGCCCAGGGCGCGATCCTGGAGACCCGGGATCAAATCCTACATCGGGCTCCCGGTGCATGGAACCTGCTTCTCCCTCTGCCTATGTCTCTGCCTCTCTCTCTTTCTCTCTCTGTGACTATCATAAATAAATAAAAATTAAAAAAAAAAGAGCTGTGTTCCAGCAGCCATATATCACTCCACGAGTTTCAGGACTCTCTGCTTTTATTTGTCAAGTCTTTTTAATCATACGTTGAGTCCCTGCATGAGGGTAAAATGCTTATTTTTTCTTAGGATGTAGTAACGCTGCAATGACATGTGCAGTGTTTCTGCAAGGATGGGAACCACCCCAAGTGTGGTTTCTGGACAGTGCACAGCAATTGTTCCTTCACCTACTAGGCTCTTGGATGTCTCAACTTTGACAAGCATCTTCTCATCGGGGCAAATGCAGCTGTGGAATGCAACTGATTGGAGACTCAAGAATGATCACTCATGTGGGACTTAATTTGGAGGGACTTTCAAAGGACAACAGATTGTGGACTGAGCATGTGTTTTTTGTTTTGTTTTACGTTTCTTCTTCTTCTTCTTCTTCTTCTTCTTCTTCTTCTTCTTCTTCCTTCTTCTTCTTCTTCTTCTTCTTCTTCTTCTTCTTTTCTTTCTTCTTCATATTCTTCCTCTTATTCTTCTTCATGAGGATGGAAAGGAAGAAAGGAAGCCATGAAATGTTTATTGAAGTTTTTGGGGACAAGGTGGAAATTTTCCAGGGCCCTTTTATATTTCCCTAAATTCTGCTGCTTGTTCCTATGTTAAATCTTGTGTAAGACTTCCTTCTCAGTAAAAAAAGGCTGGCATGAAAAATAATTCATATTCATAGAGTCAGCTCTGATGACAATAATCCCTAGGGCTTCATTGCACTGCATCCTGAATTAAAATGCTTTAGACGTTCAGGGTTTGGGCTCGTCTATCTCCTGGGATGCCATTAATGGCTTATGCATATCAGGCTATTTTCCAAATTCTGCTCTTTTGCTCTGGTAAATAAATGAAGAAATCCAGTTGAGATACATCTGGAAAGCTTTAAGAACTGGGAAAGATTCTCATCAGGAAGAGATGGTTTAAGTGTGATGCTGCTTAAATTTGGAGCCAAGGGCCATAGGACCTCTCCGGGCCATTTCTAATACTTGAATTTTATAATACTATGAATATCTAACCAATAATCCTCTTGGGGGTAGATTTCAAAATTGGACATGATGTGAAAAAAATTCAATTAAATTTTTTTTTTGACGTAGTAGAAAAGCCCTGAGCTGGGATTTTAAAAATGTGGCTTCTTGTCCCAGCTCTGCCCCTAATTAGATGAGTGACTTGGGGTAATCATATTGCCTTTCTGGGTCTCAGTTTTATTACCTGTAAATGAGGGCCACTTGATAGTACCCAAGGTCCCTTTGAATTAGCTCCCTGCCCCCACAAAGTCTTTACTCTTTTCTTCCCATTCCTTGCATATTCCCTATGCAACTCTGAGTCCTCATTCCAATGAAGGCCTTGATCTAGCTTCTCTGGTCAGCTGTGTGACTTTAGGCAAGTTATTTAACCTTTCTGTGAACAAAAGAGAGTAGTGACATTGTCTGCCTCATAGAGTTGCCAGGATTAAATGATTAATACCTGGCAAACACTTGGCTCAAATTTACAAGGAAATAAATGTTAGCCAATAGTCATTATGTCCCAGAGACTGATTTTGTTTGCTTATGAGTATACTTGATGCACTTTATTCCCAGATAAAAGAGGATAGAGTTGGAGTCATTCTTATCAGGAGTGGTCACTACTTGTTGAAAAAAATAAATAAACTTATTGGATTATTGACCCATTTATCTTGCCTTGTCTCACACTGTTTATTCAAGGGCTCTGTACAGTCACACACAAGTGACTGTTTCTTTCCATCTATTACTCTTCCACCATCCTTATGTAAAAACACGAATGAGTCATAAGGGGCTCGTCTCAATTCAGAGACCTTGACAAGTATGTACCTGTCTCTGGCTCTCCAAGGCCCACCCCACAGGATGGAATTATCAACATTCAAGTACAGTCAGAAAAAAAAAATATATATATATATACATGTAGTGAAACACTAGAAAGACTAGGTAACAGGATTTTAAAGTAGATTTAAAAAATGTTTTTTTTTACAGCATAATTACATACTATAAAAAGTCCAGCCCTTCAGTGTACGGTTGTATGAGTTTTGACAAATGTTACACTTATGTGCCCAGTGCCCCAGTCAAGATATAGAGAAAATCAGTTGTAGAAAGCTCCTTTATGGCCCTTTCTCGTCAATGGCTATGCTTGGGCAGCAGCAACTATTACTTTGATTCCTCGTCAGTGAGTTTTGCCTGTTCTTAAACTTCACATAAATGCACTCCTAAGTGTCTGGTTTCTTTCACATGGTGTTTCTGAGATTCATCCCTGATGTTGCCTGTATCGAGAGCTCATTCCTTTTTAGTGCTAAAGAGTTAGCATACTCTTGTGTGCATATACTCTCAGTTCGTTTATTCTTTTTTCTGTGGATGGCCATGTGGCCAATTTTCCTGTTCCTATTGTGAATAAAGTACACTGAATATAGGGGCTGACTGTTGAAGTAAAGTGACTTCTTCTCCTGGACCTTTATATGTAATTATATTTTCCAACAAATGAAAGATTTAAAAGTGTATCTCATGGCCCACTCAAGGCTGGCCTCCTTCTGAGGAAGCTAACCCCTGTCCCCCCATTTCCAATCTTGGTCTTTTTTGGACTGCTTTTGCATATGCCCATGTACAAACACAAGTGTTCCACCCAGTGCATTCTTTTGCAGACTTCTAGGGGGTCCTGAAGTCTGGGTTGGAAAGACTTTGTCTGTTAGGAGAATAATGCATTAGCTTTAATACCCATCTCTGTTTTGAGGGTAAGAAGGATTAGAAAGTTTGACTTACCCGAGACGGGCCACATCCTTCCTCTTCAGAAACAGGCAACTATAATACCATATATTTCGATCTTAGCCATCATTCCTAACTTTCTCCTCTTCGGGATGTCTTCCTTGGGATTCCTTTGCAGCAACTCAGCAATCCTAAGGCACATGTGGTGCCACTTCCTTCCCCTGTACCCAACACAGAGGTTCTTTCAATGATCAACAAATACTGAGCGCTAACTATGTGCCTCAGAATTTTTCACATAGTGTCCTAAGGAGCCACTACCAACCAATCATGAGATTTAAATAAACAACACCAAAGACACTATTGGCCATTCCTAGCCTCTGGAGGATTGGTATAAGGCACTGCTATGAGCTTTCTCTTTTATTTCTTCTCCTTCCATAAAAAGACCTGAGCAGTAATTGTGTGGGCCAGAGCTTGTACAACTCCCCTACATTTGAGTCACCCCACTATTACATTTGACTCTTCCTTTCCCTGAAGAGAGAAAGTATGGGTTTTTCACCTATTTGCCCTAACAGTAAGGTAGCAAGTGTCCTACATTAGAGAAAGTGACAAGGTACATCAAAAGAGCAAAAAACACTCTCCTTCAGAAGTATTCTTGGAATGTCTGAAATGCCAGTTATAATCACTTCCTTTTTTAGAGGGCTGCTTGTTGGAAATTTATCTTCCAGTAAGAAAACCCAACACTCAGACACAAAAAGCATCCATATTCTACATGATCCTGAAATAATGTTCAAGAATTATCAGATCCCCATCAGATCACTCAAGAATCAGCCTGTATTCACCCCACCCTCATGCCTTCATTCTCTGGCTCACTGCACAGCTGACCAGGTCTTTAGGGACTTTTAGAACCTCAGAACTTCCAGGATCCTTGAGAAAGATACCCATTTCCCAGATGTGCTAGCCACAAGAATAAGCCCTCAGTGAGATGTGTCCAGTCCCAACAGACAGAAATAAAACTTGAAGAATTCACTTGCACTCCTATAGTACCTCCTTTGAAGTGATATTGGCTTAACTCAAAATTAAAGGAAATAAAAAGAAATGATATTATTACTTCTTTGTAGCAACAAATATAATAATTCATTCCTGGTAGAGAGTTAAAACCCTTAACTCTCTTAAAAACCCTTGGGGTTTCCTAGCTGATAACAGCAGTAAAGATGATAGAAGCATCTTTTGTTATTTATAACAAGCCCCGCTGACCACACTAGAGTTTTCTTCTGCAAAGGTGACTTTTGGAAAGCCCCAAGGATGAGGGGGCTGGTTGCTAGAGGATCCAACCATATGATTAGAGGGTTGGAAATTTCAGCTCCACTGTACAACCTTCAGGAAGGAAAGTGGGGCTGGAGATTGACTTCATTACCTATGGTCAATGATCTAATCAATTGTGCATATGTAAGGGAGCCTCCATAAAAATCCTCAGAGCTTCTGGTTTGGTGAAGATATGGTGGTGGTGGGGAAGATGGCATGCTGGAGAGGGCATGGAAGTGCCACACCTCTTCCCCCATGTCTTACTCTGTGCATTTCTTCTACCTGCCTCTTCCTAAGTTTTACCCTTTGATGATAAACCTGTAACCTAGCACACAAACTTTTTTCCTGAGTTCTGTGAGCCATTCCAGCAAATTATCAAATCGAGGAAGGGGCCATGGTAATCTATTTATAGCCAGTGGAGTAAAAGCCATAAGAGGCAATCTGGACTTGCATTGGTATCTGAAGGGGGAGGCATGCAGTCTGGAGGACCTGAGCCCCTAACCTGTGTGGTCTGTGCTAACCCCACACGGAGAGTGTAAGGATTCAAATGAATTGTAGGACACTCCATGAGTGTCCACCAAGACCTAGAGAATCACTTGGTGTGGAAAACTCACATATTTGGAGCACAGAAGTATCCTGAATGTAGAAGGGAAAAGAACCAGTGAGTTTTCTTTATATACTATCTGTTTTTCTTGCATCCTGGAGGCAACAGACACGCAGTTTTGTTCTCTGTCCTCACTCAGCTCGTTCAGGGTCCTTTAAGACCCCATGGGCTGGGTCTTCTGCTGCCCAAATGCTCACAAGTAAAGACCATCCAAGTAAGGGGCTCCCCTCTTTCCAGGACCAGCTTCCGGATTTGCTGTAGCATTTGGACATCAACAGGGCCTCTGTCTATTGCTTACCAGAGGGTCCAAACCTGCCGGGGCACTGCCTATTTCCAATAAAGCTTCGTTTAATTTAAACTAAACTTACCGATTCATCAATAGCTCTTCGCTGTTCACTGCAAGCCCAATTTATTACCCACCACAAGTAAGCTAAGCCTGAACAAACTGTCAACTCCAACTCATGCTCCCTGTTTATTCCCTGCACCAGTTTATAAACTGAAAAGGCAGAGACATCCTGACTTGCCTGGGATGATCCAGGTTTCCTATGACGATCAAGGGTCCTCTAAAAAGAAAGAATTTACCATCACGGAATTAAGGGCAGAAATGGCTCAAAACAATGAATATTTTTAAATTTCTTATGCTAGGAAGTGACATCCATTGTCAAGGGATGAATACAAATTAAAACTCTGGCATCGAGGTTAACTTGTCTCTCCTCTCATTTTCTATTATCATCTCTGCATATAGATGTTAAGTCTGGGAAAGGTACCAGCACTTGTGTTAACTTATCCTCTGCCTCTGCCTCAACTTTCTCAACTAGCAGTGGATGCATTACAAAGGCAGGCAAAATATGAGGTGGTGATCCCTGGTGCGGCTCTTCTGCAAACCGTGGTCATGCCTTCCCCAATGCTTCCCCTGGGATCAGTGAAGGACCCAAACACGAAGCACATCTGGCCCCTCAGGCTTCTCTAAGGAGGAACCATGGCATCTGTGGCTTGGAAACATGCTCCAGAGCTCTGAGACACACCTGCTCTATGAGTGCATTTCAGAAGAAATTTGATTCCTGATAGATTCTAGAAGAGTCAGTGAAGAAAATTCAGTACTATATAAGCACAGCAATACTGATTTTTCTTAGTTGCTTTGTTTGTGTTGGGTGGTTATGGCCAATAATTAGTATAGCCTTCCCTTAGGCATTTAAGCCTGATTTAACTACTTGTGAGTTTTACTGTAGGATATGAAATTAAAAATAGTGAACACAAATGATCACTTTGTCCATCATCATTTCAAAACCATAGAAGCTTCTATTTATAGCATTTCTAATTTCTCAGCAGTCAGGTTCATAGCTTACGAACATCAGTAAACTAAAAATGGCAACAGGATGCTGTCTGTCTCCCTTTCCTGTCTCCTCCCATTCAGGGGCTACCATATATCTTAGAAAGTTTTTCAAAATAGGAGACTTCAAAATAGGACAACTTTGAGATTCAAATATGAACTGGTCTTGTTGAACGTATAAGGCTGTACCATCCATCAAAGAAGAGATTGAACAGAATATCCTGAAAACCAATAGCTTCATGCACCAACAATCTACTTAAAAGTAATGTAAGACTTTGTATTTATCCAACACCCTCAGTTCTCACTGTTGTGACCTGACATGAAGAACAATGACCCACTCCAAGCCCAGTAATTCAGGAGATGCCTTCCCTGGTGGTGCCAACCTGCTAGGTTTATTCGGCATTTGACTGTTCTTCATTTATTCATTCAACAAACATTTTTTGGATGTACGTAATGCTGAGTGTTGAGAGTGCAGAGGTGAATAAGGTACTGCTCTATCCTGAATGGCTTTCTTGGCTAGGATATAAGGAGATATGTTTTATTTATTCATCTGTTTAATAAACCACTGTTTCCTAAGGGCTAGCTCAGTGCTGGATTCTAGCAGCCACGTTGCTTTTACTTTGTCAAGAGGGGTGTTAGGCCAGAGGTGGATTGTTTAGGGGACCAAGGACATTTGAGAGAGATTAGTGCTTAATGGTCATCCTTAGAAATGTTTAAAGGTGATTTTAGCTAGTGATGCCTATGGGGTATGATTTAGCTTTCTGCTCTGTTTTCCTAAGAAAATCTCAATCAAATCTTATTGTTCACCCATGTTTTAGAACCGTATTTGTTTTTTGCAGTGCTCCACCTGGCCTTAACGTAGGTGCAGAATGCAATGATAAGCCTTCCTGAATGGGTGCGAGAACCACCTATTACAGAGATAAAAGGCAAAATCAGAAATCCAGTGGACATCCTTCTAAAACCATGCAGCGTCGGGGCTACTAGCCTGATAGATTCTATATGTCCTCTATATATCTTCTATATCTCTATATATTCATCCTTTCTCACCCCTGGCTTGTTGACTACATTCCTCTCTTAGCAAAGTGAAAGCATGATGGTTGCAAGAATCCAGCACAGAACCAGCCCTTAAGAAACAGAGGTGAGATTATATAGGCACATAAATAAATGAATGAATGAATGAGACATATCTCCTTAAATCATAGCCATATCAACCTGATATTAGTTATATATAATATATATTAATATATGTAAAATATATATAACCAATAAGATGTAATCTATTTTATATATGTATAATATATATAAAAATACATTTTATTTCTCTGGAGGACCCTAACTAATACAAGGGGTGGGAGGTGGGGAAGGGAGTCATAAACTACCGATCTTTGTAAAAATAATCTGCAAAACATAAATCAATAACCAACAGGGTGACTTTAACAAGGATTAATAAACTTATTGTAATCATATTGCAATATATACATATATCATCCAGTCATTATGTTATACACCTTAAACTGATACATTATTGTATGTCAATTGTATTTCAATAAAATCAGAAAAAAATAAAAATCAATAAAAAGAGTTGAGTTCCAGCATAAATGTTTAAAGGTGAAGAAAAAAAAAACAAAACAACCCTCAGTCAAATGAGTACAATCTAAGAGTTTTGTTGTTTAATTAGTAGGAATCCATAATCAAGAAACTTCCAGAATAAGTAATGCTTTATTCATTGACAACCCCAGACAAAGGAGGCACTTATTTGGATTTTGAATTGTGTGTCCAGGAAATCACGGAAATACCTAGGTAAGAGTGTGCCCAGTGGAGCAGCGAGTGTGGTCATGAGTGCTGGCAGGCGTCCCGACAGGCAGGTAGGGGATCCCCCACAGCTCGCGTGGAGCAGGACTGTGGTTCTCCCTCACACTCTGCACACCTCTCATCCTTCCCTTGATGATCAAGAGAAGCAGACCCCTGAAAGTGACAGCCTGGTAGGAGGGAAATGCAAAAATGGTCGTTATTAAATAATAGTAAATACAATTGACATTGAACTTGCATTTATTGAGCAACCACTGTATTCAGCATCTGCAAGGAGGATCTTGAGCTTATCTCCTTGTTTATGACTTTGGCATACTGATTAAAATTGCTAGATGCTTTTAATGATGTGAACACAGGCAGAAAGGGTATCAATAAGCTGCCACACTGCTAGTAGGTGGACTTCGGGTATAAATGAGTGCTGTTCTTAGATGTGGCCCTCTAACTGTTAAAGGAAACACAGTCTATCAGGTGTTGCCTATTTTCTCTTAAGCTTCCCGCATGAGCCTATTTTCCAGAATCTAGGTGTTTTCCTGTACTCTCCTGACACTGTATCTCAAAAGGTGCTCACAGAAAGTGACAGCAGCTCTACAGAAGAGTTTCCTTCTGAGGACACCTCGTTAGGGCTCAGAGGAACACCCTCTAACTTGGAGATGAGGCGATTCATCTATGCCATCTCTCACCAAAGAAGGGAAGAGAAAAAAAATGGGTGGAAGCATGACATGTTGTGTTAATACGCAGACTTGCTTCTCCTAATCCAATTCAAGGGGTCTTGGAACAATTTTACATCATGTCCTGAAATTCCATGGAGCGTGATAAGCTCTCAAGTCATGGCAACAGGTTGGAGAAGTATCTGCTTTTCTTACATGCCCTCTCAAGAGAGGACTCGGCTCCTGTATCTTCTCAATAACCAAAGGGTGGAGGGAGGAGTGTTTGTACCAGGACATCTGGTGTGAGGCAGACAATCTCTGTGTGATGTTCACGTTACTTCCAGAGACCTTGCCCTCAACCACCTGGCCAGGCCAATGAGGCTCCATGGAAAGAGGGCTACACACCACTACAATGAGTGGGTTCTGCAAGTAAATGGTGCCATGGGTTAGATACTTTTTATATACAAAGGATAAAAGGAAGGGTGAGGCAGAAACTTCCTTGAGAATCCTGTCCAGAACACCTTTTACCCCACAGGAATGTCTAGTGTCACTGAAGGTAACCAGGCAAAAACTGATGGTAAAACCATGCAAAGGAGACAGTCGTCTCTGGAATTTGATGCAGAGATTGTATGTCCCACACTCTGGGTTCTGCACCCATTTCTTTCCTGATTTTCTCCTCTGGTGGCTTGTTCAAACTGATTAGGAGTACTCAAAGGTTCTCCCCTCTTACAACCTGAGCTTCTTAAGGGCAGAAACACATCGGTTCTGTTCATGGCTGCACCTCCTGGTCAGAACCGGGGACTCTGTGGGCACTGGAGAGACACGTACGTGAATGAATGAGTGAGTGAACAATGGTCCTGGTTGGTGGTGCTCATGCTGTCTTTCTACTGTCCTCAGAGCTGCCAGCATGAGGGCTGACTGCCATGGCTGGTGCTACACTAAGCACCTTACAGATACCCTCTCTTTAAATGAAGCTTTGAAAATGGGTATTGTCTCCTAAGACCTAATGGCCAACCAGCAGAGGTGTTCAGCCATTGCACTGGTGGTCAGGAGCCCAATGCCCAGAACAGAACATCTCAGGTTCATCGTCCAGGCTGCAAGTCCCACTGCTCACCAGAACCACCTGCAGGTCCATAGACTGCTTCTCAGTATCTACTGTGCCTCAAAGCACTTGACACAGATGAACATCACTTAACAGACCTTTCTTGAAAGAATGGCATAGAATGAATATGGAGATGAGTTAAGAACCTTCCTGGGCTGGGCATAATGGCACAATCTGATAGCTGGTCAAATGAACCAGAAGAATGTGGGAGAAAAAACTCGCAGGTAGTTAGGTCAGTGCACTACTTATCTGGCTTTGTCTCTTTGTCCCCTATCTACAACGCACCTTTCTGATAATCTTTCTTTTCCATTGATCTATCTTGTTGTCTTTCTTTATACCTGCCCAGCTAGCGCTCTACTCTCTTATCTGTCTGTCACAGTGCTTCTGAGCAATATAATTAAGAGCACCAGGTTTGTAAATGTGCTGCTTCCTCTGTCAAGCCCTGGATGGAAAACTTTTCCATCATTTGTTTTACGACACATCAGCTCATCCATTCAGTATTCATGTGAGAGGTTAGCAATGGTCCAGAAATAAAGTGTAAAAATCCTTATCTGCTCTCTGCTCTTAGAGAACGGCATAGCTGGGGGAGATCTCCCTCACTCTTTCTCTCTGTGGTAGATTGTTGGAGTTGAAGAAACTCTACTTGCCTGCCTGCCACTCGGAGCCCAGGTCTCCTGGGTATCACATTTTAATATGAATTCTTGAATCAGATAATTCCTCAGCTTTCCTACCACCCCTGGACTGAGGCAACTCTGAATGGAGGTGGTGTTCGAGTTGTCATGCAACACTGGGAAGGCTCTGTGTGTCCCAATGTCTCCCAAGGCCCTTTCATGGATGCTTTTCCATGGGAGCCCATCCAAAAGCTGCCCAAGATTCTCCTTCAGTGTTTTCAAGTCTGGCCAGGCTTATGTGCTCCCTGTTGGTTCACATGAAAAATGATGGTGCGTGGAAACAATACCATGCTGACATGGCAACCGAAACTCTGAAACGTGCTCAGACATGTAGCCCAGATGAACAATATGGGGAAGAGACAAGGAAGGGCCCATGGAGTTTGTCTTTAACAAGGGATTTCAATGGCAGCATCCCAGTGGCACCACTGTGATTGGGTTGGACTTTTGATGGACTTTTGAAATAGTCCCGTAGAGTCTTCAGGACATATGCACTTGAACTGCGGCAAGATAGCTGGATGAATTCAGAGTTGGTCTAAACAAGCTGTAAAGCCACCGTGTGACCATCTATGCTCCTGTCAACTATCAAGTTAAAAAATTAAAGAGTGGTTAAAAACTGTCAACGTTGAATCAAAAATGCCACCGATTTTGGGTGTATTAATTTTCTACAGATGCCGTGACAAAGGGTCACACAGTGTTGGTCTTAAACAACACACCCTTATAAACACTATAGTGCTACGGTTACAGAGGCTAAAAGTGCAAAATGAAGGTGTCCATAGTATTTGTCCCTGAGGCTGTGAGGGAGACTCTGTCTCCCACCAGCCAGCTTCTGGTGGCTTGTTGGAAGTTCTTGGGGTACCTTGGCCTGTAGATGCATCACCCCCATCTCTGTCTTATCTTCACATGGCGTGTCCCTGTGTGTATGTCTGTGTCCAAATTTCCTCTTCTTATAACAAAGCCATTGTGTTGGATTAGGAGCACCCACACCCTGCTCCATTACAACTTTACCATAACTAATTCCATCTGCAATGACCGTTTTCAAATAAGGTCGCATTCTGAGTACTAGGGGCGAGGACTTCGCCATGTGAATCCAAGGAGGGGGGTATATAATTTAACCTACGACAGTGAGAAAACAAATGTTTCAGAAATCGCTGCTTTGTGATGAATTCTGAACCCCTCCCCACCTTTGAACTTATGCTGGAAGAACTACCCTGCCTCCCAGACTTACCATTTCCATGTTTACGGACAGGCCAGGTACCAAAATTTGCCACTTACAGAGTCTTATACATATATATGGAATATTTCATAATTTATAATTGACATCATCATCACAAGTTAGTCAAAGTGCAGAACTAATACACATTTTCTAAAGATTGTGGAAAACTATAAACATTTTATAGACTTAAAATTAAATTTCTATTTATAAATGTTAGATAATGACAATTCAAAGAACTTTCCTCAAGAGCAGGTAACTTGATGATCTGGGTTCTATGTTTACAAAGACAACTAGAAATCTTTTTGAATTTTTAGATCTCAAAGGAATACAAGAGCCAAACAAGGGGCTTCGAGTGTCCTTATAAACAGAGTGACATTTTCTTTTAAGAGATAATGAGGTAAAAAATAGATAGGTCATCCTATTTCTTTGAACTGTTCTTGCAGTGAAAGAGAATTAGCATGAAAGCTGCTGAAGCCTAAACTGGGTTTGTTTTTTCCACATTTGTTTTCTATTTTGCAGTGTTAAAAATTAGACATATTTCTATCGAAATTGGTAACAAAAACTTGCTATGAAACAAAACCCACAAGCTGAGTGACAAGCCTGTCTGTCTGTAGCTCTGACGAGACCCTGGCCAAGCCCAATAGCACCTGACACTGCCCGGGTGATGAGATCAGCATATGTCACCACGTCAGGCCAGAGCATGCAGAGGAGCATTTATCGGTGAACTGAAACCAGAAATGTCCAAAAGTGCGGCTAAAGTCCAAGGAAAAACAGCCTGTCAATCCCTTACAGGAGTGTCCATGGAAGCAATTACGTTGTCCAATTTGCAGCAGTCCCAGTAAAGACTTGGAATAAAGATCCCATGAGATTCCATTATACTAAAAGCTAAAAATACTTACTAATTTTACATTTTATTAAAACAGAGAATATAAGATCTCAGTGCCTCTACCTCAGAAATAAAATGGAGTTTCAGAGTAACATATTTACAACATGCCATCTCCCCAAATATTGATTCGATTTCCTCCTAAATCCAAATTACATGATGCGCCATCATCTATTGCTGCATAAAAATAAAATAAAAAGATAAATAAATAAATAAATAAATAAATAAATAAATAATAGCACGTTTACCCATGGAAAAATCAATTTTATTGTGCTCACGGAATCTGTTGGATGGGAATTTAAAAATGCTGCAACAGGAATGGATCTTTTCTGCTTCTTGCTGTCAGGGGTTGCAGGGTGTACGTAGAAGAAATTCATTAAATCCTGTTTGCCTCCAAGGATGCTTTTCCCTTCTCCAAATTAATAAACTAAATACTTTCCGGAAGGTTCTCTTTCAATCTCTAAACATAATAAACATGAACATATTATGAGTAAGCTGATTTTTGCACAAGAGTTGCAGGCGTCAAACAATGCAAAATGAATTTCTCTTGGAAGCAATTGCATAGTTAACTACTGGATATGCTTAAACTCTCCCTAAAATTTCCCTTTCCATACACTTCTTTGTCACCATGTTCCAAACTTTCCTACACATTTGTACTCCTCTTTTCTTTGAAATATTACTTCCTTAAAGCAAATCGATACAAAACCACATTTACACAATACACAAATTCTGTTTTTGGGGGGGCTGACTAGCGCAGTCAGTTTCGACCTACAATTAAATAATTTTTGAAATGCTGATGTTTCATAGCCTACTTGTAAGGAGCCAGTGTTTTCTGGATTAGCTTCTGGAATAAAAACGTTGACTGTCTTAAAACTTTGAGTTTATTTTGAAATATAGGTTCATTTTCCAAGGGGATTTGATAATTTCAAGTCTAAAAGTTAAGTACATTTCATAAACGGAGTTTGGATTCTTATTAATGTCAGCTAAATTAACTCTTATTTCTCAAGGCAGACAGAGAATGTGGGTGAAAAAAAGAACAACCGGTGGCGCCGGGGTGGCTCAGTCCATGAAGCATCTGCCTTCAGCTCAGGTCATGAACTCAGGGTCCTGTTCAGCAGGGAGTCTGCTTCTCCCTCTCCTTGTGACCCCCATCCCACCCCCAGTTTGTGCTATCTCTCAAAAAAATAAAATCTTAAAGAAAGAACAAAATGGAAGATCAGACTCTCTTGATGAGATAACTAGATATTTTTCAACAGTTTTTACTTTTTTGCTTTCTCAAAATGCCTAAATGTTGTTTAGAACCAACATACATGTAATTATGGTTTCTTTTTTTTCTCCAACTAAAAAACAAAGCAACTTAAAAAAAAAAAAACCCTTCTAGGGGCACCTGGGTGGCTCAGTCATTGAGCGTCTGCCTTTGGCTCAGGTCATCATCCCGGGGTCCTAGGATCGAGTCCCGGATCAGGCTTCCTGCATGGAGCCTGCTTCTCCCTCTGCCTGTGCCTCTGCCTCTCATTCTGTGTCTCTCATGAATGAATGAATTTAAAAAAATGTTTTAAAAAGACAAACTTCTATTTATATTAGGGAGATAATAGTATAAAGTTAAGACACAGAGGATGAAAAAATACCTAAAGCAAGTCAGTTGAAAGAGAATCTTCATTTCTTTTCAATGGTTTTGAGACATCTGTACAAGCTTAATTCTGAAGAGTTATACAGGGGAAGTGACCACAGATCATCAGAATTTCTGTTCTGAAAGAGCATATCATCAGTGTTTGTGAATGCCAAAGAATGGTGGCCCCACGCAACCCCACAAAGTAAACAAGCAAAGTCTGCTTTCCAGGTCTTCAGAGTCTGCTGTCCACCCCTCTGCACCCTCCTGCCCACACCTCCAAGAGCAGGAAATCTCCATTTTCACCCACTAATGCTCAGACAATGTCTTCTACCATGAGCACACACACCAACAAACCTGATCTCAAAAATGTAAATGAAATATTTAACACTAATTTTTATCTTATAAAAATCAGTGTAGTAAAATCTAATTTATTCATGAATGACGTATGTAATTTATTGTTCTAATACTACTTGTAAGGGTTAGCATTTGTTGGATGCTCACCATGGGCAGATACGTGTTGTGATTTATACTCATTTCATCTGGAGAAAATTTGGGAAATATATGTAAAAAGATCACTAAAATTATTTATAGCTCCATCACCTAGAGATAACCACCATTAACCAGTCGGTATGGATCTTTTTTGCCTGTTTGCGATGGTAAATAAAATAATGAAATTGTACTTTACAGTGTTTTATAGCTTGCCTTTTTCACTCTGCGTATTGTGAATATTTCCTTGTTGTATAAAAATCCCTCCTTAACAGTGTTTTCAGTGGCTACATAGTGTGCCATTAATGGAAGTAGCCTGATTTATTTAACGGATGCCCTATTGCCAGACATTTCAGTGGTTCTTAGATTTTTGCTATGACCTCCAAGCTGCAATAAACATTCCTCGAACTCTGTTCACACAGCCATGATTTAATCACTAAGCTTTCTGAGTTATACTAAGTTTGAAAAGTCGGAGAAGACATTAAAGGATCGCTTTTTGAGGAATTGTTTTTATGTAACAAAACCCAAAGCCCTTTAAAAAATGTATGGGAGGATTTTAATCATTAGCCTTAGAGTTAGGAGAGCTTGCTGGCTTGTTTTATTGGCACTAAGGGTTTCCCAGCATCTCAGAAAAATGTGCTGGGTCCTGAAACCAACCTGTTCCAACTACTCATAAGGTCAGCCTTGGCAGGAAAAATACGTCTTTGGAGGAAAATGCATTTGAGAAATGCAGCAATCTGGGAGAGGCAATGCAGAAGTTAAGTTCTCTTTTTTCTTCTTTGGCAATAAAGTCCAATTCTAGCTGCTACCATCACTTAAATCACACCTGATAGTTCTCTATATCCAATCCACTGTGAACATCTGTCAGGATGTTCCTTTTTACACGCTTGAGGATGTTATGTCATAGCTGAATATAGACCCATATGTTTCATATTTAAAATGAAAATTCTATAATTAGGTCAAAAATTCTTAAATCTTTCTGAACCGAACAGAACACATTTATCTGATTATCATAGTGGCAAAATTATGGTCCATTTGCAGAAATGTTCATGAGTACAGTCAAAGGAGTTTGGATTTTTTTTTTTTGTTCATCGATGACATCTTTCTAACAAAGAATATTCAGGAAAGCAGAAGGCAGAGTTGGCAAATACACATTAATTTTTCCATCAGAAACTGAACACATTTTAGGGATGCTCCAAGATTTATGGGTTTTCAGAAACTGGCACACTCAGTACATCATTCTCTGGATCACTGTCTGATTCTCGTTTCTGTTGATACAATAGTGGTGGTTTCATATTACGGCTGGCCATATTTCACAATTGGCAAAACCCTGCAGACTGTAAGTGCCTCCAAAAGGTCATTAGCTGGAAAACCTATAAACCCAAACTTTACTAACATCTGAGTTCCCTCAGGAGTTTTACTGTTAGTAAACTTCAGAGACACTTGGATGATAGACCGATATTTAGTTCAAAATTCTGTAAAACAGCAGTGTCTCCTTGTTTCTGGATGCTCTTTTCTTTTTAAGGTCAAGAAAAAATACTGAATAATATGACACTTAAAAAAATAATACCCCATAGCATTCTTAGAGAAGTTGTAATAGTACCCTTCCTGAAAATTCTTTAAAAATGCAAAGATGGTGTTCTAAGAAACCATTCTTCATTGAGAAACAGGCAGTGTGTACTGTTTGAGTACTTTGAAATGTATTTTTTGCATCTACGCAAAAGGAAAATTTTTTTTGTTTCTTTTTTAAAGATTTTATTTATTTATTCATGAGAAACACAGAGAGGGGAGAGAGAGAGGCAGAGACACAGGCAGAGGGAGAAGCAGGCTCTATGCAGGGAGCCCAACATGGGACTTGATCCCGGGTCTCCAGGATCACACCCTGGGCTGAAGGTGGCGCTAAACTGCTGAGCCACCCAGCTGCCCAAGAAAAATGTTTTTATAAATAAAGTATTCACTTGTATTTAAAATATATAAATATAGGTATCTCTATCGATATCAAAATTAATAGTAGTATAACTGCATTTAGGTATACAATTGGTATTAAAAAGTAATATTTTTTAATTTGAAGATTTCTTCCTTCTCTCTAACTTACCACCTACTGCCTTCCACTGCCTTCTTTACCCAAAAACAAAGATACACACACACACACACACACACACACACACACACTGCTTGAAAGAAAAAGTGGAAACTGCTGGATTTATATTTTATTTTATTTTTAAGATTGTATTTATTTATTCATGAGAGATAGAGAAAGATTGACAGAGATACAGGCAGAGGGAAAAGCAGGCTCCATGCAGGGAGCCTGATGTGGGACTCAATCCCAAGACCCCTGGATCACAACCTACGCCAAAAGCAGATGCTCAACCACTACCACTCAGATGCCCCTGGATATTTATTTTAATTACTGACATTGAAGCTCCAGAACTAGAGTACTCTATGTTATTCCTTTTCCTTAAACCAGATAAACTTCATTGGAAAGAGAGTCTGTATTGTCAAGCATTCATCCCAGGGTAACAACATTTTTTTTTTTTTGTCTTCTTTCCTTGGAAGCAAAAGTATACAACCAAATCACATCTCCCATCTTGGATTTCTGTTTGATTTCATATATATTTTTAAGATGTAAAATATGCCCTAATGCATTCATAAGGTAGGAGTTGTTTAAGACACTAAAATCTTAACTCTTAATTCATCCAATAAATATTTTGGACCTCTTATATCAGTTGGATTTTGATATGTAAAAAACAATAAATTTTAGTGATATGTTCCCTTCTTGCTCATGTGTCCTAGGGACAGCTGGGACTCAGCTGATTTAGGGTGGGCTTGGTTGAGCTTGACTTTAGGCTATAAGCTGGGTCCAGGTGGTGTCCTGTCTTCTCAGTGTCAGCAGCTATTTGAGACATGTTCTTCTCAAGGAAGGAGGGCAAGGATGGTTGGAGCCTCTTCTTCATGCCCAATACTCCACCAGCCAAAGCAAGTCCTATGGTCAAAACCAAAGTCAAGGGGCAGGGAAGTGTACTCCCACACCATGAGGTGAAACCAAGTTACATTGCTAAGTGAACATTAATATGGCAGAGTAGTATAGCAGGAAATGAATAGTTTTGGAACAAAAAATAATCTGTCTTCACTCTACTCATGCACTTTACTTTGTACAGGAATACGATGGTGAACAAAACTGTGCCATTATGAAATTTAAATTTTAGAGGATAAAGCATGCCATAAATAAATAAATGCAAAGTCAAGTGGTACTCACTTTCAAGGAAATGGGAAGTTCTCATTTAACAGGTGGTCAGGAACATTTTCTTAGAGTGAGACCTAAATGAATTGAGAAGACTGGCCATCTGTTGAAAGAGTTTTCCAGCCAGAAGGAATAGTCAGGAAAGAGGCCCCGAAGTGGGAACCAGCTTGGCATCTGTAAGAAACAGCAAAGCAGCCAAGTATGTCTAAAGTACAGTGAGCTCATATAGAGTCCCAGATGACACAATCTTATTCTGGGTGAGCTGGGGAGCCAACAGAGGCTTGAGAGCAGGTGAATTATGAGTGGAGAGAACTTGGGGATCTATTCGAGCATTTCCAACTCCATTTAGAAGGCCCTTTGGGAATGTGGAGGCATTTATGCTAATACGAGTTGTTTGATAAATTCACTCATTATTCTCCAAGACTCAAGCATAACGTTGGTTTGCTGCAAAACAGTTTCCTGTTGATTTCTATTTTCACAACACAATCTGATTCATTCTGTTTACAGATTTTTTTTTAATTTCAAAATCTGAGTAATGGATGCAAATACTAAACTGGTTTCACTTTCAGGAATCTCAGGGAATGTTCAGCAACCAACTGACCTTGCAAGATGCCCTATGCAAATGACTTCACCTCAGAACTCGCTTCCTGTTGTCTTATCTTTCTGAACAGCTGTATAATCTGCTCGGTGCCTCTGCTAGTGAAGGAGAGCAGTGGTAGAGTAAGCTTTGGTACAAAACTGAGCTTCGGAAGGCACTGCATTTAAGGAAAACTTCATAGCCATGCCCACAATGTTGATTCCAAGCCTGCTGTACCATGTCCCTTCTTTCCTTCCTTGCCACTTAAAAGGAAGCTTAATCATCTTTTACCAAATTTGTTTTCCATAGCCAGAGGATTTCATAGATAGGAAACAATAAATCCCTAGCAACACAGACTCCTAACAGATGGTAGTAAACGGGCTTGAAAATATTTCAAAACCTGCCCTAATTTCCATTCCCCAAATGTCTCTCTCTCAGCTTTCTTTTTTTTTTTTTCTTTTTATAATAGCAGTTCCCTTCATTGTCTCCAATGGTCCCATTTTGGTTATAATTTATGCTCCCTTATGCTCTGAGACTGTATCCAAATTACGCACTAAACACAGGCAACTCCAAAAAACAAAACTTGAAGCGGTTCAAAATGTTTCCATTTGTCCTATTGGTTGAACTTCCCCATGGAAGTCAAAGAGCTGCAACATTATTTTTTAAATGCACTTTTCCTAGTAAGAGAGGAAATGTATAGTCAGATTCATGTTTAAAGAAGTAAAAGCCCACCTCACTCGAAGAAAGAGAATTTTGTTTCTGTCTAGGTCACCAAGACAAATTTACAGTGCATCATTGAGAAGGGACATTCGAGAGTGATATAATACTCTGTACCATTACCAAGATCTCCTTAGGATAATGCCTTAGTTTAGTGGACAGAGTTTTGATTCATTAATCTTAATTCTGCCACTGTGCTACCTCAGTGGTCTTCTATCTCATAAAAAAGACACGGTTTTAAAAATGTATACCTGTGTATATGTGTAGAAGCATTATATATGTGTACATATGTGTATTTATTTTATATGCACATAATTATAAGGAGGAATCAGGAGGCTTGTCCAAGATCACCGATTTGGAGCTGACAGGAGAGAAGCCCCAAGTCTACCAAGTTTTCTTCTCCTTTACAACACTGCTTACTTCCTTTTGGATTGCAGATTAATGTATACTTGTAATGAACTGTTTCAGAAACATGGCAACACACATGAAAGAAATTAAAAGCTTTACTTGGTTCTACTACCCAGGGGAAAACATCAACATTTTGCCCATGGAAGCACATGCCTCCTATTTCTTTTTAGAAGCCTGGGATCATTCTTTATACCCTTGCTTTGTGACCTGTCTTTTTCACTTAATGGCTACCTGGTAATCCATCAAAATGGTTGAATCATAATTAATTTACCCAATCCTTTTTAGTGGGCTGTGGTCTTTTTTTTTTATTTCCAGTGAGAAACATTCTTGCCACAAATTAGAGCAGGGATAGGTAGGGATGCTCTGATATTTTCCCTCAGGCAAATTCCCAGAAGTGAATTTGTTAGGTTGAAAGGTATTAACATTAACCATTCTAAGACGTGAAGTCCATATTGGCAATAGGACCCATTGCAAAAGATGTTGTTGGAGACCCTTCCATCGTCAGGGGCTGAGACATGTTTCCTGGAACCTACACCAACTTAAATGCTCTTTCTCCTGGTTGTGAAATTCCTCTAAATAACCGTCTTCCACTTTTAAGTGGAAGACATAATGAAATGATAGATGGGGGGCTCTCTAGAGACAACACTACTCACAGTAATGGCCAAGGCTAAAATAAATCAGTTGCTCTAGTCACTGGGATGGCTCAGGCTGGGGATGACTGATGAAGTGTGCTGAGATTCATAATGCAAACCCATTATCCTGTTGGCATCACAGAGGCCATGTTGCTCATGGGGTAGGTTGCTCATCATGAACAGACATTTACAAATTGAATTCCAAGATTTCTGCCATGTTCATTGTCTAAGAAAACTAGAAAAAAGGTCACTTTGCTGATTCTCATTGGCAGAGAGAGGGGCTGACATTTATGGACCATGCCAGGAGGGAAGGGACAATCCACACCGCCCCTCATCACCTGACCTGGGGCACTGACAGATTTCATGCCCACTAGAACGGAAGCCCGACAGAGAAAGCCTAGCCTTGCCCCGCGAGATGCCAACCAAACATGGAGCCCTATAGACCATCAATCCAGCGGGCCAAATGCTCTATTGCAAGGCTGATTTTCACTCCCGAAAGTGAGTTGACAAAATCGTGTCTCTCAGTGGTTCCATCATCAAACATTCAAAATTGCCCAGATTGAGAGATTGTGTAATAATAACGAACGTCGCTTAACCAGTGATTGCTCCTGTCAGGCCCTCTGCAAAGTAGTGCGGAGCTCCACCTTGTCTAACCCTCAGAACACTGTGAGTTGGGTTTTATCTCCATCCTACAGAGAAGAGAACTGAGTCTTGGAAACTGTCCACCTGGTGAACAACTGGGCCAGCACTGCCACCCAGACACTCAATCCGGAGCCCCACCTCTCCACTGCTGGAGAGTTGTCCTGGACACTTGTGTGAATAACAACATCCTACTTCATTCACAGGGGCAACCACCTCTGCTTCCTCCATGGATGCCCGGTTCCCCTTAACTCAGAAGGTGACGACGTGGAATTCCTGCTCTGACACAAACGTTGAACAGATTCTGTATCTGAATTAGGGAGTTAAGAATTGAGATACTTGGCACTGGAAAAGAAAGGAGAAGAAAGAAAGAAGAGAAGAGAAGAGGAGAGGAGAGGAGAGGAGAGGAGAGGAGAGGAGAGAAGAGAAGAGAAGAGAAGAGAAGAGAAGAGAAGAGAAGAGAAGAGAAAGAAGAGAAGAGAAAGAAAGAGAAGAGAAGAGAAGAGAAGAGAAGAGAAGAGAAGAGAAGAGAAGAGAAGAGAAGAGAAGAGAAGAGAAGAGAAGAGAAGAGAAGAGAAGAGAAGAGAAGAGAAAGAAGAGAAGAGAAGAAGAGAAGAGAAGAAGAAGAAAAGACCAAAAAGCTGTTACTGTCCAATACAGATGCCATAACACACTCAGCTTTGACCAAAACATTTACAGGGAAGGTAAAATAAATTTCTTTGAAGAGGTGCCTGGAATTCTGCTTGTTGGAAGTTTTTTTCTTAGACATTCCCCAGCCCACTGGGCTGCCATCAGGGAAAAGTTGTGTTTCTAAGCTCACGTTTTTCACGTAAGCTTTAGATTAAAAAGTATTGATTATTTGACATCTCTCAGGAGGTTTTAAATGACACTGCCCACAACTTGCACTAAACAAGTGTGGCATCTTTCAGGACTTTTAGGTCTTGCCTTCAGCCTGGTCGATGCTTCTCCCCCACCACAAAGGAAGGAAGTTGTGTTACCCAGATAGCCTAAAAGCACGGTAGGCTTGGGTCAAATTCAACACACTGATTGAGAAGGAGGATGTAGATGTGGAATATTCTAGTTGGGGTGCTCTCACTCACCTTCTCCACCTGTGTCATCGCCTCCTGCCCACCAAATAAATCAAAAACAAAAAACCCAAAACCCCATAAGCAGGGATGGAAATAATCTTGAAGAAAGGTCAAGGTTTCGGTTACAGCAACAACCAGCATTTGTTAAAAACACACACCATGCTTTCCCTGGATTTTCATAAATTACAGTTTTGATGGAAGTAGGGAGATAAATAGGCAAACTCTCAAAGGAAATACAGTCCTTTTTGCCAGAACACGGAAGCAACCAAGTGTCCTTCAGCAGGTGAATGGGTAAATAAACGGTAGGCCATCCAGACAGTGAAATATCATTTACTACTGAAAAGAAATGAGCCATGAAAAGGCATGGATTTTACTAAGTGAAAGAGGCTAGTCTGAAAAGGCTATTTACTGTATTATTCCAAAGACATGACACTCTGGGAAAGGCAAAACTGTGGAGACAGTCAACAGATCAGTGGTTGCCAGGGTTTAGTGGGAGGGAGAGTACAGAGGATTTTTTGGGCAGTGGAACTACTACTCTGTGTGATTGTATAACAGTGCCTGCCTGTCATTATACATTTGTCCAAACCCACAGAATATACAACAACCAGGGATGGCACCTAATGAGAACGATAGACTTTAAGTGATAATAATGCATTAGTGTTACTTCATTCTTGATTAAAAAAAAAAAAGTACCATTGCGGTGGGGATGCTAAGGAGGAGGAGGCTCTATACATAGGGCAGGGGATCTAGGGGAAATCTCTGTGCTTTCCTCTAAATTTTGCTGTGAACCTAAAACAGCTCTAAAAAAATGAAGTCTTAGAGAAATATATAAATATAGTCACTCTTACCCTGTTCTTATTTTGGTTGTAAAGTGTGTGTGGCGGGGGGGAGGCAAGGGAGAGAGGCCTGTCTTTCTCTTCACCCTGCTTGCTGCCTTACTAATTTACTTTAAAACTCCTGATGCCTGTTTCTACAGCGACGCGAGGCCCTAGCTAATTGTCTTAATTTCCATGCTCTAGGGAATGTGTGCTTCTTCGGCTGTCCAAATGAGCTGGAGAGACTTTGTGTAAACAGATTTATAAATTCTTCCCCCATCCTCATCATCCATCTCCGAGCAGGCTTAAATGCTAGCTGAAAGCCAATACCTGTGGATATGCAACTTGTGCTCCTCACGCTTGCACACAGACGTGGGAAGGGAGCATGCCAGCCCAGAACACCTGACCTGGAAGAGACGACGGGGATCGCCTGGTGCAGCTCCCCGACGCCAGCAATGAGGGGACCAGGGACCTGACGCTAGGCCCAGAGCCTTGGCTGGCCTGAGAACACCAACATCCTCATCTTCTTTTCCTGATGCCTCCACAGTTTCGTGCCAGGCCATCTGTGCCCTCTACCTCCTGCCTGTCTTTCATGCACTTTCTCCATTCCGATTGGGTCTGGAACTTCTGAATCTTTTCGTGGCTTCAGTATCTCCTCCAGTGGTCTGATTAACGGGTACTGACCCTGCCCTCATAACCATTCATAACGCACCTAGGAAACCTCCCACCAAAACTCTCCGGCCACCGTGTTCTGAACGCCCTTCAAGAATGCATTAACTCCTGTGAATTAATGATGCCCCCCCTTTTAAGTGACTAGTTCTGGAAAGCAGAGCCCACTTAGCTGTGGTAAGCCATTAGCAATCTAGTATGAGTTATTTTACTCTGCTGTTTTCCTAATGATTAAGTCGTTGAGACCCTGGCACTTACAGAGTGAGAGTTTCAAAGGAAGAGGGGAAAGAAACAATTTTGTAATTTCGGAACACTCAGATGTAACAGTTCAATGTTCATAGCTCAATGCCATGGTGTGGACAGCATTTGGTCCACACTGTAGTGTGTAAGGGGTCAGAATTTGGGCCCAGTGGCTGACGGGTTGGGATTTGAAAGGAAGGGTGCCAGTATCACTTTGTACCTGGACTGTCAGACAAAGTTCATCGTTGGTTTGATTTATTTCGTTTTTGTTTATTAGTTTTGATGTTGGTTTGAGTTTTTTTCACAAAGTGATTGGCACAGTTCCTGGTCCATTCAATGTACCCAGTAAGTGTTAACAACTACTTTTGTTACCTTCATTTCGTTTCCTGCCACACTCACTGAGCATTTTCTTCTGGGAATAAGAAAATAGGGATTGAGAAAAACTGAGAGCTGGAATGAAAGCGGGGTTGTTGACACAGTTGTGTGTTCTTGGGGAGGAAGCAGCAGAGGTGCAGGGGAGCACTCCTTCCTTGGCCAATGGCTCTGATGAGCGACAGGGACAAGAGATCACGTCTCAGCCCGGTCTCTGGGGAAGCTGGGTACACTTTCTCTGTTTACAACCCAGCAGGGAGATCTCAAGAGGTGAGCAGCTTCCTAAAGTCTCCCCAAAGAGGTCAGGGTGCTGGACAAAAGACAGCGCATGGGGGGGTCGGGGTCAGTAACTGGAATGTAAGCTTGCACTTCCACGTGCAACACCTGTTGGGGGACACGTGTAAGTCCGCCCTCGAGCGTACCGCACGCCCCCGGGGTCCCTTGATACACCAGACGATGAGGGAGACAGAGTAGCATGGCGTGATCTGTGAACTTTGGAGCTGAAGAGCCTGGAATATAAATTCCAGCTCAGCTCCTGACCCACTGTGTGACTTTGGGCGAGTCACTTCCCTGCTCTGAGCCCCTGCTCCTCTAGCACACGGAGATCACAACGTCTACTCCGGGGGTTGTTAGGAGGATGAAATTAATGTGAAGTTATACAAAGTGCCCCCATGAATGTGAGCTTTCATTATAATTTAATGAGGCAATGGGACAGAGAATGCTCCTGTGACATTTTCAAGGTCACATAACCAGGGAATGGGGGGAACCTGGCTTAAAAAGAGCTCCCCTGGTCCTGAAACCATGCCTGTGCGTGTAGACAGAGGTATTCATTCTTTTCCAGTACAGCCTCTAGGCACGTCAAGACATCCTTATTAAACATAATTTATTCTTCCTTGTGAAAACTTGACAATTCTTCTGAACCTAGATCAAATCGTTGCTCTGAAGCCACATGCTCTCCAATATATGGTAACTGGGCATTTTTAGTTTTCAATAGACAGGTTTGAGGCTTTCCCTAAATCCATGTGTCGCCTTAGGAAGAAGGCTCATTGGGTCCCAGCTGCCCTGACCTGCACCCGGTCCTTTGGCCGGTCTAATGGCTCATGGTTTTTACCTAGGAAATAAAAAGCAATGCGCCGTCAGCCTTTCTCGATGTCGGAAAAGCAGGTTGCTTTTCTTGCCTGGATCCCAGAGCTGCATACAGAAGAGTGAGACGGGACAAGGCTGTGCTTGTTTGTCACATTGCCCCATCCGCTGTCGCCACAGGCCTCTGCGAAGACTGGGCACCTCTTGTCTGCATGGCTCACTTGTCCCAGCTTCAACACAATGCAATCTATGCCAGAGTCTCTGCATCCAATAATCCCGAGTTGTCTGCAAAGAGTCTTGAATCCACTCGATGCTGTCAAAAAAGATGAGGGCTGTGCAGGCAGGTGACCTCAGGGGTCAGAACTCTCTGGACCCAGGGATCAGTCACCTGGATCTGGGTCACTTGAGGCAGACTCTTACCTGTAGTGCTGAGACCAGAGACTCCATACCTATCAGTTTATTTGTTTTTTAAAGATCTTATTTATTTATTCATGAGAGACCCAGAAAGAGAGGGAAGCAGAGACACAGGCAGAAGGAGAAACAGGCTCCCTGCAAGGAGCCTGATGCGGGACTCGATCCCAGGACCCCAGGATCATGCCCTGAGCCTAAGGCAGATGCTCAACCACTGAGACCCCCAGGTGCCCCAATATCAGTTTACTGTTGACAGGACAAAAGTCCGAAGGGGAGGTAAAGTGACTTGTCCCAGTTGGTGTTAGTGACAAAATGGAACAAGAATGTGTGTCTCCTCTCTGCATCAGAATTTTTTTTTAAAGATTTTATTTATTTATTCATGAGAGACACAGAGAGAGAGAGGCAGAGACACAGGCAGAGGGAGAAGCAGGCTCCATGCAGGGAGCCTGACATGGGACTCGATCCCTGGTCTCCAGAATCACGCCCTGGACCAAAGGCAGGTGCTAAACCACTGAGCCACCCAGGCTGCCCAGAATTTTTTTTTTTTTTTTTTAATGCAGGCAGAGATGCTTAGGCCATCCCAATGCTTTGAACAATTTCCCTCCCTTGCACCCTTTTCCATCCATTTAAAATGAGAGTCTGTGACTGGCCGAAGGTGGCTTACAGCTGGTCTTACCTATTTGGGAAAATGTTCAAGATTCACAAAGCAAAATGTATTTCAGGGGCTTCCATGGCAGGCAGTTGCCCACCTGCTTCCTTCTACCTGAGGATGCCACCCCCCACCCCACCCCCAGGATCGCACTGCCGTTGGTGGCGTCACATACTTACAGATTACTCTCTTTCAGGGGAAGGATTTTCATTTGACATCGGACTCTGGAAGGAACGGGAACCCCGAGGCTTTGCAAACTAGTGGCAAACCAGACACTTCCTTCTGGATCCTTTTGCATTTTATTAGTTCTATAGCTCATGCTCTTCCCTCGTCCCTCCCCTTGCACCCCCCTCTCCACCAACTCTTCTTTCTCCCTGAATTTCTGGTTCCACATGTGAACTTCAAGGAGAATGCACTCCATGTGTTTCTCATTGTTTTGCACTGAACCACCCCAGAAGATGACTCTGTCAAGTTCCATCGGCCCCACCTAGGCCCCCCCACCCCATCGTTTCAAACAGGAGGTTCAAACATCGCCAAGGCCGCACTAGAGGACAGGGGTGTCTGCTTCCATGCGGGCTTCAAGGCTGAGAGGCCCTGCTGCCACCGGCATGGAGGGGGGCCTCGGCTCTGCTCCTCCAAGCGGCCCCCCAGTGGGGCTCCAAGCACCCACGAGCCTCCTGGGAGGAATGTGTGTCTTCTTTGTCTGCTTCTGTCCCCCTCCAAACCTCTCCGTCAGTGCCGTACAGCTGTGTTTCTGTGAAAACAAGGGCGCCAGCGAAGAGAAAAACACTGTTTATGAGGCTGCCTAGATTGGGGAGTCATATAATTTCAATAGCCCTGAGATATACACAGCTGACTACTAATGCAAATTTCAGACATCGTGTTTGAACAAAAGGTTGCACAGTAACATAACCTGGAGCTTTTATTACTAATGAGGCACTTATTTCCATTTGAATACAGAAGGGTGTATTTTTCCCCCCTTTTTACGGCTTCTCATAATTGTGTCTAATAATATAAAAATAACATTGGGTCGTCATCTCCACAAGGCTTAGACATCAGATGCACACTCGTGTCGCTCCAGTCGTCAGGAGAATGTGACGCCGTGCTGATTGCAGACGCTCGGCCCAGGTGCCTCTTTGGAATGAGAAATCCCATTAACTTTGCTCTCCTCCGAGTGTTCCTTAGGCATGCTTTAAAAATTCAGGGTAATAATAAGAAGGAAAGATGGTAAAAAAAAAAAAAAAAAGACCATGTTTGGTCTTTATTATCAATTAGGTAAGGTGTTTTTGGCACAGATTAATGGCAGTGTTCTCCCCTCCAGAGTGATTTGTGGCTTGGTTTTGGCTACAGAGAGTGAGAACTGATAAATGGAAGAGTTTCTTAACATGATAGATATTCCACAGGTGTGCCCATCGTGCCGCAGTGAACTTTATTCAATGAATAAAATAAATAAGAGAGGCGACTGAATATATAAATGAAAAGATAAACGACTTGAATAAACCGTAAGAATCCATTAAGACTTCGGAGCTTGCAGCAGGGTATATATTCACACACACACACACACACACACACACACACACACAGAACTAACCAGGTGAGCCGATGGACACATTAATTCATTTGGTCACAATAATCATTTCGTGTTCTGTACACATATGGAATCATCACACGGTACACCTTAACCATATATAACTTTTATTTGTCAATTATACCTTAATAAAGCTGGGCAACAAAAAAAAAAAAAGAAAGAAAGAAAAAAAGAAAAAAAATCAACCTTTCAGAGGCAATGCTTCTGGGAGGGAGTCGGATTTTATTTTATTTTATTTTATTATTTTATTTTATTTTATGGAGGGGGAGTTGGATTTTATTATTTTTTAAAGATTCTATTTATTTATTCATGAGAGACAGACACAGAGAGAGAGAGACAGAGACAGAGACACAGGCAGAGGGAGAAGCAGGCTCCATGCAGGGAGCCTGATGTGGGACTTGGTCCTGGGACTCCAGGATCACGCCCTAGGCCAAAGGCAGGTGCTAAACCACTGAGCCAGCCAGGGATCCCCAGAGTTGGATTTTAAAGAGGATTTGTTACTCAGTGAGTAGACGGTTGGTTGACCCCTGGGGGATGAGCTGACCGCCGTTGAGAACAACAGCAAGAGGTCCTAGTGGTTGGGCTGAAGCAGAGATGCTGGTTGGCGAGCAGGGGGCAGAGAGAGAGAGTGAGCAGAAGGGCTGGGATCCAGGCATGGGTTTGCACACAGTGAAAAAAAAAATGTTCAGGACCCCTCCTCCCCAAAAGAAGAGCAGAAGAGCTAAAGATCTTTAAAGTGCTTTGTCCAGGGCTGCTCCCACACCACCTGCCCCTGTCATCCCAGCAGTCTGGTTGTCTCTCTTGTGAGTTGGCAACCTCCCTGCCAGACTGAGGAAGGCTCTGGTTTAGAGTTTACAAACATTTTGCTACCCTTCACCCTGACCCAGGACCCAACACTCCCAAGGTCATTTGAGAGAAAGTAGATGCATTCTCAGCCTCCTGTTTCTTGGCTTAAACACAGGACTGTGCTAGTGGAATTGTATGTGCCAACCCAACTGGCACACAGAGACCCAGATATTTGATCAAGCATTATTTTGGGTATGTCTGTGAGGGTGTTTCTGCATGAGATTAACATTTAAGTCGGTGGACTTTGAGTAAAGCAGATTGCCATCCCTCACAAGGGTGGGCCACATCTCATCAGTTGAGGGACTGAATAGAACAGAAAGGTGGAGTGAGAAATAATTCTCTCTTTCTCCTCGCATGATTATTTTCAAGCTGGGACATCAGTTTTTTCCTGTCTTTGGACTCAAACTAAAACACCGGCTCTTCCTGGGTCTCAAGCCTCCCAGCCCCCGGATTGGAACTTGCACCATCAGCCCCCCAGCTCACTGATTACATAGCTATGTGGGTCAATTCCTTGTAACAAATCTCTTCTCCATATGCAAACAGCCTATTGGTTCTGTGTCTCTTCAGGGAGAACCCTGGCCCATTCAGGTGCCCACAATACAGAAAGGAAAAGCAGGTGATAATTTCCACTCAACATTGGGAACCCATCTGTGTTGCTTACAGAAAACTAGCCTGTTCTCCCCTCCCCAGCCTCAGGATTATGTGATCAGCTCCTGTGTGGATAGCAAGGAACAGAACTACAGAAACCAGTTACAGTGGGGAAAGATTTACATCATTATCTATTCCGTCCACTGAGAAGTCTCCTCTTCTTACTCCTCACATGGTGTCATTTCGATGGTCCTGAGTATGCAGAATAATGAGAATCAAAACAGGCAGCCAGCCTCCCCCAAATGGAGATGCCTGGAAGCAACCCTGGCCGCCAGGGCCTGGGACGTGACCCCAACATGGGCAGGAGCTCAGTGTGCGGGGCGGGGAACAGGTGGTCAGCAGGGGGACTTGCCCCGTTCACTGCTGTGGTGGAAAAGACACACGTCTGGGCAGGAGACTTCCAAGTAGCTGCTGACAGAGACAGTAGTTAGCCACTGTGGAATGATTTGACTTTCAGTAAAGAGAAAGAGAAGGAAGGAAGGAAGGAAGGAAGGAAGGAAGGAAGGAAGGAAGGAAGGAAGGAAGGAAGGAAGGAAGGGAGGGAAGGAAGGAAGGGATGGAGGGAGGGAGAGAGGGAGAGAGGGAGGGAGGGAGGGATGGAGGGAGGGAAGAAGACTATAAATCTACAAAAAAAAAGTATATATATACACTAAAAATGTCCTTCTCACAGATTCATTAAACTGAAGGGCTGACCTGTCCCCTTTAGGCTAACATCACATACACTTGTCTCAGGTGCAGGATCACAAGTTACTGGGGGACACTTACTAATTAATTCCTTAATTACTCTCTCACTCTGATTTTTTTGTAAAGATTTTGTTTATATACTTGAGAGAGAGAGAGAAGGAGAGGGAGAGAGAATCTGAAGCAGACTCCACACTGAGCACAGCCCCATGCAGGGCTCGATCCCACAACCCCGCGATCATGACCCGAGTGGAAAACAAAAGTCAGAGGCTTAACCCACTAAGCCACCCCAGCATCCCCCCTCACTCAGATCTTTAAAATCGAACATAGTGACACCTTTTGGGAGCCAGGGCACGTGAAGCTGCATCTGGAAGAGGCTGACAGTGACGTGTCCTAACTGTCCCTTCCTAGCCCGTCGTCTTGTCCATAGGCAGAGTTGGGATCGCACCAGCTCTTTGCTCTCCCATCTCTCGGGCTGCCCCCTCCTGGGCCCGAAGCCCCAGAGAGAGACACCCTGCTTTGCAACCTGCACCTCCCGGTGTACGGGGCTGTGTTCTGCTGTCGCCGTAGGGCATTTGGAGACCCCAGCTGTGGCCAAGTACGTGTCTCCATGGTTCTCACACTGTTCACGGTTCCCACGACTTCCCTCACACCTGGCTGAGCTCCAGAACGACAGAAAAACAGTGCTGGGGCTGAAAACAGCCTCCTCACACCTCTGTGGTGTGTAGCTTTAGAGACGCACCTCTAAAGCCTGCATCTTAGAGATGCGGAGACTCACAGAGGTCACGGCATTTTCTCAGGCGTCCCCAGCTGGCGAGTGTCAAGGTGAGGGCCAGAACCCGGGTCCGCAGGCTCTCCCCCTGGTGTGTTTTTTTACGATAGCACTGCACGTGCACCCATGTGCCTGGGGTTCATCTTGGAAATGCATCAGGCCCAGGAACTAAATGCACCTGGGATTCGTCCCACACTGGGCCTCTGAAGACTGGGTAGGAGATTAGGAGGGTCTGTAAGAGCTCTCTTTACAGGCCAAAGCACGTGGGCTCAATTTTCGGGGCAGGATGGTTAGGGGGAATACAGGACTTAAGTGTCACAAGGGACCCCGCTGCACCTCCTTGCAGGGCTCCAGGCACGTGGAGTTCAGGCCAGAGAGACCAGAGCAGTGTGCTGACTCCCCACCCCAGCCTCCGTCCCAGGCCTGCCCTTCGGCTCACCGCCGTGTTTCCAAGAAGTGCAATGGGCTTACAAGGAATGAGTTGGTGAGCTTAAGGGAAATTTAATAACCACCTCTCCTCTCTGCTCTTTCTTGTGCTGGCCAGGAATTGAGGCTCTTCCCTCCCCATGGAGGGGCAGGCGACAAAAGTAATGGCAAGTCAGGGCTAACGGTGCCAGTTGGTGAAATGCTGCGGTGGCCAGAGATGGTTCGTGATGTTTGCTTGGCTCCTTTGAGCTCCGGGTGTTTCGGCAAACACTTCTCTCTTTGTGAATATTCCTTTACATTGGTTGAGACAATTCCATGAAGTAGGCACTGTGCACTTTCAAAGAATCCATTCTCTCCCTTCTCCAGCAGCACCAATGAGAACACGTTTGCACACACACACGCACACACACGCATCTTGCATTTGGAGTTTGGAGGGAAGTGAGAGGCAAATTGCCTCCATCTGCCCAGCAGGCAGGTGACCTGCCAGAGGCATCATCTTTCACCTCCTTTTCCTGAACAAATCTGCACATATTGAGGGTGCCTCTGACCGTTGGTTTGGCTTTTAGGGCTGCTCATGTCCTGAGCTTTTCTTCTTGTTTGCGTTGTTCTGTTTCTTTGGTTGTCTCTTTGTTCTGTCTTGAAACCAGAGAAGCTATAAAGTTAGTCCGGTCTTGGGATGAAGTCCACCCCCCCGATGGATGGTGTGCAGATCGAGTCAGGAGCCAGCACTGGCCTGGATCCTCCACCTCCCAGACATCTCTGAGCTTGGAAGCCTGAAGCAAGCTCCACTCTTATAGAAGGGAGATAAGAGGCCAAGAACTCAGTGTCTGTGTGTCCGTAGCTGTCTGACTCTCTTTCTCTCCTATTACAGTGGGACATGCTAGTCCTGCCTTGTCTCTCAGACCATGGAAGTCCAGGGATCCACAGACTCCTCCTCTAAGTCCTACATCTCAAAAACCATCAGCCAGACTGTGAATTGAGGGGTGAGCTTGATACCGTTGCTGCCAGCAGCATCACTGACTCACCCAACCCTGCAGGGTCCTGCGGGAAGCCCAGGGATGGGAGCCAGGTGGGTGGCCTGTGAGGACGACAAAGTCGGCCTTTCCCACATTCAGTAGAAGAATGAGTGTGTGAAGCCAGACCCTCCCCTTGTAGGCTTGTGGCACATAGTCCCTTAGCAAGACGTTTCATTCCTGTAACAGTTGTGGCTCAACTGGTAACGATCGACCATCCAAAACATACTTCACTTGTTTGGGACCGGAGAGCTAAGACTCGCCCGAGAGTGAGAAAAACATTAAACAAGAAGAAAAGTCTTTCTTTTTTTTTTAATAAATTTTTTTTTTATTTATGATAGTCACAGAGAGAGAGAGAGAGAGAGGCAGAGACACAGGCAGAGGAAGAAGCAGGCTCCATGCACCGGAAGCCCGATGTGGGATTCGATCCCGGGTCTCCAGGATCACGCCCTGGGCCAAAGGCAGGCGCCAAACCACTGCGCCACCCAGGGATCCCGAACAAAAGTCTTTCTTAAAGTCATTTAACTTCCATGAAATTAAAATCATTTACTTAATAGAACCTCTGGATTGAAATCCAGAAATACAACCTCTGGATTGGAAAGGTATTTACAGCAACATCGTTGTAACTGGCCCAGAATGGAAGGAAAGTGAGCGCCTGTCTACAGGGAACTTTTTTGTAGTCCAGAAAGGTCTCTTTTATTTCCTTTAATGCACAGAAAGAAGCAAGCTCCTGGCAAGTCCTGAAGATTCCTGCCCAGGAACCAGCAAGCGTGTGCCTTTGTCCTTGCTGATGCTGTAGAGGTTTGCTCTACTTCCCATCCAAGATATTTTCTTATCTGTGGACTAGGTGATACCTTCTTTTCTTTTCCTTCTTTCACATCTGATCTATCCTTGCCAGCAGAAGGAGCGCATCCAAGTCTGTGCTTCTAAACCAGAATGGCTTGGTTGGCATCGCCATCTCATACGTGATGTCTGGACCGTACGTGACATGAAGGCCCACACCGGTCATGTCCCTACTGTCCCACAGTGAGGGATGCACACGAGGGGAGGGCTTAAAGCTGAGTGCCTGTGGGGAAGACAGTTGTGGGGACCGATGCCCATTCTGGAGAATGAGCTCAATTCTGTCCCCGGCATTTGCAGGCGGCAGGGAGACTCCTCCAAGCAGCATCACCGTGGGCTGTCATAGCTCTGAGTCTAGAGCCAGGGTAAGGCGCTAGGAGCAGGAGCGAAGATCTGCAGCAGAGGTGACAGCTTAGGACCCGAGGGAGGGACCGCTCTCAGAAGAGTGAGGGGAAGGAAGAAACCAGGGTTGGCTCTTGGAGGACCATCCCAGGTCTTTCTGCCACGAAGGACGGCGGGGGGCGGGGTGAACCCACAGGCACCAACTGTCCGTGCAGACGGGGCCTGAATTAGACCCCAAAATGATGGTCCTAATAGTGAACACTTATTGAAAACTGATTATGGGCTACATCTTGCTTCAAGTATTTGATGTCTATCATTTCAGCAAATCCTGGTGACGACCATCTGTGGTATGGCCCCACTCTCCAGGTAAAGAAACAAAGCACAGAGAGTTTAAATTATATGCCTGAGATCATAAAGCTGCTAAGTGTTCAGCCTCAAGAGCACTCCACACCCTCTTCCTTGACATCTTCCCACTAATTTTAGTTACTTATTTCTTTTCTATAATCTGTTGATCACCCCATTTCACTGGATCCACACAGAAAAAAAATCACAGTATATCCCATTTGACATTCCAGCCATGACTTTCTTCAGGCCAGTCCAAAAGCCGTTAATGCAATTACTGCTTGAATCTAGAGGAGAAAGAAATACTCCCATCTATTCACGTTGCAGTTGTTACTATCTGGTCACCAGAGAGTGACCTTTCAGGTGACACAAGAGCTACACCCAATTAAGAGAGATGATTTCTTGAAAGCCCAAGGCCACGAGTAATTGAAACCCTCCAGCCAGAGCAGAGGCAGGTCAGAGCAGGGTTTCCTTAGTAGATAAATTAGGCCATGGTAACTTCACGAAAAACCTATTCCCTGTGGTTTCTGTTGCCACTGCTTCCTTTAGGATCACGATAGCAAGAACATGGGATTTTTCTCAGTCAGGGGCTGTGGGACAATAACGTATATATCATAATATGTAACATAATAAAAATACATCATGTATTTATATACAATATGTAGCAAAATCATAAATTATAATTTTAAGTGAATATAATTTTAATAATTATAATACTACTTAATATATAATGTAAAATAAATATATACATTATATATTAAATATTACCAATATGTAATATATTATAGTATCATAAAAATGTTAAATGTGTAGATATAAATTTTAATTTTATTTTAACGAAATTGTGATTTTAGTTAATTAATTTATGCAATATATATTGCATAAATTTGTCCCTGCAAATTTATCTCTTTCTCCCTGTCTCAGGGTTCAAACAGGCTCATGATTTCCTGATAGGAGTTTCTTTTGTTATTCATAATGAACCTCTTCTGACTAGACCCTGTCTGAGTTTCTGCCAACAAGATGACTCATGGTGGGTTCCTAGATAGTTTCAAGGGAGGGTCTAGCTATGCCGGAAAGATCAAGCATGTGATTGGAGGACTGGAACTCAGCCCCACTCCCAGATTTCCAGAAAGGGCAGGAGGGCTGAGGTTGGGTTCAATCACTAATGGACAATGAGTTAATCAACCAAATCTGGGTAACCAAACTTCGATGAAAACTGTACAATAAAGTTTGGAGAGCTGTCTGTTTGGTAACCATATCCATGTACCAGAAAGGTCTTGTACCCCGACTTCTTGGGGACAGGAGCTCCTGTGTCTCCCCAACACAGAAACACAGCCCTTGCCCTTGGTTTCTTCCCCTTGGTTGTGAGTTGCATCCTTTGTAATCAAACTGTATTGTAAATCTAGCATTTTCAGTGAGTTCTGTGTATTATTTTAGAAAATTATCAAATCAGAGAAGGGTGTTGTGGGAACCCCCAAGTTTATAGTTGTCCTGGCAAAACTGTGAGTAGCTTGGGGATGCCCAACACTTGCCACTGGCATCTGAAGTGGGGACAATTTTGTGGGACTGAGCCCTTAGGGGGTCTGCACTCCTGTGCATGCAGTTAGTGTCACGATGGAATTGCATTGTAGGATGCCCAGCTGGTATCAGAGGATTTGTTCTGGATCATAGTAGCTAAAGTGAAATGGAAGGTGAATGTGTATTGAAACTCACCTTGGCATAAGGTGAAAGCACAAACATACGTGACAGGTTATTACGTTTATTCTACAGCATGTTTCCCATTTGCTGATAGGACCCAACTACTTGAAATAGTGACTTTTCAGAACCTCCTTCCAGAAGCCTTTGCTAACTTGCAAGCTAACTTAGACACAGCTTCTCTGGATCTGGGGCATATATGTCTCCTTGCACATATAGCATGGAGCAGCATGGTTGACTTTTCTATTGGCTTCGTCCACTCATTGGTTCTCAACTGGACAAAATTTTGCCTCCCAAGATACATCTGGTGATGTCTGGGGTCATTTTTGATTCTCAGGACCAGCTGGAGATGTGGGTTGAGGCCTGAGATATTGCCAAACATTCTACAAGTCACAGAGCAGCCCCCACCACAAAGAATTATCAGCCCAAAATGCCACTGGCACCGTCATCAAGAAACTCTGGGTTTCCGCTGGATGGGGAGCTTCTTAAGGGTGGAGAACATATCTTACTCATTCCTGCATCCTTCGTACAGAAGCAACACTTGCTGAATGGCTGAAGAAATGAGAGAGGAAGCTAGAACCCTTTGGTCTGGCAGCTATAAAGAACAGGTTGGTCTATCTCGAAATATTCACTAGCAAAATTTAGCACTGAAAAAATTCACAACCTAAAACATTTTCATGAAGTGGGCTGGGTTTAGTGCCTCACAGTACCCATCCAGGGTCCCAGAGATGGGCACCGTGGAGGGTCTGGAGTGGTGTTGAGTCCGGGAGGGTAGAGCTTCGGTGAGAAACTGGGCTTTGGCACCAAATGTGGACTAATTTAATTTATGGCATTTACAATATAATCTTGAGTAAGTGGTTCTTTTCTTCTGAGTCTCTATTTTGTCTTCTAAAAATGGGAATATGCACTTTACCACATGGACATCATGCTAAGTGAAATAAACCAGTCTCAGAAAGACAAACACCGGGTGATCCCACTTACATGAGATCCCTCAGGCAACTAAATTCATAAGCACAGAAGGTCGTGTGGTGAATGTAGGGGGGATAGGGAGCTGCTGTTGAGTAGGGACAGATAAGTTTGGGAAGAAGCAAAGTTCTGGAGATGATGGTGGTAATGGTCATACAACAGTGTGATGATGCTTCATGTCACCGAACTTTACATTTAAAAAATGGTTAAAATGTTCAATTTTATGTTATGTATATTTTACCACACAAAAAAAAAGAAAGAAAGAAAAAGAAAAGAAAAGAAAAGAAAAAATGAGATCTGCTCATTTGCAACAATGGGGATGGACCCAGAGGGCATTATGGCAAGTGAAATAAATCAGAGAAAGACAAATAGCGTATGATTTCATGCGTATGTGGAATCTTAAAAAAACAAAGAAACAAAGAAGTCTCTTAAATATAGAGAACAAACTGATGGTTGCCAGAGGGGAGGTGGGGGTGGGGTGAGCAAAATAGATAAAGAGGATTAAGAGGTAGAAACTTTCAGTTATAAAATAAGTAAGTCACGGAGATGGAAGTACAGCATAGGAAATATAGTCGACAGAGTTAACAAAGCATAGAGGGCAAATGAGAAATGGGTCCATATGTATGTAGATTTGATAATGGGAAACATTTCAGATTCCTTCTTCTTCTTTAAACTTTGCACCCAGTGTCCAACTCCCCCCAAAAGTTTTCTAGTCCTACCTGGAGCCCCTGGCATTTTGTTCCAAGATGAGCCCTAATACAGGCTAAAGCAGCCACATAACGAGAAGTAAAAGCATTGCTAGTCTGAAAATCACCCTCCCTGACCTGCTCTCCCAAAGGTTTATCCAGAGAAAAGCTCAATCAACCTCTTCTCCTCTTGGGCACTGGTGATAAATTACATTGGGCAAAAGGCAAGAGCAAATATTTATTGATTAATAAATCATTAAAATTGACAGGCAATCCTGTATGATAGGAGTGAGTATTTATTAAGGTTTATGGGGTGCCAGACTCTGTAGGATTTCGTTTAATAACAATGATAACGCCATCTGGAGGGGGACTATTGTTACGTGGATTTTAAAGATAAGGTGACAGAAGGAACCTGCCTCAGGACACACCAGGGAGCGGGCAAGAATCTTGACTCAGGCCCCCCTGTGCTGTCCTGCCTTCCACCATTTCCAGAGATATTCATTTTCTGTCTGGAATGACGTCAGTCTACTCTGCAGACTATCAGCCCCGTGAGGGTACTTAGTGAATTCTCCAGAAGTACTTGTTGCACCAACAAACATTGGTACTGCACCTGAGTTTCGGGTCTAGTGTTTAGGGTTAGCTGAACTAAGTCTCCTGGCATGGGGGTTCCAACCACTGAATTTATCAGCTCCTTGAAGCCTAACCAGCTCTCTGAGCTTCCTCCCTTCTCCACACCTTGTTCTTGCCGCCACTCCCTCTAGCCCATCCCCACCTTAGGTTTATATGAAGGAGCAGCAAACTCCTGACTCAGTGGCAAGGAAGTTTCTAAGGGCATCACCCATCTCCCGAGTCCACCCCAAACTTGGAACTGTGCTGGGTGCCACCATCCTCTTGCCTGGCTCCCCACAGGTGTGGGGATAAAAACCCAAGGCTCCTTCTCTCCGAGCCTTGGGAGGCACTAATTCAGTTTGAATAATGAGAAGGCCTGCCTTCTAGTTTTATCTGCCAACGCTGATGATTTATACAAACTCAGGGAAGATTCTCATCCCATTGGTGTCCCATCTGCCTCTCTGAAAATCGGAATTTTAGCCTAAGCTGCCATTAATCCAGAATCTAACCAACCAGAAAATTCATTACCAAAATGCTTCTTAAAATCAGCAGTTGGGAAGAGCAATCAGCTGTAGGAAGACGGAAGCTCACGCCAAGTGTTCGGGTGCTAAGAAATATTACCATTTTCTGTTTTCTTGTTTGTTTTATTAAACAAAGCAAATTCCCCTCCTTCGAAGTTGGGGGGGGTGGAGGCAGAGGCAGGAGGTCGATGTGAAAAGAACATGGAACGTGAAACAAGGCTGTGATGAAGGGAAGTGTACAGAGCCAAGAAGAGATAAAGTAAAGAAGGGAGGTGGGCATGCAGAAGCACAGTAAAGACAGTGGAGGGGAGATCCCTGGGTGGCTCAGAGGTTTGGCGCCTGCCTTAGGCCCAGGGTGCGATCCTGGAGTCCCGGGATCGAATCCCATGTCGGGCTCCCGGTGCATGGAGCCTGCTTCTCCCTCCTCCTGTGTCTCTGCCTCTCTCTCTCTCTCTCTCTCTCTCTCTCTCTCATAAATAAAATAAATAATATAATATAATATAATATAATATAATATAATATAATATAGTATAATAATATAATAATAAAATAAAAAAAAAAAGATAGTGGAGAGGAACGAAGGAAGTGGACACAGAAGATAATGGTCAGTGATCTCACTGTGCAACAGACGTGTCAAATGCAAAGCATGGATTTCGAGGGGTGTGTCATGGAAAGTCCAGAAGAGTTGCTTACGGAGGAAGCCCGGGCTCTCTATATTCAGTGTATGTTCCAGGATGGCTTTGAATTGGAGACGCTGCTGGAAGACTCTGCTGATGGGCCGGGGAATGTTCCCTGACACCAGAGTCACCCAGGAATGCTCCGTAGGCTGAGCTCTCATCTCGAGGCACTCCTTGGAAGGTACCTGGGGTGGAAGACCTGGGCCTCTATCTCCTCCTGGCTTCAAATTTAGTTTGTCTTTAAAATACATACAACGATACCTACTTTTTGTTGGGAAAGTCAAATTAAGCAAAAGATATGAGAATATGTAATATCATAGGGGCCCCATAGGGAGCTCAGAAAATGTCAGCTGCATCAAGCTAATGGTTTGCATTGTTTAAATGAACTGTGTTCGATACACACGGCTTTCAGCTAACAATCAGAGCATCTCCGGTCTCCGACACGAGCAAAAGATTTATGTTAGGGAGTGCAGCTGACTGGCTGCCCTGGTGTACTTTCTGAAGGCTGATTCTCAAAAACTGGACACGAGATGCCTGTGGTGAAAGAAAGATCTAGACACCAGAAGTGCAGAAGGAAGAAGTTTGAGAATTTTTTTGAAATGTAATTGCAAAATGTGGTCTTGCTCCCAATTTCCAATGCAGATAGCAACAGTATGCTTTGGCGCTGCCTCCTGAAACCCAGTCGTCAAATTTCATGTTATTGCAATGCCTGTTCTTACTTCCCAGGCTCACTAAAATCAAACTGTTGGGGGAAGGGGGGTAAAAGCATCACTGCCCAGGAACTGGTGTGACACACGTTAGCTTGTGGCTTAGGAAAGTCAAGTAAACTATACATAGGCCAAGGCATTATTTTTTTTTCTGACTTGTCTCATAATGTGTTTGTAGTTCCAGTGACTTCCAGGGGGATTTCAATTTTAAAGCGTAGGTGTAGCTGAAGTAGAATGCTATGGAGAGAGCTCATTGGAAAGGAGGATTACAATCTAAAAAATTGTTTCCATCTCTCTACTTGCCATTAATATACATCATTGATTCAATCTCTGTGCCCAGATGTTACCCAAAATGTAAGGCTTATGATTATAGAAAAAATGGCACAGGGAAGGTGATCAATCGTCAGATCTGCAATCTTGGTTTGGCAATCTTGTTTTGACACAGAATAGGTGATTTAGAAATGTTTTTGAATTCTGCTAGAAGGGAAACAAAACTACTCACTATTCCTTTGCAGAAATGAATTCTAAGAAAGAATTTGAAGGCTTTCACTATTCATCAGGTCTCTAGAAAAATGAATCCAATTAATGCAGTAATCAATTGAAAGGGATGGACTTTGTAAATATAGCAAGTTTTGGAGAATTTTTTTTTGTTTTAAACAAGCAGCACAACCACAATCACAAGCCAATTTCCTATGTTAATGTTTTTGGATTTTTTTTTTCCATGACATGAAGCAAAGCAAGGGCAGGTGGGACAACGTGTTTTGTCTAGTTCTATTAAATAATTGGAAACCAGCTCACCAGTTGCTCCCAGCTGAGAGCAAACATTAATATAATTTCCAACCTGCTCTTCCAAAGTTCAAAGCTGAATATGAACTTAAATACTTGAATATTTCCCACATGTAAAATATATTTCTCTGAAACCATGGTAGCGCATGGACTTCACTAAATCGTGCCATGTAATTTCAGAGGGGATTAAGAATTAAGTTCTTTTTAAATGTTGTTGAGTTGTGTGTATTCAAGATAGTTCCTTATTCTCCTGACTCAAAAATGTACTATCATTAGAAGTGGAAATTCATAATAAAAAAGTTTTCAAAAATCCCTTTGATTATTTGTATTACTCTTTGCTAAATGACAGGGAAATGGGTCCTGAACTTCTAAAAGCTCTAGAATTATTACATTTTCCAACTGTAAGAGGCTTAATTTTTTGAGCCTATAGCATTAGAATATTTATGAATTGACTTTCCTGTTTAGAATCTGAGTTATTGTACTCTTTTATATCAGATTATTTTGTATTTGAAGAATTTCTAAGTAATGTTTGTGCACAAATCAAATATTTTTTTTTTCTTGTCATTGCTTCCTGGTGTCTATCTTACCCCCAAGTCCTGACCCCTAGTTCCCCTTGTCTGGACACCAGTTCTAAGGGGCACAGGAGCCTGGCTTTATAGCCACATTATCCTTGAAAGAATAAGTAGGAAGTGGTAAAAGTCATGTCCTCCATGCAGTAAGCCTGCCATTAACACAGTACAGAATGCTAAGTAAACAATGGAAACTGTCTTTCGTTCAGGCTACTGTTACAAAACACGAGAGCCAAGTGCCTTAAACTACAGACATTTACTTCTTGAAGTTTCTGGAGGCTGGAAGTCCAGGATTGAGGTGCGGGCAGATTCTGTTTCTGGTGAGAGCCCACTTCCTGACTCACAGATGTCTACCTTCTCTCTGCAGCTTCACGTGGTGGAGAGAACGCTCTCTCTGTTTCTTATAAAGCCACTGATGCCCTCACGATGGCCTCACCCCTGTGACCTAATCTAACCTTAGTTACCTCCCAGAGTCCCATCTCCAAATAGCATCACATGGGGTAAGAGCTTCAGCATATAGAGTCCGGGGGAGGGAGGAGGGGATATGATTCATTCTAAAGCTCAAACCAAAGCAAGAGGAGCCCAAGGGAACCATGGCAAGACTCAAACTGAAAAAAAATTCACTGCAGAACGTTGATTTAAATTAATTCCAGAGACAGAAATGTCAGTGTACCTGCAGGACCTTCTTGCACATTCCACATTGCATTTGTAAAGGGATGTGCCATCGAAGGGGACCAGGTCAGCATGCAGCCCCCATAGCTGATTTAGGACCCTCCACACAGGCTTGTCTGCAAGCAGGCACTCAGGACCTTTGAGCACTGACCTCCTGCTCTACCTAGACCTACCTGGGGTCTTCTTTTTGCGAGTTTTGGATCACTAGACATAGCCTCACTGTGATTGAATGCATACAACTTGCTGCAGCAGAGCAGCAAGAGGGAGCCAGGATGGCATCTGGTGGAGTGTGTCTGATGCTGTTGCTGTCCCAGCTCATCCTCCCTGCTGCCCTCATGTATGAGGAAACCTCCCTGTCCTTAGTCTGGATGGGGTTGAGAGCAGGAGCTAGGGATGCTGGTTAGCCCCTGGGTTGCTCTCATTATCGCCAAAATAATAAGAGGAGATGAAGTGCTCTTGAGGCCGACACAGCCCTAGTTCAGGCACCTATTCTGCAAGCAGCTGAGGTAAGAAGAAAAGAAGAAGAAGAAGAAGAAGAAGAAGAAGAAGAAGAAGAAGAAGAAGAAGAAGAAAGAGATGGATTTTTTTTTAAGATTGACCAAAGATACAAAGGGATTATTAGATTTGAAAGTCAAATGTCTGATCTGGTGAAAGGAAATGAAAAACGGAAAAGTATAATTAGAAATAATACTAACAGTGAGGAAAGGAAGGAGGGAGGCAAGGGGAGAGAGAGAGAGAGAGATTGTGCCTAAAAGTCAGATTTCTAAATACTTTGGTCATTTCCCAAACAATCACTAAGGACTGATTACGCACATGACATAATCGATATGGGATTCAGAAGTCTTCTGGAAGAATTTATTTATTTATTTATTTATTTATTTATTTATTATTTATTTAAATTTATTTTTTATTGGTGTTCAATTTGCCAACATATAGAATAACACCCAGTGCTCATCCCATCCAGTGCCACCCCCAGTGCCCATCACCCAGTCATCCTCACCCGCTGCCCACCTCCCTTTCTACCACCGCTAGTTCGTTTCCCAGAGTTAGGAATTTAAAAGAAAATAAAACAAAATAAAAGCCCTGTTGCTTGAAGCCCTGTCCGTCAGTCCCTTTCCCCAGGGCTCCATATCCTGGCCCAGACAGATCTCCCTTGCCACCCCCCAACCAGGCCTCGGCAGGACCCCTGGATGCTGACCTCAGCATTGTAAAGCACAGCAGTCCGGAGTCCAAGTACAAGGGCCTGATTTGCTGACAGTTTTATAAGCCTCCGTAAATGCCAACGGCTCCCTCCTCCTGCCTTTGTGGGGCTTGCAGGTTTGCATTCTGGGGGCTCGCAGGCTGCAAAGCTCCAGCTCTGCAGTTCCTGTCTGAGGCTCGGGAAGGAGCTGCCCAAAGAATCACAAAATGTGGCCCAGCCCTGGAAGGCAGCTGCCACATGAGGCAGCCCATGAGGCAGCTGTGGCATGAGGCTGCATGGACAGCAGCAGGTCGGGGTCCCTGTGTCGGGGGGAATCTCTCTCTCCTGCTTGGGTAACCACCCTTCTACAAGTGTGCAGAAGCTTAGGTCAGGCACGCTGACCAACTCAAAGGCTGGGGAGACACATGCCACCGTCTTGTGACAACTTCTTTTCTTTTAAACATCATTAATTCCAAGAAATGGAGTGCCCAGCTTCATGCAATAATGGGAACCCAGATGAAGTGAGGACACCCTGTAGAATCTGGGAGAAGCAGAAATACTCCCCACCTTTGCTCCCACTGCAGTCAGAATAAACACACACACTGGCACAAGAGGGTACACACACACACAGCACACACACACAGTTTCACACACACACACACACACACACACACACACCCCATTCTCTCAGGCTGAGAATGTTCAGCACTCAAGAAGTTGAATCTGCTAAACGGGCACATCCATGTCGCTTTTCCCCATTTAACTTGCAAAACCTGAACACCACAGAACCCATCAGTAGACACAGATCTGCCATGTAGAGTATTGGCACCCAATACGCGGAGCCTCCTGCCTGCGGGACCCTCGCCAGGGCCCTCCTGCCTTTAGGCCACCACGATGACAGGTAACACAGTGTAACTCGTGCCAGGGGCCACACTAAGCATTTTACCCCCATTGTCTCATTCATTCATCACACAGAAATACAAAATCTTTCATGGGTTGGAGTTCCTATTTTCCTATCCTTTATGATAAACACTATGGCTTAGAAAGCTTAAAAAGGGCCAAAGCTAATGACAGACGTTGCTTTGAAGCCCATATCATATAATTCAAACATATTTTGTATTTGCCACAAAGATACAGAATAGCAAACCCCCCCAAAATATAATGGTTTAAAACAATAATTTATTCTCAGGAATGTGCAGGGCAGCAGGTGAGCTGATCTAGGATGAGTGCAGGCAGAGGTGGCCCTGCTCCACGTGACCCTCATCCTTTCAGTGAACTGGCCAGAGCACCTTCTTATGACTATGACAGCAGAGGTGCAAACGTGCACATGGAAGTGCACAAGCCCTTGGTCTAGTTTTGGAACCAGTACACCAAAGCTGTCTTCCCATTCATTCTACTGGGCAAAGAAGGACACGTGGCCAGACCCAGACCCAGACCCAAGGCTGGAGAAATACATGTCACCTCTTTTATGGAAGGACATCTGAAGTCATTTAGGCAGAGGACAGATACACAACCTGCTGCCCCCAACATCCCCCCGCCCCCAGCTCTTGGCCTCACACTGTCTCCCCAGGACTATCCTGGTGAGGTGGACCATTCTGGGAACCCCCACGCCTATCTTGGTGAGGTGGACAATTCTGGGAACCCCCAGAACTATCCTGGTGAGGTGGACAGTCTGGGAACCCCCAGAACTATCCTGGTGAGGTGGACCGTTCTGGGAACCCCCAGGACTATCCTGGTGAAGTAGATGGTCTGGGAACCCCCAGGACTAGCCTGGTGAGGTGGACAGTGTGGGAACCCCCAGGACTATCCTGGTGACGTGGACGGTCTGGGAACCCCCAGGACTATCCTGGTGAAGTGGATGGTCTGGGAACCCCAGGACTATCCTGGTGAAGTGGATGGTCTGGGAACCCCCAGGACTATCTTGGTGACGTGGACCATTCTGGGAACTCGATAAATTCAGTCTAATGTATATTGTTTCATGCTGGGAGATAACATAGATTCTGGTTAAGAACACTGCTTTGGCATTAACATCAAAAGATGCTCTTCCTGGGGATCCCTGGGTGGCAGTTTAGTGCCTGCCTTCGGCCCAGGGTGTGATCCTGGAGTCCTGGGATCGAGTCCCACATCGGGCTCCCTGCATGGAGCCTGCTTCTCCCTCTGCCTGTGTCTCTGCCTCTCTCTGTGTGTGTCTCTCATGAATAAATAAATAAAATCTTAAAAAAAAAAAAGAAGAAGATGCTCTTCCTAAATGCCAGCTGTTGCCCACTAACTGGGTTACCTTGACCAATTAATTTAAATTCTCAAAGCCTCATTTTCCCGATAGACAATAAATGCCATGTGCTCAAATCTGGTGAAGTGAATGTTCTCTGCCATTTAAGACTTTACAGCTCAGCAGGAGGTCAACATCTTCGTTGTCGAGACTCTTCGGCAAGCATCCGTGATGTGGAGGTGCGATGGGATAACTTTCATCTGGAAGGACAAGCTAACACTGAGCTCCTTCAACCCCAGAGGACTCCCTCTTCCCCTCCAAGGGACAGATATGAATGCAGAGGGGGCCGCTCCTTCTGACACCAGAGCTGGTGCAGATGTGCTCACCTTCCCTTACTGGGCTCCCACTTAAAGTCCTCAAAACTCTTCGGCCCAATATATTCCCAACCAACATTACTTTCAGTGTCCCTTGACTTTGGAGTTCAAATGTGTGTGCCAGGTGAACTGCCGCATGACCTTTCTTGGCATCTAATATTTCAGGAGCTGTGTGTGTGGCTGTGTTGGAAATAGGTTTTTTGTCTCCTTGAACTGTTCTCAATGGGACCTTCAAAAGACATGCATCCCCTTGCCCAAGTCTTTAAATCCTTCTATTTTCTAGTTCAGGTAAACCCATTTTGAATCCAATCTGATGTTTTTGTGTGTTACCAAAGGGCCGTTCGAGGTAGATGGACTTTCAGCGTGCAGAGGGACCTGCTCTAGCACTGTCCTGGCATGAGGATCACCCAACAACCCTGCAGAACCGTGGGTGTGTGGCGGGGTGCTAACAAGAGTCTGAGTTTGGGGCGGTCTGTGTTAACCAGACAGAAATAAAGCAAGGGTGAAACAGTGAGATGGGCACCCGGGAGGTGTCTATGTCCTTGCTTGACTTCTTCAGTGACATCTGAGAAAGAAAAGAAGCTTCCCTGATGTGTGTATGGATGTGACCTTACATGGAATCCTCAGTGTTATCACAATCTGGCCTGATGCTCCCACTGAGCCTTGCATTCTCTCAAGGGACATAAATAATCCCAGAGCATCCACCCAGGCCCAGGTCACACGAGATACCCAAATCCTCCAATCTTACTAAAAAAGTGACTATCACATTTTTACCAATTCTTGCTTTATCTTGGCTCTAGTGTGCCCTGCCTCTGGATGAGATTTATTAAGATACTCACTTACAGACTTGTTCCTGCTTTTTGACAATTCCCAGTTATTTAGTGCAAACCTCTGTTTCCTTACACCCTCCCCCAAATCACCCAACCAGAGCCCAAATCCTGTAACAGTTTCTTTCCAACAACGTCTTACACTGAGATGCCCTCTGTCCCCATGCTGTACGTTCTCTCTCACTGCAACTAGTCATAAATCCCCCTTGTTTAACCACAGACGTGCTCCTGGTGGCCTTTGGCTGCAGGACTTTGACGTATCTTCAGTACGGAGTTGAGTTCTAACATCTTGGTTTTGGTTACTTATTTTTTGCTTCTGACTACTGAACACTTTGTTCATCCAGAACCGCTGGGCATCTCAGGCCACCCACACAGTCAGAATCCCCGAGAAATCCTCTCTGTGTTCTGCTGGCTGTGGCATCTCGTTCACCTGGATCAAGCGTGGTCTCCCACACCACCGGTCAGGAATCCCAGCCAGTGGACAAATCCCTACGGAGCGTCCGCAGGCTAAGCTCTGGGCTAAAGCTTGAGAGGGAATCGCTTTGCCCCAAACATCATTTTAACTCTCCACCAACTACTTTACACGGTGTGGAGACAGCAGGCTTTCCTCTGCCCTCTGGAAGCTTACATCTGTGGGGAATAGAAGACAGGCACATTCGAACCAACCCGAAGCTGTAGACCAGCTATGCCATCCAGCAACTCTTTCTTATCAGGAATCGGCAGGACACATTAAGAAAAGGGTAATTATTTATTAACGGTCACTTGAAACCTGGGGTTTCCTCGCATAATTTCAAAACACACAGGGCCATTTACTTTTAAGCGGTTTCCAGACTTTGATAGATTGAATATTCTTTTGTGCTGGCAAAGGCATAAATGCAGGGATGCTAACCAGAGTAACTATAGAAACTATACTACCCCAGCCCAGCCTCAGAAATCTCTGGACAATCATTCACATGAAGGAAACATCAAGGCGATAGAAAAACCATCTGGTCTCTACGGCGAGCACACTTGAACAGCTTGTAAAGGAAAAAAATTAAACCTCACAACAAAAATCTGGCAGATGATAAACACAAGATTTTTACGTTTATCAGCCAGTTGCTACAGACCAAGATCAATACACAAAGAGAAGAAGGACCATCAGAATCTAGTACCTCTGGCTGCAATGAAAAGATGAGCAGAAGAAACTTGAAATGGAAACTGATTATAGTTATACTGCCCCAAACACTGCTCGCAAGAAAGCTATTTATTTTCTTTACAGATGATGGGAAATCCAAACAGAATAAAATTATACAGGATGTTGCAAAGCAAAGCACTTCTTGGGGTGTTTCCACTTCAGATGGAAGCAAAATGCAACCACAGCCCATGAGGGGAGTCTGTTCGGCTGTGATGTCAAAGGCAGTTTTGCAGATTTGAAGGTGACGAACAATCCAAGGATGATTTCAACCCAAGCCTGTCCGTGGAATAAGCGAAATTTCCAAGTAACCCTCAGCCCAGGAGCGCAGATAGGGTCCTCCCTTAAATATTTCCGCCTGCTTTGTTTCTCTGGGCTCACCTCTTGTGAGCTTTTCTGAGCTCAGAGTTAGACTTGGAGAAGCAGCATCCTGGTTCAAAGTGGGCTCAAGACTCTCTGGAATGGGGATGTGTGTCTGGGGGGTGCCAGACGGATGGTAACCCAGGTCGCTGGGATCCCCTGAAAACCGAGTTGAACCCTGCCAAGGGTTCAACACAGCCAGGTGGTTTCTCCTGTGATTTCCAGGTCTCCACTCCAGACAGCAGCAATCTGAAGAGTGGGCAACATAACAATAATAATACTTTTAACTGAGTAGGGCATTTCGATTTTTTCTAAGTCTTTCTAGGGCCATTTAATGTATATTCACACACATGTGTGTGTGGATGTAGCTGTCTCATCAAAACGACAATATCCTTTAAAAGCGTCCCTTTGCCTCCTAATCCCATCACCCTGAAGTATCCACCGTTACTAGTTTCATATGAGTTTCTCTATACTCATCAGACACTCACTTAAAAAATTTTTTTTGCATCATACTTTACATCACTTTCTACAACTTTCTATTTTACCTTGTGACCGTTATGGACAACATGACATTCTAACTCGTCCCTTGCAGACGTGCCTTCTGCATATTACGGGCTGTAGGGCTCCGCTGTGCAAAGTTGGCCTCCTTTGTCCACGCTGCCCTAATTCCTTCTAACGACAGACAGCGTCGCAATAAACATCTTTGAGCGTGAAAAAAAAAATTACAATGGCCTAGCAAGGTTTTTTTTTTTACCTGTTTAGCCAAATGGGGATCTGAGGCTCTTGCCTTCTCACGTACATCACCCGATGAGCGCCCCTGCGTCAGTGAGCTCAGGTTGTCAACAAACTTCTAAGAGATGGCACCCAGTTTCAAATGCAAGAATTATAGATATTTTTGGGAAACTCCATTCTGTTGCTTACCCCTACGTTTAGTTGAACACCGAATCCCAACATTTCTTGCTTTTAAGTGTTTCCCAAGTGAATCCAGTCTTTTTCCCTTTCCCCTGGATCCCCATCAGCTCCCATCTCTCCTCCGGGTCCCTGGGACGGCCAGGCGGGCCTCTCTATGCCTCTCTTACCCACCCTTCCATCTGGCCACCTGGCCATCTCTGTAACACTCCACTCACATGACAGCACTGCCCCTCCGAGCCCCCTCCCTGCGGTCCCTCTGCCCTCGGGATCAAGTAAACACTTCTCCACACAGCTTTCATGGTCCCCTGCTTTCTGCCGTCACCTGGGATTTTGCCTTTTCCCACCTCATAGCCCATAGTCCAGCAGGCATTGGAATAATGTTCAGCTCCTCAAAAGCACCCCCTTCCCTCCTCCACCGGGTCTCTGCACCTGCCATGCCCTGAGCCCCGGCCAGTCTTGCTCTCTCGTCGCCCTCCTCCCCACACCCCAGTGACTCCAGCTGTATACACGGAGCAGGCAGCGTCCCTGTGACCCACAGGGAGCTTCAGCTTTTGGGCCTCGTGGACTCCAGTCACTTTCAATGTCCTGTCCTATTTTTTTTCAAGATGTTATTTATTTATTTGAGAGAGAGATCAAGAGCCCGAGAGAGAGCACAAGTGGGGGTGTAAGGAGGGGCAGAGGGAGAATCAGGGTCCCTGCTGAGCAAGAAGCCCAAGTGGGACTCGACCCCAGGACCCAGGGATCATGATCTGAGCCGAATGCAGATGCTTAACCGACTGAGCCACCCAGGTGCCCCTGTGTCCCTAATTTTAAATTAATACTTGTTTTTTCTTGACTTTTTTCTTAAAGAGGACTCACCAAACTTTATAAACTCCAGACCCCACAAACCAGGGTCCTCCTTTATCGGCCACCAAACAGCTTTGCCGAGTTATACCTCATGTACCCTCCTGGGCCTTTCTCTACCATGGTACCCCTGTGGGCTCCTTCATGTAATTCCAGAACCCACTCTTCTACCGATCAACATGTTGAGATTTTCCAGGCGGATCTCCCTGTGCTCCTTCCATCCTCCTCCTCGTACACGCTCGTAACTTCTCTGTTTATCCCTCTGCACAGGACCCGATCTTCCGTGCTTTTTCTAACATTTGCTAATTTAGTATTCTTGGCAGGACTCAGGCACATCCTGTTGACTGGCTCTTCCAACTCATTGATAAAGATTTTTAATAAACTCAGAAACCCCTGGGATAGTCTTCTAAACACCTTCCAGCAGCTAGAGCTGCTGCCATTTATACATCACTTCCACTACCTTTGGTGTGTGGTGTGGGAGCCAGTTTTTCAATCTGCATTGGAATTCTCCTATCCCAGCCAATTTGAACTTGTTTTGCAAGTAAAATTTCATGAGACATTTTTATCAAGTGCTTTAGTAAAGTCAAAATAAGTAACATCTGCTGTGTTGCTCTTAACCATCCGTTTGGGTGATGTGCGTGTGTGTGTGTACGCGTGCGTGTGCGCATGCAGACGTTTCTTTTCGAGAAGCAAGCAAGGGTGTTTGCTTGGTGGTGTTTGTCCCTAAGAAACCCATGCTGCTGTTGGTCCTGGATTTTGCTGTTCTCTGGTTTGGTGCTAGTTTCAGTCAGTTTTAGGATTTTCCCTTCTCCTTATATGTGCCTGATACTACAAACAATGTTTAGCTGGTCAATGCCACTGAGCGTATAGGACTGAGTTTCGCGAGCTCACCTCTTCCTTCATTGGAGGACCTCAGGGGTTCACTCTCTGCTCCCAGCTGATTCCAATCAAAGTGAACTCCCTCCCACAGGCTGCACCCGGCTCTGGGTGCTGGCACCCACCACCCTCCGGCGCAAGATGACTTGGTGCATGGAGAACAGACTCTCATTTCCTCCACTTTCTGGTAGCTTGCTGCCAGCCTCCCTCTGGTAAATCTTCCCAGTTGACATGTGACTCAGGACCTCCTCAGCCCATGTCCCTTCAATTCTGTGTGCCTGCATTTTCTGGAACGGGACTGGTCCCTCCCTGACAAAGACTCTCTCCCTAAGCAAACTTGAGTCAGACTCCCTGAAGCTCTTCCCCCCAATAGGCCTCCCCCTTGCCATACCTGCAGAGGCCAATTTAGCATGAACCCTGCTAAGTCAGTCTAGAGAGAACCCTTACCTTCCATAGCTGATCTCCCATGGTATCTGACTGAATTCTTTTTTTTTATTTTTATTTATGATACTCACAGAGAGAGAGAGAGAGAGAGGCAGAGACATAGGCAGAGGGGGAAGCAGGCTCCATGCACCGGAAGCCCGATGTGGGATTCGATCCCGGGTCTCCAGGATCGTGCCCTGGGCCAAAGGCAGGCGCCAAACCGCTGCGCCACCCAGGGATCCCTCTGACTGAATTCTTGATCGCATAGATGTCTGATGACCCTGAGCTGCTATTAGCAAGAAACCTGTCAACTGTTTAGCCAGCATCACACCTTTCCCTGACATCTCTTGGTGAGTTCCCATCCACGGATGCCACCCCGCTCCTTGGCTACCTGTCCGTGCTATTTGGAACTGAACCCGGTTCTATACTGAGGTCCCTTCCTCCCGACCCCCTGTTACTGCTATACTTCCTGGGAAAAAATCTGGTTTTTACTGCTTTAGCTACTGTCCAGCTCCAGTTTCCTTGATCATACCCACTCCCCTGCCCCTTGGAAAGAGACATGGAGGCAGAGTTAATTTCTGTAATAGTCCTCAGGCTCTTGAGGTGATGCCACTGAGGATTCAGAGCTTTCGTGGCAGGAGGGTGACAATCAGGGAGGAGCAGGGAAACAGATCGGAGACTAAAAGGAGGATGTGAAACTTAAGATATTATATACCAGTAGTGATCTGCGGAAGATACAGAAAAAAAAGGAAAAACAGAGATTGCATAAAGGTGAGCGTGTAAAGAAAGCTCGAGAGCTTCAAAGAAATGCAGATTTTGCTACGAACCATCTGTGATGGTGGCACGAAGCCTCTGACCTGAGAGGTGGAGACTCTGTGAATATTGAACATTTTGGGAAGCTTCTTTCTCCCCACTGACCCTACCTTGTGAGCCAGCGGGTGACAGTGAGCACCCAGGTTGATACTTAGGCTGGGCGCTTGGGGAGGGTGCTGCTGTGCTGCTCTGGGTTCCCCAGGGGTGAAGCAGAGGAAGTAAGAGGGTCACAGACACGGCGTGTTTGAGTTCTGCTGTTTCCATGCCTAGAGCTTGCGACAGGGCTCATTTCCTGAACCATTTCTGATGCAGTATTTCAGACTTCCTGTCCCTTACGAACATGTCAGGAAATAAGCCTTGCCCCTCCAGGAACTGGGTTATTCTTAGCTTCTAATCTCTTCTCTAAAACCACAGGAGATGACATCCTACCCATAAAGGGTGGTTTCTGGCCGACGGTTGTCCCTACGAAGACTAACCCTGACTTTATCCCAGGAGTGTCTAAGAAAGAAAATCCATAATACATTTGATGCTTGGCCAATGGCACTCCCATTGCATTTTTCTGGCTAAATGTTAAAAGGAACATCATGAAATTCTGGGTGAGAGTGTAACTAATAATATAAGGGTCGTTAAACTAGAACTCCTCCTTTATGCTCGTGACCCCTCGCAGCCACCCCACCACCATCCGTTTGCGTACTCAGCACCCATGACTCGAGTTGGCTAGTATTTCCTCCGGCGTTGCACTAGGCCTTGGGGAAGCTCTCTTCGGTCGGTTATCTGCCTCAAATTGACCTCCTTCCTCACTGTCTTTGTTCCAGCCCACAATCTGGCTCTCCTTTCTCCTTCTCTGCAACTTCCACGCCTGCCATCATCACCTTCCTGATGAAAAAGCAAAAATTATTCCCTACCGAGAAAGTAAAAACCTGCCCGGCCATCCGTCAGGCTAGAATAACAGAGCCAGCTGCAAAGTTAACAGGAAACAATATTTCTCCCAAGGACATACTGCAACTCTCACGACTCATAACAACTCCTTCTTTGAGTGACTACTGCTTTTTTTTTTTTTTTTTTTTTTTTTTTTTACTCGCTGAGAAACTCTGTTCTCTTAAAATCCTAGACTGGGAGAGCCTTTGCTGTTCGAAATTGTACCAATAAGGGTGAAACCTCCCTGCTTTGGTCTGGAGGACCCAGTCGTTTTTTTGACACAGAGAGGCAGTCACAATTTACAAACCAGGTGCAGAACTTCAGATAAGAACACAACATGCCATAGCTATCTTAACGTTATTGTTTCCACGGAAACACTTTGCAGGCCAGACCTGACACTGATCCGAACACTACGCTACTTTGCTTTGTGCCTATCAAAACATTGCTTCATTCAAATTTTATCTGAACTCCCATCGTTGCCCCCCCTTTTTTTTCTTATTTTTTTCTTGGTGAGATAGTATCCAGAGTGCCTCATTCTCATTGCATTAGATCAATAAACCCAAATGCATCAGTTTGTTCCTAGTGGTCTTACGATCGAGCTAGGACACTGAGTGCCTGTTTATTTACCACAACAGAATGCATTTCCCCAAAGGTTGCCAGAATAGCGACTAGGTGCATCCCTTACACTTATGTGTGGTTCTAGATTTCTTTTCAAAGTATTTAGAAACTGGAACTTCTTCCTTTATTAGGGATATTCATACAGGAAATAAGCTGTTTAAATTATACAAATCTTGTACTCAAGGAGTCAGTCAGTCAATACTTTCAGACAAAATTGGAAACAATTACCCTAGACCAGGGATCATTCTATAAAAGAGCAATAGTAAATATCTGAGGCTTGATCACATATAGTTAACCCTGCTGTGTAGCACAAAAGCAGCTGTAGACAATGTGTAAATGAGTGAGTGTGACTGTGTTCAGATAAAACTTTATTTACCAAAATAAGCAGTGAGCCAGATTGGGCTCAAGGACCATAGCTTGCTTGCTTTCTTTCTTTCTTTCTTTCTTTCTTTCTTTCTTTCTTTTTAAGATTCAGAGAGAGAAGCAGAGACATAGGCAGAAGGAGAAACAGGTTTCCTGCAGGGAGTCTGATGCGGGACCCGATCCCAGGACCCCGAGATCATGGCCTGAGCCAAAGGCAGATGCTCAACCACTGAGCCACCAAGATGCCCAGGGCTTATAGCTCTCTGCCCCTGGTCTTGACCATGTTGATAAAGTAGAATCACAGTTCATGAGTTTGCTAATTATCTTCTCCATTGAGTATATATGTCAAATATTACATGAGTGCCTAAGGAAGGTCGATTGAAATTTGAAGTTCTTTAAGAGCCTCCAGAAAAAGAGATAATCCTATAGTTGTGATGAAGGACCATGAGAATTAACCAATGTTTGGTGCCTACTCTGTGCTTGATACGTAATGTAAAATGACAAATCTTCATAGTGCTACCAGGTCGGTATTTAAATCCCCATTTTATATGTAAGAGAATCTGATCCAGAATAATTATGAAGCCTTCCTAAAGTCATTAGACTGTTCAATAGTGGCACCAAAATGCAGAACCGAGTCCATCTTACTCCAAAGCGGATCGTTCTCCAATACACCCTGTACGAATTTAAGCAAGTTAGCTCTCCTCTGCCCAGCTATGTCTTCTTTCTCATCATTGTTAACAGAGCCAGGACATTCTATTCTCCTGTGTGTGTTTAATCAGAGACTTCTGCGGAGACTTAGTAAAAGAAACATTTTATACTAGTGAGCCACCAGCTTCTTCCTACAAGAGCCTCCTGACAACATCTTTCTGAGAACCAATGAGAAAGAACTAGAACTACTGAAGATGAAACTCAACTAAGCCAGCCAATGGGAAATAAGCAACAATGGTCCCAGCTGATCAACAGGACACAAAGGTAGACAAGATCAGGGACGCCTGGGTGGTTCAGTGGCTGAGCGTCTGCCTTCTGCTCAGGGCATGATCCTGGGGTCCTGGGATCAAGTCTCACATCGGGCTCCTTTCACGGAGCCTGCTTCTCCCTCTGCCTATGTCTCTGCCTCTCTTTCTGTGTCTCATGAATAAATAAATAAAATATATTTTTTTTTTAAAAAAAAAAAAGGGCAGATGAGATCTCTGGAGCTGGTACACGATTGAGGGATTCTGATCCTAAAAGTATTGGGCTTAATCCCTCCAAAGCCCCTGAGGTGTGTCCCGCCCCCAAATTCAAATGCTGAAACTAACCCCTAGTGTGATGGTTCTTGAATGTGGAACCTTTGGGAGATAAATGGGTTTAGATGAGGCCATGACAGTAGGGCTCCCACAATGGGACAAGTGTCCTTATAGGAGGAGACATAGGATAGCTTGCTTTCTCCCTCCATCTGTACACACACACTAGGGAAAGGCCATGTGAGGACATAGTGAGAAGGTGACTGTCTGCAACCCAAGGACAGAATTCGAACCAGACACATACCCTGCTGGCAGCTCCATATTGTACTTCCCATTTCCAGAACCATGAGAAATAAATTTCTTTGCTTAATCTACCCAGTCTATGGTATTTTGTTATGGCAGCCCATGCTGACCAAGTCACACCTCGAGGAAAAGACATGTATCCACAAAAATCTTTGAAATAACTTGATCTCTTCAGTAAGTTTCACTTGAAAAAAAAAAAACTGTCTAAAGAAACCACACTCTATTCACCTTTGAGACCTGAATAAAAATAGGCTGTATTGGCAGAGCATTGAAAGCTCTGCCCTTCATGTTCTCAGACAAGAAAATTTGAATTGATTTCTAGACTAGAATCAGAGTATCGTTGCCTCACCCTCAGCAGCAAACAATCAGTGGCCGGCCCTCACAAACTGCATAGATGACATATTCACCCTCTTTAGGAAACGCTAAAAAGCTAGCTTCCTTAAGGTATACCCTAGGAGTAATCACCACCTTATCATGATGCATCTTAATGCCATTTTATATTCTTTGGGGAAGAGGAAGAGAGAGGATAGCTGACAGAGAGGGTAATTGAGTTACAGACTACGGTTCATGAAACCCCAGAAAGACCCACCGTGCGGTACAAGTCACAGTACGCAGCTAATATAGGCTAGTCAGGCCTTGTATGTAGGCTACATGGTGGACCAAGCAATCCTCATCATGGCCAATTTTAGAAGTTATTTTCTAGTCCATCTGTATCACCCTCACCCACTCAGTTTATACAGAGGAGCTGGAACTGCAGGGAGTCCAAGCAAGTCCAGTTAACACAAGAGTCCCAGGAGTTGACCACAATTAAACACTCATATCTGTCTTACGCATCTGCCTTTGATTCCCAGATAAGTCAGTGAATCTTTTGGGGAAGTTTGAACAGAAGAGCGTCTTGATAAATGACCACTCTGCTTAAAAAACAGACTAGAGCTAATTTCTCATCTCTGATGTGCTAGGAACAGCTTTCCTGCTTACCAAGGGGAGGTACAGGTCTTTGCTCTGATATGACAGTTCAGGTGTCAGATAAGCCATGAGAGAGCCAGGGATCTAGGACACTCATTTTATAGGAAAAGGAACTCCAGACCAAGGTGTAGGCCTTAGCTGTCTCACTCACTGACTCTTTAAGTGTGAGTGGATCCCTAAAGCCTGACATGAACCTGAGTTTTCACACAGGGAAGTGAGGATTGTAGTATTTACCACCAGGGCTGAGCTAAGAGCAATTGTGCGATGGAAACACAACTAAGGAATTATAACATTTTTTTCTTTTTCTGATCAAAATAATAGTGAAGGGGGCCGTGGGACTAGGTTCCAGGCATTTGTCCTGAAAACATCTCAATTCACAATCTTCATTTCATTGGCAGGCCCTTTGAAAGCACACAGTAGGGGCGCCTGGGTGGCTCAGTTGGTTGAGCGTCTGGCACTTGGTTTCGGATCAGGTCATGATCTCATGGGTCATGTGATGGAGCCCTGCATGGGGTTCTGTGCTCAGTGGACAGTCTGCTTGGGGATTCTTTCCCTCTGACTCCCCCCCTCTCTCTAAAATAAATAACTAAATCTTAAAAAAATAAAATAAAATAAGAAAAGCACCCAGGAATTCAGAGAAGGTAATGTCCAGAAAAGGTGGTTATAGAGAAGGCCCTTGGCCAACACATCTTTCTACCTGTAGAAGCCTGGAGCGCTGGTGGGGCTCCATGATCTATGTCAGGATCATTAGCAGCTGTCACTCTGACATTTAATGATGTGTGCAGAAACATATGAAGCCAAAGTCTTGGGTTTGAGCCCCTGTTATACTGGCCTCTACTCAGGTAATTTTGGCAAGTTATTTAACTTCTTTGCTCTCTCTCTTTAACCAAACTGGTAAGATAGGGGTGGTATGATAGTAATTTTGATGTGCCAGCTTGTCTGGGCCAAGATGCTCACTTGTACGGTCAAAGATTCTGTATGTTTGGTGAGGGTGGTTTTGAGTAAGACTTAACTTATGATGGATTTTGAGTAAAGCATATGGCCCTCCATAGTGGGTGCATCTCATCCAATAGGTTGAAGGCTTGAATAGAACAAAACACGGACCTCCCCTAAGCAAGAGGAAATTCTCCAGCACACAGCCTTCAGACTTCATCTACAAAATCAGCTCTTCCTGATTGTCTTGAAGTTGGGCTTTGAACTCAAACTGCAGCTTTTTCCTGAGTCTCTAGCTTGCCAGCTTCACTCTTCAGATTTTGGACTGAAATACACACACACACACACACACACACACACACACACACACATACACACACGCTATTGGTTCTGTTCCTCTGGAGAACCCTGACCAATACTGATGGCAATACCTATCTTGCAACGTTGTTTTGAGGGATAAATGAAAGTACTTGGTAATACCAAGTTAAATATCCTATTTTCATTATCATAAGGAAAATGAAAAAGAGAAAGAAAATCTCCTGCCATGGCTTCTACTTTAGCAAAAAATGATGCCACATCTTATTGTTTTTGTGTGTCAAGGGGATGGCATTACAGAGACAATGATCCTCTTATAGACCCAATGGAGCTAAATGTCCAACCCTGTTGGAACAAAATTGCTGTTTGTATTTGCTTGAATTATCCAATTCACCTGAACTCAAGGGAGAGGGACAACTATAAGAGCTTGCTTCTTTTAGCGCACACCAAATTTTAGGGCAGAGGCATAGAGATTGCCTCTTCCCTTTTTCCACAAAGGTAGCCTCATAAATGTGTGATCATGTGGAATCTGGTAAAGGCCCTCCTAGAGGCTACCTGTTAGGATAAAAGGAGGAAGAGGATGTGCACCCTTGAGAATGACAGTACAGGTGGGACCCTTGACACAAAGTTTGGCACTGGATGCAGAACAAATCCCAGGGGAAACCCCATTTATGTGTCCTCTAAGCACACCTTGGACACCTAGTCTTCTCTCTACTAACCTTCTCAGAAGGGGTAGCAAAGAACCCCTGAAGATGAATTAAAAAGTTGAGATCCACGGTTAATGAACATATTCAGGAACCTCTGAAGCTCCTGTAATTAAAAAGCCAGCCTTTGGGGAAGGGTGGGGGGAACCACATCTGAGCCATTAGGAGGAGCAGCGAGAAACGTGCAGTTGAATGAGCTCCCAGCCCTTCATTCTGACCATGGAATTGAATTTCCCTTTCAACCACAGAATAAAACATAATTGGATTTCTCTAAGTCTTATGGAGGTATAACTCGTAATTCGGAAGAATTTGTGTATTTAACTTTCTTCCTCATCTGACCCAGGGGGATGAATTTGAACGAAATGATGCTGGAACAAGGCTGGAGGGGGCTCTGATGCTCGCCGTCCCCTCCTTGCTGTACTGCGCTGCTGCTGCCTGCAGAGCCCAGCTGAATACAAAACCCAAGCCTCCTCTCCACCTCCCCTCCCGTGATTAATCTTTCTGTGCTTTCCGCAGGAACCTCCCTCTGCAGTGTGCATCATCTGGCCGGGATTTCCCCTCTCCTTATCACCATCGCTGTCTTTGTTTTGGGAAAAAGAAGGAAAAAATATCCATGGCTCGTAGAGCCTGCATGGGAGGGCAGCTACATGTGGAACCCACCCCATCACATGTAAAATTCATGTGGCTCCCTCCCTCTGCCCACCCGAGCATCCTTCCTCTCCCTAAAGAACTCGGGACATGCAATGCCAACCTGCGTTCTCTCTAAGACTAGAATCCCCAAATTTTTACTTATTGATAACTAAAATCACTCTCTAACGAGTGCACTACTGCTTTGAAGACACCAAAACCCCCTTCCTGAGCATGGAGATACTCCATTTCTGTGCCGAAAGAAACCAATATTTCTGAACTCCTTTACCCTTCTCTGAGGTAGTTGCCATGGAAACCATAACATTAAGCCAGGCAGTTACTTACTTCCACATTACATAATATTATCTAATGCTTAGTTACTCCTGAACAAACGTGTTTATTCAGTAGCTTTTTGGTCCATGTAATCAACCATATCTGCCTTGATTTGATTAAACAAGGAGCAGCAGCATAAAATCGTCCATCGCTGCGCACCTTGCGCCTGTTACTCATCCAGAAAATGACATGCTCTGCATTTGCCAAAAGGTCTATATATGTGAAGTTGTGGAAGAGGCTCTGTCACTGCTTATGCGATGTGTGGTTATGGATTAAAGTAATTGAGATTAAAAGGACATGAAGTTAGAAACTGGAGAATTGTTTAAGATGAAATTACAATACTTTTGAACACTTTTTAAAATGTGTTATTTTTTTAACCAAAAGGGGAGGAGACAGCACAGATTCTCTGGAAGTCTGTATGTAAAGTCCTTCAAGGGAAGAAAATGTTCCCACTTAGGAACATCGTCCCCCCATATTCGTAGTGGGTTTCAAGAGTACTCACTCTCCATTTCCGTGTTATTTCTGGGACCATAATGGATGACCATTCTCCAGGACCTTGGGGCTCCTTCCTTGTTTAGGTATGGCATTAGACAGTCCCTTATACCTCTTCTGACTCATTTTAATGCACAATTTTTAGTTATTTCTGAATCATTTTTATGCACAATTTTTGGTTATTTCTCAATGAGGGCAATAATGGATAGAATACTAAGACATAAGTAATGCTTATTGAGACAAGTTTCTTGAAGGAGTAGTGGAACTTGCTCTTGCCCTGGGTCAGTCTACTGTCCATACATAGAAAGATCTGGAGAAATTTATTACTGCCCCCATTTTTTCCTCCCTCCCTCCCTTTTTCCCTCCTTTCTTCCTTTTGGTGCGTCTTTTTTTCTTCCTTCCTTCCTTCCTTCCTTCCTTCCTTCCTCTTCTTCTTCTTTCTTTCTTTCTTTCTTTCTTTCTTTCTTTCTTTCTTTCTTTCCTCATCATTTAAAAATACTGCTTTAGACAGTCGTTGATAGTGTTTATTAAGAAATGAATTGAATTCCTAGGCTGACATTTTTTAAACATTTTACTAAGTATTCGTATAGTGCTATAACCCATTGGTGAGTCTCTGATACGTCCTTTTTAAGTATATTCTTATTAAAGACATAATGATAATGCACATTATTATTTCAGGGGAAAAAAAGATAAGGCAAAAGTCCATTAAAACCACTCAAGACTCCCACCACCCAAAAAAGAATGATTTGTGCCATTTTAATGCAAATGGAAATAGCATGTAATTAGAGACTCTGCAGGAATACTTTTTCTTTTGATTTGGTCCATAACTCCTTTCTTCGTGTATTTTCTTGTGTGTATTGATTCTGTCATGTTCTGCTCTGTCGTGACATTTTATTTCAGGGTCTTAATTTGTTTTGCATGGAATCCTTGGTCTTTTCATCTGCAGAAAGTCAATGTTGACTTTTCCTGCTGTTCTAGAAGGTTCATTTCCCTGCAAAGTCTCTCTCTCTCTCTCTCTCTCTCTCTCTCTCTCTCCTCCTCCTCCTCCTCCTCCTTTTGCTATTTCTAACAACTCTGAACTGGCCAGCACATTGCTCTTTTCATGCAGCTTCCTTTGTCTACGAGAGCCTTCCTCCCTCTTTCTTCCACACCCTTTGGGCATCACACCTGCCTACCCTACTCGCTTCTTTCTGTAAGACTCAGTTCAGGCATCAAATCCTGGATGGAGTCTCCAGTTCACAACACTCGACTCCACCCACCCACCAGTGAATTTTCCCTTCCTGGCTTCTAGTTCTAATTCCTAACCTATATAGAATATACAGAAAGAATTAAAATATTAATGTCTCAGTTGTTGATCAGTCTCTCTCCACTTATTTATTAAACAAATATCTATGGGGCCCTACTCTGTGTCAATCCAGGGCAGTAGGTCATCAGAGGTAAGTAAGACCAATGGGGTCTGGTCCCTAAACAAGCTTATCCCTGCATCCTGAATTTCCTAGCAAAATATCTGGCCCATAGTGGACACTTAATATTTGTTTGTTCAATTGGTTTTTAAAACTGCCACCTTTTGTACTTGTGTTACCTAAATTTTAGAATAGAAAAATATAAACTAACAGAAAAAAAGATTTGTCTGTACTCTCACTTAGCTACAAATTAAGTCACACTTTAATGTACATATTTTCCAAACAAAATTTTCTTAGATATAACACAAATCTTATTTTAAAATGGGGTCCTACAGCACAGGCTTCTTGTACTTGAATGCCCCACAGGCATGACCATCAGCATGCGGATGGCTTCTTGTCATGCAGGCATAAATGTTTCTGAATGAGGGGACACTCCAATGGATAGGGTGATTTTTTTTAGCCATTCTTGCCTCGGGTCTGGCTCTATATTTTTTTTATAACTTCACTACAGTGCAGACTGCTGACTTATCCACTCATCTGGAAACAAGAGCAAGAAAGGACATAGGAACTCGGTTCCCTGAAGACAGAGTTCAATTTCAAGAAAGCAGACCAGGATTCATCTTTGTCTATGGTTTAATAATCTAAAAGTTCTGGTGGGTCACACAAACCTTTATCTGGGTCTCTGACTTTGTACTCCAAATATTTGCCTACAAATACACCATAAAATGTAATGTTTGGAGTCAAACTACCTTGACTTTCAAATGTTGGTCCTACAGTTGGAAACTGGACAATGAAATCTCTCTTTTGAGTCTCAGTTTCCTTTTCTATAAATTAGTACAATAATGAAGGATTGATCAAAGTGCATGCATATATAAAACACTCCGGCTAATGCAGAACACACAGAAAGCATTTAACAGACATGAATGTTACAAGTCTCTCTCTCTCTCCATACATAGATACATAAGTGTACACACTCATAACTCAAACACACAAACATCACAGACTTCTCTCTTTTGGAAAATTTCTAAGTCCTTTCTCCTTAAAGTAATACAATATTAATTACATTTGCAGTTTATACACCCCCACCTTTTAATAAAATGTTTTCCTTTGGCTTGAAATCTCATCAGCATATTCTTTTTGAGTCTGTAAGTTACTTACCTCATAGTACAAGATATTTCCTCCGCTTGAAGACTCAATATTAGCTGCACTTAAGAGTTTTCATGGTATCCACTTCACCATTGTTCAGCCATACAATCACAGAAAAGAAAACTTTGGCCCCTAGTAGTCCTAAATGATTCCGCTTTGACACATCTATGATAAATTTTGTTTGGGGAGTTGAATTGAAACCATTTCATAAAATGGAAATTTCAGGTGGAGAATTGCAAAGGAAGATTGTTAAAGTAGAGGGCATTGTTACCATCACCCTGGTTCCCTTTGGTTGTTCAGAATTTTGCACTTCAGTTGGGAAATATGTTATGCTCACAGAGACCATCTTATTTTATATCCCAAGTCACAGGCTGGAAGGCTCTACCCCTCATGTACTTCAATAGGAAACCCCCAAATTAGAAAAGAAACAAAGCTCACCCTTCAAAATGTGGGGAGTTCTGAGTTAAAAGAGCCTCAAGCAACCAATCCAGGTGGATCAAAAGAAAAAAGGTGATGAGGAATATGAAAGCTAGAGTGAGGGGAACTGCCATTTAAATTCTCTTTATCTTCCCCTGGCTCTACTTGCTACAATTCCAGTAGCCTCTTTATGTGCTCTGTTAAAAGAAGGCCATGTATTTATTCTGCTATTAACAAATCAGGAAGCCTTGCTGAAATGTTTGCTTTAGCTTAACACTATGCTTGGTGGATAAGTTTAATTCAGGTCAGCACAGTTTCTTTTGCGGTGATAATAGTGGGACTTTGCTGGGGGGTTGGGGGGGGAGAGAATATGTAGGCACCTATACATTTGATGACAGAAATCTACTTTTCTGTAATTGGCTGCCTCAATTTATCCAAATATTTGTTGGATGTTCTCATAAGCCTGCTTTTAAGGTAAACTGTTCATAAGATTTTATCGCCCACCGTATTTATTTATTCTCAAAACAACTCCTTCAGTACGTATACACTTACGTTTGACTTTTTTTTAATAATAAATTTATTTTTTATTGGTGTTCAATTTGCCAACATACAGAATAACACTCAATGCTCATCCTGTCGAGTGCCCCGCTCAGTGCCTGTCACCCATTCACCCCCATCCCCCACCCTCCTCCCCTTTCACCACCCCTAGTTCGTTTCCCAGAGTTAGGAGTCTTTATATTCTGTCTCCCTTTCTGATATTTCCCACACATTTCTTCTCCCTTCCCCTCTATTCCCTTTCACTATTATTTATATTCCCTAAATGAATGAGACCATATAATGTTTGTCCTTCTCCGATTGACTTATTTCACTCAGCATAATACCCTCCAGTTCCATCCATGTCGAAGCAAATGGTGGGTATTTGTCATTTCTAATGGCTGAGTAATATTCCATTGTATACATAAACCACATCTTCTTTATCCATTCATCTTTCGATGGACACCGAGGCTCCTTCCACAGTTTGGCTATTGTGGACATAGCTGCTAGAAACATTGGGGTGTAAACAATTCCCACTGAGCCTCACAGTGGCCTCACCGGATAAACAGGATAAACATTACTCACTGAGCCCTGCACCAGGCAGGGGGCAGAGCAGCTCCCCCAAGTGCTAACACCTGAAAATCAGCACAATAGGCCTCTCCCCCAGAAGACCAGATACACGGACAGGGGAAAAACAAATTACTGACCAAGCAGCACTGGAAAGTTCCAGAGGACGTTTGACTTTTGATACTTTCAGTCCACATCTAGTCTTTGAAGTCTTTAGCACTTACCATCCCCACTTTATAGAGAAGGCAGCCAGACGCTCAAAGAACTAAGTTCACACACCCAAGTCCAAACATGAGTAAATCAGTGATACTTGGCTTTTTAATGAAAGCTATAGAATCTGACCCCAGGAAAATGTGAGATACATAAACTTTACATATGACTTCTGGAATGGTAGTCTCCCCCAGAGCCCACTCGTGGAAGTCCAGTTTAAGAGTCCCCTATAGTAAGTGAAAGGCCTGGATCTAATCTCATTCTTCTAAATGCAAGTCCAGCATACCTGCCCCCACCCCACCGCATTCCAATATCTGGACTTAAGTTCATGTGGTCCATGTCTGTCTACAGCCTTTTTTAAAATGATACTCTCACTCATTTCTTTTTTAATTTTCAGGCTGAAACAACTTTTTGTATGCCTGATTCCTTCACTCCTGAATTGTACTGGATCTTCTCTGAAGCTGACATGCAGCAACACATTCAGAAAGTACCATGAAGATTTATTCAAAGGATGCCCAGAGTTCCCCCTGGTGATTCCAGACAGCAGTACATCGAATCCACATCTTGTGAACATGAGAATTTCATTTAACCTTTGGATATTTCATCTTGAGATTGGTAATCTTTTGTATGGCCATCACCAATTGTTGCCACTGATGTGCTGCTAGCTGACTTGTCTTTGGTACACTTAATGGACCTCTTATTTGAATGCAGAGGCTAAAAACCTAAATAATCTATTAACTGATTGAATTAAAGAGAATGTTAAAATAACCAAGTCGTCCTTCTTTGTGACCAAGTTGGGTTTATTCTAGGATGCAAGCACCATGTGATAGTAACATCATAGTTGACTCAAAATAATGAATTAAGAGAGAAAATTCCTTTCAAGCTGTGCTGAAAAGCATTTGATAAAATTCAGTGCCTGTTCATGATGAAAATGCTCAGCAAGCTAGGAATGAGAGGAAAATATTAGAAATGCATTACATATTCTTATTGAAATTTGGAAAGGTGAAATATCTGCTTGCTAGAGTGGTCGCTATCAGCATTATGCCACAAATCTTAGCCAATGCAATGAGATATGATTAAATAGAAACCCTAAATACTGTAAAAGAAGAGACTGGCCAGATTTTGTTTTTGCGTACAATCAAATTCTCTACCCTGAAAAATGCATCATTGACCTTTCCACCTTTGCATTTGCTGCCAGTCTTGTGGGATGAGTGCTAATATCAGCCTCTCAGACCAAGGTCGCAGAGCTAAGAGGATCTGAGCCATGCTGTTACCTTTGTCTGTCCGACTCCTAAGCCATAGGCTGCATCACCATCCCATTTCATCTCTGCACTGTTGGAAAATGGAAAGGATTATGAAAAGCAGGCACCAAAGTTTCCTAACCATTTCTCCTGTGTCTCCCTCCTAAAAAGAAAGAAAGAAAGAAAGAAAGAAAGAAAGAAAGAAAGAAAGAAAGAAAGAAAGAAAGAAAGAAAAAAGAGAGGAGAGAAGAGAGAAGAGAAAGAAGAGAAGAGAAGAGAAGAGAAGAGAAGAGAAGAGAAGAGAAGAGAAGAGAAGAGAAGAGAAAGAAGAAGAGAAGAGAAGAGAGAGAGAAAAGAAGAAGAGCCTGGCAAGTTTCTGTAAAAGTCAGAACTCTTGTCCTAGTTAAAACACACACATACATACACACACACACACACAAAAACAACCTTCATTCTTCATTAAAATAAAAAGACTAAACCAACAGAAAAATGCCAATGAGCAGCACATGCCCACTGGAATTATTACTCATGGAACTCAAGCCAAGGATGTGCTTTTATTTTTCATCCTAAGATCTCATGGGTCAGCAGAAGCCTCATTTTTCTAAAATAAAATAAACAAGGGATATATGTGCCATCTCTCAGAGGCTAATGGCAAGCCCAACAAGGACGCTATCCCAGAGCATTTCACATAATCAAATGCCAAGGGAAGTCTCTGCAGGAATGGGGGTGGGGGGGTTAGGGAACAACTTCACCCAGCCACCTTTGCTCTGTCCCGCTAACCAGCACTTGTTCTCAAGCTTTTGGTTGAAATTACATCAGAGGAAGAGAAGAAAAAACATAAACATTTGCTCTAATACCTCTTAATTTTTCAAAATATAGTTGGCTTCACTGTCCTGAGTTAATTAAGCTGCACTCCATTTAAAGCGCTGTTGAATATTTCCCTTTGCAAGTGGTTCATTTATGCTTCCTTTTCTTCTACTGGTAGAAATCAGTGTGTAGGTGAGCACGTCTTGTTAGGTCCTTAGAAAAGAAACTGCATCACCAAGATCTGGTATTTATAAACTAGACTTTGAAGCAGTCAGAGAACTCCAGAGCTATATTTTAGGAAAAAAAAATGTGTTCTCTGCAATATATTAAAATACTGAGTGAATACTATGGGAACATCATTATTATTATGTGGCATAGATCTCTGACTTCAGCATGGTTCTTTGTGGTGTAGTCTATTAATATAAACCACCATAGATATCCATTATAATGTACTACTGACATGGATTTTTCTGTCCACTTTAAAATAGGTGGTTTTAATTTTATACTAGACTATCATGTAGAAGAGAATCACGTCTAAATATCTTCTGAGGTTAAATAAGAAATTTCGAGTTGTTTCCAAACACCTTGTTTCTGCAAACCTGCTGGCCATGTTGGGAACAGCTGGATTCAGAACTTACCAACTGTGCCTCCCTGGATTTGAGCAAGTCCCTCGAGTTCTGCTGTCAAAGGAAGGCTGCCTTGTCTGGTTGCTGCTGTTACTGCTCTAGTTTCTGGTACTGACGACCTCTGAACTTACTCTCCCTTCAATAAAATGAGTGCAGATCATGGAAGGAGCTCACACCAGGATGGGATGAGTTCAGAATTATAAACTAGCTCCTCCAGCTTCATGGTTTTATCACACAACGTGGATGCAGATTTTCTCCGTCAGCATCGATTTCCTGAAACTCAAGAGTCAGGTGGATTCGAAAGAGAGTTTAAAAAATGTAGGTGTCTTTTCAGGTTGGGTTGCTCATTCTGAGTTGAGCTCAGCCTGAGAAAGACATCGTTGTCTCTGAGTGTGTTCACAAACACGATGGTGGGGGGGAAAGATGTGTGCTCTCAGCCCTACCAGGAATACATGGTCTTCTGCGAGCTCGCTGTTGCCCAGCCTAACGGCTGGATGTTGCCCTCTGACCTGAGTATGAAGCAGAGCTTCTGAGGCTTTCATGTTATGCATCAACCTTGATATTTATAAGTTCACATGAACAGATGTCTCATTGTCATCTCGCTGAGCTGGGCTGTGGCACTCCCGAGCGACGAGAGCCACGCAGTGTCTTCATCCATGTAGTCCTGGCGTGCCCCTCGGATGACAGTCTTGTCTCTCACGGGGCAACGTGGAAATGATGCATCATGGTCAAGGCTACTGGCGGTATCATCGTCATCATCATTTCTATGAATATCAATCAAACACTCAAATGAGTCAAAAGCCTTGGAACAAAGAAATTAAGGTGCTTGGGTAGACATCATGACCAACGCGACACTCTCCCCCCTGGCAAAAAGAGAGCAAAGAGGGAAAGGATGAGGATTTATTTGGGGTTCTTTCTGGTGCCAGGCACTGTACTGGGTGGCGGGTGGCAGCTACATCATCAGCTGTAGGAAGAGTTTAACCAGCAGAAGTCTTGAGAGTCCCCCAGGAAGATCCCAGCAACTGTGTTCAGATCCAAACGGAGGATCTGTGTGCAATTTAAACTTTCTAAAGGAAATCACTGGTCTGCCATAAAGATCTAGTGTGTAGTACAAAGATTAAGAGAATGTGATGAAGAGGAAGGCAGGAGTTGCCCTCAGTCCCTTGGGCCCAAGCCTCAGCTCTGACTTGTGCCTGTCAGTTTCCTCCCTGTATCTCACAGAGCCTCTGTGACATGGGGTAATAGCCGGCCCGTGTCATTATGTTGTGGTGACACGTAAATAAGAATCCAAGCAAGCTCTCAGCACACCCATTCACACGCAAGGGCAGTGCCTGTTCTCCTCACACAGCAGATTCAGGACACCAACCATACTGAGCAGCACATGAGATCGTAGAGTCACAGCACCTGGAGACACCCTCCAAGGCTTTCCCTGGAAGGAGGACTTAGCAGCAGGTGCCGTTTTGCAGAACATATTGGAAGAGACAAACCTCCTTAAAAATACAATTGATCAGACTATATCTGATGTTCACTTTGAGCATAGGCTGAGAGTAGAAGCTCTGATATTAGCACACGGTACCCAAGCCCAGACAGGAAAGGCCAAGAATAGCATTGGCAGCCACCGAGGATCAGTAGACCTTGCTCAACACAAAAGTACCAGAGAACCAGACCAGAATAGAAATCGTTCTTCACCACATCCTGCAAAGGATTTCCCTTTTTCTTTTCTTTCCTTTTCTCTTCTTTTGAAAAATCTTTTCATCCAGTTTCTGAAAGAAGGGGAAATGGAAAAAGGTAATAACACCCCACAGTGTGGTACGCATTTATGTTTGAGTCAATTACAAAGAAAACATGGATACTGTTTTCATGCCTTGCTTCCATATCCACTCATTGGTAGCAGTTCTCTCTGGTCAACTTTACTCCCTGGGGGCACCTTATCCCCAGATGATGCTCAAGACCCCCAGAGTAGTGTAGCAGCACACATCACCCAAGGATGTCCTCCTGTCTGGAAGTCCCATGTACTGATGTCACATACTTGCCCTCATTTCAGCCCATCTACTGAGGCAGGGGTCTTGGCTGTACTGGGAGAAAATGGGATCACAGACCCTGAGCTGCAGCCCAATGCCACCTTCACCATCCCAACGGTCCTTGCACTCGGCTGCTAGGATTTCTATATTCTCCGAAACTAGATGGTCCTTTTCTTGAGTGAAGTCTGTTTACCTTTATGCTTCAACCCCCAAACCTATGCAGATTGAGGAGGAAACCACTGCTAAAATCATCACATTTTCTGCCTCAACGTGAAATTGTCAGAGCTACCCTCTGCAAGGTGTGAGCCAGATGCATATCTACTTTTGAATCCTGATACTTCAATCTGCTCACCTCGGGCCCCTGTGTCACATCAACATTTTGCCGCTAAATTACCACTTGTCCCTGTGTGTTTCATCCTCTTGTATTTGGGTTTGGATTACCAGTTTAGTATGGGCAAGAAAGAATCATAAAAGCAGATGGTTTCACTGTGGACTCTAAGATGCTTTCTGGGTGTATGAATGATAGGGATGTGATTTTAGCTTACTAAACAAAGAAAATTTCAAAAGAAGCTCCAAGATTAAACGAGAGAGGTGACCTTGGAACCAATTCCTGTCTGGTGCTGGGAACATGACATGCATCCTGCTAATCAGGGAGCAGGAGATAGCACTTCTCGAGGAAATTTGAAGAGATCTTTCCTCCTTGTTATGGACAAAGAGGCTGGTGAGTCCCCCTCCCCACCAACTTGTGCTTAGGAAAAGGTAGGAGAAGATGGGCTCAGCAATCGCAGAAGGAATTTTCTGACATGGTAATCTCTTTAAGGGAAGCCAAGTGGAAATGGCATTTGACCCCTGGCATCTCCATGAGACAAACATAGTAAGTGGGGAAATAGGCGATTGACACTAAAAAGTCACCCTGGCAAAGGCGGTGCCACCCATTCTTCCAAGAATTTAACTGGATGAGTGAAGACAGAATTATCGAAGTTGTGGGTTCTCTCAGAATACATACAATGGTGTCATTTTGCAGTTAGAATTTCCTCCCAGCTGTTTACATTAAGTTTCAAAAGGAAATCACAGAAGAAAAGAATCAGTGGGTATTAAGTCATAGTTCAAATTATTTGAGGCCATTGTCCTTGAAGAATCCCAGTCTGTGAAAGGTAGGTATACCCCATCTAAGAACAGTGTAGAGCCTCTGGGGGAGACTGTCTTCTCCCGGGGTGCCCATGAATGGCTGTACAGGTTATGCACTGCACAACTCTGGAGGGTACCATTCACACTGTGGTTACATTGTAGTCTAGGTGACTGGCATTTCTTAGAATTATGCAATGCCCAACCTGAAAAGATGAGCAGATTAAAATGCTCTTTGGTCATCATATTGACATGTCCTAAAAATTTCAGAACAGTGACTGGAGAAATGGAGCTGGTATGAAAGAGACAAATTTGGTGTAATGGAGAAGGGTGACAAAGAACAAGAATGAAGGGGCTTTCACCAAAGCATGATGAGTCTGAAACCCTGTTCCAAACTCCTTAGGAGACAAAGCAAGAGGGGAAATACCCCTAGATTCCAGAGTCATGGTATATGTGAAATTAGAACAAGCTAGTTGCTACTCAGAGATGCAGATTTCCCTGGTCCTATGGTCTGAGAGAAATTTCTCCCTACGTGTTCAGAAAGAAATGGTTGAATGCTAACAAACTCTGAAGATGATGCATTTGAATGTGAAGCAAAACATTTCCCAAGTTGAAGAACTAGGATAAGTCAATGTTCCTGAGAATTTCTTTCTTACCCTAATCCAGAATTGGGCTACTTCAGAGCACTTGACGTTTGTCTCTCATCCTTAGCAAGGGAATTTGGAAAGTGAGTTTAGAAGGAAGCAGTAGCTGTGGTCTATTTCTATTCCGATCTGCCCTCCTTTCTCATGACAAGATATAATCCACCCAACACATGACTTGCTAGAGGCTCAAACCCTAGGAGCCTCTACTCTTAGAGATTGAACAGGCTCTTAAGTGGAATCCTACTGATCCTACGCAGAGCAAGGACGTTGGCATTTTGAGGCTTCTCATACATGACCCATCCCTCTTCTGCCATCCACCAATCTTACAGGTACCCGGACTGCTTAGGTTCTGTGTTTTGTGAATTTAGTAGCTGTTGACTAGTGTCATATCTCAAGTGGCTTGTGCCATGAGCTTGTTCAAGAAAAAGGCACACTTCTGAAAAGTCCAGGAGTGATCAATAAATATAGACTCAGGAGTTTGTTGAAATAGGCTCATTTTAATCCATTCACTCTCACAGAGCCACTGTGCTTGTGGAGAAAGGCTGGGGTCAGCAGAAAGAGACATTCCCAGGAGATCCTATCATTTGTCTACACAGGATGAAAAAAGTAATGAGTTGAAACAACTCTGTCTCCAAAATAAAGATATCCAGAGAAGAACTTAATGCAGTGTTGGTTGTTTAAATGTATTTTGCAAATTAAAAAGGCAAGTGCACAACTCGAAGCTTTGCTTTTCCCATGACAACACTATCAGTTGCTCTCTGCTTTTCCTCATCAGAGTTTTGCTCTAAGTCTGGGCCTGCACTATATGTGTAACCCAGGTGGGAAGCCTTCATATCTTTTATGTACATCTACAGTGTGACCTCATTAAATAGGATTTCCCAGTTTGAAGTCAATGATAATTAAGACAGGGGATCACTAAAATTTTCCTTGGCACTACTCAGGATAAAATGGTTTGCTAAGCAAATTAATAGTGTCAATGAGATTCCAAGGGAAATGTTTGCCTACTTCAGAAAACAAACTGTTGTCAAGTACATTAGAACCTCAAGCTATCAATTAGGTGCGTGCCAGACATGCTTAGATGGATGATATAGCCCAGACACAGACAGACATTGAAGCTTCCGTAGTTACGCTGCGTATTAGCTGGGTGACCTTGGACAGGTTAGCTCATGTCTTCAGGCCCTGCTTCCCTCCTTGAAAATCAAGAAGAAAACATCCCAAATGAGCTAATGTATCCAAAACACAAGACAGTTATGAAGCGTTGATATGCGATGGCTGTCTTCTCTCTCTCTCTTCTCCTTATTCCAAAATGCTACCTCTACCCAGGAGACAGAGCACATCCTGTCATCCAAGGTAAGGGACTCCACTTGAGAGTCATGAAAACTGTTTCTTTTCAAATTTTCTACTTCACAGAGTGGCCTTTAAGTTGGGTTTCCGAGATATCATTGTGCTTTAAAAAAGAAATGAGAATATCTAAAAATATAACAAGATTGCATTTTGTCCTCCTAATGTGCTTCTATAATAGGTCTCAATAGCTTTTAAAAAATAACTAAGCTGATTGCCACTGGTGGAATTACATTTGGAAATATGTATCTCTTAGCAGATGTACCAGAAAAATTATCCTCATACGCAAAGGGTAATGTGTGCATATAGCATCTATGCACGTCTCTAACCCCGAATAGAATGCATCAGCTCCATAGCAGGGGTGTGGCATATAAGGCAAAGAGACATGTGTACAGCTCTAGATACTATTTACTGAGCTGTGAAGAACTGAGTTAACCGTGCCCTAGAGGCCCTGCCTCAGACGCCACATTAATGATTCCTGCATACACAAATTCATTAGTTGTTTAATTAAGTTAAATCATGAATTGAATTTGTTTAATCATTAATTAAGGAACAAGGAGCGCTGTGCTAAAATTTAGCACCTCAGGAAAAAAGGCAGAAGAAAATAGCAATCCCAAATTCCCGCTTCCTACACCACCCTGTGGTTAACCAATCTGTCCTCTCCTTTCCTACACACACAAACACACACGTGCACACTCTCAGAAATCATTCCCAGAAAATTTTTTACCTTTCCATTTCAAACTTGGTATTGTTTTCAAAATACAAGTGAAAGTCATTTCTTTGCAGATTGTATATTTGACTTTTTTTGGCCTTCTGCAGATGGGATTTTTCTTATTTAAGGGGGAGGGAGGAGATTTGCTTAGATTCATAAAATAAAAATGGTGGCTTTTTTTTTTAACCCATGAAGGACCAATGGGCAGCAGAGGGACTAAATTTTAACCCCAAATGGATTCTTAAGAGAACCCTACCAGTAATCTCAAATGTTTCCAAAATCATTTTAAGAATTCAGATAACAGCACAATTAGAATCCCAAACAGAGGTATTCTTAGGCCTCCAGCCTATCAGAGTATTGAGAGTAAAATGGAGAATTGCATTTACTCAATACCTGAAATGAAACTCCCTTTCAGCAACCACAGTGGAATGTTGGATGCCACCTCAAGCACTTGCATTGTGAGAATGTAAGACAGTGGTCATTTTCTTTGTGAATATCAGCAGCTCGCCTCTCATGATCTCAGGCATGACTTGTGAATCCTATGGCCCCTCCAGGTGGTTGGAGCCATAATATTGCACCAAGGCAATCTATTCTGGTTTCTAGCATTAATCAAGTGAGGCATCTCTTACAGGTGTTCCCCCAGAACAGGATGTGAATTCTGGTACACTTGATTTTGTTTCTCATGTTGCTAAGGGTTGGGGGGGGTGTAGATTTGGAAGGTTTACTTGGCAGTGTGGCAAGGGGACTCCAGGCTGAGAATCCCTGCTTTGGCATAATTGTCCATATCCTCGCGGAAGTGGCTGGGTTAGTTGTCATAGCAACAGACATAAAAATTATTCACCTGATTTTTCCTTCTGGCTTTTCAGGGTACAGCACCATGAAGTGTGGGAAACCTCTCTCCAATTTGCTCACAACAAAGGCAGGTGAGTTTTCTCATCTACTATTCCTGAAAGCTGATTTTCAAAAAAAAAAAAAAAAAAACAAACATCTTTCAAAATTTAGCCTGGTGGACCAGTCAGCACGCAGACATATTTGAATGATATGTAACCAGACAGAGCAGTATACACTATGTCAGATAAATTGGACCACCCGAATTTACTGACGGAGGTTCAGATCTTTGTGGACTGGAGTGAGATGAAGGATTTCACAGAAGAAGAAGTTACGGGTAGAGGAAGAAGAGAATTATTTTTTCTCCTAACTTATTGAAACAGAGAAAGGGAGATTACTGGCTCCCTGTAAATTGTCTCTCTGCAGAATTATGTTGTTGCTTTGGATGATTCAGGAAAAAAATGGACATTTTTTAGTGCTTTGGAATTCATAGGCAGAAGATATATGTAAATATAAGTATTTACAAAGCTATAAATATACATATACACATATCAGTTGAGTTCATAGCTAATACTTCATATTCAACATAATCCTACAAATATGCATTTAGTACCTTGAAGTTGTAGAACAGGGTGCCACATAAGTATGAAGTTGAATGAAATAATCAAGAGACCATCTTTACAACAGAGAGTAATAGACAAGCCCGCTAGTGACCGAAATACAAAGCCTACAAGCAAATACTTTCAAGAGAAGTACGGATGCAGGCAAATGCCACAGAAGAGCTCAGCTTCCTAACTGAAGACATCAGGAAGAGATCCATGAGATGAGTGGCATTTGGGATGAACGAAGTATTGGCAGAGAGAATGGGGAGAGCCAAGGCAGAGAAGTGGGATGAGCAAGGGCTCTGAGGTGGGCCTTCCAATTTCAGGGCAGGAGTGCGAAAAACTAGAATAAAGATACAATACCAGGAAGGACTCAAATGCCAATGTCAAGGTCTGTATTTAATTTGGTGAGTCACTGAGAATTTTTTGAGCAAGTAATGACATGACTGGAACTTCACAAGACAGGTTCAAGGACAGCTACTCATGTGTAAAATGAGCTGCAGTGGGGAGGAGGGTGGGCCAGGGATGGCGACATGCAAAGGTGTAGCTGCCAGACTGAGCGCTAGGTATTTGACAAGGAAGAATGCAGACTCAAAACGTCTCCAAAGTTCCTGTGGCTAAAGATGAGGCAGTCTGAAGATCAATAAAATAATAACTGCAATGGAGTGAAACACCCACCCACACACGCAGGCCGCTGGTTACCTCCAGAGGAAATTTTCCAACCTGCTTTGGAAACTGGTAACAAAGGGAAAGAATCAAACATTTATAGCACCTTCCTTACACAGACTCAACAATTTGGATCATTTCCTTGCATACATGTATTCCAATTAATGAATTAAGAAGAAACGATAGACTAGAACATCACTACCTTTCAACCACTAACAAAATAATAGTTCTAGGTCTGTGGTTCTCAGAGTATGGTCACTGGACCACCAGCATCAGTATCACCTGGGAGGTTATTGGGCCTAACCCAGATCTACTGAATCAGAAACAAAGGTGGAGTCTCAAAAATCTGTAGTTTAATTAGCCTGCCAGGTGATTCTGGTGCACACTCAAGATTGAAAACCGCTGGCCTGGAGAATAATCATCAACGGCTGCTAATATCACAGAAAGAGACCATATTATCATGAGCCTCCTATTAGAAATATAATACATCACCTATGCAGCAGCTTTGCCAAATAATGCATATCATGCCTCTTTATCAAACTATCTATTATAGGAAATGTGGGGGACTATAGAATACACTAAACAAACTTTTCTGATAATCTAATCAACAAAATTCTAACTGCGGGAAAACCTACCAGATAAATACAGTGGGTTCTTCAACAAATGAATTGTAAGGAAAAAGGAAGACAGAGGAGGAATCAGAGATCGAGCATTTTTGACAAGAAATAGATCAACTGATTGTGGTGTGTGGATTTTATTTCTATTTGATTCAGGTAGATGTCAGCCACAACAACAAAATTACAAGATAATTGACAACCAGAAGTGGAACACTGACTCAAAACATGATATTATGTTAATTATTTTTCAGTGATAAAGTGTTGTGGCTATTTTTTTAAGAATCCCTATCTTGGGATCCCTGGGTGGCACAGCGGTTTGGCACCTACCTTTGGCCCAGGGCACAATCCTGGAGACCCAGGATCGAATCCCACGTCGGGCTCCCGGTGCATGGAGCCTCCTTCTCCCTCTGCCTATGTCTCTGCCTCTGTGTGTGTGTGTGTGTGTGATTATCATAAATTTAAAAAAATTAATTAATTAATTAAAAAAAAGATTCCCTATCTTTTAGAAATACATACTGAAGCATTTATAACTTCAAAATAATCTGAGTGGGGTAGATATAAAAACAAAAAATAAGATTGGCTGTGAGCTGATAATTAGTTGCTGGATGATGGGTACGTGGAGGTTCATTGTGCAATTCTGTCGACTTCTGTAAATGTTAGAAATTTTCCAAAAACGATTTTTGTAAAAATAGAAAGATTTCAAAGATATATTTCCTCTACCTCTGATGCAGACACAAAATGTCTCTGAGGTTTGCAGCTGGGGTGATCATAAAAGTGGTGAGCAGGAGAAAGTACTGGAGTTCAGGGCAGGACAAGCTTGGTTTTGAGCATGTGGAATTGAAGGCACTGGCAGTGTGTTAATGTGGAGGATTCCAGGTCATTTGGGAAGGTTGGCTTGTAACTTGGAAGAAAAGCTGGTCTAAGAATTACCAGGTTAGATGACATATAATATAGATATTAGCTCCATATATGCTCAGAAAAGAACAAAAAAATAAAAATAAGTTGCCAGAGTAAGTACCATTGTACACTGTTTTATGACCTAGCCTAGGAAGAGAAGATGTAAAGATGCATGTTGGGTGTTATAAGTCTCAAATGTCACAGCAAATGAATACTTGACCTTTGTATAAGTCAGGATGGGCTAGGTCATGTACAAACAATAGGTAACCCCCAAATCTCAATGATAAAACAAACTTAAATATATATATATATATATATATATATATATATATATATATATATATTTTATTTCTTTCTTGCGTATATGGACAGCACTGATTAGCATGGGTGCTCCGCTCATTGGGCTTCCCTGGAAGCAGGAGCATCTCCAGAACAGATGTTTCAAGGGGAAGGCAAAGTGGTAGTTCATGCCTTAGATTAAAATCTAAGCCTCTTCCCTGTTTGCATGTCACCTCATCGCATGTATCATTCAACAAAGCGAGTGACAAAGCAGGTGCCATAGTCTCTCACCCCTGAGCCACATCTGAATTCCAAGAAAGCAGGATGTGCAGTCTTCCCAAATGGCCCAGTATAAGGAAAGGAACATTTATGCACAGCTCTGTCACAAACTGAATCTGGTCCCCCCCTCAAATTCATATGCTGAAGCTCTAAGCCCGCATGTGACTGTTTTTGGAGGTAGGACCTTTAAAGGATGTAATAAAGATTAAATGAGGTTGTAAGAGTGGGGTCCTGATTGAATAGGATGGTGGTGCTCTTATAAGAGGAAGAGACACAGGGAATGTGAGCTCACGCAGAAAAGGCAGGCCATGTGGGCGGACGGCGAGAAGGTAGCCTTCTGCAAGTCAAGAGGAGAAATCTCACCAGATATCAACCCTGCCAGCACCTTGATCTTAGACTTCCAGCCTCCAGACCTGTTGGAGAATCAGTGTCTGTTGTTCAAGCGCTGGTAAGCCCTGTCTTGTTATGGAAGCCCTAGCTGACACCAACAAGCCCCTGTGGCTACCACAACACAGAGGCTGTGTCTCAGGGTAAGAATCATCCTCAGCATTACACAGTTTAAAAAAAAAAAAAAGATTTTATTTATTTATTTATTTATTTGAGAGAGAAAGAGAGCACAAGCAGGGGGAGCGGCTGAGGCAAAGGGAGAAGCAGGCTCCCCTTGTGGGGCTCGATCCCAGGACTCTGAGATCCTGACCTGGGCCGAAGGCAGACGCTTCGCTGACCGAGCCACCCAGGTGCCCCAGCATTACACATCTTCGTGAGATTCCAGCGGCATTACTTGGCGGTTTACACCATCTATCAGATTAAATGAACCTGGTAAAAACAAATAAAAATCAGACACAAGTAAATGCTTCATTAAGGACTCCTCCCTGTCTACGCCAAAATGTATGTTTTAAGAGTTATTTTCATACATTTCAGATGAGGATAAATAATCTAGGCTCCAGCTTTCATCCCAACTTGTTTAACAAACAAAGATGCTGCCAAGTAAACTGTATTACTTCTCTCCACTTAGTGTGGAAATGATCTGATACAGAGACTGAAGCCTACCTGCTGGCTGATGGTTACCGTGTGTCCCACTGGCTGGGAATTCTATAGACTTCTGCTGGCTTGTCTTGTCTTTGCATCTGCTTCTGGTCTCCTGCCCCTGGGGGGCTGTCCTCTCCCCAGCAAAGGTAGGCTGACCATCTTTTTTTATGCCCTTCCATAGTGTCCTTTATGGTTATCCCTGCTTTTCTTTTGCGTATCAAAATTACCTTTTCCCTAGGGCACGTTCCTCAGGGGGCTGCACCCCCAGGTCTGCTCTGAAAAGGGCTGCCATGGCCCTAGGAGAGGCAGAAAGCTTGCCACTAGCTGGGGAATGCTTCATCATCACCCATTCTGGGGCTGAGGCAGGGCTTTCCCCTGCCGGCGCCTGACCAGGACCCTGACAAACTGAAGTGGAGGGAACTTAGGCAACTTGTCCAAAGTTACAGCAGCACATCTCAGGAAATAATAGAAGCAAAGACTAACTGATCAATTATGATGTGCCAGAGGCAGAAGAAAAGTACTCAGAGTACAGGATGGATCAAATGGAAGAGACGTTTCACCTCAATCATGACTCAGGCCTCTAGAGCCGCAGGAAAAAAGGTGTCAAGTATCCTCTGTTCCAAAGTGAAGTTGAATCCAGTCTGCATACACAGGACTTGCAAGGTGGTTTTGGGATGGTTGGCTCGTCCTCCATCACCAAAGTTTGTGGGAACCTGGCAGTCCAAGAGAAGAGTGGAGGTAAGCCTTGAAGAAAATTGTTGGCATTTCTTCAGGGGGTTGCCTCTTCCTTCTTATAACTTGAAAGACGCTTGAAAGGGACACCTGCTGTTTGTCCCCTGGAGTTGGGAGGTACAGAGAATATGTATGTCTGATGCCCGCCTGTGGAATATAAAGCTGATGACAGTGTTCAAGGCCATGAAGGACAGGAAAAGGTAGAGCTACAGTAGGAGGTCCCTGCACTTGCCCAGGCAGGGAGGTGGTATCAGGAAGCCTGGGAGTCCCATGAGCCAGTAGACTCTGTCCAAGAGAAGTGCCCAGGGAAAGTGGCACAAAGGTGCCTTGCAGAGGCCCAAGAAGAGGGAAGAGTGGAACCCAATCCCAGCTGAACCGGATTCTGCACAACTCACAAAAGAGCCCCATGGTACAGCCTGCTGGGGAGAGAGAGCTGTAGGCCAGAGTGTGGATGCTGGGTCAAGACAGGATCAACCACTTCACCTCCTAATCCTCTCCTGCTTGTTGATAAGGCCAGGGATGAGTGTGGGGACAGGGCAGGAGGGGGCTAACCAAGTAAAGGGATGCTGCAGCCTGCTCCCCCATCCGGTTTCCCAGTCTGAGTAGCACAGAGGGAAGGAGATGTTCCCAGTGGAGTAAGAGTTCTGAATATGTGTTGGTCAGCTGAGCTGGATATTTTAATTGCTGAAACTGGAAAGTTCTCATGACTGAAATGGACCAGATGGGAATGTAAATTGGTATAGCCCCTGCAGAAAACAGTATAGGGGTTCCTCAAAAAATTAAAACTTCCATATGACCCAGCAATCCCAGTTTTGGGTATAGACTCAAAGAAAATGAAAATGGTACCCCAAGGAGATATTTGTCCTCTCATGTTCAGGGCAGCATTATTCACAATAACCAAGACATGGAAACAATCTTAAGTGTCTGTCAGTGGATGAAGAGATAAGGGCAATGTGATAGATAGAAATAGAGATACAGATTTATATATCTCTCTATCTAGATCTTTATCATTATAATAGAATATTATTCAGCCATGAGAAAAAAGGAAATCTGGCCACTTGCAACAATACAGTTGGATCTTGAGGGCATGATGTAAACCGAAATAAGCCAGACAGAGACAGACAAATACTACATGGTATCATTGATAGGTGAAACCTGAAAAAAAAATCCAATTCATAAAAGTATAGAGTAGAAAAGTGGGATAGAAGGGAACATTGGTAAAACTTCTTACACTGTCTTACACTTTCATCTATGAGATGAGTAGGGTGTGAGAATCCCATGTATGACATAATGACTATAGTTGATAACACAGTATCATAGAGTTGAAATTTACTAGGAGAATAAAACTTAAATGTTCTCATTGGAAAAACTAAACAGGTGAAGTACATGTTCACTAAATGGGAGGAAAGCTTTCACAGTGTATGTCATTATGATGTACACTAACTATTTTACCATTTTTTTGTCAATTATGCTGCAAGAAAGCTTAAAGAAGGAGAAGGAGAAGAAGAAGAAGGAGGAGGAGGAGGAGGAGGAAGGAGAGGAGGAGGAAGAGGAGGAGGAGGATCAGAAAGCTATAGAAGCCACCTGTTGGGACAGAATAAGAATTGGCCCAAACTTAGATTTGAAGGTGGCTTTATGATTATGCCCCACTGAGTCTATCTCAATTAACAAATTCATTATGCTTGCCAAAGAATGGAAAATAAAGCAAAACTTTGACAGCCTCATTTGGGGAAAAAAGAAGTATAGGTTTTGGAGTTTAACTTTGTTTCAAACCTGGCTCTCCCACTGCTGAGCTCTGTGGCCTGGGCCAGTTACTTGACATCTCTGGGCTTCACTTTCTGCATCTGTGAAATAGGTGTTAGGTTGTTCATTCCCCATGATTTTTTCAGGAGAAAAGTATAATAGTTATTGGTATTTTATGGATAAGGAGGTTGAGGTGCAGAGAGGTTCTGTACATTCTCCTCTCAGTGTAGCAAGTAAGTGGGTGATTGGGATCCAGACCCTATGGCCTTATGCTTAACCATGACAGTATGGCAGCCCACCAACTGTGCAGCAGAAAAGGAGAAACAGAAAGTCTGGGCATTGAGGCTGACACTCTGCTCCACCTTTCCCTTTAGTAATTTAGAGAAGTGGATCAAAGCTCAAGTGACATTGTCCATAAAATAGAGCCCATCATATCTGTTCCTGAATACTTTTTAGGACTTTCATACAATTCAAATACAATAGTCTTAATGAAAATACAGATTACAAATCGCTTTTAAGAAGCAGAGTTATTATGGACTGAAATTTGAGTCCCTAAAAAATTCATTTGTTGGAACCCAATCCCCGGTGTGATGGTACTTGGAGCTGGGAGCCTCTGGGAGGTGATGAGGTCATAAGGATGGGCCGTCATATGGGATCAGCAGCCTTGTCACAGAGACCAGGGAGCTGTGCATTCTGTCTCCACGGCGTGAGGACACAAAGTCATCAGTTTTGCAGCCCAGAAGAGGGGTCTCACCACGACCTAACCACCCTGGCACCCAGACCTTGGACTTCTGGCTTCCAAAACTGTGAGAAATAAATGTCTGTTGTTCATGAACCACCTAGTCTATGGTTCTTTGCTTTAGCAGCCCAAACGGGCTAAGACTACACTAGATAATATTATTGCCTATTGAATGTATTTGGTTTCTCACAGGGAGTTTTAGTCAAAGGAAAAAAACACAATGAAAGAAAGATAAAGAAGGAATTTCTAATGATACTTTGAGTTGCTTTCTTGTTCGGGCTCTGACTCATCACTGGAGTTAGTAACAACTTCTTAATGGTTAATGTCAATGGTACCAGTTTTATTTTAATGAACATATGATATTTCAGGCATCATTCCTTAGGACAGTAAATCTGTGGCATGAAAGGAAGGCCACATCCCAAGCCCAAAAGACCCCAGTTGATAAGAATTGTTTTTGAAGAACTAGCGTTGTTTACATAAATATCTTCATACAATATTGTTTTAAGGAATCCAGCCTTGAGGCTCGAAGAAACAGGAGGAGCATATATATGTTTCAAGACCAGATTTTACTATTTTATCTCTGGCTTTGCAGGTCACACATTCCCAAACGCTGATGGAATCTCCCACAGCCTCTCGGTTCTAGCCCTGAGCATTTTGCAGACCATGACCTAGAGCCTGTATGTGGCCACAGGCATTTCTTGTAAAGGAAAACTTGCAATGGAAATAGAATGTGAGCACAAATGCCAGTCACAGATGTAATTTTCAATTCAAATACTCACAGTAAACTAAGCCACACACATGAAAGCCACATTTCTGTAAAAAGAAACAGGTGAGCCTAATTTTAATAATATATTTTAGGTAATCAAATATATTCCAAGTTTGTCATTGCAACATGCAATCAGCATCAAAAAATATTGAGATAGTTTACATTCTTTTTTCAGCCTAAGCCCTCAAAATCTGGCTTGTATTTTACACGGATAGCACATTTCAGTTTGGGCTAGCCACATCTCAAGTGCTCAATAGCCATATGTGGCTAGTGGCTTCATAGTCAATAGTTCAGGTTGATGCCTTCAGCTGGCTTGTCCTGGGCCCAGGGGAACCCTCTCTGAACACAGAATCTCAAACCTGTAGGGTTATGGAACCCACCAGAGATACCATCTTATACATGACAGCAACAAAAAATATTAATATACAGTCCATTGAAGAAGGTGGGGGTTAGGGGTGCCGATGCCCCACACGGTCAGAAATCGTGTATACTTTTGACTCTCCAAAATCTTTACTACTAATAATAGCTTACTGTTGACCAGAAGCCCAATAACAAAGTTGATTAACACATCTTTTGTATGTTATATCTAATACAGAAGCTGTGTTCTTACAATAAAGCAAGCTACAGAAAGGAAAATGTTATTAAGAAAATCCTAACACGGGCACCTGGTGGCTCAGTTGATTAAGTGTCTGCCTTCGGCTCAGGTCATGATCTCAGGGTCCTGGGATTCAACCCTGCTCAGCAGACAGCCTGCTTCTCCTTCTGTCTCTGCTATTTCTCTCTATTTCTCTGTCAAATAAATAAATAAAATATTTTTAAAAAAAGAAAATCATAACAGAAAACACATTGATACTACTGTACCATGTTTATTGAAAAACTTCTGCCTGTGTGGACCTGGTGTAGTTCAAGGGTCAGCTCTATAGTCATCAGAAGCCTATGCAACGTAGAATTTACAACTCATATCATTTTTTCAGATGAGAGGAGTGTGTTGTGTTCACCCATCGGTCCTACAACAGAAAGGATGTTGGATTGAAGAACATAGCCTCCTTAATTTCTCAATTCTCCAACATGTGGACAAGTTTAAGTTTGCAGATTTCTGCAAATTCAACTTCTCAGAACCAGAATCTTTATTACAAGAAACAGCTTCCTAATCTGTAGGGAACTGGTAAAGGTCAATATTTGGGTTACTTTCTTTGACTGACAGAAGCAATGAAGCTTCGCTCCCTGTACAAAGTGAATTGTCATTTTATTGAAATACAGAATAGACATCTTTTTATGGAATTTGTTACATGCTCTATACATTTTTTTCTTGTTACTGTGCTTAGCGCTTTTTATTATGTTTATTAGATTTCCCTTTAGATCTCTACGATGGTTTCTTTATTACTTAAAAATGGGTTTGTTGATCATTCCCCTTTTTTCCCCCAATTTCTCATTGAAAACAAGTTACACCACCTGAGTGAATTATTTCTCTTGGCAACTATGAGGTAGTGAGGAAATTTACTCTTTCCATTCAAATTCATATGAGGTATTTATTTCCCTGTGTGTCAGAAATGCTCCCTGCAACTCTTTTTTTGGATATTTGAAAAGTTCATTTGTAAAGATGCCCAGACATCTATCTCCAGCTCCCTTTAGAAAGATGCCATTGGGTCGTTCTTGACCATATTGTTGATGTCGTTAAGTCAGAACCATTTTGTCCACTGAATGCAAGCAGGTCTTCGAAGAAAACAGTTTTATCTCTTAAGTTCCAAGAAGACTGTTTCCCTGCCCCAACTTGTTCATATACTAGTCAACTTCTATGCCTCCCTGCCTATAGCAAGATCAAATCAATAAGTAATGCAAAAACAGAGAGCAATCCCAAAGCTATTTCTATTTCACATTGCACCAAATTATGTGTTTGGCTTTGTTGTTCATGATGTCACCTAAGATTTACGGCATTTTTTTTTTCATTTTTTGGCTCATATTGTTATTATTAAATCATGTTCTCAAGCATCTTCCAATTGAAAATAAGTGAACACAAGGTTTCCCAAACATAATCAACAAAGCGGCTAATCAAATCAAGACTAATCAAGACCTCACTGTATTATCTCCCCTTTTTCATTTATTTGTGAAATATTTACTGAGCACTGATCTGATCAAGGCACTGTGCTAGTCTCTGACTCTGTTTTCAGGAGCTCACACTTTTGTAGAAGATATAAGGCACACAACTAAGTGACAAGCATGATAGACAAGTGATAGTTTTGTGAGAGAGAAAGAAAAAATTGCCATCGCAGTTTGAAATGGGGGGAGAGGCATCAAAAGAAGTTAGACGTGAGACAGCATTTGAAATAGATATGAAGCAGTGGATTGGGTTTGGACATCGGAAGATAGGAAGTAAATAAATACCAGGCAGAGGAAGCGGGGTTCATCTGAAAGCAAGTTACCTGCTCTTGAAGAAACTACATAACTGTTTACTAATTTAGAGCGCTCCTGGTATGTGCCTAAGACTCTGGGAACGTGGGGCGTCTGGGTGGCTCAATTGGTGAAGCATCTGCCTGTGGCTCAGGTCATGATCCCGGGATCCTGGGATCGAGTCCTGCACCAGGCTCCCCAGTAAGCAAGGAGTCTGTTTCTCCTTCTCCCTCTGTCCCTTCCTCCTCCTAGCACATGCATTCTCTCTCTCTCTCTCTCAAATAAATAAATAACAACATTAAAAAAAAAGACTCTGGGAACATGAAAAAAATGCACTGCTCAGAGAAGTGTGAATTGTTGCTTATTTAACAATGAATTATTGAGACCATCCCCAACATAAATGTCTTCTGTTTTTGTAACTCGTAGGACACTAAAACTGGCGAAGTAATGGCCCTCCCCTCCCACAGACTTGTTGAGGCTTTCTTGTTACTTGATTATGCATTTGAGGAATAAAATACATAATACTACCCTTTAGAAGGGAAGCATAATTTCCATTCCAAACATTTGTCTTGTGTTCATACAGTTGGTAGCAGACAGAGGCACACACGCACACTCATTATGATCATTATCTCTAGCACAATCAACATTTCTACCGAATGTATTTCTGAAGGAAAAGAAAAAAGTCCCAGTCAATACATATGCTTGAGCTGATGAAATGTCAAAAAATTAGTACCTTTCTTTGATGCTTTCAATGCAAAAGAGTCTGCTTTTATAATTCATGTCTTCATTTAATCAGTAATGAATCAACAAGTTAGCCTATGCATAGGAGGGCAAAAAAAAAAAAAACAACAAAAAACAAAAACAGCAGTATGTCAATGCAATGATAATGAAGGGGATTAGGGCATGCAACTCCAAAAGATGCCATTTTGGCATGAGGATTATTTTGAGCTGAAGGCAATGAGAAACAGCAGATGCAGGAGGAACACGCTGCCCTCCTCTTTTCCACCTAAAAGCAGAGCACACGCTTCTAGTGTGAAAGTGTCTCCTCTCCTGTAGCAAGAAGAAGATGACACACTGACTTGAGTCTGCACAACAAACATTACTAAATACTGTTTATCTTCCATTCGTCTGCCCCATATATTTACTGCCCCTTGAAGCCCAAATCCCTTTTCCTTCAACTAGTCTCTTCTCCACAATTCATCCCCTTTGTTAAAACGGCCTATAAACTCTCAAGCCAAACAACTTCTGTTTTTCACCTGTTTTCTGTGAAGCTTCCTGTACAAACAAAATAAACCTTTTCTCTTATGTCTCTGTCTTTTGTCAGTTTAATTCACAGGCCTTGTCACTGAACATAAGAGGATAAAGGAACTTTTTTTTTCCACCCAGACACTGGCGACATCAGAACTCAATAAATATTGAAAGACACTGACCAGCAGACCTAAGATACAGTCTCAGAGGCCCAGATAATCATTCGCTCTAGCAGCTGAGCCTGGCAGACACACAGACTGAGTGCGCAAGCTAAGTTACTGGTTCGAGGCATGTTCCAGGAACAAGTCTTCTAACAGCATTGCTGCAACCTCTCTGCTGCTCCCTGATGCCTCTCAACTCAGGCCACCAGAAAAGAATGGTTTAATCTTTTTTGTTTCTGTTTAGCGTTGTTTGTTTCTGTTTTTCACATATGCATGTTCTAGTTGATTAGCAGGATGATAGAAAGTATCTGTGATATGCTCAGCTGGGCTGGGAAGATAATAAACCTCATCTTCTTGGGCCTTCAGAACTGAAGAGCTTCATTGCTCTCAACCCAGAAGCACATCCTGCCATTGGAAGATTTGAAGATGCATGCGAAAAAAAAAATTTTTTTTTTAGGCTTTGTTTCCCAGGCAACTGCTCTCAATTCAAGATTGAATGCGAACGAGAGGATCCCCCAGAGGCACTTCTGTCCCCCACTTCCTCTCATCCCCTTTATCGCAATAAAGCTGTAAACTCTGAGGACCCAGGATGCCACCTTCCTTTGGAGAACAAAAGGAGATGCAAGGGATGGTTCAGCAGTGATGCTGAATTCACTAGGATGAAATGCCTGCTGGAGGGCGATAGATTGTAGAAACACTGTGTCAGATAGACAGGGAAGAGGCACAAGTTGACCCACATGTTGGCAGGCCAGAGACGATGGAACAGCAGCCATTCTGTCATTTGTCATTTGTCTTGACCTTGAAGCAGCAGTTCATCTCAGTTGATAACAGGCCAGGAAAGTGGCCTTTTCAGACCCACAAAGTAAAGCCTTGGTGTCGGAATGACACCTAAGTTGCCACCAGGGCTGCTTTAGCACAACACGAGCCGTAGCTGTCTACTGTTGAAATCTCCTGCCATTCACATTGCAAGGAGCCTGAAATCACCAGGGATTTTGAAATCACCTTGGCAGTCAGTACCGACTTGGAGATTTTCCAATAGTCTCAGGACCTGTTAAATGTATGTGATACCCACATACCAACTATGAAAACACACTTTGTCCTTGCAGTTAGAAGGTAGGGGCCACTCCTCCCTGGAAGGGCATGCCTCTTACCAGAATCCTCCCCTCAGCTTTCTGAAGTGAGGCTGAGTCTGGGGAGGGGACATGGGGAGGAACACACTTTAAATGTGTTATGTCAAGATTTTCTTTCTCAGTGTGCTCGTGGCACTGGCCTTCCGATACATAGCACAAGGAGCATATGCACAATTTGACGTTTGAAAATAAAAGTAGCTGTTGAATCGCTAGGCGTTGAACATTTTCTAGGTAGGTAAAAGGTACAAACCTGTTCTTTGGAAGAAAGATCCAGTTGAAAATGATTTTTTTTTTTTAGCAAATATTCACTATTGCCCCCCATCCATCTATCACTACTTCTACCAAGGGTATTTCTGAAAAATATTGCTAAAAATGTCTAGTTTAGAAATTTCTATCAATGATGAAGTTTGTGTAAGAAGAGAGGTTTGAAGACATAAGTTCTAGATTATTCTAGAGGAGTATTTATGACTTGTTTTCTGATCAAGATTTCTTGCTTTTGTAGCCTGACAACATCGATCCATGTATTGCTACCCTATAATTGCTACTGAGCCACAAAATTACGAATGTCCTCAAATTAGTCGTTTTCCAGCCGTGTTTTTGTTTTTATTGTCTTCTGATGGCCTGTTCCATTAGACCGACGGAATTAGCTATTGAACTTTTCTCTCAACACAATTTTCCTTTTAGCAAAGCTGTTTCCCCCAAAGTCGACTAAAAGACTTTTGGGATTATCCCCTGCCCTCAGCCACGTCCACATGTCTAAGACTCTGTGCAAACCCCTTCGAATGGCCCAGTCATCCTCTAGACATGTGGGGGTAGGGAGACGGGTGGCAGTGTCTTCCATTTTCGAAATGTAGGACTGTCCTTGGTCCTTTCCTTTGTGTTATTTTGGTTCGACTACACAAATAATAACATAATTTAAGAATCCAGGAAGCTTTTCTCCAAGCATCATTTTGGTAGTATAAATATCAGGCCTTAAGTAGAATGGAATGCTTATAGAACATCAGGTATGTGTGTGAAAGGAGGTTTTGGGGGATGGTGACAGTACAAGGGACACCTCAAGGAGTAGGAGCAAAGACAGCACAGCGACCCAGCACAGTCAGGGTGGCGCTTTCATTATACGAACAGGAAACGGTATAGATTCGCCAACTAGGACGTTCGAATTTAGTGTTGTGAAAATTAATGTTTTGTTTTGTTTTTAAACCCAAGAATGCCAGTACTCTCTTGGTGTTTATTCTATCCAAGGGACAACTAATTTCACAGAATCTCCAGTAGAAAAACATCACAGCAAGCAAAGAGAGCAAACAAGAGGACAAAGAATGAACAGGAGAGAAATGGGATTAAAAAGTACAAACCACGAACAAATCAAAGAGGAAGAAATGGAAGGGTGAAAAAGAGAGCGAATATAAAGCTGCCTCCGAAATCTGCAAGAGCATGATCCCCTATTTGTATAAGACAGAGTTAAAAGAAACAGAACGGTTATCCGGATGATGATATATACTACAAATGCCAAAGATTAAAAACTGCCTGATTTCACATACTCTTGACTTTCCGTTCCAGCGTGTTGCTGGAAGTTCCCAGGCACATGTGTCTGTGAGCAATCCCAGCATTCGACGATGCAATATAAGAAGCTCAGGATTTTATATCTGGTAGGGGTCTTGGAAAGGATTTAGTTCAAACCCCTCAGGATGTAGATAAAGAAAGTAAGAAATGCTTCCCAGACTCGGAAATCTGTTCCCTTCATTCCAACTCAAGTAGAACAGATGAGGAGTAATGGTAATGGGATGAGGCACACGGTAGGGGCGTTGGTGACTATGAGTGAGGCCAGTGTGGGCTCAGCAAGCTATTATCTTTGCAGAGCCGGCAATTGGAGCGGTGCTGCTCTCTGGACCATCAGCCTCAAATTGAAAATCATGCGTCTTTCACAGGAGCCATCCTACTTTTGGAAATTCAGTGTCAGATGGGACAATCGCACCAGATTCCGGAGCAAGCTTTCTTCTAAGAACTTAAGTCATCCCTTTATGGAACAACCTAATCTAAAATGCGTTGGATATTATTTGAGTCTGGATTCAAAAACGTCAGGCTTTTTATTTATAAAGAGGCTATTTTAAGATAGGACCCAAATATTTTTTTCCTATAAATCTGTTTGAACTGTTTTTGAGACCATTAGCCAGTTTTCAAAGAATTTCCCTGTTTAGCAAAGGGAAGGTTTGAAATATTTTCAAAACTGCAGAGTTAGGGGCAGCCTGGGTGGCTCAGCGGTTTAGTGCCGCCTTCAGCCCGAGGCCTGATCCTGGGGACCCTGAATGGAGTCCCACATCAGGCTCCCTGCATGGAGCCTGTTTCTCCCTCTGCCTGTGTCTCTGTCTCTATCTATCTATCTATCTATCTATCTATCTATCTATCTATCTGTGTCTCTCATGAATAAATAAATAAATATCTTTTAAAAAAACTGTAGAGTTAAAAATTTTTCAAAACCATGTTTCCTCTGAAAGCTTTTTGTTGTTGTTAGTACCCATGGGTTTCCCATACACTTGTGTATATTATATAAGACTTTATCCCATATACGAGGCTGAAGAGAAGTCCATAAAAAGGCCACTACACTCTCCAAAGTAAACATTTTTCCCATTACAAAAATAACAAATATTCAAAAACGAAAGTCCAAAAAAACACAAATATAATTAGAAAAACATGACTCATCACTTCATCATTGTCAACATTTAGTTATGTTTTCTTTCAGGGTAATTCTCCAACACATTTTTTTTTGTCATATTTTAAACCATAAAATTGATTTAAAGAAGAAACTGTAGGACAGGATGTTTGCTGGTGGCAAGGTACTTGGATTATCGAGAAAACATCTCAATTTTTCCTGCTTCAGAGTGCCTTGGAGTGCTACTACTGGTGTACCTAATACTTGTGGTGTTTTACTACTGTTTGTCTCAAGCACCTTATGGCCGACTTTTAAAGTGTGTTTCCATCCATAAAATCTCTGCCTTTTATCGTGTCTCTTCTTTAATATTAGGTCTTAAATCACTGGAGTGAACTACCAGAGTACCACTTGGGAAACTTGTCCCTCCCTCAAAGGAAACCAAAGAGCGATCTAGCAAGAAAGGAGTAGGTTGGAAGGGAAATGAGAATCAGAAAGTAGAAAAGCCCACAGCAAATGAAGAAGCAAGAATTCGTGAGTAAAAGCATTTCTTCCCTGGAAATGTTCTTAGAGTGGCAACCCTCTGTAAGAAGGATGTTGTCAATTTAAGGGAGCAATTTAGTACACATTTTTATCCCATAGAAAGGATAAAGTTTACAAATCAGTTCGCACCCAGTGAACTGGGTGTCCAGACCAGCACACCTTCCTTCAGAAGAGCCCCACGGGTCTGTGGCTTACCACGAAGACAGCATGGTGGCCAGGATGTTAGAGCAATGGTGGATAGATCAATGAAAGTGTTTGATCTGGAAGTAGAGGGTGCTCTGAGGAGCTGTACCTGTAGACTTCAGCCATCTGAGAGACTGGCGTGCTAATGGGAGTGTTAGATTTTCCTCGGTGAGGCTCCAGGACCCGGTGTGTGGATGCATCCAAGGCTAGAAGTCAGCTCTCTAAAATTAATTTGCCTCTAAATATTGAGATTTACCCAAACATAATGGTATGCCTTGTCCATGCTCCCATCCTGGAAAGTTTAATAAGCAGTTGCTAAGCAACCTCTAAAGAGAATTTCTACACTAGGTTGTACATTTTAGGGACTTATACTGTTATCTCTCTAACATGCCTTCAACTCCCAAACTCATGGATATATGATACTGCCAGAAGGATCTCAACTTCAGGAAAAAAAAAAAAAAAGCTGGACTAAGCACCAGATGACTCTGAATCCTACTACCCATTAAATTCTTAGTTTTTTGGCGGTCCACTCAAGAATCATATCCCCAGAGTCTCAGCCTTTTGTTTCCAAGTAAAAAAAAAAAAAACATATTTCTTAATTAATTAAACAAATCTACACAGCACAATCTATGCCTTGGTACAAAGAAGTCCACAAGACAATGAGTAGAATGCCCAAAACAGCCCCTCTCCTAAAAAAAAAAATACAAAGCATATTGCTGCAGTTTTGTGCTAATAAGCCTTGCAAAGCAGTGAGATTTTCTAATTTCCTAGTTCTTATTTTTCATGACAACATCTGTTGACCTACAACTGGCATCCAGCATAGCACATATGTGCCAGAAATTGTAAAGGTAGACGAGAGCAGAAAAGGAGGGGGCTGCTGTTCAGGAGCAAGGAGGAGGAAGAAGGAAAGCAGGATTTTTGTTTTTCCCTTTGTTTTCTTGCTTTTGTTTTTAAATTTGCTTCTTAAAGCCAGAAACAAAATGCAAAATACCCACAAGAAGAGAAAATCAGACCCTGAGCTGGTATGGGGCAGATGGAGGCTCTTGGTACACATTCACCAAGTGACGGCTGGGTTGATGGAGCTATGTTCAGAAGGTCATGACTGTCCCCAAGCAAATGACCATTTAATGACTTTATTGCATTTCCCTTCCAAAAAGTGGTAACATTTCGTGCTAAATGTTTACAGGTTTTGCTTGGCTTGTTTTATGTCAAACCTGCTTCGAAGGTCAGCAGCACCCAGTCCCACCATCCTTCTAATTCTATGCTGTGTTTCCTTCTGCAACACGAAACCATTCCTGACTTTCAGCCGTCTAAGCTAAGACAGCCGTGGGTTTCAAGGGTATTCACGGAAAAAGATGAAGTTTAATGAGCATCTATTCTCTCAAAAGATCTCATATTTTTGCAACAAACCTCTAAATGATGCATAGTTCAGGCACGAGGCCATTTGAGATTTGACCCCATTGTCACTCTGGACCTCAGTTCCACTTTGCCTTCATAGGGCTTATGTTAACAAAGGTGAGAGTGAAGATAACAATCCACCCTTTTTTTTTCCTTCCAGAAATGACACGACATTTAGAGAAAGAACAAGGATTGAATAAAAAATAATTGCGCTCACTAAAAGCGATAGCTTCCCGGCGCATAGTTACAGATACTTTTTTACTGAACCACTAGTTGCTAAAACTAATGATTACCTCTGGCCTCAGTTGGAAATAACCTACTATCCAATTATAGTTTCCAGAATAGTTCCTATCTCCTCTTTAGAGCAGGAGGCAGGAGCAGTAAAAGGTAATTAGCAAGAACTGCAGGGACAGCATATTTTCTACACTGGGTGACAATGTTGAGTTCAACTGAGTGAGGGAAAAGTGGCTTTATTTTCTCCCCTTGATGGAAATTTTGACTGCTAATGTTTCTGTGTATTTGACGTGTCCTGAGACTGTATAAAACCACTCCCATGAGCGCGAGGGAAACTGAATAAAGACGGTAGAGAGAACCAAGATAATTGATGGTGGTAACCCAAGCCAGTGAGGGCTTGATTGTTTCTCAGACTCTGACAATCAATTGTCTTTGCTCTGCCCATGAACTGGGGAGGATGAGATGGGAACACAGGCTGGAAATAGATATGCATAGAGTGGTCCCGTGGAAAGCAAATTATTTTATTTTTTTAAGGTTTTATTTATTTACTTTTGAGAGAGAGAGAGAACACAGAGGCAGTGGGAGAAGAGAACCGTCTATGAGCAGGAGACTGTTGTGGGGCTCAACCCCAGGACCCTGGGATCATGACCTGAGCCAAAGGCAGATGCTTCACTGACTGAGCTCCCCCAGACACCCCAAGGAAAGCAAATTATTTTAAAAAGGATGAAAAGTTTTAATAGAAAGCTGATAATAAGGCAAATAGGCTCCCAGTGTAACAATGTAATGACAACCATCACTGGCTCCGTGTGGCTACTTCTGGCAAAACACTCCGTTCTCAGTTCTCATTCACTGGAAAGATGTGTTCTGTATCTTCAGTGGGAGGGGGGATGCGGATTCAAGGGGCTCAAAGTCCAGTGAATGGTGGGGGGCAAGGAGGGGGCAGATTGTTTAGAAAAGAATTAAAGAGGAAGGATTTCTAGGATCAGTAAAACCAGTTAATAAAAAAAAAAATCAGTTAATAGACACAACTGAAAACTCGGGTGGGGGTGGGGGGAGCAAAAGAAAAAACTCCAAACCAAACAAACAAAAAAGGAAAAGTGTTGGGACTTTCTAGAGGCTGAGGCCCAAGACCTTCGAATTGGGTCTAAGATGCTCTGAAGTCCAGGGATCTGCAGTGGAAGGGATTTGAGATTCCCACCCGATGTGGCATCTCTGTCGTCTCCTTTTTGGGTGTCCCAGGAACCGCATTTTGCACGTATTGGCACAAAGCTGACCCGAATGTATGGGAATTCTCCTACTCTGACACCCTGCTGTGGATTTCCCGCCTCGTCCCACTGCGTCTGCATTAGCCGTGCCTTCCACCAGATGAGAGAGGTAAGAGCTCCCATATTTTATGAATAGGAGAAATGGGCACCCAAATCTGGGTTTCTCCATCTGAGAGTGGCCAACGGCTCTGAAGATCTGGTTTCTGAAAACAGTCTTCCTGCCAGCATCCTGGGTACCTCCGGGGAAATGATTAATTCCTCCCGAATCTCATTTCCAGAGAAAAGATCAAAACTGGCAGAAAAATAACCCAACTCCGTAGATATGACTGTGAAGGAGCAAAGTGTGGCTTATAATTCACAGGACTGCAGTCAGAATTTTCCCTAACAAAGAGGCCTCTAGTTGTACAGAGAAATAAGCAGGCAAGCTCATCAGCAGCCCACGGGGTGTGTCTGTGACACTCAGACTATGGTCCCCACCCAGGGCCCTTTATAGATGAGCAGATCCACCAGTGCCAGCGCGACCTGCTAAGTCTTTCACTTTTGTCTCAGACACCACAGCAGTGACATTGGGAGACCAGCTTCTGAACCCGTACCTCCCGGAACCTGCAGCTTGAGTCGATTGTTGAATAAAAAGCATGAGTCAAGCAAAATTAAATTGCCTTCCCTTCTGGCAGATTCGAAGCCCGGGAACCCCTTTCTCTTTACCTAGATGATTGAGACTGCGAAGACCAACTTTCTGTTCATTTTCCCTTCTGACCTCTAATGAAAGGAATGGAATTCTTTGTGCTTTCACAAGTAGAACCTAAGAGCCTCTTGGATTATCCCCGCAAGAAAACAAATTGAGGGGTGCCTGGATGGCCCAGTGGGTGAAGCATCTACCTTCAGCTCAGGTCATGATCCCAGGGTCCTGGGATTGAGCCCCAAAGTCAAGGTCTGGCTCCCAGCTCAGTGGGGAGTCTGCTTCTCCCTCTGCCTCTCCCCTTGCTCATGTTTGTGCTCACTTTCACTGAAATAAATACATAAAATACATAAAATGAATACATAAAATACATAAAATAAATACATAAAAAATACATAAGATTTTTTTAAAAATCTCTTTAAAAAAAAAGAAAGAAAGAAAACAATTGGGCAAGCCAACCTTTGTGGCAGTGGTAACCCCCTGCAGCCTAGGTCAGCCTCTTTCATATTTTCCTGGTTTTGTTCCTCCAGCTCCTGCCTGATGGACTTGCCTGCAGTTCCCTGGGTGAACCCCAACAGCAGCAAGAAGGGGAGGCGAATCCACAGCTTGCTGTTCACAGGTTTAAGAACTATTTGGCCTAAGAGGGCTTCAAGTGCCCACAGGGCATACTTTCCTCTTTATAGTTTTCACCCATAGCAGAGGGCTCCTGCCTCAGTTTCCCTAGCTAGCGATCCTATGCACACTCAGGAGCCAGCTCATTGGGCTAGTTTCTGAACTCTTGTCTATGTAGGGGTTATAATCCTACCACCAGGACAAGTCTTTGCACAGATATCGTGTCACACCCCCACTCCCTGGGCATCTTTCACTGTTTAGGCTGGGCCTTTCCGTACAAGGTAGGCCTGAGCAGAGTCTTCTCAGTCTACGACTAGGCCTGTCTCCCAGTACCCGTCCTGTCGTCCTGTCTGACCCATTTCCCTCCCTCCTCATCTGTTCACCCAGAAAGCAATGTGACTCCCAGTCAAGGCACCCCAAAGAACAGCTAGTCTTGTCGCTGGAGCATCCCAGGGGGCTCCAGTGTCTACTGTCGCTGGGATGACGCTCCAGAGTAGGGCTTGGGACACTGTCCCCAGATCAGGGAAGACAACCCCCAAAGTTTCATTCCACCCCTCTGCTCTCTGGATCCAGACTGACTTCCTGTCTGTTTGAAGTGTAGGTTCCCACTGTCTGTGACTTTGACACTTTGGCAGATGACACAACTCTGCTTTCTAAGGAAGAGAGTAACTGAGAACAGTCTCCATCCCTTCTTCCCATGACCTTTTTTAAATTATAGGAGCACAAAGGCAGGTTTGAACTTCTGAGAGGTAAGCCCAGTTCTACTCTAGATGGAGAGAGACCTGGGCAAAGGATGAGGCTTAGTGGAACACTGCATCAAATGGGTCTCAGCATCCTCGACATTCCACCTGGAGACTGGGGTGGAGTAATAAGATCCTGGTGGATGGCACCATTGCTTGAGGCCTCCCTCCCCATCTTTCTAAATAAAAGGTTTTTGGGGAGCCCCTGGGTGGCTCAGTGGTTGAGTGTCTGCCTTAGGCTCAGGTCATGATCCCGGGGTCCTGGGATCAAGTCCTGCATCGCACTCCTCACAGGGAGCCTGCTTCTCCCTCTGCCTGTGTCTCTGCCTCTCTTTCTGAGTCTCTCATGAATAAATAAGTAAAATCTTTTAAAAAGAGGTGTTTGTATCATTTTTTTAAAAAAAATCTTTTTATTTTTGAAATAACTGCAGATTCCTAGGAAGTTGCAGAGATAGGACAGGAAGGTTCTCTGTCGTCTTTATCCAGTTTTCCTCAGTGGTCCATTTCACATAGCTATAGTACAACACCAAAAAGGAAGAAACTGACATTGGAGCAAATGTAGGGGTACAGCTCTAAGCTATTTTATCACTTGTATAGATTTATGTAACCACCACAGTCGAGATACTGAACTATTATTCCATGATCACAATGCCCCCCTCTCTTTTTAAAAAGATTTATTCATTTGTTTGAGAAAGAGAGAGCCCACATTCATGAGCATGGGGGAGTAGGGGCAGAGGCAGAGAATTTCAAGCAGACGCTGCCCTGAGTAAGGAATCCAACTTGGGGCTCAGTCTCACGACACCCAGATCATAACCTGGGCCAAAACCAAGGGCTAGACACCCACTGACTCTGCCACCCAGGTGCCCCTCTTCATAGTAGAACGCACTCCCCTTATCCTCACCACCCCTAATCCCTAGAAACCACAAATGTTGGTCTCCATCCCTTCAATTTTATCATTTTGAAAATGTATAAATGGAATCATGCAGGGTGTAACCTTTAAGATTTTTTTTAAATTTCCATTCAGCACAATGCCTCTGAGATCCAGCTAAGTCATTGTGTGCACCAATAGTTAATTTCTTTTTATTGTTGAGTAGCATCCATGGTACTACAATTTATTTAGCTATTCATCCAGCAAAGGACATTGAGGTTGTTTCTACTTTTTGGCTATTAAAAATAAAGCTTCTATGAATAATAGAGTACAGGTTTTTGTATAGATGTACATGCTCTCCTCTCTGGGATCAATGTTCAGGCGTATAATTGTGGGATTTATGGTAAGTACATGCTTATCTTAAAAAGAGTCTGCCAAACTATTTCCCAGGTGGCTGTACCAATGAATGTATGACGGATCTCATTTCTCTGCTTCTTCCCAGCTCTTACTCTCGTCGCTAATTTTTTCTTTTCTTTTAGCTTTTCTAATAGGTGTGTAGTGATGTCCCATCATGGCTTGAATTTACATTTCCTCCATTGCCAATGTTGAAATTCCTTTTGTATTCATGTTCGCCACCTATGTGTCCTCTTCAATGAAATGTCACTTCATGTCTTTCACCCAATTTCTAGTTGGATTGTTTGGGTTGTTTTTTAGTGTTGACTCTTGAGAGTTCTAGATATGAAACCTCTGCTGGATATGATGTGTGCAAAAGTTTTCCCCCAGTCTGTGGCTTGTCTTTTCCACTGCTTGCCAGGGGAATTTGCAGAGCTAATCTTTTTTAATTCTGATAAAGCCCAATTTGCCAGTTTTATTCTTTTATGGATCGTGCTTTTGGTGTGTTGTGTCTAAGACCTTTTCGCTTGGCCATAGGTCTGAGAAATCTTTCCTCTAGAAGTCTCTAGTTTTACATTTGACATTTAAACTTATAATCCATTTTTTCTTAATTCTTGCATAAGGTGTGATATTTAGGTCAAGGCTCCCCCTGCCATGAATATTCAATGGTTCCAGCACCATTCTGAAAACACTATCCTTCCTCCATTGAATTACATTTACCTCTTTTATACATGTATGGATTTATTTCTGGGTTCTGTTCTCTATCACACAGTCTTGTTTATTGTAGCTACATAATGAATCTTAACATTAAGTGGAGTGATTCCTCCTGCTTCATTTTTCTTTTTCAAAACTGTTTTAGTTATTCTAGTCCCTTTACCTTTCAATGTATGTTTCAGAATCATCTTGACAACATCTATGAAAGATTTTGCTGGAATTTTTATAGGAATTGCATTAAACCTACATGGATTGCATTGCATTAAACAGACACTGACCTGACATCTATCCTACCTTGAGCCTTCCAATCCACGAACTCCATGTGTGTCTCCGCTTGTTTAGATCTCTGATTGTCCTCAGGGTTTTGTAATATTCAGTATACAAATTTGGTACATGTTTTGTTAGATTATACCAAAGCATTTCATTTTGGATTAATTGTAAATTGTGTTGGAGGCATGTTCATTGCTAATGTATAAGAATACACTTGATTTTTGTATGTTGATCTTTTGTCCTGCAATATTGCTAAATTCGCTTATTAGTAATACACTCTTCCTTCTGGCCTCCAGGGTTTCAGTGAGAAATTTGCTGTTGTTTTAATTATTTTCTCCTACAAGTAGGTGTTGTTTCTCTCTCACTGCTTTTAAGGTTTTCACTTTGTTTTCAGTTTTCAGAAGTTCAATTATAATATCTTGATATGGATTTCCTTGGGTTTATCCAGTTTGGGGTCACATTGCTTCTTTAATCTGGAGGCTTATGTCTTTTGCCAAAGTTGGAAATTTTTCAGCCATTCTTTCTTAAAAAAAAAAAAGATTTTATTTATTTATTCATGAGAGACATGCAGAGAGAGACAGAGACAGAGGCAGAGGGAGAAGCAGGTTCCCTGCAGGGAGCCCAATGCAGGACTGAATTCCAGGACCCCAGGATCACAACCTGAGCTGAAGGCAGATGCTCAACCACTGAGACACCTAGGTGCCCCCATTATTTCTTTAAATACTTTTTCTGCCCACTGTCTTTTCTCCTTTCCTTCTGGGACTTTGACTACATGAGTGTTAGATCTTTTTTATGGCCACACAATTACCTCTGTTCTTTTTTTTTTTTTGTCAGTTTTCTCTCTAATTTTCAGATTAACTATGAATGCTCTGTCTTCCAGTTCACTGGTTATTTCTCTGTCTTCTCTATTCTACTGTTGACCCCATCTAGTATATTTTTTTTCATTTCAGTTATTGTGTTTTTTCAGGTCAAAATTTCCAGTTGGTTTTCACTTTCTGTTTTGTTGCTGAGACTTTTTATTTTTTTTAATTTATTTCAAATGTATTCATAGTTCCTTTCTGAAGCATTTTTATGATAATGGCCATAAAATCCTTGTCAGATAACTCCAGTATCTCTGTCATCTGGGGTTGGCACCTGATGATTATCTTTTCTCATTTGAGTTTAGATTTTCCTGGCTCTTGGTATGGCAAGTGATTTTCAATCATATCCTGGACATATGCAGTATTATATTATGAAAATCTGGATCTTATTTAAATCTCCTGTTTTTAGCAGACCTCCTCTGACTTTGTACCAGCAGGTAAAGGAAGAAATCACCTCATTAATGCCTCATATAGGAGTGGAAATTCAGGTTTATCGAAGCCTTTGTTGATGCAGTAGGGGAGGGGCCATCTTGCAACTTCTGGACAAGGGTGGTATTTCAGGCTTCCCATTAAGTCTCTGATGACTCCATTCTGGCAGGAGAAGTAAGGGCCTCTCTTGATACATGGTCTCCACTGACACTATTGTGTGTATGTGCACGTGTCTGAGTGTGTGTGTTGAGGAAGGAGGTTCATCACTCTGAATCAATCCTGATCCTCCAGTGGGTCCCATACAGGACCACCAGTGAAGAAGCAGTGGGTCCCTCATTCCCACTGTGGATGGAAGTTCAACTCTCTGGGTGGCCTCTGCAATGAAGTCTCCATTCCCCACTTCTCTCTTACTATTGGCCTTCTCTCTTACTGTTCCAGCAGAAACTAGCAGGAACTAAAGGGTGCCTACTTAACAGTGTGTCCAAGGCAGAAGACTGAGCTCCCTACTCAGCTTTTGCTGGCAGGTGTGGAGAAGGACCACAGTTTTCCCTGTGGTGTTAGGTCTTGTTATGGTGGTGGTTGCCTCAAACTTTTCTGTCTTGGTAGGCTGCCCATTTCCCAGTCCTTCGACTAGAGAGTAACATTTTCTTGGGGCTTATTTTGTCTGTGTGCATTAGTGCTTCCAAATTGCTGGCTTCTCCAGGGCCCAGTCTGGGACATACAATGTAAAAGGAAGACAGAGAGATTTATAACCATGTTGGTGTCCTGAGGGCTCCAGAACTGATCTGCCTTCTCTCCACCTTAAAGAGTGTTCTTATGTTTATTTTATACATAATATTTGGGATTTTTAGGGAGAAGTATGTCTACTCGATCTTATTTGGAATGTTTACACCATTTTAAACTTGAAATGTAAAACAGCTAGCTTGTGAGAATTATGAAGATAATCTACCATAATGAACATGGGCAAACAAGGAAGCATTCCCTAGGAAAACCAAATAGTCATTTATTGTGAGCTGACCCATCTGAGCAGGGAATAAGCATGATTCATTTATAGACCAATATACAATGATCCGAAAGGACAGAGAAAGATCCTTAAAGAAGAAAGAATAGAAATGGTAGCAAGCACTGAACTAGTCTTCAGAATGTCTTGAAGGACAGGCATATGTATGACCTCCATATGAGCTACCATGAGATGTAGCACATCCAGAAATAAAGTGGGCTCTGGAGTAAGTCTTAATATTTACATATCACTCACCTGTTGTTACTTAACCTCCCTGAGCATTTTTTCATGTCTAAAATAGGGGTAAGCCTTTAAAGGAGTGTTGTAAGATTAGAGACAAAAGTCATAAATGTTGTAGCTAGGCACTCTACCTTGCTGAAGAAACGATAAAATACGATAGGTTATGAAGATATTAAATATGGAATGATACAATGGAAATGAGCTCAAGAATGTGTGGGAAACAAAGGCAAAAGAAAAAATTTACTTCACTTCCTTACTACTTAACAGTCCACTGGTAAGTCCTTGAAACAGGCAAAGTGGCCTTCCTCTAGGAACTCAGCTGCTTCGAGGTTTAGTACTTCGCTTAGGGCAAAAGGCAATCTTAGTCTGACCCCCAGGATCCTGTGAATCTACTTTAACATATAAAAATTCCTTTAGAAACTTCCTTTATCTCTACCCGTCAATATATATGTTACCAATCACCCTCCAAGCATATGGCCCACCAATATACATCCTGCAGGGTCTGAGTTTTTACTACACGGTAATAGATAACATTTGCCTAACAATAGCTAGCCCCCTCAAAGTCCTGGAAACCTTGTTTCCAAGACACTTTGGAGGCTTGCACTGTCCCTAACCCTTTCCCAGCTTGAAAGTATCTAATGGGCTACACCTCATGACCCCAGGGCTGCTCTGTCTGCCCCTGGGTCCTGTCCCTATGCTTAAATAAAACCAGCTTTTTGCACCAAAGATATCTCAAGAATTGTTTCTTGGCCATCAACTGAACCCCACCACTTCCAACCATATCAGAACTTAATTTGACAAAACCATGGAGGATATTCGAGAGATAAAAGAGAGTGTAACTTGGTGTATGAGTTAGGAGGCTGTTGTACATTTTCTGAAAGAGGAGATAAAAATTGGAAGCCCGGGGCATATTTGGTCTGATAGAAGGAAAAAAACTGAAGAATACCAACAAATTTTTTGAAAAGGAAAAATAACATTATTTATGACTGAATACGACAAATACAGATGAGTAAGAGCTCACTAATTCTCTGTGAATGTAAGGAGATGGTGGAATTTATTTAAAAAATTAGTGTGGGCAGCCTGGGTGGCTCAGCAGTTTAGTGCCGCCTTTGGCGCAGGGTGTGAATCTGGAGACCCACCTCAGGCTCCCTGCATGGAGCCTGCTTCTCCCTCGGCCTGTGTCTCTGCTTCTGTGTGTGTGTGTCTCTCATGAATAAATAAATAAATCTTTTTAAAAAAATTTACTCTAAGTTCTTTGCAGTTATGTAAAGTAATCAGTGCTTCTTTGCCAGCATATATAATCAACTCTTGCCAAGTACAGGCTTTCTCTAGAATCTCTTCTTGATGATTAAGAAAACAATGATTCACAGTGTAGAGGCAGAGAAGTTTTCTTCTCTTCTAGGTTCTTTGGCTGTTCTTATAATTAAATTGATATATGGTAAATTAACAAGAGAAAAACACAGAGAAGTTTAATAATGTGTGTACCTCATGTAGACATTGAAGAGACACAAGGAAACTGAGTAACTCCATTGAAATGGTTGAAACCATCACCTTAAACATCATCTCCAGCCATGAGATGTTGGGGGTGGGGAGTTAGTTATGGGTGGGGTCCAGGAAAAGCCCTTGAATCAAGGCTGAGGTTGTTATGTAGATTTAAGTCACCATCTTCTCCACTGATAAGAGTTTCTAGAGATTTGGGGTCATCCCCTCTAGCAAGTACAGCTAGGGAGACACCCTTACAAGGGGAGATTTCCTTTATAAATGTAAATGTCTCTTGCAAAAGGGTAACTTCTGCTCAGTGTTCAGAGCTGGGTCTGGGTCAGCCTTGTCTGCGGTTTCTTAACAATAACCAGTTTAAAATAATCCCCTCACCAAAGAGACGTGGTAGGGGGCAAATTCTGCTCCCCTTCAATGATTATCTTTTTTTTTTTTTTTTTAGTAATTCTGTAATATACATTTAAACAATTCCCATTCATGGGATTCCTGGCTGGCGCAGTGGTTTAGCGCCTGCCTTTGGCAGAGGGCACGATCCTGGAGACCTGGGATCGAATCCCACTTCAGGCTCCTGGTACATGGAGCCTGCTTCTGTCTCTGCCTCTCTCTGTGTGACTATCATAAATAATTAAAAATTTTTAAAAAATAAAATAAACAATTCTCGTTCTTAATATTTGAAGCTTCTCCTCTGGAGATTTCTCTGCACTTTTGATTTTTTAATATTATATTGTATTATATTAAGATGTTATTATATTAATATATGTTACATGTTTTAACATATACTTATGTATCAGAGAATTTTCTAAAAAGGAAGAATTATCATAAGTAATCTTATTTATGAGTAAATTTTATTTTAGCATGAAGTTTTTCATATTTAAAATTCACAGTAAAGACTTTATGGATTGGTCACTTTGTTTAATTGTGAAACATATTTGCAAGTGGGCTAAGCTATCCATACTTCAATTCTCTTCCTTTTATTTTATTTTTTTTTAAGATTTTATTTATTTGAGAGAGGGAGCAGAGAGAGTGTGTGCGCGCATGCGAGGGGGAGACAAGGGGAGAGGGAAAAGCAGACTCCCCACTGAGCAGGGAGCCCAATGCAGGGACTCAATGCAGGGACTATATCCCAGAACCCTGATACCATGACCCAAGCCAAAGGAAGACGCTTAACTGATTGGGCCACCCAGGCACCCCAATCGTCTTCCTTTTAAACCAAGTAACTCTATGTCACCAATTCCACATTTTCCAAAATCCCTCCTTGGGATGCAAATCTCAGTTTAAATTTTTAACGGGTATACACTTCCAAACTCCCCTACTCAAATAACATATAGCTGAAAATGAAAGATTTCTTTTGGTTTACCAGGAGTCAAGGAGAAAAGGCAAGAGGAAAGATGACAGTGGCATCATGAAGTATGAGTTGAAAGTTAACTTCTTCAGAGACAGTAAATGCCCATCCAAACACACACACCACACACACACAGACACACACACACACACACACACACACACACACACACACACCGTGACATAAAGTAGCAAGTAAGTCCTGCATGCAATACAGAAAATACTTTCCAGAGAAATGCTTGTGTATAATTCTCATAAGAATGGCAAACTACAAAGGCTTGTGTCAATAATTTTCAAAGAGAAATCATGGCTCCTACCATTTCTTGGGGACTCTGCTTGGAATTCTGTGCCCCCCTCCCCCGCCCACATTATCTCATGGAATTCTTGCAGCAATTCTGGGAAATGAGCAGACATGATTATCTCAGTTGTACAGATGAAGAAACTGGGTTTCAGAGAGGCTAAGGGATTTGTCCAAGGTCACCTTGCTGGTATGAACTTGAGCCCTGACTCAGCTCTGACTTCCAGTCCTGTGTCTCTGACTGAGTGCATTGCTTTGTATAACATCCCCCCACAGCACAAAGAGATAACGTGGGTTCTCTTTCCGATAGGAAAACAATAACAAACTCTTTCACGTTGGGAGTATTAAACTATTTCATTTGAATATTTGTCCATTTTACTATAGGAAGATTGTCTATCGGTGGATAACTCGGCGACAACTAGGGAGGAATCTTGAGTTAATTCCTGCTTCCCTCTTGTGTCAGAGACTAGTAATGACAATTGCAAGAGCTGCATGCTGCCTTCTACCTTCTTTATCTCCCCTTTGATTCATCCTACAAATGGTTCCATTTCTTCTCCTTCCAAGTGAAGGAAAAGTCTGAGTTTGAACATTTCATCTGCTCACAAAGCATACCTCAGGTCCCTTGAAAGTCTTAGTAAAATCTATTTCCTTAAAAGCAACAATCTCAGTGTGTGATAGAATAAGATTAAATCAATACAACACAATCCAATCCAATAAACCTTCTTTGTCTCCTGTCTTCCACGCAAACTGTCTCAAAACAATTTTCAGTATTAAATAATGCTATTAGCAAGTGATGAGCACTTCTCTGGAGGAAGCAGAAGGAATATGGCCACCATGGTGGGCTTTGGGTCTATTTTAGGACATTAGTCACTGCTTTATAAAATACAGATGTATCCTTTGTGTTCACATTGTTATGTCTCTGACAAGTCGTGCTGTTTACTGCATCTTTACATGCTTTGGAAGTGCTTTCCATTTAAAGAAAGCCTCAAATAATGACTCTGCAACATTAGCTGATTTAAAAATCTGCTTTTTATGCAGATCAGATTTACTCAAGAACGCTCTAGAATTTTCATATAAAGGGATAGTATACTAACAGCAGTCTAGTTGGGAGCAGAGTCTGAAGACTTGGCAACAGTTTCTTCATAGACCATATGTTTCTCCGGAGTGGTTTTAGGGAGGGTTACGGAGGCTGTTGGCAGGGGTGTTCCAGGATCACCCCAGTTCCAGTCACCTTTTGGCACTAGTGCTGAAATTATCATTAAATACCTCTCACGCCCGCCACAAAGCTTGGTGAAACTGTCATGAAGTCAAGATGCCCATCTTTCATGTTCTACTCTTCCTTTTCTCTCCAGCTTACTGTCACTAATCCTGTCTCCCAAACCAGTGCCAGGAGCTCTCTGCCCACGACTGCTTCTGAAAAAAAATCATACCTGGCCTTGTTATTTGAATTGTGCCAGGACAAAGCTATGCCATGAGGCAGAACTGACTCTAAAGTGTCTGTGCCACCCCACCAAGGCTTCATCTCTAAAGAAGCAGGTGCTGGGAAGTAATACAGAGGAAAGAAGAAAGGGTGCTTTTGCATGGTGGGGTCCACTGTTTCTTCCCCTCGTAACAACACTCTAGCAGATCAGAGGCATTTACAGAGAGAAATTACTAGTGACTGTATTAGCTCACATGGTAGTTACTAACCACAAATGGCTACGTACATTTAAATCAATTAAAATCAAATAAAACTAAAAATTCACTTCCTTAGTTGCCTTAGCCACATGTTAAGTGCTCACCAGCTACGTGGGGCTCCTGGTTAGCATATTGGACAGCACAGGTGTAGAACACATCTGTCATCACAGAAAGTACTGAAAGACAATGCTTCTGGAAGATTGCATCTCATGTGAAATTTCTTGACTCCAATGAGTTCATAATCAATGGCCCAAAGAATGGAGATTGAGAATCCCTGAAGTGTTTTCTCTTATAACTATAAGTGACTGAGTCCAAAGCAGGAAAGAAAATAATAGGGGGTGGGGTAAAGCAGGATTTAAAAATCCACATAGGGGATCCCTGGGTGGTGCAGCAGTTTAGTGCCTGCCTTTGGCCCAGGGTGCGATCCTGGAGACCCAGGATCGAGTCCCACGTCGGCTCCCGGTGCATGGAGCCTGCTTCTCCCTCTGCCTATGTCTCTGCCTCTGTGTGTGTGTGTGTGTGTGTGTGTGACTATCATAAATAAATAAAAATTTAAAAAAAAATAAAAAAATAAAAATAAAAGTCCACATAGGGCCAGGAGGGGAATGGCAATCCTCTGACACTGGGGTTGATTTTTCTTCTACCAGAAACTGGATCCTACACAGCAATGGCTGGATTAAAGGACCAAAAGAGAAATTTAGTTTTGCTATAGGTACAGAATACTTATACTCTTGTATATTCTTGCAATACCCTTAACCTTAAGAACTCTTGGAAGAAACAAAAAACCCAGTGGAATATTTGCAGCAAAATAGACACAAAATCATACCATATCATTTTCAAGGTTATGCACATATCCCAATACATTTCTAGTCTGGAAGGTCATACATTCAATACACAGAAGTGACTTAGGACTATAATTATGGAAGGGAACTCCAGAAGATGATTTCTCCATCTCTGACTCCAAAAGTGCAATGGTAGAGGGGATATCCAATTTCATGTTGATGAATACAAATATCAAGTAGAAAATAGAAGTACATTTTTCCATTCAATGCACATCACCACCCTGATTCCACTCAGTGGATTTCATGGTAGTTCCTTTATGGGGATGAACAATGTCCCTCTTCAAGGCACCTCACATCTTACCAGGTGTATCCAACCTGCGAGAGTTAGACCCCATACGTGGGAAGTGGCCCACTTAGAGAGAAGCACTACACAGCATGAAAGGTGTCAGTGGCCCATGCCTAGAAACATCTGGAGCCTCTCTGAATTCTAAAACCACAGTACAAATTTTACATCATAGAGGGACCACTCAGGTTTCAGCTACTTATAAGCCATCCATGGAGTAAATTTTATTTTATTTTAAAGATATTATTTATTTATTTATTCATGAGACACACAGAGAGAGGCAGAGACACAGGCAGAGGGAGAAGCAGGCTCCGTGCAGGGAGCCTGATGCAGGACTCGATCCCAGGACCCCAGGGTCATGCCCTGAGCCAAAGGCAGATGCTCAACCACTGAGCCACCCAGGAATCCATGAAGGAAATTTTAATTGTCCTTTTGCAGAGTCTTGCTCTGAGGGCAGGTGACTCTAGGGTCTGCTGTGGTCTCACCACCTTGGCACCCTCTGGGTCCTCTTCACTACACAATCTCATTTGGCTCATACAGCAAATTCAAATAGATATTATCAACCCTGTTACACTGGTAAAGAAACTGAGAAGAGTATTTTAGAATTTCAGAAATGGAGTATCTGAGGGATTTCTAGATACATCTCTTGCAAATTTTCCCTCTTAAATGTCAGCGTCTACTTTATTGGCTCTTGTTTGGAAATGCCACACAGCAGAAAATTCCTAAACCATCTGAGAGCCATTTTAACTGCCTTTGTGTGTCTTCGGTCCATGGTTCTTTTCCAAAACCAGGTTCTGGCAAGTGCCTCTAGTGTGCTGTACTGTTTATTATGCTGATCAAAGATACTTCTTACGAGCAATCCAAATTCATTGTCTACTAAATGAGGTGACATTTCTTTTCTTTTCTTTTCTTTTCAGATGGGTCTCCAGCTCTTCCCAACTGGTGCGCACACTTATTTGGATATATTAAAATATATCCAAATATACACTAACATTTTTCCCAAAAAAAAATTATCTTACGCAAGTGAACCCTCAAATTTGCTTAAGGAGAAAACAAATTACTACAAGAATATTTTCAGGTCTTTAGAAACCTGAGAATGGGGATGTGATCAGACCTCAGGAAACAGAAGAATCAGGAGCCTGAATGAGTACAGACCTCTTTCTCTGTCTATCTTCTCTGCTCATATCTATACATCTGATTTGTTGTTCTTTCTCATTCTGCAGAACCACAAGACAGGAAACATCGTTAACAACATCTCTTGAGCTTTTTATTTTATAGCTTTGGCCACAAGACAGACACCAAGCTGACTCAGTTTCCAACAGAATACCCCAAGGAAAAGAGGTAGCAACCCAGCCTGGAAGAGATTCCATCTTTGCACAGGTCAGCTCTGGATGTAAACCAGGGCATGTTATTTAAAACAGTAAATGGCTAACCATGGGCAGTGTGTGTGTGTGTGTGTGTGTGTGCACACGTGTGGATGTGTAAGTTTGTTGGCAAGAAATTACCACTGCTAATTTTCTCAGTCTCTTTTTTCTTTAAAGTCAAGATCTCAAAATATCACTAATAAATTTTCTTTATTACCTGGCAGATTAAGAATAAAATAACTTCAGATTTAAACATACTCTTGCATTATACAAACACCTTCCTCCCCCTTTTGACAAAATATTTACAAGTACCAAGATGATAATGTTTTTCGCAAGTTGTCATTAGGTTGATTGGGCATCTTGTCATCTGGATACAATACATTTTGAATTGTCTGAAATATTTGAATTAAATTGAGGTTGATCTCCCTCTTCAAATAATTTTTTATTATAAAAGCATAGCTTGGAATACTAAGTAACACATTATGGATTCACAATATTTATATGACCTAAAAAAGTAATGATGAGGGCACACGCCTTGAGCATTACAAAAAAGAAAATATTAACTGTGTCATTACTTCTCACTTAACCAAAATTTTTGCTGACTGTCTACTCACAGATACTGTGTCCTTATTTATATTTTTCTTCTAATTTATGATCACTTGTTATCTTGAAGACAGCTTATCAACTTGATAATAAGAGCAAAATAATAAATATTTTGAATAGATCCCTTAAAGTAGTTAGGCAAGATTGAAAGGTAAACATGAAAATGTAGGCATATTACCATTGAAATAAGCAAAAATGATGAATGTAAGAGATTATCTCTAAACAAATATTTTAAGAACAGGCATTTCTCAAAAGAAGATATATACACATCCAAAGGATACATGAAAATATGTTCTCATCATTAGTCATTAGGAAAATGCAAAACAGAAGTGCATTGATATGTCACTTCACACTCACTGGAAAATGATAATCAAAAAGAAAATCACAAGTGTTGACAAAGATGCAGAGAAATGTAAACTCTCGAATGTTACTGGTAGAAATGTAAAGTGTGGATGTGCTCCAAAAAACACTTTTGCAATTTCTGAAACATTAAACATAGAGTAGATTCCACCCCTAAGTTTCACCCCCAGGTGTATATCCAAGAGAATGGAAAATGTACATCCACATAAATCTCTTAAACAATGTTCATAGAAGTATTAATAATAGCCAAATAGTAGAAACAACTCAAATGTTCATGTGTAAACAAAATGTGATACAGCTACACAGTGGAATATGATTCAGCCATAAAAAAAGAGATACTGATAGGGCCACCTGGGTGGTTCAGTGGTTGAGCGTCTGCCTTCAGCTCAAGGCATGATCCCAGGGTCCTGGGATCGAGTCCTGCATCGGGCTCCTCACATGGAGCCCGCTTCTCCCTCTGCCTGTGTCTCTGCCTCTCTCTCTGTGTCTCTCATGAATAAATAAATAAAATCTTTAAAAAAGAAAAAGAAATTCTGATAGATGTTACTGCATGGATGAACCATGAAACCATTAGGCCAGACACAAAACATCATATTGCATGATTTCATTTATATAAAATGCCCAAAATAGGCAAATCCATATAGAGAGAAAGTACAGTGATTGCCAGGAGCTGGAGTTGAGGGGAGGATGTATGACTACTAACAGGTATGGGGTTTCTTTAGGGGATGATGAACCTGTTCTGGAACTACATAATGGTGATATCTCAGAGCTGTGTGACTATACTAAAGCTAGTGAATTATACACTCTACAGGGTAGGAGGAAATAAATGAAGTAAGTCCTGTTATCACCTGTATTTTACAGACGATATAAAAGAGTCATTAAAGATAAGCCATTTATCCTAAGTCACACCACGACAGTCCAAACTTTAACCACCGTGTCATGTGGAACTCTTGCAAAGTTTTCCTTGCTTGCAAAAGTTCAACGGACAAACCCAACAGATGGCATCAATTCCTTTCCAGCTGGAGACAATGATACAAAATAGAGATATTTGTGCCATTTTTTGCAAATCAGGTAGTGTACCCAGATATGCTGTAGGAGTCCAATGGCATGTAATGAAATCTGAAGGTACCTTTACTGAAATAGCCTCTCATTGGATCATTTGTAAACCTGTTCCGTCTTTGCCACATTTGGAAGCTATTCCTGAAATGGAACAGGAGTTAGGCATTCGCCTGAAGAATGAGCATCAGTGTGGGCTTGCCATTTCCCATTTTACAAAATGGCTTAACCGCTCAGCACTTACTTTTTTTGTCTGTAATACCGGGATCATAATAGCACCCCTTTAGAAGATGAATGTGAGGATTAAACACTTAAATTAATACACTTAATCTGCTTAGGTCGGTGCCATGGACACAGTGATTATTCATAAATGTTAGTTATTATAGTACTAATTAATATGCTCACACAGACACCATGAACAAATGATTCACTTTTCCCCATAATTCTTGTTAATATAGTTCATAACAGAAAAAACAATCACTTTTAATTTGAAGGAGAAGCTGGTCATCGTTCAGAGGCCACTATAATTGCTGCGAGAACATGTGATCGCTCATGGGCGTAGGATGGTGAGCAGCGAAGTAGCTCAGTGATACAGGGAAAGCCAAGGAGGAATGTGTTCTCCTGAAATTGTGCACATTTTCATAAAGTAAAATCTTTTCAAATGGGTGAAAACTAAAGCCAGTTGAATTTTCAAAGGAGGATTGCTAAGATGGGGAATGGTTTCCTTCAGGATCCCTTAGGCCCAGCACACACAGCCATTCAGAAACCCTTGGTGTCCACCTTTGCATGTAGACTCACCCTCACACCCCTCCCTCTTCACCCCACAATCCATCTGGAGGTCTCTGAGCTCCTTCTCTTGGCTCCCCTCTGAAAGCTAATTACCAGAGTCTCTATGGCTAACCAGAACCGAGTACAAGACAATAGTGCCTGTAAGAGCCTGGAGATCTGTAGGGCCCACCACCACTGACTCCACTTTTGCTACCACTGCACCATAGTTTTAACCCAGTTGAACAAACACACCTCCTCTCATGTAACAGACAGGTGGTTGGGGTTGCAACTCTCCCTCCTCTTTCTCTTTTCTTTCTTTCTTTCTTTCTTTCTTTCTTTCTTTCTTTCTTTCTTTCTTTCTTTCTTTGTAAATGCATTAAAAAGGGAGGAAAGAAGAAGGCAAAAACCTAAAGTCCAGACCTACTTGCTTTTCAAAAAGCTGATCATTAGTTTAGAGCAAACGTCTTAGACTTTATGGAGATTATAGGGATACAGAGAACCACAAATCCATACACAATTACTCTGCATTTCATTTGAACTGTATTTAAACTGCTGCAGGAATGCAAGCTACTGTTGCTTAAAAATACTTGAGAAAAACCAACAAAATTCCTAACATTAAAAGTTCAGTGTTATAATTCTTACAGCCTAAGCTAATTCCTCTTCTAGAGATCTAGAATTTTACAAAAATCATAAAGAAAGAAATTGTTAAAATCACTTAGTTTGGAGCACCTTGGTGGCTTAGTAGGTTAAGTGTCCAGCTTTTGATTTAGGCTCAGGTCATGATCTCGGGGTCTGGGGTTGAGCCTGGAGTGGGGCTCTGTGCTCAGCAAGGAGTCTGCTTGGTATTCTCTTTCTCTGCTCCTCCCCTCACAATATAAATAAATAAAATCTTTTTAAAAAATCATTTGGTTCAAGTTCTAAGTTTAATAGAAACAAAAATCAAGGCACAAAAAAAGTTATATGTTATAAAAAATAAGTCACAAAGGTAAGTAAGTGGCTCGTCTATGATCAAAGTCAGTCAATACACTATTTTGTTCAGCTTTCTGCCTAAAACAAATTCTCATAATAAAGTCATCATATATGTGGAACTTCCTTATTTATTTAAATAAATTGTTTAAAATAGTACTTACTTATTTAGCTTCTATTTATAAAAATAAGCAATGCTCTTTAGGAAAGAACTTTAAAAATATAGTAAGAATAAAATGGCGGAAATATTCATATCCCATCAACTTTCTCTTAAATAAATTATCCTTGTCACTAAAAATATAGAATTATCTTAATTCTCCATTTATGCAACTACAGTTGATTGAGGATTCATGTGGCTCTGCGCTGACATCTGGGTATGTATCACCATAAGACATTGCCAGGATGATTCTGTACAAATGCTCATATTTCCAAATCAGTTTCTTGCAGCCTGTCCGGGAGTTGATAGCTAGGGTTTGACATACTAGTTATGGATCCTTAAAGATCTTTTTATTCAACACATTGTTGAGGAGATAATTTCCCATGAGTCTCTTGTGTTTCTGCACATTTTGGAAGCAGGGCACTGATCACCTCTTGTGGCAGTCCATATTTTCAAGTATTTTCTAATAATGAACAGTCTTGGAAGACAGAAATAGCGCCTCCCTCCAGAGCAAAGGGCAGACATGCCTACTGCCCATTTTAAAAGATTTGGCTTCCTAAACTCAGGACTCCTGTACTGTAATACAACCTACTTCATTTCCAAGCACCACTGGCCCTCTTTGAGTTGACCAGTAGGAAGAGGACTTAGGGAATTAACACACAGGATGCTCACATTTGGTTACTTACCCAGTGCACAGCTATTGCTGACTTGAGGTCTCATGCCTTCTACCAGTGGACTAATTTGTGATCTTCCCTTCTCCCAGACCCATGACCTCAAACTATATAAAAGTAGGTAGAACACGAAATATCCTTAAATTGCACTTACAGAAAAGAATAAAAATCTGGTCTCAGGAAAAGTGGGAAGAGGGTCAAACAATCATCCATCCATTTTTGTGCAAAATTAGATGTTGGGATCAGCCCCTCTCATTATAAGTAAGGTAGAAAGAAAAACCATGTCACATATGCTAATATACTAATATAATTAAAGTACACACATGTACACACACAATATATCAAGGACAAATAAAGAAATTAACCTAGGAGAAAATATAACTTAATTCTTCTCAGTTGATTTCTGCTACAAATAACTTAAAAATAACATTGATTCAATAAAATTTTAAAAATCTTATCCTAAAGTTAAGTTATAAAACAACAGAAGAAGGAGATTGGAAATACAAGAAATTAATAGTCAACCAAAACCACAGATTTTTGGAAGCAATTAATTAGAAAAAGCAAGGAGCGGAATAGGCATCACTGAAAATCAAATTAATGACATAAAAGAAATAGTCTCATGCAGATTAAAAAGAAGAAAATGATTAGAGAGAGACTCATAAATAAAGAACATTAGAATAATCTGACCTAAGAATATCTTTTTATGCTGTAGCATAAAAACCATTAAATTGAACAGCTCTCTATTAGTTCTTCACGGCCAGGAGTGGAAGTGTATGGGACGTGTTTAGCTATCCTGTTTGCGGATACTTTCTCTCTTTTATTGTTAGTATTATTGTTATTATATTTTCACTTGAGTAAATGAAGGTATGACATCTGTCCTGAGATTTTTAAAGATTTTCTTGAGATTTAATTTGGGATCAGTTTGAAGGGGATGGCTCATATGTCCTTGAGAAAAAATATAGTTTCTGAATTGGCAGGATGTATTTTTGAAGTATCCAATTGTGCTTTTCCATTTTTAGAGATATCTCCTCATTATTTCTCTCATCCTCTGGTGCTGAGAATCTCAAGACCTCCTAATTTCTATGGACTTGCTTTCCTCAGAAAACTCATTGTCTTTTCTTTCCAATTCATGAGATATGCTTTACTGTACTTTTTTGTTTTGCTTCATTTTCATTTTATATACTTAGTACTCTGTGGGCCATTTCAGTCTGGAGTTCCATCTCCCAGGATTCTAGAAAGCCTTTCTACACTATTTGTTTGAAAATCTCTTCTTCAATTTTTTTCTCTTTTTATGGAATCACCATTATTTGGATATTGGATCCCGTAGGCCATTTCTCAAATTATTTTCATTCATTTCCATTCTATTTTCTGAACCTTTATCTTTATTACTCTAAGGTTTTTCCGCAACTTTATCTTTCAACTGTTCCTAAACCTAATTACAAACATGAGGAGATAGAAAATAGAAGATATAAGTGAAAAACCTAGGTATTGGTCCAGAAGTCCCAGTTCTTACAAATATTCCATATGTTTTTAGAGTATGCATATAACATATAAGGCTAATATTTTTAAAACGTAAAGATCCTTCAACCTTTTGCATTTCTTTCCACATGACTTGCTCTCCTATTCTGCTACAGGTATAGATTTACCTAAGGAACGATTACGAACACTACAACAGGAAAGCAAAGAAGGTATGTTGACCTTTTTGAGTGTGCACTCTGACAATTACCTAGAAAGCCAAACTTTTTCAAAAGTGAAATGGTTGCAGATGCCTGGGTAGCTCAGTGATTGAGCCTCTGCTTTTGGCTCAGGTCATGATCCCTGGGTCCTGGGATTGAGTCCAGCATCAGGCTTTCAAGGGCCAGCCTGCTTCTCCCTCTGCCTCTCTCAATGTGTCTCTCATAAATGAATAAATAAAATCTTTTTTTTTTAAAGTGAAACAGTTGTCTACATTTCTGAGGCTCAATGTTATATTAAGAACAGGATCTGGTGTGTTTGAACAGTCAATTATAAGTCAAAAATAGGGAGACTTCCAGATATGATATACACAGAGGTATAGGGGGAAAAAAATCTCTCATTTTTATTTCCTGGAGAGGGAGAGGAAAATACAGGAAGAAGAGGTCAGACCCCAGTGTCTGATTCCAATTCTCCCTTAACCCCCCGATGTCAAAATTCAATGGGAGAAGAGTGAGGCAGTTGGGTGCTGGCTGTGAAAACAGTGGAAGAAAAGGAATGTGACCCACTTCCCTGTGCGCAGCCTCAGGAACCTGCCAGCCTTTAGAGAAGTCCACATTTGGTTCTCAACCACGTTCCACTTGACATGAAAACAATAGCTCTGAACAGCAAAGGAGGTGGTTAAATAGATGTTACAAAGGTCTCTGTCCTGGTTCCTCAGAATCTGGGTATGACATCCAGGGAGGGTTGACAGATTTAGTAAATACAGGTCAACCTGTTATAAATTTGAATTTCAGATAATGATAAGTACTTTTAAGAAAATAAAAGAGGGTAAAACATAAAAGATAGGGATTTGGGAAATCAAACCTACCCTGAAGTACTGAGATAGACTTGACAGCAGCTGTGTGGTTCAGGGGAAGAGTATTCCAGGCAGAGGACACAGCAGGTGCAAAGGCCCCGAGGAGGCCAGTGTGGCTTTGTGGCGGGAGATGAGATCAGAGTGGAAGCCAGGGTCAGATCACATGGAGCCCTCTCAGACATAATAAGGGAAGTCATCCATGGGTTTTAATATCGAAGTAACATGACTAGACTCCGACTTGTAATGCCATTTCTGGCTATTGTGTAAGGAAGAGTTTGTTCAGACACATGAGTAGATGCAAAGAGAGCAGATAAGTAAGCATTTTGTTGGCCACACAAAAGATGATAATGGCTGAGACCAAGAGAAATGATTGACTAGGGATATGCCTCAGAGGTGAGGCTGACAGGACCAGCTGGTGGACATGAAGTGGTAAATAAAGCAAGAACAGCATAAGTCAAAACCCCTGAATAATAGAGTCACCTTTCCCCTCACTCTTTGCCAGGAGTTAATCATTGTCCAGAATGCCATACATTTTATGTAAATGTCTCCCTGCAAGGTTGTTCTGGTTGGATTAACAACAGGGAAAGGAAAAGCCAACACTAAACAAAAACAACAGGTAAAGGAAAAGCCAACGCTAAACAAAATCAGGCAAAATCTGGAAATACGTGCTAAGAAGAAAAATAAAAGGATAATGTAAAATAAACTGAAATTCCTCATGGGCTACCTTATTTTACACTGGAAGTGAGCCCCACAAGATGAAGGAATGATGGATAGCAATGTATACACACACTTAGGAAAGATGAAATTCTCACCAGTCGGAGCCCTGACCACAGATCTGAGACGATGAGCTTGCACTGTCCCTCTCTCTGAGCCAGAGCTAACTTTCCCAGCCTTGGTAAAACATCAGTTCCTTTTCAGAGAAGGAAGGAAGGAAAATAGGAGAGAGGGAGGGAAGGAAGAAAAGGAGGAAGGAAAGAGAGGGAAAGGAACGGAGGTAAAGAATGAAAGGAAAAAAGAAAGAAAACCAGTGACACTAGGTGGCAGTGATTTCATGACTTATAAAATTTCAAATTGGGCAGACTCTGGGCTTCATTGCTAGGGGAGATGCTTGGCTACAAGGAGAAATCCATGAGTCCATGAGTCCCAGGGAAACTTTTCTCCACTCCCATATCCAACATTGCTGTGCAGATGAGTGCTGGATTCATGCCCCTCTGACTTCAGAACAGGTCAGTCCATTTCAGAGTTCCTCCACGTATCACATGTTTAGCAACTGCTATCTCCTTCCCAGACTCTTGTTAAGGTTGCAAAAATAATTGACATAATTAAAAGCGTGTTTACGGACACATTGGTATTTTTATCAGCCATTAAAGTTCCAAGCCTCAGAAGACCCTAGAGCATGGTTCTCAACCTTGGAGTCACCTGAAGAGTTTGCAAAGGATAATGATGTTTGAGGCCCATTAAAATGGATTAAACCAGGATCCCTCTGTGGAGGCCATACAATGGGATTTTTTTAAAGCTCACCAAGTGACTCTAATATGCAGCTGGATTTGAGACACACTGAAGAACCAGAAAACGGAGTAGCCACCATTTGTCCCCAAGCTAGTGGAGTCATAGCTATCCTTCAGTGTGACCTGTAGTAAAATCAGCCAACCCAGACTTGTTTCTCCAGTGGGCTCCTTGGGAGGCTGGAGCTCCTTTCAAACTCAGCCTACCAGTAACTTGACAGGTGAGCCCCCACCCAGAACCAGGTGGGGGCACCAGCAGTACAGCATGGAGGCCAAGAACAGGGGCTCAGACTCGGGACAGATGCCAGTGTGACTTACTAGCTGGGACATTGGGCAATGACTTACTCTCTCTCAGCCTCGGCTCTCTTTCCTGTAAAATAGGAATAATTATCAGAATCTCACAGAGTGTTTGAGGTATTAATCTAATATATGTAAAATATCTACAGCCATCCCTGGCACAATAAATTTCAGCTAATGGTCATCAAAGTTCCTGCTGAGAGCTCATCAGATGTGATGTCAGGCTTCTGGGTTCCAGAGACAATGATGAATTATAATTCCATTGCAAATACAAAGCAGACAAGCTAATAAAACTTGAGGTGAAAAGTACTAGTGTTTACTTCCCACTGCAGCCTTTGCAGCTCCTCTCAGCCCTGTGACATTCTTTGCTACCCTCCCCACTACCACTGCATTTCAAACCTGCATGAGTGAGCCAGGCGACGGTAACGTTCTCCAGACTCTGTCGCTTGCAGCGTTATATGGAATAATGCAGACTGAAATATTAAATACTAATGATAAGGGAGGAGTTCAACAAATGCTGTCTTGTCTTTCAATGGAATAGAGTACAACCACTAAAAGGAGAGGTTTTGGAGAATTTCAAAAGGCTTCCACAAGGTTGACAATACACAGTTGATCCTTGAGCAACATGGGGCTTGGGGCGCCGACCTCTCATGCAGCCCAAAAGCCAAGTATAACTTTTGACTCCCCCGAAACTTAACTACTCATAGCTTATTGTTGACTAAAACCTTACCAATAACATAAACAATCAAGTTACACATTTTTTTTGCTAAGTTGTTTTTTGAGTACAGTTGACGCACAATATGACATTAGTTTCAAGTGTACGACATAGTGATTCAGCAAAGCCATATGTTATGCTACACTCACCGTAAGGGGAGCTTCCATCCATCACCACACATTATGATGGCGATTCTTATAATATCATTGTATTCCTTATGCTGTGCCCTTTATTCCCATGACATATTCATTCCATAACTGGAAATCTGTATCTTCCACTCCCCTTCACCCATTTTGCCCATTCTCCCCATGCTCCCTTCTGGCAACCACCAGTTTGTTCTCTGTATTTACAGGTCTGAGTCTGCTTTTGAGGAACACATATTTTTTTATGTTATGTATTATACACTCTATACTGAGAATAATGGCTAACTTTTTCTTTCTTTTTTTTTTGTATTTCTAGGCTACATGGTTTGTTTTTCAAATTGTCACAGATGTCAAGAAAAATTTATAATATATCTATTGGAAAAAGTCTACATATAAATGGACTTGCACGGTTCAAATCTATATTATTCATATAATGTTAAGTGACCAAAAAAGGACTAAATGGGTTATGTAGGTCAATTCTAACTGTGCGTGTGGTTGTGTATCTATGAAAAAATAATCACCTCTGATTAGAAGCCTCTCTTGAACTATACCCCACGTGCTGGTATGAGACCAAACATTCCTGGAGGTAATTTTCTTTTAAAGAAACAATTATCCTGTCAGTATATTTAATAAATGGTAGTGTCTATCCGGTCGTCCTGAGTTCTTTAAGAATTAGACAGGGATTAATTGAATGAGATCGATCACATGGAAAAAACAGATGAATTTTTTTCTGGAAGTACTTGCATTCAGATATTTCCTGGGCTCCTAAGATGCCTTAAAGGTTTAGTTTCATCTACATTCTGTCTCTATCTTTCAAATAAATAAAATCTTTAAAAAATAAAATCAAATAAAATCCTAGAAATTCAGATGATTTATTAATACACTACCGCAATTTGTTGTTCATGCATTAACTAAACATATAGAATTCTCTCTCTTTTAAGTTGTGGAGAGGTGCTCTCGTTTGGGTTTCTTTTCGGTAAAGAGGACTGTTTTTTCATCCTGTGATACAGGAGACACCACAGCTCTGATGCAGTAGGAGAAGTGAATACCAGCTGCAAGGGGGTCAGACCTTAAAACGATTGAGTGCCTTTCTCCTCTACTTCCCAGATAGCCAATGAAAAGAGCTCCTCTCCCCTACATCTCTTCTTTCCCTGATTGTCCTCAACAAAATTCGAGGGCAACGTTTTCTCTGGCCATCAGTACTAACCCAAAGCATGGTGTAATTTGTTTCAAAGATGTGTAAGTAAGGAAAGAAAAGGTCCAATAACACAGGCTCATATGTGATAGAAGTTTATCTCTTTTTCTTTCAAAAGCCAAGCTAACACAGTGGCTATGCTCTGTGAGGACCCCAAACCCCTGATCTCTCCTTCTCAGTTTCTCTTTTACCGCAGTCCCCACTAACCCCACCACTATACCTGCATTGCAGCCCCTGAAAAGAGGAAAGGAGAAAGAGGATTGGAAGCATGGACCTTCCTCTTATGGACCCAGACATCATGACATCACTTGCACACGTAGCCCCTGGCCAGAGCTAAAATCACACAGCCGCACCCAGCTGAAAGCAAGACTGGGAAATGTAGACATGTTTTATGCATCTGATACCAAGGCACAGGAGGAAGGTGGCCAATGAAGGGCGGTTTACAATCTCTCCCACAGTGAGCATATATGAAGAACCCCAAGGAAGACCTTACGGAAACTTTGAAAACGGATTCATATTCAGAACCTATTGTGTTGTGACCCTTGTTTCCCACCCAGACTGAAGTTAAGTTGCATGTAGTACAAAACAAGTACAAAGAGGACTAGTGGTGTTACTAGATTGACTTACTTTCTGGAAATATAAGGTCTTTCCAGAACTTCTTTATTAATGTGAGTAAAATTTTCCCCCTTTCCTGCCCATCAGACAGAAATAGTCACACCTCAGAATGACTAAGTGTTTTTGTCATCAACCTCAGAAGATAATTGCCTCAAAAAAAAAAAATAACTGGAGGCCTCCCTCTTTTTGTACCATCAAGGTCTTAAGTGGATTTTGGATACTTTAAATACCAGATCCAGTGTTTTTTTCAGTCCCTGTAAGTTTTTCAAAGGTAAAGAACAATAATCAAAAAGCCAATCAACTGGGACATTTAAAAATAAGATTTGTGCTTAGTCTCCTACTTATCATTCTGTCTTCCCAAACATATATAATGAAAATGGCAAGGAGTCACCTGGGAAGGTTGTTTAAAACACAGATTCCTGGTCCCCCTTCTCCAACGAGACCCCAATGAGTCTGGATCAGGTTCTAGGAAAGCTGTATTTTTTCAAAAGTCTAAAAATTTTTAAATTTAGTTTTTTAATTACAACTTAATACATGGTCAAACTTGAAGTTCATGAGCTAATTATAGGATTCTCATCTCATATCATAAATAGTTATATTGACAAATGGAACATATATAAGCAAACCACTATGAATTAATATCTACAATACTTAGAAATATTTTTGGCAATGCTATTAAAAGTATTTTGCTACATATATATTAAATGTTCATGACCTTTAATAATCCACTTACTAAATTAATAGAAAGTAGTTTTTATTATACATTAAAAAATGTGTTTATAGAGTTCCACTTTATGTTCTGTAAGAACTGAAAGAAAATCTTGAATTCTTGTATTGGCCACTGGTCCATTGACCATTAAGAACCATGATTGTGATAATAGATACTGTTACAGGCAATTGGTAAGTGATTGTACCCATTAATTTTTGACCAGAAGAACATCAAGTTCCTCAAGTCTTCACAACAAAGGGAATTTCCTGCAGGGAAGTGGTTACTTCGGCAGTAAGAGAGCAGAAAAGCCAAACAGAGGCAGCAGATGACCCAGAGATTAGCAACAGCAGAAAGTCAGTACTGCCCTTGGGCCACAGACAAAAGGAAGAAACAGTGCCACCTGAGACCCGGGACCACCAACCATCACATCATGGAAACTAGAATCACTTCAGGTCTTTCTGGTAGGAGCTGGAATCTCAAGGAGGTGCAACTGTTACTAGAAGCACCATGTAACACTTGGGGGGGTAGGAAAGCAATGATGTGTCTTGTCCCCTCTCATCAGTTAGCTGTATCCAATGGAAAACCAGTTGACAGGGGCAGCCTTAGCAACACATCCTGCAGAGATCAGATGCTGAGTGGAACAGGGCAGGCTGAAGACCAGCAAGACAGAGAGAGATGCTGTGAGGACTAGCACATTGGTGCTGAGGGGTGCAAAGTGAAATAAGACATGATCCAAAACAACGAACACTTCCAAAGATTAATTATAAGCCAAAAAAAATGCTTGATAATGAAGACAACCGGTACAGATCAGGTTTCCTGCTTCTTCTATAAATTAGATGCACATGTCTAAAAAAGTGCTGGGAAGATGCAATGCATTATGTAAGGATATAGCATATATCAAAAATCAAACTCATGTCATCTTTATTAAAAACTGTTCTTTATTCATTAAAACATTTTATGACTCAGATTTCAAAAATATGAATTAATCTGAGATAAGTTATACAGGCTAAAGGAAGATAAAAAGATGTCTTTAGTTTTTAGGATTTAAACTAAGAGACAACCATGAACAATTACATGTGAACAGATTGGATAACCTAGAAGAAATGGATAAATTCCTAGAAACATACAACCTTCCAAGACTGAATCATGTAGAAATAGATAATCTGAATAGACCAATTACTAGTAAGGAGATTGAATCCGTAATCAAAAATCCCCCAACAAAGAAAAGCCCAGCCCAGGACTAGACAGTTTCACAGGTAAAACCTACCAAATATTTAAAGAATAATTAATGCCAATCTTTCTCAAACTTGTCAAAAAAAATTAAGAGATGAGAACACTCCTGAATTCATTTTACAAATCTAGTATTACCCTGTTATGAAGCCAGACGTGAATATTACAAGGAAAGAAAACTACTGTCCAATATCCTTAATGAATACGGATGTGAAAATTCTCAGCTAAATAACAGCAAACCAATTCCACAGTACATCAAAATGATCATTCACCATGATCAAGTGGGATTAATTCATAGGATACAAGATTGGTTCAAAATATGCAAAGCAATAAATGTGATACATCACAGTTGTAGAATGCAAGATAAAAACCATATCATCTCAAGAGATGCAGAAAAAGCATTTGACAAAATTCAACATTCATTCATGATAAAAACTCAACAAATTGAATATAGAAAGAATGTACCTCAACATATTAAAGATTAAAATATGGCAAACCTCCAGCTGACAACATACTCAATGGTGAAAGCTTTTCCTCTAAGATTAGGAACAAAACAAGGATGTCCACTATCACCACTACTATTTGACATAGTACTGAAAGTCCTACCCAGAGTGATAAGGCAAGAGAAAGAAATAAAATTCATCCAAATCAGAACAAAAGAAGTAAAAATATCTCTACTTGCAGATGATACAATCTTATATATAGAAAACCCTAAAGACTCCACCTAAAACATGCTAGAACTAATAAGCAAATACAGTAAGGTTGCAAGATATAAAATCGACAAACAAAAATCAGTTGCATTTCTGTGCTTCAATAATGAACTATCTGAAAGAATAAAAAAGAGAAACCATCCCATTTACAATAGCATCAAAAACAATAAAATACTTAGGAATAAATTTAACCAAGGAGGTAAAAGATCTGTGCACTGAAAACTGTAAGACATTGATGAAAGAAATTGAAGACGATACAAATAGAAAGGCATCATGTGTTCATGGATTGGAAGAATATTGTTAAAATGTCCATAATATTGAAAGTGATTTTCATATCAAGGGCAATTCCTGTCAATATTCTAATTGCATTTTTCACATAAATAGAAAAAAATCAATCCTAAATTCATGTGTTCAAGGCCTTGAATATCTAAGACAATCTTGAAAAGCTGGAGGCATTATATTTCCTGATTTCAAACTATATTACAAAGCTGGAGTAATCAAAACAGTATGGCACTGCCATAAAAACAGACATGGACCAATAGGACACAATAGAGAACACAGATAAACACATGAATATACAGTCAACTACTGTCAGGAATACTCAATGCGAAAAAGATAGCCTCTTTAATAAATGGTGTTTGTAAAACCAAATATCCACAGGCAAAATAATGAAACTGTACCCCTATCTTATAACATACCCAAAAATTAACTCAATGTGGAATAAATAATTTAACATAAGACATGAAACTATAATTCTTCCAGAAAAAAATAGAGGGATAAACTCCTTGACATTTGTTTTAGCAATAATTTCTTGTGTATGATACCAAAAGCACAAGCAACAGAAGCAGAATTAAACAAGTGGAGCTACATCAAATGAAAAAGCTGTGCAGCAAAAGGAACAACCAACAAAATGTATTCTATGAAATGGGAGAAAATATATGCAAATGACATATTTGATAAGCAAAAAATATTAAAATATATAAGGAACTCATAGAAGTCCATAGCAAAATACTACTACTACTACTAACCAAAAAATGGGCAGAGGAACTGAGTAGACATTTTTCCAAGGTAGACATACAAATGGCACATGAAAAGATGCTTAGTACTACTAATCATTAGGAAAATATAAATCAAAATCTCAAGGATATGTAAGTTCTCATGTGTTAGAATGGTTATTATTGAAAAGACAAGAAATAACAAGAGCTGGTGAGAATGTAGAGAAAAGAGAATATTAATGCAGGTTCATCATTGCAATGAATGTACCATCTGGTGGGGGATGTTGATGATGGAGGAGCCTGTGCATGTGTAGTGGCAGGGAGTATATGGGAAATCTCTGTACCTTCAGCTCAATTTTGCAGTGAACTACTCTAAAAAATAAAATCCATTTTAAAAAAAAACTTAAGGAATATGTTAAGCAGTGACTATAACTATTAAGTGAGTTTGTCAAGGTTATAAAACACATGGTCAATAAATGAAAGGCAGTTGTGTTTCTTTATACCATCAGAAGTCAAATTTCCAAAACTTTCTGTTCACATTAGTATAAAAAATATAATTTAGGGATGAGTTTAAGAAAAGACATGTAACAACTGCATATTGAAAACTACAAAGCACTTCTGAGAAAAATTAAAGAAAGTGTAAATAAAGGGAGAAATATACTGTGTTCATGAATCAAAAGACACTGTCAAGATGTTAATTTACTTCAAATTGATTTATAGATCCCATGAATCCTTTCAAAATTGCAAATTTTCTTGGTAGACACTGATAAGCAGATTTTAAGATGTACATGGACATTTAAAGGACCTATAGTAGTCAAAACAATCTTGAAAAAAATAAAGTTGGAGAACTTCCCTTCCTTACTCTGACACTTTTATACAGCTACTACAACAGCAAGATAGTGTGACATTGGCATAAATATAGATTAAAAGGAACAGAATAAATAAATATAGGAGCAAAGGAACAGAACAGAGTCCAAGTAGAGACCCAAACTTACGTGGTCTATTAATTGGTTTTCAGCTGAGACACCAAAGCAATTATATAGGAAAATATGTGATTATAAAGACCTGTCATTAAGCTTTTGATTGCTAAGGCATCCGTTTCAAAAGACATCCATCTTGAATAAACCTATTGCCAGCTGTAAGGCACAGCTACCAGCAAGACAACCAGATAAGGAAATAAAGGAACCAGATTGCTCCTCCATGAGGCTCCTTCTTTCAAGAAAGCCCTGGGTGACCTAGATAATTGACTGCTTGAGTTATCCCATTTCTCACCTCCTGCTCCCTAATTCCACTTTTATGCCTTAAATTAACCAATAAAGAGTGAACCACAAAACCCTAGATACTCTACCTTTGGACCTTAATAAAGGCAGAACTCCAGGCTTACACTCTTGTCTTTTCTCTACCTCAAGCCTCGCCCAGGACCCATGGAACAATAAGTCATTTAACAAATGGTGAGGGAACAATTGGGTGTCCGTGTGGAGCAAAATGTACCTTGACGCACACTTCATACTGCATGCAAAAATTAATCTAAGGTGGATTAGAGACCTAACTATAAACAATTTTTGATTGATTATATTTCATCAAAATGAAAAATTTCTCATCAAATACACGTAAGAAAGTGAAGGCGGGTGTGCCTGGTTGGCATGGTCAATTAAGTGTCCAACTCTTGGTTTTGGCTTGGTCATGATCTTAGGGTGGTGAGATTGAGCTCCGCATTGGGCTTAAGCTCAGTGGGGAGTCTGTAAGAGATTCTCTCTCCCTTTGCTCTTCCCCCTTGTACTTTCTTTCTAAAATAAATAAATCTTAAAAAACAGAAGAAGAAGAAAGAAAAAAGAAAAGTGAAAGGGACAAGCTATAGACTGGGAGAAACTATTTGCCACACCTATATCTGCAAACAGAGCCTGTTCCAGAATATATATTTTTAAAATCCCTCCAATTCAATAGTGAAAAGATAGTCTATTAAAAACATGGGAAAATTATCATTAATAGAATTTCACAAGGGAATTTGTATTAACAGCCAATACATATGAAAAATGCGTAATATATTGTTACTGGGGAAATGTAGATTAAAATCACAGAGAGATATTATTGCATGCCCACTAAAGTGGCTAAAATTTAAAATACTGAGCAATCAGAAATTACATGGATTGCTGGTAGGAGTTTAAATGGTGCAAACACTTTGGAAAACGTTCAGCAGCTTCTTGTAATCTTTCTTCCCTATTTCCCTGCTATTTAACTTCTAAGTATTTACTTGCAATAAATGAAAACATGTGTCCACACCAAGACCTATAGACAAGTATTTGTAGGAGCATTATTCATAATGGCCCCAAACTAAAAACAACCTGAAGTCCATCAGCTAATGAACGAATACACCTCAGGAAGATTAAAGGGGAGGGTATTCAGTTACACCAAGGTCCCTTAAGAGAGTAAAAGTGGGCTCTAGTAAAGTGAAAGGGCCTCTGGGAAGCTTTAGGTTTTGTCCTTCAGCCAGCTCACCCAATGCCTAAGACAGTGAAATGATTCTCTTGAAAACATTTGTAGATATGGTTTCTATCAAGTGGAGTGAAATTAGTAAAATTTGCTAAAGACCCACAAATGTAAGAAAATTATTTCAGCAGAAACACTGCCAGCTTGGGCTAAAAGGGACAAAAAGAATAGGGGAAGGAGGGACAGACTGTTGGACTTTCAAAATTCTCTGCAGGAAACTGGCTACTAATACTGCACAACTGCAATTCATGCAAAAAGAAGGAGGATGCAGAGCTCAGAGGGCACGTCTAGGAGCCTTGAGGAATTATTCCCAGGCCTCAAAAGCTGATCAGGAAATTCTCATTTGCTCAGTTGGAGTTCAGAACTGCCTTTAGCAGGTAGGTTTTATCTTACATTTTCCCATTTTTTGAATCACAATATCTGCACGTATTATTCTATGGCTGTCCCACCATGGCATGTTAGGAGCAAATAATTTATATGTACAGTTTCACGTGTGCACAGATGGAGAAAAATTGTGCCCTGCTGTGCTCAATGGATTACACCTAGCAGCTTTACTTCCACCTGGCACTGGTTTAGATTTTGTATGTGCGCTAATAATATTTAGATGAGATTTTGGACTTTGAGTGGATGCTGTTGTGGGATGAGACTCTTGGGAACCTCTGGAGGGTTGGAAATATTTTGTATTTGGGAAGAACCTAAATGATCGAGAGCTAAGGAATGGAGTATACGGTAGGCAAAATTCTGACATGGTCGCCAAGTTCCCTACTCCGTGGCATACACATCTCGTATAATCCCTTTCCTTGATTGTAGGCTTGATCTGGAGAATGAGCAGGTGTGCCCTTACAATCCAGTTGAAAATCAGTTGACTTGGAGCTCAGAGAAAGATCGTTATGGGTGGGTCTCATCTAATCAGGTAGGCCCTCATAGAGAAAGGAAGCAACAGTAGCCATGCTCCTGCTGGCCCAGAAGGAAGAAAACAAGAGGGCATCTTGTGATCTACCTATGGGACCACACACAACAGGGAACTGAGGTTAGCTTCCAGGAGCTGAGAGCAGTCCCTGGTAACAACTAACAGGATAATGGGATCTCAGTCACATATGGTAAGGAAGGGATTTTTCCAACAGCCAGTGAGCTGAGAAGAGGACTTTGAACCCCAGCTGAATGTACCAGCACCTGCCAATGCCTTCATTTGAGCCTTGAAGACCCTGAGCAGAACACCTAGTTATGCTACACCCAGTCTCCCAACCCACAGACAGTATGAGATAATACATTTGTGTTGCTTTAAGCTATTGATTTCTGAGTAATTTGTTATGCAGCATGGAAAATTAATATATTTTCTTTAAAAGAGTGATCTTTAAAAAAATATGAAGCCATTTCCTGCCTCTTCCTTGAAATCCTGCAGAATATGCACTGAGTCTCAAACAGAGACAAGAATGATGGAAGTGATTTATCAGCATCTACTCATGACTGAGCATGAGGAGTGTGCAGAGGGGTGTTCATAGCAAACTTTTTTTTTAAGATTTTATTTATTTATTCATGAGAGACACAGAGAGAGAGGCAGAGACACAGGCAGAGGGATAAGCAGGCTCCATGCAGGGAGCCCGACGTAGGACTTGATCCTGGGTCTCCAGGATCACACCCGGGGCTGAAGGCGGCACTAAACCACTGAGCCACCTGGGCTGCCCCATAGTAAACTTTTAATAATTTTTGAAGTTCTAATATTTTAAGATAGATGGGTGAATGGAAAGATAAGGGAGGCATAGAGCTCTGCCAAGAGTTCCCCCCCCCCCAAATCAACTAAAGTGCTGCTACCTATAGTATCTTTATGACTGTTCTCTATTCTGGACTTAGAAGATTATCTGTCTCATTCTTTTAGAAATTTCCCTCAGGATTGATGCATTCCTTGTCAATGCGCAGGGAATGGAAAAGGTAAGATAATAATTTTAAAAGTGTCAAATGGTCAATCACTGTGGCAAACCCACTTGCTGTGATATAACTAAGTTCAGAATATTTTTCAGGTCAAAATACCTTCACTCCAATGCTTTGTTTCATCCATATGGACCATCCCATGGGTTTCTTGTGTCTTTATGGAGGGATGGCTCCAGGCACCAATATTTGTAATTGATCATTTAATTAAAGGCACAGAAGTTTTCAAACCCCAGAATAACATCTTATTAAGATCTCAGGTGAGACGTCTGCCTTTCTTTGATATTGTAAGGGGAGAAAGATTGTGAAGGGGAAGGAGGCCAAGGAGAACAGCATGAAGAGTCACCCCCAACTGCATTTTAGATCATTTTTAAGAAAAATGATACAGATAATTCAAAAATCTGGAAATGGAGTCTTCAAAAAATGACCTGGTTCATGTATCACCTGGAAAGTCTTCATGTAGCCCACATTCCTCAGTTTGGAAATTATAAATTGAAATATTCCTGAATAAAAAGTCTAGAAATGTAACTTCTAAAAGCATTCTAAAAGAAGACAGGTCTTCCCTGGTTGTCTTGACCTGAAAGAGACATTTAAAAAAACAATTACTGGAAATTACTTTGAAAGAACTTGATTCAAAACAACCAAGGTCTTTTAGTTTCATTTTAGCTACACACCAGAAAGAAACCATATGGGGGGTATGTGTATGTGTGTGTTTTCTTCAGTGTGTCTTTGTACAAATATTCCGGATAAGAAAGAAAACTAACAACTTCAAACTGAGCTGATAATACTACTTTGAGTCTTCTTGTATTAGTCAAATCTTGTCTAACATGGTGCCTCCTCTGGTGCATCTGAGCAAAAAGATCCAGCTCAGGAGGGTGTTCAGTCAACATATCCCACTGCTCCACAGTAAAAACCTGAGCATAAGTTTTGATGTTATTTTGTGACTCAAAATATCATAATTTAAAAAGACAAATGCATCCAAGGAGATGACCTCTATTTTGATAAGATCTCTTAAAGTAACAATATTTTTGTCCATTTCACTGTGTTCTTTGACTTTCAGAGTAATTAAAGTCAAGTTTTGGTAAATGGTAGTAGGAAGTAATATATTTTCAGGATCCAACGTGAAGCTATAAATCTTCTCTTTGCTGTGGCATAGATTGAAGGAAGTGTTCATAGAATTTCACTACACCAAAACTCTGTGAGCAGTTCATTAACCTTCACATTGCTGCCATTTATTACATCCAAAGACAAAGAATATCAAAACTTAATCCATCTTGGGGCAGCCAAGGTAATGAAGGTAGGTCAATAATATTTTCTTGATTCTGAACATAACATTTTAGGTCTTTGATAGAAGCAGTGTGCCTGAGTGAAATGCAGCAAGGAATATCCTTTATCTGTTATTATGACTCTCCCCTGGCTTTACTTGCGTGAGATAACCTGCTTTCTAGCATGCAACTGCTAGTCCATTTAAAATAGAAAGAGTCATGACTAGGAATTTTCAGAGCAAATTTCAAAAGCCATACTGAGGACTAGAAACTAGCCCTAAATTTGGCAGTTATTTATCAGCCAGGTCTTATTGTATTTCATTCAAATCTGTAAGTGGCTAATACACACCAGTTAATACTTAGCACCAGCAATAAAAAAAAAATTATAGTAATAATGAGAGCTGCCATTTTAACTTTATATTCCACATGAAGAACTGTTTTCTTAATATACACGATTTCATGAAATTCTCACAGTAACAGATTTATTTTTTGCTTTCCTCATTTTATATATACAGAAAAAGTGGTAGGAGAATTGGTTTATCACAAGGCTTCAAAGTAGATACGCACGATGAACTCAAAGGTACCTACATCATACAAATATCTTCACATTAAAAACAATTTGGTTTCAAAAAACTGTAGATTTAATTTGTCACATTATATAATGTTATTGATTTAATCAATTTTATACTTTTTGCTTGTTTTTTGTTTCAAGCTTTTATTTAAATTCTAGTTAGTTAATATTTGGTGTAATATTTGTTGCAAAAGTAGAATTTAGTGAACACTGCATATTATATGTAAATGATTAATCACTTTTGTGTGCTTTTAAATTCTAAGTTTCATGTTTAAGAACCATAAATATGAACTTTATACCCTATTTATATTTATATAGGTTTGAGAAAAATTAATTAAAGTCAACAACATATAATGTATTGTGTTTTCTCCAACAGGATTTTGTGGAGCAGTGGAGCATGTCTGATGCTGTAAGAAGACATAAGCAAGAACTGATGATACTTACCCTGGAGGAGGGAACACTGATGGTGGAGAAATAAACACATCAGAAGAGTCTTCAATTATTTAAAAGGGGGCAGCTCCGGTGGCGCAGGGGTTTAGTGCTGCCTGCAGCCTGGGGTGTGATCCTGGAGACCGGGGATCGAGTCCCACGTCGGGCTCCCTGCATGGCCTGCTTCTCCCTCTGCCTGTGTCTCTGCCTCTAGCTCTCTCTGTGTCTCTCATGAATAAATAAATAAAATCTTTAAAAAATTATTTAAAAGGTTGTTCCCCAAAGAGTCAATGCATTATTTTTCGTGGACTCAAGTTCTAGAGCTATAATAAATGGGTAGATAATAAATGGCTATACACACCATACACACACACACACACAGAGTCAAAGTTGTAGCAAGATTGGAAAGATAGAATGGGGTATCCCTTGTATGGAAATTAATTTCCTTTCATTGGGGCATTTCAACATGGAATTTCATGACCAGTTGGGGTCTTGGGTGTAAACAGAAGGGTTTTAAGTCCCTTCCTGTGCTGAGGTTCTCTGTCTCTTAAGGAAAGAGTGTTAAAGCTAGGAATACAGAAGATAGACTTCATCCAATAATATTTCTTCAGGACTACATCTGTTTATGATGAAATCTGAAAAATAGGCAGTATCTCAAAGACATGAGAGGCACTAACATTTAAAAAGCAAGTAGTTGTTATTCCTAGGAAAACTCAGTGTAACAACTGAGATGAGAAGCAGGGAAGAAAAGGATTAAGCTGATTAACATGTCAATGAATGGGTAGGACAGCTTCTCTACTTGACAAGAGAAAGATGGTCCCCCAGTTACCTCTTTTTTTTTGCTACACAGTTAGTTGGAGAAATTAGCTCCCCAGACTTCCTTTCCATGACCCACTATATTTCCTCAGAAAAATATAAAATTGATTCATTCTCCAGGCCAGAGAAGTCTTGATAGGAGAAAAATCTTTACTGACAGACATACAAACTTGAAAGGAAACACAACACTCCACTATTTTAAAAGAACTGGCAGAAATGAGAATCTTGGGAGAAGTGAATAAGCCCAGGGCATTAAAGCTGACAGAGAAAAAAATGAGTTTGGTGACAATGGAACCGTCCACATTCATTTCATAGTTCAACATCCATAACTGAAGAATTTGTCAGTAAATAAACAAATATGGACGAGTTGAATATCTTCTTCTTTTCTGCTGTACAAAATTTAAAATTTTACTTTGCAGTTTCAAAGTCTTGTAAAGTGTAGATAGATGAGAGAACATACAAAAATTATTTTCCGTTTCCACTAAAAAATATACGTAATATTTCTATAAAGCCATGCTGATTCAATATATTCAACTTGACTTCTAGTATAAAATAAATAAAACAGCCCAGATATTATTTTCCCTTGGTTCATATATTGTCAAGGAAAAACGGGTAAAATATCCCCAAATTTTGCCAGAATAATCATCTATTTCCCTCCGACAGTTGTCCTAACATGAGTCCTCCTCATCACCCAGTATGACACACAGTCTACCTCTCCCCCTCATATTTCTCATTATCTAACTATTTTTCCCTATTTTCCATAATTACCTTTGGAAAAATTAATAATATACTTCTTTTTTATTATTTTTTTTTATTTTTTTTTAAATGCACTGAAGTCAGTGCATTTATTTATTTTTTTTTAAATTTTCATTTATTTATGATAGTCACAGAGAGAGAGGAGAGAGAGAGAGAGAGGGGGGGGGGCAGAGACACAGGCAGAGGGAGAAGCAGGCTCCATGCACCGGGAGCCCGATGTGGGATTCGATCCCGGGTCTCCAGGATCGCGCCCTGGGCCAAAGGCAGGCGCCAAACCCCTGCGCCACCCAGGGATCCCCAATAATATACTTCTTTAGTTTGTTTATTATTCATTGTCCCCTCTGGGTAGAATAAGGGCTCTATGAGGGCAGCAATGTCTGCTGTTTTTCTCACTAATTTATCCCATGTCCAAAACAGTCTGACATGTAGCAGGCACACAATGTAGCAGGCTGATGAATAAACTCCACTCGTCTTTCTTACCTGTTTTTTCCCACGAAGTTGTAAATTCCTTAGAAACAGGAACCATTTCTAAGTTGCAATGATGTCACACAATAAGCACTTAACAATGCTGAATGAATTGAGAAAGGAAAAAACAACAGCCCTGGACATTCAGAAGCTGGGCTGGCACTCACAGGAAAGCCATGTTATTCTCTTATTAGACATAAACAACCTCATGGAATACAAACCCCGAACAAAGTTACTCTGAGACCATGACAAAATGAAATGAAGCAACTTCATATTTTTGTTTAAGCACAGACAAAACAAGGTCCATATATCAGCCACAAAGAGCAGACACTTCTCCATCTTGCCTAAAATAAGTGACTTTACAACGCTTCATTCTAGTGTTCCTTTCCTATATGTAAGATCTACTGAGATATGCAGCCTTAGACATTATCCAGTCTAGAGAAAACCTCTCTTTCCTTAGATCCTCCTCCAAGTCACTCTTATGCTATAAGTGGTTCTTTTCAAAACTCTCTTACAGGGATAGCTCATTTTTCCTCATACGGGTGTTCTCATTCACTGCAATAAGTAAGAAGTTCAACTTGTTTCACTACTGGTGTTTTTGGTGGCCCTTGGCTAAAGAGCATTAACAGAACAAATGAATTAATTCATGCAAGCATGTCATAAATTACCTGCCTAGGGATTCCTCAATATCTTGAACTTTACAACTTCCCAAAGCCTTTAGAAGGAAAAGCATTTCACCTCCCTTCTCCAGAAAAGATGTTTCTCTGGACAAACTTCGGGAGACTTATTTCAATGGGGTTTTGTCATCTGAAAGTAACTCCATAAAACAAGGATGAGGGATGTGAAAGCCTTATAGAGCATTTTTAAATGATAAATCAGCTACATTATGCATATGTTGTATATTTATTCACAACCACAGTGCCATCACTTATAAAAACAAGTGATTCAAAGTACATCTCTAATGTGTAGACAGTTGTCTTTCCAAGGTATTGATACATCAAGGGCTTTAGTAGTTCTCTGAAGTTCAAAGTAATGAGTATTACTATAAAATTTGGGTTGTATAAACCTAAAGAAATGACATCAAGGGGAGGACAGAGAAGGAATAGGGATTTGGAAGTCATTCTTGAAGGACATGATAAGCAATGCCTTGGACACTGGATAAAGAAGCAATAGGGAAGAGAGTCGAGCACAAACCAACTTCATCTTCCATCTGTGCACAGATGACTGGCTTTTTAGAGGAAGAATGTGGGATTTGAGGGGAGCGGGGATGGAAGGGGGCTGGAGAAGTTTTGCGCACGCTGCGGCAACAGGATCAGGGTCCTGAGGATAAGGGGATGAGGAAAATAAAAGAAAAGTAAAGAGATGGGGACAGGAGGGACACAGTGGATGATGTCCAAGCAGTGCCAGCTTTATTCAAGGTTTTACAACATTTTATAGCATGAGCAAAACAAAGCCAAGAAGGTGTTTATTTTTAGCAGGTTTGTGAAACTCTCCAAAGTTCCCCTTTCTCAGCATGCAAGACAGACTCACGGGTGCCAGAAGACCTTGGTAAATAGATAAGCTTGTTGCTCAAGATGTGCATACTTCAAAGGAATATTAGGTATGGTAAACAGACCAGCAAGGACAGACAGACCCTTATTTACATTTATGACCAGGTCAGAATAAGTTGTATCTATCGCGTTATGTGGGCGATCACGCACAAGCGAGCCCTGAGAACCATTGCTCAAGCCCTTTCTCAAGCGGCTACCAACTATTCACCCTTTAGGCTCCCGAGCCTTTTGAGTGAATGAGGGACGCAAGTCCGGGCCTGGTTTGGTTCAGTTACTCCAGCTAGTTCGTGGTCACCCAAAAGAAGACTCTGGCAAGCGGCAATTTACAAAAAGAGGGAGGAGGGTTGATTGATGCAATTAGGTCATTGAGTTTGCTTACTGGTGCATATTCAAGGTAAACTCCTGTTGTCCCACAGAGATTGGGAGACAAGGGTGCTACCTTCAGGTGCTGATTGGAGCAAACAGTGGATCTTGGGTTTTCACAGTAGGAACTTGAAGAGGACTAGAGTCATTCTGAGGACCTTGAGTTGTTAGAAATTATGCTCCTTCATGTGTTCGAGTCTCCTAGTGTGGGTGTTTGGACAAAATCTTTTATGCTGAGGGTCTACAGTCCTTTTTGGCCTCATCAAAGAGAGGGTTCAAAGGAGCCTGAGTTTGTTCAAAAAGACAGTCTTTGTCAATAATAGGATCAACCAAGTGGCCCTGGAGCTCAGTGTCCCCACATGACTGACTAACATAAATGGCTTTTGCCAACCCCAAGCAACTAGGTTACTGGTGCAGATGGTAGCAGACATTGAAATAGTCCTCACAACATCCACACTACCTACCTCTATGTGTAGCATCCATACTACAGTGTGGATGACCCCATTCTCAGCTTACAGGGGCAGGAGGTGATGGGGAGGTTGATGGATCTGAACTGGTCAGGATAGTTCCTTCAGGTGTCCCAGGCTTACCCAGTTGGCCTACACCATTCCGCTAGCCACATGGATTCACAGGCATGGGCTGGTCATGAGATACTCTCTACGTATGCTGGATGGCAGTGGGAAGTCACTCACCCTCTTGCCAGGAGTGCTGTGGTCCCCCTATGATTGTTAGCCATCTCCCTGCAGTGAGAGACATCAGCCTGAGGAGGAACTGGGATACGGAGGAGGGCAGAGCATAACCAGCTCTGATCAAACAGTCAGCCTACTCTGCCTCTAGACAACAAATATCCCTTTTTCTTTAGGACAGTCTGAGTTTGCTTTTCTATTATTTGAAGTTAAAAGCATCCAACAGAAATGTAAATTTTAATATAACCTTAAAAAAAAACAGTATACACATAATCAGAGGACGGAGTCTTCATTTGTTTTCAGCAGAACTGTAACAAGAAGTGGGAAACACAGAATCATTTTACACTTTAATGGTTTGGTGTTTCTTATATAAGAGGAAAATTTCCCAAACTATTATTCCATGTGGAAAGATGGTAGGTCAGTGGAGACCCAGGAGTGACCACGGATATCTTCCTTCGTAGTGAGTACATTTGTTCACCGGGCACCTTTTATTTTCCCCAGTAGTATTTGGTTGCTCCTAAGTATATGTTAAAATAAAATTAGTTGGTGAATAATAACCCCTTTTAAATTCATGTGCCATAATGATGTCAATTTATTTGAATAGTTGGCTTAAGAAGCTATTGTATTGAACTGGCATAAGCACATTGACACGCAAGAGCCTTTTATACCCCTGTGCTCTCTACCCTCTCATCCATTATCTCCTAATTAAACAACAAAGGTTCTCTGGAAATGCCCCAGTTAGACATCATTACTAAGCATTTTGCCATCATTTGCTGGATTAATGTGACTAATTATACAACCTGCAGCAATGAGTCAAGACCTTGGTGAAACAGTTGAAATGAGGTGTACGAATCCTTTTGTAAATTGCTTTAAATCAAAGCAAGTTCATGTGTTATTGATAGACTAGATTACTTTAAATGTCAGCATCTCTCTTTCCTTCACAGGCATTGCAGGCTCTAAAAGGTGACTGGATGATTTATAGCTCTTGGGGATTAACTCTCTGGAACAGCCTTGAATCCACATTCAGCTTCAGAGCAGCAAGCATTTAGGCTGAGTCAGGAGATGAGATATCGTATTAAGTCTTCTTCTGATACACATTAGGAGAGAGATAAGAAGCAAAGCCCACAAAATGTATGTCACATGCTTATAACCATTTATGTCTAAAGGATTGAAGGAGGGACACCTAGCTGGCTTAATCAGTAGAGCATGCAACTCTTTTTTTTTTTTTTTTCGCATGCAACTCTTGAACTTGGGGTTGTAAGTTCAAGCCCCACATTAGGTGTAGTGAGTACTTAAAATCTTTAAAAAATAAATAAAATAAAATAAAATAAAAGGATTGAAAGGGAGACTTAGTGGTTTAAGAGGTGGTCTCTAAGGAGAAATCACCAGGGCTTGGATCCTGGCCCTTCTCCTTCGCAGTTAAATAATCTTAGGGAAAGTATGTGATCCTTTGAAGTCTCATTTTCCCACTCTGTAAAATGGGTATAATAATTGCACCTATCACATCATCTTGTTTTTGATAACTCAGTACTTACACAGTGCTCGACCGCAATACTTACTAATGGTCCATAAAAGTTAACTTACAGTTTTATGAAGAGAAATATGATAATCTGATGTAAAAAAATTGAACATTAATATAAATGTACTTATAATTATATTTTTTCTTATTGCAGACCAGTAGCATCTCAGAAGAAGGATTTAGGGTATTTCTAATATTTGAAATCTGATTTAAGGTGAGTCTTTCCAATGTGGGGCTGAATTAGAAGAGGGTAAAGAGTAAGATATAATAGTTCAGGATGGTGACAATAATAATTTAAGGATTTCTAGGCAAGAGGTTCAAATAGACATGGAGCATAAGCTATTCTTTGCTGTTCTCTAAGGAGAGTTGATGGACCTTTCAGGATATTCTTGAAATGAGCAATAAAGTTACTTGCAACTTTTATTTTCCCGAGCAAGAGCTTCCTAGAAGAGCAAATTTGTGTTGATGAACGGATTAAATAATAAAATCACATTAATGTGGACAAATAGCTGTGCAAGTTTCTGATTTTAATGTAAAATAAAATAATGGTTAACTGAAAATTCGTTTCTGTGGAAATGTTTCTAGGATTAATTTTTACAACAAATTTCTATTTCAAATTTTATTTTGTAAAAGTGCTGCTAAGTATCTGTGTGTTCCCTTAGTACTTCCTATGTACACATATAAGAAAAGGAACCAGAAAGGAATGAAGTCAGCCTTAGATTATAATTTCTCTTTAGAGAATCTACATTTGCAGAAATAAGAAGCTACTTAGCATGCTGAACAACAAAGCATTATATCAAAGGCCTGGTCTCTGTTTGGGATATTTTCCAGGTTTGATTTGGGGTCACACTACTGAAATCTTTTTTTTATTATTATTATTTGTTTATTTTTTGGACATGAAGGAGAAAGGCACTGAGGAGAACACGGCAACAACTCTTTCTCCTATCAGTCATTGGTTCTCACTGTATTTTCTTAGCATATAAGCACCCTCTTGACTCCACATCCCCCTTGTTCAATTCATATTCTATGAATCAATAGCACAGGCATTTCCATTGCTAACTCTTCAAATCTCTTGCCCTTTTCTTCCTGAAATTCCATTCACTGATGAAACTAATTATTGCAAATGGAGAACCCTGCCCACTTTTACTTAACCATGTAAAATTCTTGATTATTTTTTGGTAACAGTAGTATGGACAGTTCGAAGTGAGTGAGGGTTGGTTACTTCCCCACAAATCCACCACTTGGTTATGATAAAATCAAGGCACAGATTAAATACTGCCACAAACATAGACTACTTGTGTGCAATTATTTATTAGCAAGCAGGTGGCAGAGGGTCTGGAGGTTCAGCTCTCTGACCTCTTAGAGGTCTGTGCCATATGTAGCATGAAACTAACTTGACATAGACACAACACGGCACAGCTCTTACATTTGTCATTAGACAATCAGAAAATCTTTAACCAATGTCTAGACACAGGTCTGTGTAGGGATATAGTTGATTCCTGTAAAGAGTAAGAAATGTCTCTTGGGACACCTGGGTGGTTCAGGCGCTGAGCATCTGCCTTCTGCTCAGGTCATGATTCTGGGGTCCTGGAATAGAGTCCCGCGTCGATCCCTGCATGGAGCCTGATTCTCCTTCTGCCTGTGTCTCTGCCTCTCTTGTGTGTCTCTCATGAATAAATAAATATAATCTTAAAAAAAAAAAGAGTAAGTAATGTTTCCAAAATATTTTAGGCAGCCCATCTACCTTGAATACCACTGATTTCACCACTGAGAGCCCATTTCCGACAATTATGTCAATTCATGAGTCTCTAATTTCACAAATAAAATACATTTTTAACATACATTATGCTAATTAGATAAAAGGTCCTAGTGTTGATCAGGAATAAAAAGAGTTACATTTCTTGCAGTAAATGCCTATGAAGTGTGGCCTTTCTGGAATCCTAGAAAAGTAAACCTCTAAGATGACAACTGACTGCTTCACCGAGCAGACTCTCAATTTTTTTAATCTGGAGGAAATTTTAAATGATTTTCAGATACAAAATGCTAAAGAGGCATGATGTATGTGGCATATAGTATGCACATGGAAAATTTTTCCTTTGTTCAAAATTAAAACCAATATTTGTTGGGGTTTTTTTGTTGTTGTTTAAAATTAAAACCAGTCTTTGTAGGTTAATCTTTAAAATTAACCAGTCTTTGTTGGATAAGAGGAAAAGCAGATAGTTAAGCTTAGTTTACCTTTTTAAAAATTATATTTATATAATTTATATTTGCTTTCCGAGTGTTTAAGATTTCTAGAAGGAAAGGAAGAGCTTAATTTTTAAAAAGGTGAACAAAGCTTAACTGTTTTCCTTTTATCCAACAAAGATTGGTTAAACACTCAGAAAGCAAACATAATAAATTTCTGTTAAATAACTGGTTTAAACCAAAATGGAACTTAACTTTTCTAAATCTGGCTCAAAAGAGATAATTTTTTAAAAGATTGTAAATTTAATTAATGTTATTTGTAGCATGAAAATGTATTGACAAGTAATAAATAGCAAAGCTTCTAAAATCATAAGTCAAAGCAAAATGAATAAAAATATAGCTTAAGAAAGGATTTTTATATAATACTTTGAAAATGTTTCTTACCAAGTGATATTATCAAGCTCAAATATGAGCCTAGCGATTACAAAATTATACGTGTTGATTTTTTTTCTTTTTGAGAAACCTACATATGCATTAAAAAGTGTTATTTTTGAAACTGAAAATAAAGGATGAAATTTACCTCTTTAATTTGAAACTGCTTGCGTGGTGCTGCATCAAAACTCAATTCTGAGTAGAACCTAGATAAGCACACATATTTCATTTTCAACTGAAATGTGATGCTTTTTTTTGCCTTTGTTCCTTGTGCTCATGAAATAACGCAGGTTGCTCACTTGTGTGAGCAGATGAAATCAGCAGCAAAATGTTAGTTGCTTCCCTGTGACAGGGGAGACACTCTTTTTTACCCAGAAATCTAGCAGTGGTCAAGGGAGGGGTTAGTAAATCTCATCAAGAGTCTACAATTGTATATATCTATGTCTCATAGACTCTTGCCTCTTCTCCCAAAACTGTGTTCTCAGGCTGAGCAAAAGATTGAGAGAAAGGCTCCCTCACCTGGTCATGAGCTTGTGTTTAAATAGAGGGAAACTATGGCTCAAGTTTATTTTGCAGCTCTTTGGGGTCTTTTTTCAATAAGAATTGATGTCTGCTGGTAGCCTTAGACCCAACTAACCATGCAAACCTTTCAAGATTTCCTTTGCAACATGATTTTTTCCAAAAATTCCGTTTTTAAGTCCAAAAATCTTGATATTTGGGATGAAATGTTTTTCCAGGGTTTGCAAAGACGTGTTCAACTGATTCTTGTGCTAAAGATCATCTGCTAATGTGGCAAGTGTCAGTGGCCACCCTCCATCTTGGAAGCACTCTGCAAAATGTGGTCTTCTGTGTTCTTGAAATTTCCCCTCAAGCACACTAGTGAAATTTCTGTTTGTGGGAGTTATGTCTATTTATTGAGGCTTTCGTATAATTTTTTTTAATTCTCACTGAACTAATCTTTACCTAATAAAGCCAACTATATTTGTGGCATCCAAAAGTTTTTCCATTTCCTTTTCAAGAGTTTTTGATCCAAGCATCTCTATATGAACCAATCACTGTGTTGTGACAATGTCAGGATTTTCTCTCTCTTTTTACAATAGAGGGAAGCTCTTACAGAGCCAACCATGGAAAAGGCATTAACAGTGCAGAACACGATTCCTCCAAAACTGATGCTTTGCTTCAAGACACGAAGATGAAATAGAAAATACATCTTGGCCTTGGCTTGTTTGAGCAGCTTTTTGTGCTGACAATATTTCTTGAATTTTGCCGTTATTCACAAACCTTACAAAGGACACAACTGGTCTCAAACTAGACGAAAAAAGCTGTTTTTATCAATTTATTATACAAAACCTATTCAGCATCAGGTGACTTGTCACCAATATGACAATTCATCATATAGTTTGGAGGTAGAAACTTTCCCATTTTTCATACTGTAAATTGCCTAGCATTTAAGTCAGTATAATTTTATCTGCTGGGGATTATTAGGTTCTCATCAAAGGTGTGATTCTTTTTCCTTTTTGGGGCAAGAAGTTCTGCTACTAAAAAAAGTTGTTTCCTGAGTCATCTCTCTGAAAGAGAGTCTTTAAAAAACACTCTACAGTGTTTTGAGATTCCAATGACTATTTAAAATTGTCAGCATCTTTCCTTGTTGAATTTCATATATAAGGTGTCTTTTCCATTTTGCCAGAGTCGTCGTAGCTTTTGTTAAGTTGTTTGCCATGGAGAATGTGATGCGGAGTAGGACAATTCGGATGACCCATAACCTCCACTGACAACCAGTTTCCATCGTATGTATGAATGTGCAGGCTTCTCACATGTGTGTGCTTTGATGCAACGAAATGACTCAAAAGATTGCAATTCTTCTTCACTCCCTTACTTTATCAGAACTGTCTATAGGTCTAGAGCTAGAAATCTCTTGCATCTCACATGGCATTTTAAAAAATCATCACATGGTCTCTCAGACATGTTTGAAAACAGAAATTCCAAAGAATTATTAGGCATGATACATAATGAATAACTGAACAGAAATTGCGAAAAAAAAGTAAGAAAGAAAGTGTTGCAATAAAATTCCCTTCTAACCTAGGAAGTGTTTGCCTCGAAATGTTTACGGCAGCAAAATGGCAGAGAAGGGAGTGGAGGGCAGCCAAATTGCAAACACATGAGAATTCCTTCTTTAGAGTGAAAATTCCTTCCAATTTTCTATTGTCGCACTGGGTACAACTTGTCTGCTCCATGGATCAGTCAGGAGTGAGAGAGGGTTGGGTTGGAGTAGAATTCTGAAAGGGAGAGATTGGTACCCTCAGTCTAGGGCTCTCCCTACAAGCAATATGACACTCACCCTTACTAACCGCCTTCCCCAAATGAATACAGCCTCACTGTTCACAACCATCCAGGAGGGCAAAGGAACCTCTATCAAAATTATGTTTTTTAAGATTGATTGATTGATTTTAGAAAGAGAGTGAGAGAGAAGGAGAACAAAAAGGAAGAAGGTTAGAGGGAGAAGCAGGCTCCCCTCTGAGTGGGAAGCCCAACTCAGGGCTCAGTCCTGGGATTCCAGGATCATGACCTGAGCTGAAGGCAGACACTTAACCAACTGAGCCACCCAGGTGCCCCCTCTTATCAGAATTGTTAACAAGGCTTCTGGGTCACTAGTCACACTAGCATCATGGGGTTTGTGAAGTTCAAGAAATGGTGTTTACCGTTTCATTCATGATCTCTGACAGAATCACTAGCAACATGTCACAGGACCCCTAGCCCTTGTGTAGGGTAACGAATACACACATTTATATCTTACTGTGTATGCTAAAGTGTTTTAGAAGGAAATACCAGATGCGTGCTGAGCATCCACTTTCCCATGGCTGTCCTCAGGCATCTGAGTTGTTTCTGAAGCAATTCATGTGACCAGGCTGACCAGGAACGTGTCTGATGCCTGGTAACTCCTCTCCGCCTGGTAACCCTAGGAGGCATCTCTGGTAAGCTAGCCCTACCAGCCTCCCGAAGGACAGCTGCATACTTTTCCTTCTGTCTTAACCACACAAAGACCACCCCTCTTATGCCTTCTCCCTAACGCTCTTACTTTCAGATGACTTCCCTCAGACCTCAGGGACTGTCTCATCTCCCTGCCAGCAAACCTTAATATAAACCTATTTGCAGTTAGACCCAGCCTTCCTGTCCTCTCTTCTGCCATCAGGAAGAAAGTGTCCTTCCTTTTATCCATGACAACCTCTTCGCTTGGCCTGCATCCCATCTAGTCTTCTCCCCTCAGAGACTTTGGTCTCTGTGTTTGTCCCCTTTCTCTTACACCAATCTGTCTTTCAACTGGGTCATTTCCATCAACATGAAAACATACTATTGTATCTGTCATCTTAAAAACAAAGTGAAAAGGTAAACTCTTGACCTTATAACACCTCCAGATGTTATCCATCCCTATGACCTCTTTCACAGTGAAACCACTTGAAACAGTGCTCCCCACAAACTCTTTCCACTTCCTCACCTGTCAGCTCACCCCAAACTGATTCACATCCCTGTCACTTTGCTTTGCCTGTTCTTGTCCAACTGACCACTGCCTTTCAGGTTACCAGATACGTTGAATATTTTCTATCATGATTCTGTCTCCCCTCTTAAGCAGCATTTTACATAATTCACCATTCCATCTTTTGTTTATTTTTTGCTACCAGAATAGTTATTTATTTTTGTAACACCTTTATTGAGATACAATTTATATACCATACAAAGAGTTTATTTAAAGCATACAATTTGATGGTTTTTAGGATATTCTCAGAGTTGTGCAACCATCACCATAATAATTTTTACAACACTATTATCATCCCAGAAAGAAACTCTGTACTCTACTATGGCCATTACTCCCTAGTCTCCCCAGCCCCCTGCCTAATCCAAGGCAGCCGATAATCTACTTTCTGTCTCTAAAGATTTTTCTATTTTAGACATATCCATTGAATAGAATTATGCAATTTGTGATCTTTTCATATAGCATGTTTTCAAAGTTCATCCATGTTGTGGCTGTATCAGTATTTCATCCCTTTCGATCACCCAATAATTTTCCATTGTGGGGATATATCATTTTTCATTTCCTTTTCATTTCTCTTGAGCGCATACCTAGGAGTGGAATTACCAGGCCAAATGGTAGCTCTATGTTTGACCTTTTGAGGAACCACCAGACTGTTTTTCAAAGTGGCTGTGCCATTTTACATTCCAAGCAGTAATGAATAAAGGCTCTAATCTTCCTCCTTTTTACCAATACTTGTTCTTGTTCATTTTTTTGATTATTGCCATCCTAGTGGATATGAAGTGGTATGTCATTGTGGTGTTAATTGGCATTTCCGTGATGACTAATAAGCACTTTTCACGTGCTTATAAGTCATTTTTACTTCTACTTCAAGAAATGTCTATTTGAATTCTTTGCTCAGTTTGAAAATGGGTTACTTATCTTTTTATTATTGAATTATGTGTTATTTATATATTCTGGATACAAGTCCATTATTTGATATGTGATTTGCAAATATTTTCTCCTATTTGTGAGTTGTTTTTGTACTTCCTTCACAGTGCTCTTGGAAACACAAAAAGTTTCAAATTTTGATGAAATTCAATTTATTTCTTTTCCTTCTGTTGCCTGTGCTTTTGGTGTCATATTTGAAAAATCATCGCCTAATTCAAAGTCACAAAGAATTATCCCTTTGTTTTCTTTTAAGAGTTTTATAGTTTTAACTCATGCATTTTGAGTTAATTGTTGTGTATGGTGTGAGGTGAGGGGTCCAATTACATTCTTTTGCAGGTAGATACCCAGTTGTCCCACCACCATTTATTGAAAAGACTATTCCTTTTTTATTGAATTGTTTTGGAAACTTTGTTAAAAATCAATTGACCATAAGTGTGAAGGTTTGCTTCTGCATTCCTAATTCTATTCTTTTTATATATATATCTATTCTTATGGCAATACCATACTTCTTGTAACACCTTATCCTTATGGCTTCCAGATCATAAAACTTTCCTTGTTTCTCTCCAAACTTTCTATCTCCTATGTAGGTTCATCTGTTTCTGCCAATCATTCTCTAATATCTAAATTTGTCTATCCAACAAACATGTTTAATTCTGCTTAGAGATTTCTTGGGTAATTTCATACTTTACACGTCCAAAACTAAACTTTTGCTCCTGCCACATGCCAAAAATTTCTTATCCACCTCATCCAATCCTGGTAAGTGGCATTTTCCACCCAACATAAGCTAGAAACTTGAAAATAATTCTTCTCTCCCTTTCTTAGCTTCATCTGCATCAATCCTAATTGATGATCTAATCAAAAGACAGAAACCCCATTGGTTCTTTTAAAAGAAAGAATTTAATATAAATAATTCTAGCCAGATATCAGAGAATATGAGAAGGCAAAAAAGAAATGTCGAGATATCACAACAGTAGCAGGACACAGCTACAGCCCTATGGCTGGGGAGACATGGGGACAAGGTTGGAATTATTAGAAGTTTGGGATAATGAGAAGCTTGGAGGAGATATTCCATGAAATAGGAATTTAGACCTCTGAGGAGGGGTCAGTAGCTAGCTGCTCCTGGTACAAGGGGGTGAGGGTGGGGATGGTAATGAAGCTGAGTCTGAGAGTGTTAGGAAACTGCACACTGAAATTCACTGTTAAAGTCAAGGTGTAGAATCCTGACTAGAGCAATGCTGACAGGAACAGGGAGGAGCAGGTCCCTTCTTACCCTCCAGCCTACCAGTATCCCTTTAATGTCTCTTTCTGGCATAGCCCAAGTCGGGAGCTGACAAGGCAGTAATGTGGTTTTGAAGAGTCTCCACCTCAGCATCAAAAAAAACGAATGAGGAAGGGTAGCTTTGAAGCTAAGAAATAATAGTTTAACAACCAAGGCACTCTACTCTTTTGATGACTTCAGATTCATACCTCCTGTTGCTTCTACCTATGTAATCTGGACCTTCCTTGACTCTCTAAACTCAATCCCTAACTCAAAAGGCTTTGGTCATTTCAACTTTCTTTCAGATCCTCAAATTTACATCATAAATCCTTGCCTTAAGATTATCACACTTTGCCTGGACCATCCCCTATCCCCATGTCACTTAGGCTTTTTGTTTGCTTGTTGTTTGTTTTCATTCCTTTTCATATTTTCATCTTTGACGTCTCAGCTAAATTATCTCCTGCACAGAGTGGGCTTCCTTAACCACACAAAGTAACTGACTCTTGTTCATAGCACCTCGTCCTTTTCCTTCATTGTGCTTATTATATATTTTCATTATATGTTTGTGTGACTATTTGCTTTATGACTGTCCCCACCAATAGAATGCAAGCTTCCTCCTTACTTTGTTCATCACTTCATATATACCACCTCGTGCAGCTCCTGCCATTTAATAATGCTGAACGAATATGGATGGAAAGGATGCTGTACTGAACCACCTCACTCTCTTGGTAGGGGCATCGAATTCATCCACAGAAGATTCAATTTCAGATTGAGTAAGTGTTGAATCAGTAATTGCGTGTTTGTGTGTGTGCGTGCATAGAGGGGGGAAGGGTGGTTGAGAAGTCTAGTGCGAAAGATAATTTTCTTGCCAAAACCAGAGCTGCATTAAGAACATATTTAAGAAACAGAGTCATAATTATCTGGGGGAGGGGGGGGGACTCCAGAAAGTGGCTTTCTGGAAGAAGTGGAAATAGGTAAGATATATTCCGATGATGGACACTCTGAAAGCCAAGCACAGCGTCGAGAGCAACCTGATTTCCTCTGAGAACTAGGAAAGGGTTAGTTTCTGGTGCGCTAGCACTGGTCTAGTTTAGCAAATAGAAAATGTTCCAATAAAAGCTATGTGTCACAAGACTACCTTAGCAGCAAGGCTGGCAACACAGCCACTCAGAAGGAAAGTTTGGGAGGTAAAAGTAAAAAGAGAGGAATAAGGAAATGAGTTTTTTCAAATTGACCTATAGTTTGCCTCTTTTCTTTTTTGTTTTTTTTTACCTGCCTTTCCCCAAGTACCCCCAAACAAAGTATTTTCACTACAAGGATTAGTCTCCACCAACACCCTTCAGCAGATAATGTGGGGAATTCATAGCTTGTAGTTGGGGCCAGCTTCATGGGTGTACAGTTTGCACAGTTGCACAGGCTCGCAAGGGCAACACACTTGCTCTGACGTTCTCCTGTTGCCATCTTGAAATTCAAATAACTTTTGAGCAAAGGATACTACATTTTTATTTTGTACTAGACCCTACATTTTTTAAAAGATTTTGTTTATTTATTCATGAGATACCCAGAAGGAGAGAGGCAGAGACTTAGGCAGAGGGAGAAGCAGGCTCCATACAAAGAACCCCTTGTGGGATTCGATCCTGGAACTCTAGGATCATGCCCTGAGCTGAAGTCAGGTGCTTAACCACTGAGCCACCCAGGCATCCCAAGACCCTGCAAATTATTAATGCCAGTCGTGCTTATAGTGTAATTTTGGGCCATATTATGTTAAATACAAAGCCATATATATATGTCCTCCCTAACCCTGGGTTTTACTGGAAAACCTTCTTTTATTAGTATGAATCCAGAAGGTGCTATGACCCAGCACCCAAGATAAAGGTCACAATCCAATAGATCCTCTAAAGATGATCGTGCACATTATAAATGAGGGCAGGGGCAGCCCATGCTTTGGGGATATTAAAGTCTATGGAATTTAACATAAACTACCTGCCTCCTTTCTCTACACCCTCAGACCCCTAGACAGCTTTCTTGTCTGTTAAATGGGTTTTCAGAGAGATTAAATGTAAATGAAGGTGTATGAAACTCCAAGTGCAATACCCAGCGTGGAAGAGGGACTCCACGTATGGGAGCTTTGGTTGTGTGTGTGCTTTCTCAGGAAATTGGGGACCAGCACCATCCTGATTAGAATTCATCTGGTCTCCTCACTGTTACCCAGCCAGACCTGGCTCTGCAGTTCCCAGACTGCATCACACTCTCCTGCAGCCCATTGACTTGCTCCTTGCGACCCTCTCAGAAATTGCTGTTGCCCCTTTTCCATCTGGCTCACCCCCACTTATCCCTAAAGACTAGCTCCTGGGTCCCCTTTTCTGAACCTTTCCCCAAATGCCCATCTTCCATCTGTGTGAGGTGATATTTCTTTGGGCTCCTGTTTCCCTCTCTTCTCATCACTACAGCTGCACAGTGTTGCCCGGATGCGTCAGCTCCTGAGTTTGTCTTCTCTGGTGTCTATACGTCCCAGTAAGGCAGGACCTGTGTCTTTAATCTCTGGCTCTGTAGTCTCTGAGCAGATGCTCAGTAAATATTTGTCCTTAAACAAATGAATACATAAGTGAATAAAAGAAGGCAGGAAAGAATGAATTAATTCGTGCTGTGTGTGTGTGTGTGTGCGCGCGCGCGCGCGCATGCCCCCTAGTAACAGAACCGAGGCACAAACCAGCCTTCCTAATAACCTGGAGATAAGCCAGCTCTCCCTTTTGAAGCTGAAAGCAGCAGGACATCATTTCTCTAAGTAAAAGGAGTGTTCGAGTTTTCAGGAATCTGGCCTGTGGCCACAGGTATAGAAATGGCAGACTTCTGGATCTGGGTTGGGGGAAGGAGCATCACTTGAATGCAGAGATCATTTTTCTTGGCAATTGTCAAAGAAGAAGACAGAGACATCTGCATGCCCCAATGACATCACTTGGCCCTGCCTTGCACAATAGAGGAAAAAAAAATGTCAGGGCAAGTTTCCAGTTTATCTAGACATAGCTGAGCCAAGGCCAGGATTTTCCACCCCTCTTCCCACCCCTCCTGATCCCAGCACTGAAAATGGCTCTTGGAGCACTGAATAAAACTGCCCTCGAAGAGCCAAACTCTTAATCAGATTTGTAGCCATGAATTCAAGGCACTGTGCCCATGTCCCTCTTTCCCTTTGTGCTTCCATCCCCCCAACCCAACTTCCATCCAAGGAAACCACTGTCTTCAGTGTGAGGGCTGTCATCGCTAGGCATTTCTTTGTACTTAAATGATATATGCATATATTCTTAAAACTATATAACACTGCTTTATATTTTTTGAATGCTATGTGTTCCACCATGTTGTGTGTATTCATCTTTAATTTACTTAAACTTATGATGTCTTCCCAATGTGATATTATAAAATTAATCCACAAGGATAGTTGTAGCCCTACTTCATTCATGATATGTAGTGGCACGCCCTTTGGTAGTATCGACTCCCTTGGGTGAACATCAAATGTGACAGAGATGCCCATTCAAGATGACCTGCATGCGTTATGTGAGACAAGGCTGGAAAAGCAAAGGACATGCTACACACACGACCCCATCTCTTCTCATCTTGGGGTATCTGGGTGTGTCATGGGGCTGGGGGTATTTGTGGTATGTTGTACCACATGTAGGTGAGGCTGATCTTATTCCATGAGCTTTGTTCACACCTTGACTAATTCTGTAATTGGATATCTCGTTGCCAGAAGAACACTAGGCTGGAAGTCAGGAACCCAGATTCTTGTCCGAGTTCTTGACAAGAGCTCACATGACCTGGGGCAAGAGGTTTTACCTCCTGAATCTCTGAGTTTCCACATGGAGTATAAATGATCTCTATAAGCCACACAGGTCTGAGGGAAACATGAGATGTGTTGATTGGCTGAAATGTGGAGAAATTGTTGGACTTTGTAAAGAAGGACTCAGTGATCCACTCTGCAAAGGGATTTTGCAATGGGATTAAGTTAAGAATGTTGAAATAGGGATATTACCCTGGATTAGTGGGTGGACCCATTGTGATCACGAGGGTCCTCATAAGAGGGAAACAGGAGGCTCAGAGTTGGAGAAGGAGACACAGTGCTGAAAGCACAGATGAATGTGTGTTTTGGGGGAGAGAGGAGGAGAGATTTGAAGATGCTCCGTGGCTGGCTTTGACAATGAAGGAGGAGACACAGGTCAGGGTATGCAATGGCATCTAAAAACTAGAAAAGCTAGGGACAGACTTCCTCCAGAGCATCCAGAAAGAACACAGCCCTGCCAATGTCTTGATTTTAGGACTTTTGGCTTCTAGAACCGTAACCTAATACATTTGTGCTATTCCAACCACTAACTCTGTGGCACTTTGTCATAGCACCAATAGGTAATTAATACGAGGGGTGAATGAACTCAACATGATAAACCCACTCCAGCATTTCTATCTCCTTAAGTATTTTGATTCCTTTGTGTGCCTTAAGCCAAGGCATTTCTAGCATCGCTAAGTCCTTGAGTGTGGGCTACAGTTTCCCCGAGTCAATGTTGCAGTCAATACTCCAAGCAAACGTTGAGAACCATTCTCGATTATTCTATCTTAACACGCTGAATCCAGGTTCTCCGTAGGTGGCCCCCTTTGATAAATTCAGCATAATCCATAATTGTGTTCTTTTCTTTTATGACCTTTAGAATCCCACTCCTATTCTTCCCCGGTTTCTGTTGATATTAATTCGCAAAATCTTGCAATGTGTTAAGTGTGTGAGCCTGTTCCTTTCAGGTGAGAGTCTGCACTTACCCACTGAATCTTTGCAGGGATCCCCGACTCCACGTTTGTCAGGAATGGAGAAATCAGGGATCTGAAGGCAGTGAGGGAACAGGCACCCCTTTGTGGGGTCATCACCTTAGGTGAGATCTTTACATGCAGTGACAGGAGACAGGCTCTGCTTCTGCTGTTAAAGAAGCTTCATAAAGACTTAAATCTGACATCCTCCTTCCTATCTTCTCTTTCCTGACATGGTTCCCTTCTCACAAAAAAAAAAAAAAAAAAGACGGTGTGAGGCTGGAAATGCACAGCCTCTGCTGTAATTCAGCAGCCCATAAAGGTAGCAGGTGCCCCTGATGTTTAGATGCATCAGCCTGTGGCTACAAAACATGAGAAACGTTTTTTAAAGGCATTTGTGGAAGTTTCCTGCCTCCTTATTGATTAAAAATAGGATTTAAACCTTGCATTAGCATATATTGTTTTCATTAAGTTTTCTGACACAGTTGAAAACAAGTAGCCCTTATTCCAAGGGTAGGGTATCTTTACTGCTTTCAAATCCAACCAGATAAGATTAGCATCCCCAGATTCCCCGCATTTTCTTGGGACTACTGATAGTAATTACCATTAGGGTAAAAGTTCAGTTGCAGAGAATAGCTGATGTTAGTAAGAAAAGACTTTATCACCGACTATTAAACACATTCCAGAATCATTAGGGAAAGTGCAGAAACAAATTCTGGGTTGTGCTTCTAAGAACAACTTTTAAATTACACTGCGGCACCTGGCAGTCAGGAGAGCCACTGCTTCTACTGCAGTCAGACATCAAGAAGCTGCTGACCAAGGGATCAAAAGCTGCCTCTGCACTTGACAGGTTCCAGAACCACACTGGCTCTGCGAGGGTCCATGCAAACAGAAAGGAGGTTCATTGCCCATCTCAGATTTCAATCCCAAGCAAATGATTCTGCTCAGCAGATCGAGATCACAACCAAAACACAAAACAAAACTAAACAAAACACAAAAACCTTAGGAGCAAGGGAGTTCTAGGAGATGTAATTTTTAGCATCCTGGCATTTTGTCTAGGAAGGCTGTGGGAAGAAACCAATCCACGGTGTTGGCTCACTTCCCATGAGGATTTCTGAATGAAGTACCATCAAGAACCTGCCTGGAAAACTGCAGTTCCATAACATGAGCCAAATGGCTGCACTGGTGAGTGAGGGCCACACCAGGAAAATCCTCTTGGCAGTGAGCTGGGAAACAGAAGGAGCACCGAGAAGGAGGCAGGACCAGTTGCCTTTAAGGGAGGAAGGCAAGTGAGGAAAGAAATTCAGCCACAGTGCATATGTTCCTTGGCTCAGAAATTTGAACTCTGAATTCTGTTCCATTGTTATCTTTCTGTGTTTTAGATTTTCCTTCATAGTTACTTTTATCTTTTTTTTTTTTTTAAGTCTTCCGATTCTATTCCAGAAAGGCAGGCAAACTGGTCTCTCTCCTACATTCAAGATACACAGTGAGAGCAACAGTGAGCAAGAGTGGGTTCCTGCCAGAGGGGAATTCCCTCCAGCTAGCTTCTCAATTTAAGAATTCTCAGTTTACATCGAATTTGGCAAGTGGGAGCCAAACATGCACTGTTTTTATGTTGAAGTTTGTATCTATACAATTAACTAAGTAAAAGCTAGCATGCTACATGAATGCTGATTAATCACGCCTCATTTAAATAACAACAATTAAGACATTGTTCAAGCTGTCCTGGTTTGCATATGCAAATTGTGTTTTTCTCTGCTACTGGAAACTCACTCATCACAGCTGCATGAAAAAATGTCTGGTTTATGAAGTTTTCCATCAATTTTCACATGATAATGCTTAGTTATGCTGAATTAATTAGCATTTGCAAATTAACAAATTTGACTTTCATTTACATCTACCTTTAACTCCTAGGATTGTACGATGAATCCTTAAGAGGGCTTGTGAAGAATAATCATTTAATATTAAATCAAATAATAAAACATTTAAGTTGGGAAGCATGCATGTGAAGAATTTGGACTACAGGCGTGCTTCTGACAAATCGAACATATGGAGCCTTTCGATTTATATAAGAGCAATGATCCCTGAGAGCCCCCAACAGTCCATGTTGGCACAGATTCTCCAGTGACTGAGATTGCTCTTTTTTCTCTATATCTCTTCTGTTTTCCATAAGCATTTTTAAACTTTGTACTGCTTCCTTACACGGAAATCACCAAATCCCCTCAGAATTTTACAATAAAGCAAGAGGAGGGTTATGACTTAGTCATTGCTGTTAACAGTGGTGCGTTAGATTTTTAACATCTTTTATGCTCTGTGTAACCAGAACCACTTATCCCTCAGTACAATCACACCAAGAAAGAGTAGTTTGTGTCATTTATTTGGATGTATTTCAGAGATTTATATACCTTAATAGAGAAGCTACCTCTAAGCCTCTAAACCCAAATCTTGGAAAATACCTCCTCCCTCCTCCACAATTATTCAGTTTAGAAGTCAATGTGCTCTAGAAGTCAACTTGGGTCCTTCTAAAAATCCAATATGAATGATTCAATAAAGAAATAGTATCCAACTTTCTCTTAATTACGTAGGTCCAGGCGCAAACCACATGGTTCTTTTGGGTCTTAAACACTGGGTGATTGACATAAGACTTGTTCCTAGGCTGAATATGTAGCCCTGTCTTCAATTAAAGGCTTCCTTCCTCAGTGCTGTTCTATTGATTAATTTGTAATCTGCTAGAACATCTTCTTGTGTTTATTACCTAAGACACAGTTCCAGACAGGAATTCTTTGTGAAACACCTTGTCAGTGATGATTCAAACTCCAATTGTGCATCTTAATGATTTCTTGGTGAACAGATGTTATTCTGAATAATCAATTTCGTTATTCATCTGCTTCTGTCTTCTCTTATATCTTTCACAGATAATATTTATCAACTGGATAATTTATCTTAATAATCAAGAAATTAGTCACATATGCTTGTGGTGTATGGTAATTGGGGGAAAAAAATTTCCTGAGACAAAGGGGAGTTGAAATAAATTGTAACTGACTAGGCAAACCGATTTCAATATTTTATTGATTCTCATAAACTATTCAAAAGCATTCAGATGTTACCATTTCTTGCCTCCCTGAAAACATAACAGAGGGCTCCTGAGCAGTAGCATCTATCTCCATAGCAAGAACAATGTCTTTGGCCTGGCTTCCTTGCCTGGTCCTATAAGGATGGCAAAATATCCTCTATCTCCCCAGAATAAGTGCTGACTCCCAGGAAACCCACAAGTTTTTAAGTACCAGATTAATCAACCATGTTTAGTAACTTTCACATAGGCAAACACAAGAACTTGCTTCCACACTATTTTTGATAATCTATTCTGGAGAGAGCAAATTGGTCAATTCATGTGCCAACTCCAGTGAACTAATAAAAGCTTTCTGGAACTCTGCATTATGAAGATTCTGGGGTCATATATGAATTTAATAGGAAAGAACACAGGTCAGACATCATTTCTGCTTCAACTCAGATCTTTTGCTCTGGCCTTTGCCCCAGCAATCACCTGTACACAGGTGAGGTCTGTTACCACCTCACTTCACCTGCATTGTGTATCTTTTGTTATCTGTCCAGGGTCATCTTTGCTCCTGTTGTGGGCGGTGTCTGCAGGAACTGGACCAGCCCTTCTACCAGAGGGCAACCTGTTGAGGCAACCCTTGACCTTGGGCTGGGAGCCAGTGGCCAAGTACTCCATTTCTGTCTTGCACAGACAGGCAAATCTGAAGAACATTCCAAGCTGTTTCTCAGATGATTCTCCAGATTGGGCCTCAGTTGCTGAGCAGAAATCAGCTCAACAATGCATTCGTGGATTCCCTCTTTCACCCCCTCAACTCCCCATTCCTATCCTCTGAAACCTCTTCTCAAAGTAAATTATTGCCATAAAAATTCTGATTTCTACTTCCCCCTTTTCAGGAAATCCAAGCTAGGAAAAAAAGCCACACTAAATTATTGGGGTTAGCCATGAGTGAAAAGTCCATGAGGAGTTACAACTCTAAGCTACAGAGCTGCCATGTGGAGTTTCTTCCATCCTTTATAACCTAAATTCTAATAACAGAGACTCTGACTCTACCCAGATGATTGGTCAGCTAGAAGTTGTTTTCAATAGGTAAGGTCTAGAACCAACAAAGTGTTTTAACTTCAAGCCCGATCTTTGGTTCATTATCTTTAAAAAACTGGGACAAATCGTTCATTCCTATCATCACCAACATACCAATAACATTATCTGGGTGTTTTTTTCTGGGCGTGTACTTTTTCAAAATATGGACTAAGTGTTGGGGAAGATCAAGTAGAGAAAAGCAACAACAAGACTTGCTTCGAAGCCTAAAATGTAAACGATAAAGAGAAGACCCAAGGGCAAAAGTTAAAATAATACCATGACATAGCATATTTTAAAAGCTACATTAAAAAATAAAATAAAATACAAGCTAAATAAATAACATGAAGAAAGGCTCATTATTTTCAGAGAGACTCTCCAGGGAAGAGGTGGAAGTTGACTGAGGGGACAAAGCAGGGTTTCATAGGCAAAGGCGTAGACAGGAATTTCCAGGCTGAGGACTGGCTTGGGCAGAGTGGCGTGGGAGTAATTAGTCAGCAAGTTTAGGAGAGGACATTTATGGAAATGAGACAAATTTGGGGAGATAGGGTGGGACTAGATGATAGAGGAAGATAAAGATCAGAATTAGAAATGTGTAAGTAGGGTCTTACTTGACTCAAATTTACTTGACTCAAACTTTTATCAACAGTGCTTCATCTTTTGGATCAGAAACAGTAAGAAAGTATCTCAGGTCACATAGAATACAAATAAGACCACAGTCTGCTCTTAAACATTACAACTGCTCCCCTACCCCCCATATCTTGGGAACACTAAAGAGTAAATGTGGGAAATTTAAATAATGCTTGAACACAGGAGAAGCAAAAGGCAAGAATTTACAGTTTAAGCCTGCAGCTTCGAACCTGGATACCAGTGTTTTACTTTAAATATTTTATTTTTAAGTAATCTCTACACTCAACGTGGGGCTTGAACTTATACCCCTGAGATTGAGAGTTGGGTGCTTTTACTGACCAGGTCAGCCAGGTGCCCCACCAGTGTCTTTTTCTGAACTAAGTCACTGTTCTTTACAGAAATCATCTCTAGATTCCAAGACTTAGAAGATGGTCTGAGATGCTTAGGAAGCATTACAGGCTTGACCACCAGGGGACCTGGGTGGCTCAGTGGTTGACCGTCTGCTCAGGCCATGATCCTGGTATCCTGGGGTCGAATCCTGCATTGGGATCCCCGCAGGGAGCCTGCTACTCCCTCTCCCTATGTCTCTGCCTCTCTTTCTGTGTGTCTCCTGAATAAATAAGTAAAATCTTAAAAAAAAAAAAAAAAGAAGAAGAAGAAGGGCTTATATATTAAAGAGTTAAAATGATTCAGCAGCTGAGGATGGAGCAGGAAAAAAACTTGAAAATCTGCAGTGGGAAGAGGAACTGAGCTGCCACTTTTTAATTGTATTTCTTTCTTTTTATTTTGTATTCTTAATATTATAAAAAATGCATTCACTTCACAAATATTTTTTGAATGCTTACTGTGTATGATGGGAAGGTTATCAGAACACATATTTGGAGTCAAAGCTGCATCCAAATCCACATTCTGCCATTTTTAGCAAACTGAATATAGTTTCAAGTCCTCAATTTCCTTTTATGTAAAATGGGAGAAATGGTACCCACCTTATAGTCTACAGTAGGAATTGTGCCTGAAAAAAATTGTGCCCTATAGAAAGTGACTGATTAAGTGCAGCTTTAAAATTTTTAAGTTTTATTTTCTATTTCATCAAAAAAAATATTAAAAGATCTATGCTGTGCACTAGGGTATCAGTGAATTTCCTAGTTATAATTTCAACAGTTGGTTAGAACTTAAGTGTCTCCATTAAATTTTTACATTTGGTCAGAACTTAACTTTGGTTAAGACCTAAATATTTCCATTAGATTTTTACATTTCTGTAAGAAATCCTAACCTGCTTGTCATTTAGGGATGGTCAAATCAATTTCCATGGATTTGGTTTCACTGCTTCCTCTCTGATTGAAAAACAAGTAAACTGAAAGAGCTTTTTATTTGTTTCACAAGATTCTACTCAAATCACTTGGAAAATCTGCTTTCTATCTTCTCATTCAAAAATTCTCTCCAGCAATCTTAAAAATGTGCAGTAATTTTTTTATTGTTTCTACCATTCTGCTTTGAGTTTAATTCTGTAAGATTCCATTATTAAAGCTTTTGGTAAGTGATCACTATGATTATATTACATCAGAAACTCAGCCTGTAAATTTTCTACAACTAATGATTTAAAGAAGCTTCTTAATACTTAGATTTCCTTAGGCAAAGATAATAGAATGAATAAAAATTTCAGAAATTAGCAAAATGCCTAATATTCATAATACACCTGTTGTCTTTGGTAGTACTGTGGTAGTGTTTCTATGGAATGAAAAGCTTTGTGCAAGTTGGAAAAATACTTAAGAGTGACCTGACAATGTCACTCTTTTTTTTCGTTAACCTGTAGGAAAATAACAACAGAAAAGCACATCAGAAACATCATAGTCTTAGTTTCAAGAGCTACTTTTGTCTGAAAATGGAAAAAAAAAATCTACCATATTTACCCATAGTTGACATGTCTCCATCAGTTAGAAAGGAAGGCAAAGGTACGTAGAAAAATGTGATTTCAATAAGTAGCTTGAGGCATCCAACAAAGATATATTGACCCTACAGTGTCTCTTTCCAAGTACGCTGTGCAAGCAAGTATTTTCCTCACAAAAGACAAAACCAGTCACTGTTCAAAACCAACATGGCTAGGTTGAAAATATCGGCAACATCTGTGAATTTCTCTGCAAACCCATCAGCAGGAACAGGCGGTAATTTAACAGCCAAATAAGCAAAGTAAATGACTCTACAGAGAACTCCTTTATACAGGATGGGCTGTGGGGGCTGATGCAATCAAATTACTCAGGCTGTCCCACTGAGTTTGCAATTTTCTTCTCCAAATATAATGCCAACTATGGTGGCTGCTGCTATAACCACCTAGGTCTGAATATCCTCTACTTCCTACCACCCATCTGCTACTCCACTCAAAGAGGACGGCTCCATGTTTTCCAAACCTGTTATAAACTTGCAGCTTATCTTTGCTCATGCTATTCCCTCTTCCTAGAATGACTTGTGCTTATTTCTTTCCTTGAAGAAAGACTACTCATTCTTTTAAATCTTGGTCACACCACTATCTTCCCTCAGAAGGCTTTCTAGGCACCCTGCCTCCCAAAGGTGTGTCATAGAACACTTAGTCATCATTTATCTTTTGTTATGGACTTAATCATGTCCCCCTGCCCCTCCAAAATTCATATGTTGAAGTCCTAACTCCCAGGACCTCAGAATGTGATTGTATATGGAGATCGGGTCTTTATGGAGGTGATTAAAGCTAAATGAGCTCATATGGGTGGACTCCAATTCAATATGGCTGATGTCCTTATAAAAAGAGAATAGGACACAGGCATACACAGAGGGAAAACCATATAAAGACCCCCGGGGGAAAGCAGCTAGTCAACAAACCAAAGAAAGAAATCAACCCTGCCAACAATTGCTCTCATGCTTCTAGCCTCCAGAACCATGAAAAAAATAACTTCCTGTTATTTAAGTCCCCTGTGGTACTTTGTTATGCAGCCCTAGCAAGCTAATCCACTTCTCCAGCTCCTCCTGCCAGAATGAGTCCCCAAGGCCAGAATGATGCCTGAGTCCCCAAGTATGGGCTCAGTAAATGGTTATTGAATAAAAAAAAAATGAAGATGGAGCAGAACAGGGGCATGGATAAGAAACTGGTAAAGGAATTACTTGTCACATTGACAGAGATGTTCACCCCTCTTCTAGTAGAAAAGCTTTTTTGTTAACTACAAAGCAAGGGTTTCAAGTACCTGGGTGGCTCAGTTGATTAAGCATCTGCCATCAGCTCAGGTCATGATACCAGGGTGCTGAGGGCTCCCTGCTCAGCGAGGTGTCTGCTTCTCCCTCTGCCCCTCCCCTTGCTTGTGCTCTCTCTCTCTCTCTCATGCTCACCCTCTCACAATTTTTTTTTTTAAAGCAAGGATTTCAAGATGAAAAAAGAAACAGCTTCCGAACATGGTTTCCCTTGCTCTGCTAGCCAATGTCCAGGCAAAGGCCAAAAGACGCCTGTTAATACAGAATAGCTGACGTCAGCAAGAAGTCCCGTCCACCTCAGTGGTGAGTTGTAGGTAGCACTGCTTGTATTGATAAACATTTCCATCTCACACTCTGAAAATTCCAGTTCTATAGTTGGATATCTAGTCCTCAGAAGTAAATCTCTTTAAGATGGCATTATTCTCAAAAGCCAAGATAAGGAGACAACCCATGTGCTTGTCAATGCTGAAGGGATAAAGAAAACATGATATATATTCAAAATGGAATATTATTCAGCTTTAGAAAAGAAGGAAACCCTGTCATTTGCAACAACATGGATAAACCTGGAGGGCATTTATGATGAATGAAATAAACCAATCACAGAGAAAGACGAAGACTGTATGATCTCATTTACATGGGAATCTAAAACAAAACAAAACACCGAAAACCTCATAGAGATAGAGGGTGGAAAATTGGTTGCCAGGGGTCAGGGGCTAGGAATAGGGGAAAAGGTTGGTCAAAGGGCACAAGCTTCCAGCTGAACAATGGATGCATAAGTTCTGGGGTCTAATGCACAGCATAGTGACTATAGTTAATCATATCGTATTGTACACTCTAAATTTGCTCACAGACTAGATTTTAAGCCTTCTCCGTGAAAAGCAAAACAAAACAGAACAAGAATGCAATTATGCAAGGTGATGGGTATGTTAATTAACTTGATTGTGGGAGTTCTTTCACAACGTATAAGGATAACAAGTCATCACATTGTACACTCTAAATAAATTATAATTTTATTTGTCAGTTATACCTCAAGAAAACTAGAAAAAAAATAGCTGTCAGTCTCTGCCCCATCTCTTGTTATTTTAATAACTTTTAAGCTATAATTTATTTATTGATATGTTAAAATCCATTAATTTTATACATTAACTTTGTACATATAACTTTCAAAACACTCAGGCTTATAATTTATTTATAGATCCTTTTTAGTTCTATGAGTACACAAATAATGTACATCATCTCATCTACAAATAATGATACTTCCCACCCCCCTGCAATCCTCATATGTTTACCTCTTATCTTATCTCGCTCTGCTGTCTAGAACTTCCAGTGTAATGTTGAAATGTGGTGAAAGCAAACACTTTTGCCTTGGACTTATTATCACGTGGTGAAGTCTTCAATGTTTGAGCATTAAATTGACTCGAGGGGGTTTTTTTGGTGCTCTTTATCAAAGAAGTGCTCTTCCATGACTAAGTTAAGGGAGAGTTTCATCATGGATGGAAGCTACATTATATAAGTTGTTTTTCTGCGTTTCTTAGGGGTGATTTTTTTCTCTTTTAATCAGTTATTGTGGTGACTTATACTGATTTTCTAATATTAAACTAATCTTGCAACTAGGCATGATGGATTATGATTTTCAAATATTACTGGAATTGTTTGGCTCATGATTCGCATCTGTATTTACCAGTAACACTGGGCTGTGATTCTCTGGAGGTCCTCCTCAGATGTGACAGATGAATTCATAAAGAAAATGTGGTGTATACAGACAATGGAATATGAGTCAGCCTTGACGAAAAGGAAACCGTGCCAGATGTGACAACGTGCATGAACCTGGGGGACATCGTGCTAAGTGAAATAAACCAGTCACAGAAGGATGAAGACGACATGATGATTCCACTTACACAAGGAATCCAAAATAGGATTGGATGGGGGGCTAGGAGCAGGGCCACAGGGAGCTGTTGTTCAACAGGTTAAAGCTTCAGTTATGCGAGATGAACAAGTTCGAGAAATCTGCCGTACAACATCATGCCTACAGTCAACAACACGCTATTAGGCACCCCGAAATTTATTATGAGGATAGCTATTGCGTTAGGATTTCTTACTGCAATAAAAATTCAAAAAAATTAAAAAAGTAGCACTGGTCTCATGCACTTGGTTGGCACTTTTTTTTTTCCTGTTCAATAATAGGGATACGATGTAAGTGCTTTTATTAATTTTATTATTTCTGACCAATGTATTAAGGAACCATTTGCCTGCAGCAAAATTTCATACATTTTAATCATACAAGTCAATGGCTTTTGCCAAACGTCTATAAGGTACACCCACGGGAGGCACAGAGCATTTCCAGCCCTCTCTTCCATCGCTTGCGTCTCTGCGCTGCCCGTTTCCATCCCCAGCACCTGCCCCAGGAAGCCACTCATCAACCTTCTAGCACACAGATAGGTTTTGCTTGCTCCAGCAGTTCGCATAAATAGAGCCATGCAGGTGTGACCGGCTTCTTCCACTCAGCAAACGGTGGAAGATCTTGACCGGGACTAGTTCAATGGTGGTGGCAGCACCAAAGCTGTGCTCCCAGCTGGTGGGAGTCACCCTTACCATCACATCCTTGGCAGGATCCCCTATGATCCTTCAAACGTGGCTTCTCCCAGCTGAAGGCCACATGGACCGGCCTCCTGTCTCAAGCCTCTGACAGCGCTTCTCCGTAGGCTACAGTTTGATGTAGTTCAGATTTCATGCTGTTGGTTGCTGTGGCCTTGTGGCTTTTAGGCAATTTCTGATATAAGACAGAAGCTCTGTTTTAACTCTGCTGTTTCAATCCTGGAAATCGGGGGCTTTGTACATTAGGCTAGAGTTTGTTGCTCTGCCACCTTGAAAGCTCTGTTGCCTCCACCTCCTCCCAAACCTCTAACGTGGATGCCTCAGTCAGGTCTTACTGAACTGCCACACTTCCCCCCACACAGCTCTGGCCCCTTGTCTCCTTCACATCACCCTAGAGTACGGCCTTTGAAGCATTTCTGATTCTCTGAAGGGATCCGGCTGCCTTGGTTGCTTACTTGACTTCAGTTCCTTTCCGTCCTAGAATGGAAGCAATATTTGAAATAATCCCTGACACCAAAAAGGCTCTAATAGATATTTGTAAATGAGGGCACTAAAAAAGTTATCCATGGGACCTTCTGGTTTATAGATCAGTCTCCTATATGTTACTTTAACATAAACTGGTATCTGTAGGGCTGATCTTTCTTGATCGGTTTTAAGTCTATCAAAACCACGAACGCAAAAAGTCAAGGGGACTCTGGGACAAAGCAGTAGCTAGTCTAAGAAGCCACTTGTTTGTCCTTCAGTCTCCCTCTTTCAACCCAGAGCTGTAGCTTGACAAAAACTGAGAAGAAGCATTCTATTTTCAACAGCTACCTGGATTTAGGATCCTTCATTGGCGGTTACTTTTCTTTTCTTTCTCTGAAGATGTTATTTTTTTATTTTTTCAAGAGACAGAGAGAGTGAGGGAGCCGTGGGGGGTGGGGGTGGGGGAGGAACAGAGAGAGAGGGACAAGCAGACTCCATGCTGAGTGCGAGCCCGTTGTGGGGCCGATCTCAGGACCCTGAGATCACAACCTGAGCTGAAATCAAGAGTCAGTTGCTTAACTGACTGAGCCACCCACACACCCTGGGCAGTTATTATTCTGGGAGTGAAGCCTTTAATTCAAGGAGGTAATATTTTTCTGAAACACTCTTTAAGCATGTGCACCTGTAGGAGGCAGAACAGCGCCTCCCAAGGATGTCCATTCCCCGATTCCCAGATAGAACTAAGATTGAAGGTCTTAAAATAGAGATATTATCCTGGATTATCTGGGAGAACCCAATCTGACCTAATGAGCCCCTAAAGGCAGAGAATGTTCTCTGGCTGGAGACCAGGGTTGCGGCAGATGTAGAGTCAGGGAGATTCCAAGAAAAGGAAAGCAAGGACATTGCTGATCCTTGATATGGACCCTCCTGTGAGGACTCAAGAGGAAATTTAGGGTGGCTCCTGTCTGACCACCAGTAAGAAAATGAGTCCTACAGCTTCAAGGGACCTGCTTCTGACACCAGCCCGAATGAGCCTGGGGAAGAGATTCTTCTCTTCCACAGTTTCCCAAGACCCTGATTTCAATAAAGCCAGCTGAGATCACCCCAGCTTCTGGTCTCCAAACTGTGAGATCACGAATCTGTTTTGTTTTAAACTGCTAAGTATGGTAATTTGTTACAGCAGCCATAGCAAACAAACAGCACTCTATTTGAAAATCCTAATTCCTTGACTCAGCACTATTGATGAATTATCAATGAATAAGTATATTCATTTATTTATTACTGATTTTTATGGAAGTGATTTGATTCCAATTTTCTTTCTTTAAAAAAGATGTATTTATTTATTTGAGAGAGAGGGAGTGAGAAAGAGGGAAGGAGCATGGGCAGGGGAAAGGCAGAGGGAGAGGGAGAGGATCTTAAGCAGACTCCCTGCAGAGCACAGAACCTGAGTCAGGACTCTATCTCAGGACATGAGATCATGACCTGAGCCAAAATCAAGAGTCAGGTTTTCAACCGACTGAGCCACCCAGGCACCCTGATGCCTATTTTCTGAAGGAGGAAATTCCATGTAAAGAATTTGCTCTCTGTTCTTATATATAAATATATCAAACACTTCTTATGATATGTAAGGACTAATTCTATAGTTATTCAAGAACTAATGCACAATAATGTGGCCATAGTAGCATCATCTTGCCTGCACATCAAATCATCACATTGCACACCTTAAATATATACGATTTTTTAATTGTCAAGTATACCTCAATAAAACTGAGGGGGGGGAAAGAAAATAAATAAGTAAAAATAAAGAATTTGCTCTTTGTTTTTACTCACAAATGTGTTACTTTGTGATATGAAAGAACTAATTACATCTATAGCTCTTTAACTTTCACATAAATATATAAGTGAATGCATTTCATTATTTATGTAAATGAATTGTGATTAGCTGCCTTCGATTAATTCTATAATTAATATAACTAATATTGTTTGAGTGACTATTATGTGCCAGGTGGTTGGGGACATGATAGAAAATGAAACAACAAATAGTCTCACTCACATGGAGCTTATGTTCTAGAAAGGTGGAAGAGACTGGAGAGGGGATTTACAGGGAATGGTGTGTATGGTTGGATTGGAGGTCTTAGGGGCTGCAGTGTGATGAGGGAAATACTGAGAAACCGACGCTCAGACCAAGACCCACAGGAGCTGAAGCTTGCCTGGCATGTGGAGAGTGAGGAGAACCGAATGCAGCAGGTGCGTCAGGGAGGTGGTTGAGGCGTGAGGTCGGGCCACAGCGTCAACAAGAAGTGAGTCCCTGGAGGGTTGGGGCAGGGCAGGGGGGTGGCATTCCTACCTGCCTGGGATGTGGACAGGGCCTCTCTGGCTGCTGGGGGGAATGCAGGCTACTGCGGAGCAGGAGGGAAGCGGGAGCACCTCCCTGGAGGATCTCCCCGGCGCAGTCCTGTGTTGACACGAAGACCTATTTACCGCACACATCTGTGCTTGTGTGTAAACACCTACACGCTGATAACATCTCCCTCTGTGGCAGATAAGAGCCCGTCAGACTTAGAACAGTCACCCCGGCTTTCTTGTTATACCTACACCGCTGTTCTCTCTAAAACTGAACCCACATGTGAAAATCACCTGTGTTTGTTCCTCTTGACATGCTAGAGAGCTTCACTTACCCAGTAAGGCAATTCACAATCGTGATAGCAAGAAAAAAAAATTAAATTGCCGTGTATTTAGTCCTCTACGTATGCATTTTTCTCTGGCAGCTTTAGCAGATGGTTTCTCAAACCAATGCCTGCAATTCAGTCAAGTGGGCTCTCCCTCAGTAGGAGGTAACCCAACCACCTGAAGAGAGAGGACCTCCTAACTTAAAATAATAGTGTCTTGGGAAACCAAAATTTACATAGAAATTTTTTCTTTTTTTTTTTTTAGAAATTTACATAAAACTTACTCCACAACTCTAGAAATCAGAATTTACATAGAAATTTACATAAAACTTACTCCGCATCTCTAATCATTCTCGATGCTTACATTTCACAAAATGCAAAGGATTTTTGTTTGGTTTGTTTTTTTGCATTTACTGCTGATTCACTGTGAAATCCATCATACACTTAGTTGGTGCTCGTTAAAAACGTGTTGAAAAATTACTTAATTTTGCTGTGAAGTCAACCGATCACAGCGGAAGGCCAAGCCAGTCCTGGGAATAACTGCGAAGGTCAAATGCAGGCGGGAAAGGTACTTCCAAGGGGCCAATTTGCTTCAAGATATAGTCTGCTACTTGATGTGATGAGCACTGGGTGTTATGCTATATGTTGGCAAATTGAACTCCAATAAAAAAAAATCAATTAAAAAAAAAAGATACAGTCTGCTAAGGACACCAGGGCTGTTTGGGAAATGCGAAGAGTCACCTGGAAAGATATTTTCTCCAAACTTCCCAGAATTTTGAATCGAAAGAAGAAACAAGTGGCTACTTAAAAACACTGAAAAAAAAAAAGTAAAAATAATAAATAAATAAAAGCACTGAAGGATTGCAAACGTCCAAGGTCCTGAGGCGCTCATGGCCCTGCGCCCACAGGTCTATCAGAACTGTGACATGTAGGCAGTTGGGCCCTATTTTCAACAACTTTTGAAACTTGCAACAATTAACAGTGTTCTTCTCAAGAAGAAGAAGAAGAAAAAGGCTTCAAGCCTGGGCTTTCATGTTTAAAGGAACTCCCCACAAACACTGTTTCTGAGCTACACTTTTTTCTATCTTCTAGTGGAAATTATAACCACAGGTTACCATGTTTTCTTTCCTGTGTTTGAAAACCACATGTGTTTTAGTGAAAACATTAGGGTGAACAATGAAATGCAAGACTTTAAAATACCAGGTAGCTGTCAATGGAAATGGAAATGGAAATGTCTTACTTATGGCTTCCTCTGCTGCAATAAATTCTAATAAGTTGAAAATGTTAACTTTTAGCCAATCTCAATGCATACAAATCAATTATCTGAGATCAATGTAGTTATCTGGAGTAAAAAAAAAAAGGGACAAATATTTGTCAGAGCCATGTTATTTTATACCTTATGGATTTTTGACATTGTGATAAACATTATATTGTCCATCCCAATGGAGGAAGCAGAGGCTTAGAGAGATGGATCTCCCTCATACCCATGTGGCTGGTCAATAGTGAAGCTCGGTCACAAATCTGGGCTTCTACGCTTCTAAAGTCCATACACTCTCCACCAGACCTCCCTAACTGTATTCGTAATATAGCAGATCACGTTAGAAGGGGAGAGGGGTACATGGAGTGCGGGCTTACTTACCAACTTCCACATGTCATATTTAACCTAATTCTTACCTGTGAGGTAGATAAATGGGAGCAAAGAAGTGTTATAAAATGTGTTGAGCACCTACTATGCAAGCAAGAACTTTAAATGTCATGGGGAGCCTTTTATAATCAAGATTTAGGTGCTGTAGGAGCCCCTGGGTGGCTCAGCGGTGGAGCATCTGCCTTCAGCTCAGGTCGTGACCCCAGGGTCCTGGGATTGAGTCCTGCATCTGGCTCCTGGCAGGGGGCCTGGGTCTCTGCCTCTCTCAGTGTGTCTCTCAAGAATAAATACAATAAAATCTTAAAAAAAAATTTAGTTCCTGCTGAAGGTACAGAAATAGGTGATCGTGCTTCTATAAGGCTGTCAGAAACCAAGTAAGTTGACACCTAGACTTTTCTGAAAGCAGCGCTTGAAAATTCCCTCTATTTCTCAGAGATCCTCAGCAGGAGCAGAGGCCCCTCAGGACCAAGGGGTGAAGAGACTCGCACCCTGTGCCAGGCAGCATCCTGCTTCGGGTTGTGTGATGGGAAGGGGAGGGGAGGGGGCCCCGGGGGCCCTCAGCCTGGACGGCCAGCACCTGCCACTGTGGCTCCTTTGCTCCTGCGATGCTCCTCCCTTCTCTGGGCCTTGCTGGCCGCTCAGGGTGGCTGCTCCCTGGAAGAGTCTATTCCAACACCTGACCCTGGAGCTCTGGCCGTTGTAGAAAATCAATTTTATCTACTATGATCCGTGCTCGGTTCCAGCCCCTCAGGAGGCTACCCGCAGATCACATCGCTCCTTTGTGAGCAAAGAAATATTTGAAAAATAGTAATAAAGGAACGTGAGTGTTCTCCAAAGGTCTTTATACCGAGCTAACATAGATTTGTCTTTCTGCAGTGTAGCAACCTTTCTTTTGTAGAATTTCTTTTTTTAAAATATTTTATTTATTTATTCATGAGAGATGCAGAGAGAGAGGCAGAGACACAGGCAGAGGGAGAAGCAGATCAGGGAGCCCCATGCAGGACTTGATCCCGGGCCGAAGGCAGACACTCCACCCCTGAGCGACCCAGGCCTCCCAGCTACTCTTCTTTTGAAATAAATATTTTCAGCTCCTTAACTAAAGAAGTACAATGAAGCATAATTGAACAATTAGGAAGACAAGCAGACAAGTTCTTAGCAGCCAATCTTCCTGTTTAATATGCTTTTTCAATCCTCGGTTTTCCATTGTATAAACCTTATGTCTCATTAATGCAAGTAAAACTTGTCTGGATGATTCTTTATTGCCTTTGTTTCCCTGTTAGGACAGTTACTTCACGATGCTTTAGTCTCACGGACATGCCATCTCCACGTTGGGTGGTCATGATTAACTCCCACTTGTACTTCGTGTTCTTGATTGGATCACATTTAGAAATTGGCTTGAACTGCCTTTTGCCCAAGTTGAAAAAAAACATTTTGTGTTTTTTATTTTTTTTTAATTTTGGGGGCATTTGCCAACTGATTATAATGAGGAACTTTCATTTTTCTTTACTGGGTATCTGGCCTTTAATAGAACAAATATTTTGCATCATCTGCTCTGTACAAGGTGTGGTGGTAGGGATCCAGGGACGCAGCATAAATCCATACCGAGGAGATGTAGATGGTCTGCCACTCAGCAGGAGCGGCAGGGTGTGTCACAGGATTTCAGAGAGAGAGAGAGAGAGAGAGAGATCACTGTGAAAACAAGAGGTGGGGAGGAGGAGCCTAGAGTTATAGCAAGGAGATTCACAAGGACTGGAAACACCATCTTGCCTAATTCCTTTACTCATAAAGCAAGAAAATTAAAAAAAAAAGGGGACTCAAAAGTATTAGTGATTTGGGGTGACACTGTCATCATATTAATTTGTTGGCTTCCTAAAAAGCACAAAGAGAGAGGAAGATAGAGACAGAAACAGAAACAGCAAGAAATAGAGAGACAGAAGCAGGGAGACAGAGATAGAGACAGAGAATCACAAAGAGATAAAGAGAGAGAGAATACATCTGCTCTCACTGTCCACATTCACTGAATTCATCAATTCTCCATTACCTGGGACACCAACCCTGTTTCTGCCTATACAGAAAGGCCTTTATGAATATGATAATATTGCATTCCATCTTCAAATAGTTTTTTTTAATTAAATCTATTTAAACTAAAACAAACGAATAAACAAAAAACAGGTCACCCATTTCTCCTGCCACCATCTCCCAACTCTGGTAACCACAGATATGTTCTCTGTATCTGAGTTTACTTGATTTTGGTTTGTTTTAGATTCCATGTAGGGAGATCACATGTAATGGCAATTTGTCTTTCCATCTGTTATTTCACTAAGTGTAATGCCCTTGAGGTCCATCCATGTTGTTGCAAATGACAAGATTTCATCCTTTTTTTTTTAATGGCTAGGCTAGGTAATATTCCATTATATATATGACGTTTTCTTTATCCATTCATCCACCAATGGACACTTAGGTTGCATCCATATCTTGGCTATTATAAATCATGCTGCAGTGAACATGAGGTGCAGATATCTTTTTGGAATAGCATTTTTGTTTTCTTTGGATAAATACCCAGAAATTAAATTGCTGAATCATATGGTGGTTCTTTATATAATTGTTAGAGGACCCTCCATTCTGTTTTCCATAGTGGCTGCACCAACTTACATTTCCACCAACTGTGCATGAGGGTTCTTCCCCTTTTTCCACATCCTTGCCAACACTTGTTATTTCTAGTCTCTTTCAAATAACCTTTTTATTGGGGTTGATACAGACAGGAAAGTACAGAAGCCACAGATGTACATCTAGATGAATTTTTGCAAAGTGAACATATCTAAGTAACCTACTTCTTATATCAAGTGATCAAAATATCACCAACGCAGCATTAGCCATCCTAACCCCTCTTCCCAGACACTACACCCCCACCTCCCCAAATGTAGCAACTGCAATCCTGACTTCTCATAGCATAAATGTATTTTACCCATTTTTGAATTTTATGTAAATGGAATCACACAGTATGTATCTTTTAGACCAGGCTTCTTTCACTCAATGTTACAATTCCAAGATTTGTTTGTACCCTAGCACTAGTGCGTTAATTTTCACCACTGCATCGTGCCCATTGATTGACATACCACAGCTTAATTATGCATTTTACATTGATGGATGCCTGAGCCATTTCCAGGGTGAGATGATTATGAATAGTACTGGTATGAATATGTTGTACCTTTTAGTGCATATCCATTTCTGTGGATTGTGTGTTCCTGTGTGCCTGGATCATGGAATATGCACATACTCAGCTTCAATAGATACTGCCAAGAAGTTTCCCAAAGTGGTGTTAATTTGCATGAGAATTCTGCTTTCTTCATAACCTCCCCATAACGTACATAATGGACTCACTATGTCCAGGGAGTCACAAAATAGATGGTGGAATTTTTGGAATTTTCTTCTTTAGCTAAGAAATAAAAGGGAGAATTTAAGTTTAGAACCGAACCATGGAAGAGGTCTCCATTCTGTCCAAATGAAATTGAAAAGGAAAGAGTGTGAATCCACAAAAAAAGTAAGTAAATAGAGAGAGGTTTGGAAAAACAAATACACGTACAATAGTTTTTTAATTCTTTTAAGTTCTTTGACACTTTGTGGAACATGCAGAAGGCCACAATAACCTCAAGAACCTATGTCTAAACGCTTCAGTTGATTGCTTGTTTGGTTTCTTTCATGAGGTTCTTACTAGGTTCCTAGGAAAAGTAGAAGCTGGGTAATAACATGTAGCAGCTAGACTTTTCTGCACCTTGCTGTGTTTCACCCAGAAGCCTTTTTAAATTCTTAAGTTTTTAAGTCTTTTTAAGTTCCCTTGGCAGGTCAAGTCACAAGACATGAACGTTCTCAAGCAACAGCTTTCTTGTCTTTTTGCCTGGAGACAAACTTTCTTAGTGTGATTAAAATTAATCCACATTTCTGCAGCCCTCCCAGATTTATATAACACCCAAACTTATTTACTTAATCTGGCAGTCAGGATCAGTAGCTTTCACTTGACCAAAAGCTTTTTCCTCTAGCTTAATGTGCATGATCCAGCTAGTAAACAGGGAGTTCGTGGGTTGTTTTTTTTTTTTTTTCCACAGTGAAGGGACACTGCTTAAAACAAGTTATATTTGAAGGGGGAAAAAAAGCCATTCTGTAGAGTTATAAAGGCAGATTTAAACAGTGGCATTGTTCATTCTTGAAGGTATTTTGTGTAGGGGGGGAATAATTTTTGTCATTTAGTAAAAAGCAAAGCAGCTAGTCCTACTTAGAGCAACCACAGAATTACAATCATTTAATTCCTTGGTAGTAATTCCTTGACAAAATATCAACAAATCAAGTAAAAATCAGACATTAAAAATATTTTGATTGTAAACTACACGTGTGATGTACGTGGTTTTAGCTTGTATCTCAAGACTTGTACCCTCAGCCATGAGAGAATAAGAGAACAAAGAAATAGTCACTTTTATATTTTGAGCTTATGAGGGAATTAGTTTCTTTTATATACATGCTTATATTTTTCAAATTTTCTGTGATGAGTATCCATTACTTTATAATCAGGCAACAAGTAAAATTTATTTTTAAAATACAATAATTCCCCAAATTACACATAGTTAAAAGGTGGTAAGGAAATATACCAAAATTTTCATTGCCTTGGATTGGGGAATTGTGAGTAATCTTTTTCCTGTTTTTATTTGTCTCTAATTTCAAGATATGTGTGTGTATGTGTACATGCAAATAAATTTGTAACTTTTATCATAGAAAAAATAGTATTATTTTTCAAAATCTACTTGCAGAATGTGGCCTGGATTTTTAGCCTTCGTAGATGGTGGCCGGAATTCTCCAAACCCAATTAGTGAGGTCCAAATGAGCCCCACCTGGGTTCCAATTCTGGCTCTGCCACTAATTTGCTATGTGATACTGGATAAGTCACTTATCTTCTCTGAACCTGAATCCCATCTGTAAAGTGTGAATAATAATACCCATATTATGAGATTGTTATAACGGCTTAACAGATGATTTATGTAAAATACCATGGCACAAATGCTCTACAAATGGTAGTTGATCATTCAAAGTACATCATTCTCAAGGTTTTCTAGGGATCAAAGTACTTTAGAGGCCTCGTCTACTTGATTCTCCCTATGAAATTTGCAGGAAGCAATATGACTATCTCCTTTTATTGATTTTAAAACAGAGGACAGAATTTTTGAAATAATGTATGATGTTTGTGGTCTATTTAGAAAAGTAAGTGTATCTTCTAATCTGAGATGCCATGTCTTTGATTTTTTTAAAAAAATTATTTTTGAAATATAGCCAAAATACAACGAATGGCACATCAGTTTGGAATGCACGACATAGTGATTCTATACATTTAACTGTGGTTCTTGAGCATATCTCCATCAAGTTCAAATAGGTGAGAAAACATTAGTTTTTCATTATTTTAAATGTTGCATAAATGTACAAATAAAAGCTATTGCTATGACTACTTAAATATCCCAGGTTTTTCTTTAATCATCAGAGTACATTTATTCAAGTACTGGGCAATTTGAGTGTGTATGTGAGTGTGTGTATTTAATGTGTAAAACTGAGACAAAACATCTACTCCCCAAAAGATATATTGAATCCCAAGTGCAGTGCTTTACTTCTTTTGTTTGCTGACTCTGTCAAATAATGAGCAGAAAAAAAGAAAAAGAAGAAAATGTCAGCTTGGATCTACTTGCAACTTATGAGCCAATATGAGTTTAAAAAAATAACCAGTCTCTAGGGTTGCCATTTCAGGTCAAAACCAAACATTTCAGGGATGAGATGGTTGGGTTGGGGGATGAAGTGTGACCATGCAACAGCACACCTAACTGACTCACATAACAGCAAAATACGGTCAATTTAGCCTCATTAGACCAGTGTTCTGACTAGCGGGAAAAAAATTACTCATATTTTTTCCACAAAATTTGTAAAGTGAATGGCTGAAACTCTGGTGTAGGCCAGAAAGCTGTATACAAAGAAGAAAGTAAGGATTTGCCATGCTTCCTATGCTGTGTAAGACTTCCTTAAAAGTATTTGAATATTTTATCCAGTGAATATATTTAAATAGCAATCAGTACTAGAAGCAAATTATATTACATTCCCCATCACTGACAATCAGAACTTTCTTTTAATTGGCATTTATTTGCAGAATTTTAAAGCTAGAAGAAACCTGATAGACTCTCCCACATAGTCCAACATGAATTCTGTGTGTGTGTTAATCAAAATAAAACCATAAATGATGTGTGTTTGAGGGTAGGATGAAGAAGGGGGTCTTGAGGGGCAGGTGTGGTGTTTGCTTTTTTTTTTTTTTTTTTTTACAAAAAGGGATTGAGGGAATAAAGTGGTTTCTTCTAAAGTAATGTGCCTTCACTGATAGATATTCAAATCCTAGGCAATTGCATTATGTCAAACGGTAGAATTGTAATAATCCAATTCATAAATTTGACAGGTTTCATCTTGATTTCTTCCTCTGGGATTCACAGATTGGTTCTCAGATTTATTAGTCTTCCCGGGGGAGAATTTCTCATCAGATGTACAGTCTTTTTGACTTTCAGGTTGCTTTTACTTTCCAGTGGAGGAGAAGCACAAAAAGGGGTGTCTAATCAATATTTCTTTAGTTTCAGATCAATTTTTATATGCATTTGGACCATGCTCATTATGCTGATATTCTTGGACTTAGCAAATCCAAAGCTGTACCTATGGGTCCTTAGAAATACTAGACCTTTCCCTTTTCCCTGATTCTACTATTAGACCTCACAGAGTCACCAAAAGTTTTTTGTGTTAACTTGTTTCTATGCAACAGTATTGAAAATGTTACCATTTGCTATCTGCTTCAGGTACTTATGTTATAATTAGAGTCTCCTTGTTGTCAGTGGTGACTTTAAAAAAAAATCAGTGCTATAGGATGTCAGAAGCCACAATTAACACAAGTCAGCAATATTGTGTTCTTATAACTCCACTACTTTTAAAAAAAATGGGGTGGGGTGGGTGACACTATCACGCTCAACTTCATTCTTCTGTAATGTAATAATAGTTGGTGTTCAAGGAAAAAAGTAACCCCTAAATGTTCTACTTCATTAAAGAGTGAATTCTGCTTTATTTTCTATGGCTGTCTTGTTAAGTGGGCATTTTGGCACATTATAATTTATAAATTGACCATGTATACATCCGTTAACTCTTCTCCAAATACCTTGTTAATTAGGACATCTGCAACCCTCTACAATTCCTTTACCGTTTCAAGAGTCAGGCTAAAATTTCAGCTCTTGTCTTGTTTCTGTGTATATTATGGCAAAAATCTTGAATTTGGGGCTCAACAGACTAGGAGTCCAGCCATACCCCATCACTTACTGGCCTCGTGAGCCTGGCAAGTCATTTGTCTGATCTCTAAGGCTCAGCTGTCACCTCTGTAAAATGAAGAGGATGTTCCCCATCTCAGGGGGATTCATTGTAACAATCAAATGAAATAATTAAAAAACAAAAAAAAAAACAAAACAAAAAAACAAATGAAATAAAGTGTTCCACACCAGGCCTTGGCACATGTCATAAATGCACAATAAACATTAGCTACTATGAGGTCACTCATCATCTTTGTCTTAACTGAAGACATAAAACCTACCTCCCATACCTTGTCTAAGATTTTAAAACTAGCTTAACTTTACTAAGCATACGTAACAACAATGGAACTTTCAAAAACATCACACGGTGAACATTGTTACCTTTCTACCTCAGAATAAAATCAGTATTCACCATTCCCCCCTCAAGGTTTGGAAGAGTTGGTATCAATCTTATTATCAATAGAAATTAAGGTTTATTTACTCCCTTAAGGGAGGGCCAGGTTTGGCTTCACCATTTAGAGCTCTCTTCTTGCAATAACAATTTCTAACTTCTAATTTTCCTTTTTCCCACTTGAATGCATAACGTTTGACTGCATAGGAAAACAAACAAACAAAAAAACCCTCCCTTTCCCTTGTCCAAGCTGTGAATTTAAAATACCTGTTTTTCATCTGTGCCTCTGTCACTTTCACCTCTAGCTCCTAAAATAATTTTGACATTTTCTGAATAAATTTACACTAAATTCCACATGTTTCTCAGGTCTTTGGTTAGGGTAGATCATTGCCTTCTAATTCCATGCCAATTCTTCTGGGGATTCAGGTGGACTACTTTAAACACAATCTCTGCCAGCCCTCTGGGAAAGTGACAGCTGAGTAGCCAACTCCTCATGAAGTTGTCCAAATTGGTTTCCCTCTGAGTGGTGACTTTCCGCAGAGACAGAAGTGTCCTTGTTAAACAATCCTTTGCTCAAATTGTCTGTGTTGGTCATGTCCTACTTCTCCCCAAATACCATCTTGCTCCAATTTGAGGCTCATAATAAGAACATCGTCTCTTTAATTTCTATCCTAAATCCTTCACAGCTGTAAGATGTGGTCTCTTCAGGAGACAGAGAACGACCGCCAGCCAGGTCCAAAATACCAAGCAAGGTGATGTCTTCGGTCATCAAATTCCCAGTTGAGGAAGATGGATTGTGGTCTCTCCAGGGATAAGATTCTTGATGTCGTTTATTGCTTAGCTCTGGATCCAAAGCAGAAACCATCCCTGTTTCGGCTAAGGTGGACTGAAGCCTCTGTACCGCAGTGTGTATTTAGCATCATTCCAGGAAACTTTAGGGCAGAAACCAAAGGGGGAAAAGAGGTACACAACTGAAAGTTTGAGTGTGTTTCATGCAATGAGTGGAACCTCCCCACCCACATGTAGTCCCCTCCAGGAAATGCCATTTCCTCTTCCAGGAAACAAAGGTGTGGAGAACTTCTGAGCAGCAGCCGTGTTGATAAAACAATGAGACAATATCTGATATAAAACACAAATACCTTATAGCCTGGTGAAGGAGGAGGCTGGCCCCACAGGATGCAAGGATCAAAAAGATCTACAGTTATCCCTAACATTTAGCACGTAACAAGAGCAGATCTGGATTTTTTTCTTTCAGGTGAGATTCAAGACAAATATACAAACACCCACCAAACCAAAAAAGCCAAAAACCTCTTCCTAGACATATGATGAATATGGTTTTAAAAGATTCAGCCTTTGGATTAATGTGTTTCCAGTTGTAAGACTATGTGGTCATAGAATAGCAGAGGGGCATAGGGCCCCGGAGACCAGTTGTCCAAAGGAGAGACAAGCAGAGAACACAGGGAATGGGCTGTAGAATGGAGACAATATTCAACGGTGCTTGACGGGCCTGCTTCACACAGCCCTGAGTTTGAATCCTGACTCTGGTACTTTATTAACTGTAGTGTTTGGGGCAAGCTGCATTATCCTTGTAAGCTCCATTATTCTCATCTCTAATACAGAGATGACTGGTGATGATAGAACATCTACCCCATAACTGTTACGAGGATTAAATGAACAGTGCATCGAAAGTACTCATCACATTGCCTGGTACCCAGGTTCTCAAGACATGGATACCAGGCAATCCGTAATAACAATAATGCTGACATTATTTGGAACTTTTTTAAAGCTACCGATTTTAGGCTATATTAAAAAGACATATGCATTTCTCTTGAGCTTCTTCTACATATACGTAACTCCTTTCTCGAATGGTCAATGAAAATCCCAGCAATGGGGAGTGAGTGGGTTCACGATCTTGCAGGCACTGCAGCATTGACAGTGTCATCTCTTCTTGATGTTGTAGGCTCTGCTTAAGGATGGCTGGAGAAGAGCCAGGAGGAAGGTGATTTGAACAGGGAGGTTTCTCTTTTGCAGTCTGTGAAGATAGACTTCTCAGTGGGGCTAATTCTTCTGCCATCTTCCCAGACATACATACTTTCTGCCACCAAATTTTACTAGCAAGTATACAATAGGTGCCTACCATGTGCCAGGCTCTCATGATGCCATGATTGAGCGGCACATCTGAGTGTCTATCTACCATCACACCTCTTGGCTAGAATCTTCCAAGAGGTGGCAAAAGGTAATTCTGCTGGGTGATTCCGGCCTAAGTGTCGGTTCAACACTATTAGGTATTAACAAGTATAGGAGAGGGGCTGGTTTTCAGGGATTATATTCTTATCCTTAAAAGGTGTGTTTGTTTTGCTGAGTTCAGTAGATTAAAGTTACCAATATCTGGCTTTCCAGCACAGGCCTGCCACAAAGCTGCAAGGTGAATCACTCAAGTCACCAAAACAGTCTGGGCCTACATTCTCATTTTTATTTGTCTTTTAAAACAGTTTTATGTATTTATTCATGGGAGACACAGAGAGAGAGAGAGGCAGAGACACAGACAGAGGGAGAAGCAGGCTCCCTGTGGGGAACCTGATGAGGGACTCAATTCCTGGGACTCCGGGATCACACCCCAGGGCTGAAGGCAGACGCTCAACCACTGAGCCACCCAGGTGCTCCCATTTTCATCTTTATTTTTTTAAAGATATTATTTGTTTATTCATGAGAGACAGAGAGAGAGAGAGGCAGAGACACAGGCAGAGGGCAAAGCAAGCTTTATGCAGGGAGCCTGACATGGGACTCGATCCTGGATCTCCAGGATCAGGCCCTGGGTGGAAGGCAGTGCTAAACCGCTGAGCCACGTGGGCTGGCCCCATTTGCATCTTTAGATTAAGAGTTTGGTCGGGATCCCTGGGTGGTGCAGTGGTTTAGCGCCTGCCTTTGGCCCAGGGCACGGTCCTGGGGACCCGGAATCGAATCCCACGTCGGGCTCCCGGTGCATGGAGCCTGCTTCTCCCTTTGCCTGTGTCTCTGCCTCTCTCTCTCTCTCTCTCTCTCTCTGTGCGACTATCATAAATTAAAAAAAAAAAAAGAGTTTGGTGGAGCCTGCTTCTCCCTCTGCCTGTGTCTCTGCCACTCTCTCTCACATGAATAAATAAGATCTTAAAAAAAAAAAAAGAGTTTAGAGCTGTAGCCAGAGGACCTTTTTAGTTGACACTCAATGCATCTGTGATCAGAAGTCTACTAATCCAAGGTTTTGCTCTTTTATACCTTTTAGATCTCTCTCTCAAAAAAGAAAATATTTCTCAGACTAATTTGGTCTTAGCACATTACAGCAGCAAAAGCCCGAACCAAGTACACTTTAATCATGTCGTGTCATAACTGAGAGAGAAGAGCCCTGTAATAGTTTCGGTAACCAGACATAACAGTTCCCCGACCGGAATGAAAGATGAACTCTCCGGGCTATAGGGAAAAAACCAGCCCAATTATCCTCACTATGATTACCATCAGTACCACCACCACGGTGGGCAAGTCTTCAAACGACAAACGCAGTGTCTGGACATTACGTCGCCGTTCCAAGCGCTGTCCAACTTAAAGCGATGCAACTTTGAAAAGTAGACACAAGACCACAGTGTGAGAAAAAAAAAAGAGAAAGAAAGAAAAGAAAAAATAGAAAAGAATTAAAATCGCAGGTTAGGGCACAGTCTAGAAAGGATGATCCACGCAAACCTCCTGGAGTAGGTCACTTGAAAATTTGAGAGCGAATGTGGATGGAGCCCTTTGCAGAGTAAAAATAGACAAAAGCGGTGAAGCCCGTTTTCGCCCACGGACCCTGCTCCTTCCCTTCGGAAGGATCCTTTTCCATCTCGGGCTGGGGGAGGCGCGGAGTCCCCCGCGCTCGGCGGCCCCGCCCGCGACCTTGCCTCGTCCTGGGGGCGGGGGGGCGGGGGGCGCGCGGCGGGGGGTCCCCGGGGGGCGCGCGGCCGCGGGGGGCGGGGATGCGGCTGCAGGGCGGCGTCTGCGGAGCCCGCTGGGGCGCTCGGGCGGCGGGGTGACGAGCGCCCCCTGGCCGGCACCCGGCCCGCCAGAGCCCGCGCGGCCGCCGAGCAACAACACGTCGGGACGGCCGCCCCGCCTGCAGGTAGGAGCCCGGGCGCCGCGGGGTGCGCGCGCGGCGGGCCCCACGGTCCGGGGAGGGGGGCGCGGGCCACCCCCAAGCCGCAGAGGGACCCGAGCGCAGCGAACTTTGGGGCGCTCGCGCTTTGGGGATGCTGCGCCCCTGGCCGTGTGGATGCCACCGGGGCCGGGGCTGGGGGCGCCTTCTCTTCCTTCTTGTCCCCACCCCACCCCAGCCCAGTCTTACCTGCACGGATTGGGGCGAGCGGGAGGGAAGAAGGTGAAGGTGGCAAGTCTCAGACCCTTGGCAAACCCTTGATGGAGAGCCGCTTGATGCGGGTGGCGACCTGTCCACAGGGGGAAACAACCGGTTTTCATGGGGTCTGTCTCTTCTAGGCAACCCTAAGTTTCTTTTCAAGGGCCTGTAGGGCTAGGCGGCTCGGAGGCAGACACAGGAAAGAGGCAAGTGTGGGCTCCGTCCTGTAACCTCAAGCGAGGCTGCACCGGCTCTCAGGGCCCCGTGTTAGGCAAGTGGAGTTAAAGAGCTTTATTTCATTCGGTTCCTCAGAGCCCCAGGTATCCGTGTGAAATGGCCTGTCCACGCCCCAGGGCTTAGGGGCTCGCTCTGGACAGCCTTGCGAATCCCAAAGGCCGCCCCCACCCCTCGGAAGACGCGGATTCTTTCCGCCAGGAGTGTGCCATGCAGCTGCCTTGTCCTCTGGGGTTGCCCTGCTCAAAGGGGTGCTAAGAAAAGGTTATGCAGTCATGGCACAAGCTGACCCGGACGGGGTGGTGACGTGCAGGTGCAGGGAGAATGGAGAACTCACTACTCTGCCCCGCAGGGGGTGAGGGTGCAGCAGCCCACGGGGGGGGGGGCAGGGATAGGACGCAGGCCCCGCTGCCCCAGGTGCTCACCCCAGGTGCCCGCCCCAGGTGCCCACCCCAGGTGCCCACTCCAGCACAAGTCTGGCGGCTGCTGCACTAGTTCTCTCCATGCCCCCCTCGCACCTCTCTGTAAAAGCAGTGCCCACCACCTGACATTTGGCACAGGAGCCCTGCTAAGGCCCCTGGGTCGCCCTCCCTCTCCCACCCTACACCCCAACCTTGCGAATCACCATCCTCATGTGTTCGCTAGGTTATCTTGGGTATCTCTTGTAAAATGGCAGGCTTACTGCGGATGCTTGATCTCTTTAAAAAATGCTGTGTCTAGTGGGAAAGAGGGTGACGCTTACTAATTTGGTTGCAAATTACTTTTGAAGTTTATGCACAGCTGTTTAAAATCCCTCTGAGATCGGTGCCATTGTTCGAGGCAGGTGTCTGCCACAGATTGGTCCTGTTAGTCCCTTTCTTCTGCTGATTGAATGTATGTATATTTAAAGCCTGGGCACAGGAAGACCTTCTAAAACCTTCCAAGCCCCAGCTGTGAAACTCCTCCCAGTTAGTGATTAAGACTAAATTAAGTTGTTGGGGTTGGTTCGGGTCTTTTTTTTTTTTTTTCCCTCTCTCTCTCTCATAAACTTTTATCTCCGATTTCAAAAGTAACCGGCTCAGCATCACCAGCCTTTGTTTTCGGCCTCCTGTGATTTTCTTGTAAACGTTTAAAATGTGAAGTTCCAGGGAGGACTCTTGTCACCACCCTCCACTTTGTCATGTTCACTTCCGCTGCTGTCTTGTGCGATGGTGGCTCAGAGTGGCAAGTAGTGCTTGGGCAAGCTTCTTTGTAGGTTCTCCTAGGGGTCTACCTTCTGAGGACAGAAATTCCCTTATCGAGTCGGCTCTGAATGTACATGGATCAGCAGCTGGAACTTTCTTTTGCCGTTGCCATTTCCCTTTCAGCTATGCAGGGATATTGTCCAATCATTGACACCTTGGTCCTTCTTACCATCTCAAAGATCCCTTTCAACACTAATCCTCCGTTTCGCTTGTTCAGAGCAGGTACTGGAGTTTCCCTTGAATAGCCCATTTGTCTTTGGTCATTTCTATAAAGGTCACTCATTCTGTTATATTCGCTCTCTTCTGTGGGAAAGACACAGTTCTTCTGTATAATGAACTTAATGTTTTATCTAAAATTCTCTGTGGACTGGGTTCAGGATTTTTTGAGAGTGTGGGCTTACAGTGCAAATCTGTAACTGGCATCCAGGAGTAAAGTCCCACAAATCCCCTCATAATGCAAGATTTAATGATGCTAGGACATTTGCTTTCCTTTAAAATAGGAATTAGAATTAGCACTTCCTGTTTTTAATGCAGTTCATGTTTCAGACTGATTATTATGTTGTTTGCCCCTGAGAATATTGCTGATAGAGTAATCACACGTGACTGTTAATAAGGGTATATTTTATCTCAAGTGATTCTTTTTATAGGGTTCAGCCTTTTCTTTTTTTGAAGTGATTTTCCGAAATTGTTTAAAACAAATTGTTGTAGGATGAAAAATCCCAGAGAACACAGATGTAGCATGTGACGCTATGTTTATATAATTTTGTTGCCCCAAATCAAATCTGTAATTGAAAGTAGAGAAAGTAGTCTTACGGTAACATACCTAGCATTTAACTTCTTCTTTCTGTTTCTGTACATTATATTAAAAATTTAAATGTCTCATTTTCAAGCAGCAGTGCATCTCATTTTGCCTTGTCACATCTATTCTGCTTGTTAAGGAAGAAATCATGGGAAATGCAGAAAAACATTGAGGCAGGAAGAAATCATGAGAAAGTCAGAAAAACATTGAAAGGTGAATTGAAAGTGTTTTCTAGGGAAATAGCTTCATTACCCTAACACATCAGTATTTATACACAAATTCACATTGCTCTCTCACCTAAAAATATCCTTGGGGCACAGTGAGAATCAGAGACTTCAGAAATTAGGAGTAGTTTACCCCAGCCTAGAATCATGGATTTCTGCTCTGGGATTAAATTAGAAGATTTGTAAGGTACTCACTCTGGCGGGACGTGCTTCCACAGGTGGATGTTAATTTTTGAGTTAAGCTAGTAATATTGATGATTAGTGATAGTAGAGCCAAAAAAAATCACTAAAGCATTATTTTTAACTTAACTGCCCTTTGCTCATGATGCCCTTGATGCATTCGTACTTATATTTATGTGCCAGATACGAACCTCAAAATTTTGTATTTGACAAACATTACTATCTCATTTAATCTTCACCAAGCTTTTATAAGTTAGATATTGTCATCACCATTTTCATTTTATAGGTGAAGAAACTGACGCTCAGGGACCAGGGAACCCATAAGCAGGAGGGCTCCTGAAAAACAAAAGGTTGCTCTAAATAGGGTTGTCCCTACCTAATGTGAAGGACCTCGTGATTTAGAAATAAATCAAGAATAAACTAGGCTTGGTATTAGTGCTAATAGCTCTAAATGTGTGGAACAGGCCTTTTGCAGATTAAAAGTGAAATTATCTCCTGTATGCAGTCAAAACAAGACAAATTCCTGGGGCCTGGTGAGAGCCAAAAGGTTGACAGCTCTACTTTAATTCATCAGGCTTTTGTTATAGGCCTCAGAACCACACACTGGAGTGTACAATGCATACGGGAGATGCACACAACTCAAAAGGAAATTAAAATGACCTTGATAATTTCATCATGTATTTACATTGTTATATGTCAGCTTATGGGATTATGGTGCTCACCTATATTGCGTATTTATTTCCCGTTTCCCCCTCTAGAATGTAAACCGTGTGAAGGCTAGTGTTTCATCCGTAGCCATATCCCTAATGCCATCACAGGGCCTGGCACATAGGAGGGCCCCTGGTAAATCAGTGCAGAGTGAATGTGGAAGTGCTGTCCTAGGGATGTACATAGGAATACCTAAATTTGGGATGTCTGAGAAGATATCTCAGGAGCAGCGATGGCTCAGGTAGGTGACAGTGAGCCAGGCGAGGATGTTCTAGAAGTTGGAGATGGCACTTGTAGGATGGCCTGACCGCATGTGAGCATGACATCTTTGCCAAGGAAAGGAGTGCAGTCTGGGTTGAGCACAGTAGGGGGGGATGCAAGAGAGCAGGGTAAGCCCAGAAGCTTCCCCTCAAAGTGTGTTTGTGGCATCCGCTGCCACTCTTTCGTTAAAAGTACAAAAAGCAGACCCTTAACTGTCCTTTGCTCATCTGCAGCCCCCTGAGCTGTTCTCCCTGAGTGACCAAGTCCCTAGTTACTAGAGTGCCATCAGACCAAACCAGGTGCTATGAGCATATAGTCAGATAAGGTGGCTCAAAAAAAAAAAAGATAAGGTGACTCCTCACAGCCCAGGTGAGCAAGAAGTGAGGCCTTCTATGAGTGTAAGCTGGAACGCCTTTCTTGTAGTTTTGGGAGAAGTTCATTTAGTTGTGTGTTTTGCATTTTTACAACAACAGCCTTCAACCTTTTCCATTCTGTGGTCCATTTGTGTACTAATTTCAATGATACAAAAAAAATAGGCCTCTTATACCATTGTTGTTGTTTTTAACTGCAAGACATGATCTGTTATTTGGTTATGGAATTATTGATTTGTGATGAATTTCTCTTTAAAAATGAAATGGAACAGAAAATGCTAGAACCCATTTTGTGCAGCGAAAGTAATTATTTCATGAAGCTATATGTCCTGGAATTTAGGGCATGCTCAATCTGCTTCTTACATGAACATTTAAAATTATAGGCTTATGGCATTTAGTTTTCTGTACCATTCCTGGTAAGTCACAGAATCACATAAACTCTGGGCTGGAGGGAAGAAGGAAAAACAGAAAGTGCCATTTGTTGAGCATGCGCTGTGCCGGCTGCCTGGTTACATGGGATCATTTACTGCTAAAGCTCTGTGCACTAGGTGGGTCATTCATGGTTTGCAGAGGAAACCCTGACTCTTGTTGAGGTTAAGAAGGTTGATCAGGGGTCACACAACAAATTACTGGCAGTGAACCCTGATATCTTGGCTCCAATTTAATATTCTTTTTATGCCTCCGTGACATATATATGTGGGTTGGATTCCCCACGTTTATTGGTTGGCTGTTTAGGGAAGATATTTTCTTGGGGCAAGTGTTATAACCATATTCCACATTGTTAGGAAGAATATAAACTTTGAGCTATATCCCATCGGCTTCTTTTTTTTTTTTTATAAATTAATTTTTATTGGTGTTCAATTTACCAACATACAGAATAACACCCAGTGCTCATCCCGTCAAGTGTCCCCCTCCGTGCCTGTCACCCATTCACCCCCACCCCCCGCCCTCCTCCCCTTCCACCACCCCTAGTTCATTTCCCAGAGTTAGAAGTCTTTATGTTCTGTGTCCCTTTCTGATATCTCCCACACATTTCTTCTCCCTTCCCTTATATTCCCCTTCACTATTATTCATATTCCCCAAATGAGTGAGAACATACACTGTTTGTCCTTCTCCGATTGACTTACTTCACTCAGCATAATACCCTCCAGTTCCATCCACGTTGAAGCAAATGGTGGGTATTTGTCATTTCTAATGGCTGAGTAATATTCCATTGTATACATAAACCAGATGTGAGACTCGATTCCAGGACCCCGGGGTCATGCCCTGACCGGAAGGCAGGTGCTCAACCTCTGAGCCACCCAGGTGCTGCTATCCCATCAGCTTCCTAAAGGACTAGATCAGTTAGGTAGAAATAATATTGATTATATAGACCAGGGATCATTCCACCTGAAGTTGACAAAGATGAAAGCAGCTACTCTTTCTGCCCCTAAAGCTCTCCTTCCCCAGGTGCTTCTCTGGGGAGGGGCCATGTGAGATGAGCCACTTTCCTTTCTAAAGCCAGGACCCCTGGGGCTATGGCTGAGTCTACTTTCCCCAGTGTGCATACAGAGATTGATGGGTGTTTTTACTGGACAAAATTATGCAACTATGTAAATTCATGATGCTATATAATTCCATGATTTCCACCTTCAGCCAGGCTCTCGAACTTTCCCTGGTCACCTCTGCTTGCTTTCTACAGCAGCCACTTCTGACCTCCTCCTGCCACCCCATTCCCGTACTCTCAGCACGTTGCCTTGCTTCCTGGTTCACTGAGAAAAATGGAAGTCCTCTTGATGAAAAACAGCCTGACTTTGTGATCACAGGGCTGTAACATATTTCAACTGAGTCTACCCTCCCACCCTCCCCTCCTCTTTACAATGATAAAAATGATGCCTCACCCCCTGGCAAATGTTCTTCCTCCATTGGTCCTCTGGGATCCATTTCTTCCTCAAGAATGAGGGCATCTCACTCTCTTCATTCCTTCCTCTCTCATCTGTGCTACCCTTGCCTCCCTCATCACTGACCCCATTCTCACTGCATCAAACATGCTTAAACCCCTTCCCTCTTTGAAGAAAAAGACTGTCCTTCCTCTAGCTACTTTCTTTTCTCTTTCCTCCTCCTCACAACCAGACCCCTTAAATTGTCGTCTCTGCCAGCTATTCTGTCCTCGCTCCACAAAGTCGTGGCCACAGACCTCTGGATTTGCCTCTACTAACTCTTAGGAAGCTGTTACTCATGCTCCCTATTGCTAATCCTTGCTGAATTCCACTCCTTTCTTACTTGACTTCTCTGCAGCAGACTGTGCATTGAGCACTCTTGCATTCTTAGAGCAAAGTTTCCCTTCTGTCCTCTTTCTCGTTGTTCTTCCTTCTTTTCTTCTCCTTTGCAATCTCCTCCTTTCTTTTCTGTCTCCTGGAAGGCTGATGATCCTCATTTCTCTCTCCTCATGGTAGCCTCACTCCTCATTCATCTTAAGAGCCATCTCCTCACTGACCACTACCCAAAAGTTACCTCTCCAAAGTTCTACTGATCTTCTTCTGCCACTAGTTGATGGACACGTTCAATACCGGATGCTCCAAACCAAACACATTAGCTTTCCCTTTCTTTTGCTGCAAATATTTCTCTACCATTCTTTTCTGTATCTGGCATTGGCATCACCTCTTCTCACATAAGCAGAAATCTAGATGTTTTTCCTTGCCCTTCGCCTCCATGTATCTCTTTATTCCATCCACCCTTTCCCACCTCCTCTTCCCCACTCCATTTACAGGCCACCATCACTTCTTCTCTCTGTATGGCTTCTGGAACTTCCTACCTGGCCTCTGTTACTATAGATAGGTGTCCCTGTTACAGGCAGAAGAACCCTTCTAGGACCCAGATCTGAGTCTGTCACTCCTTGCTTTAAATTCTCCAGTGGCTACCCACTATACTTGAAATGAAACCCAGACCTTGTAACATGAATTAGAGAGTTCTAGTTGATCTATACCCCCCTGTCCTCAAGCCTCATTCTCCAGCAACACACACATCACATTCCTCCCAGTCTGAGCCCCTTTTGGTTCCTTAGTGGTCCCATGCATCCCGTGGCTCATGGAACTTTTTGCCCAAATTCTAAAACTCTCCATCTTTTGGCAAATTCCTATACATGTTCAGTCCCTTAGACATCTTTTCCACTAGAAATCTTCTCCTCATCCTGTAAATTTGGATTTTGTTTCCTTCCACATGTTCTTAAAAGACATATGAGATCATCCATATAAAGTCCTTACCACAACGAGTAGCATTAGTAGCCAAACAGCAAATGTTATGATCACAGCACTTAGAATGTATTGCCATTGTTTGTTGGCTTTTAGATTTCTCCAATAGATTATAAACTCTATGAGGGCAGATGCCACATTCCCACTTATTCTCTGTTGAATCCCTAGTCTCTGTCAACAAATCTGACATATAGTAGGTACTCAATAAATATTAGTGGAATAAATAAATGAGCCTAAATTTTAGAACCTGTTTTGTCTAAGAGACTATGTGCTAAGTGATAGGAAGAAGGAATCCCAGTCTAAGGGTTTAAATATCTGCCCAAGTAGAATCATTATCATCTTGGGCAGTCCTGTGGGTCTGTGGATTTATCTGGATAAATTCTAAAAAATAAGAGTTGGAAGTGTTGGGAAACATTCAAAGATGCAAAAAGCAATTTGCTGCAAGATAAAAACTCCATCTCCCCTCTTTACGGTGTGATTTTTTTTTCTCCATCCTCCTCACAGTTTCTCACTTTAATGACCACTATAACGCCAACAATAAAAGGAAAAAAGACTGAGTTAAGAATGATCAGGGAATAAAAGGCAATATTGAAATATCCTGAAATATCCTGCAAGCAGAGGATGAAGTAATAGGTGAACTTTAAATATAGATATACCAAGACTCAAAAATTATTTTAGTAAAAAGAAAATATTAAAGGATAAAAGAGGTAAAATATTTTTAATAACAATAAAAGATTTTAAAGACTCCTCAGAAAAAAATCATAATCATCTTAAAAATTCATTGAAGCAGGTAATAGAAAGAAAGTTAAAAGGAAAAAAAAAACTAAATTCAAGAACTAGGATGACAAATTGCATGCCAAAGATAAAATCGTTGAAAGCATTTAAAGAAAGATGTTTTAGAATTAAAGAATAATAAATTACTTAGGGGGACTCACAGGTAGAATAATCAAAAAATATTGAAACCAAAGGAAAAAAATGCCATAATCCTTTAAAGGAGATAAAAAAATAAATCCCAACAATAATAAAACTAAACGGGCCTATGCAGAGGTTCCTAACCGTAAGTAAGCCACAGTTAAAACTGGAGTTTAGGATTCTGGTTTGTAACAAAAAAAAAAAAAAAAAAAAAAAAAAAGCCCTTGTGGGATTTCAGAGGCAGATTTCAAAGTTCCACAGTGACATTTCCCTCCTGGAGAGGAGCTGCAGGAGGTCTGCTGAGGGTAACCAAATAGTTATGTTCACCTTTGCCTGCAGACTAAGGGAGACGCTTCTCACCTCCAAGACTCAGCTCCTCTGCATTCCATCCCCATCACGGCTTCACCATCCAAAGTATCCTGCTTTCCTTTGGGAAATAAGAAAATAAGGTAGCCCCGTAAATTCCAAGTCCATTCTTCTGTCTGTTCATGAAGAGCTCTTCACAATCAGAGTCCCTTTGGGCAACTACAAAAACAGTGTCCTTTTTGGTTATGCCTTTGCTCTGTGGCTTGTAATCTCTCTCTCTCTCTCTCTCTCTCTCTCTCTCTCTCTAATACTTTCTTATGTCTCTGAGGACTTGCAGTTTCTCTCCAGCTCCTCACCAGAGCTCAGTAATGATATTTTAATTATGTTATTATCTCCTCTAGTAAGCTCACCTTAAGGGCCTGTGCCAGGTCTTAGGTTTCTTACTTTTACTTTAGCTCATGGCACAGAGCTCAGGCTGCCTCTGGACCCAAGTGAGGAAGGTCAGGAAGCCCCTCAGAGTCAGGGAATATATTTTGTTTTCCTCCAACTGTCAGTGTGAAGGATTCAGTGAATATTACATTTCTCAGGGCCCGATCATTAGTGTCTAAGAGCCCTAAGCTCTGCAATTTTTGCCCATATTTGCAAGGTGAGGCTGAGGGATCTAACTGAAAAGTGGTTCATAGAGCCAAGTACGTTGTTGCAGTTGCAGTGCTGACTTCTGGTAGCCAGTCCCTAGTTTAGCATCTGCTGCCCGCCCCCCCCACCCGCTTCCCCTCACTATTTCTCTGGTGTCTTCTCTGCCCATCATTCTCCAGGCTCCTTGCTAAGTGGGGACATAGATAGTTGGCACACAGGGTCTTAAGAATCTGAATTAGAGCATCATCACTTTCACCCCCCTGCCTTTATCCTGCTTTTCCATGGACACTCCAGTCTTTCATGGGCATCCAACCATGAAGGCAGAGAGGAAGGTTGTAGACATGGCTATGAGAACACAATTTTCTCAGTCCAGTTTTACCATATGGACCAAAAGACACAGGAGTCGAATGAATGAGGGGTCTCTAGGATCCCTCCTGATCCTAATATTTTATAGCTGTTTTCTAGGCGTTCCTTTGGTATATCTGCATGTTCCAATCACATGTCACCATGTACCTGGGGTGGTATAGTGCTGGATAGAGGGGTACAGTGCTGGATAAGTGGCAAGGTGCCCAGGCTCAGGTTATCCCATTTATAGGTGTTGATGAATAGCTCGGATGATGAACAAATGTCACCAAGAGCGGTATGTGTAATCCTTCACCCACATATAGGACCATAGTCACCCGAACTCCAGAGCCTTCCATCTGGAGTTCTGATGTTGTAACACCAGAACATCTTTCCTTTGGTCTTAGTAATGATAATATGCCAAATTTTCTCAGATACTGTAAAACCAAGTTTTCTGACAGTACTGGTTCTCCAAAAGGAACAACCTCAGTGGATTTTGTTTCTGGAAGATAAGATAATGAGGAATAGCAGCCAGATAGAATCTTCTCTAAGAATGGGAGTTTTTAAAAATTTCTTCTGCGTTATTCAAGTAGAATAATAAATTAACATGGCTTTTTTTACACATATTCAGGCTATTTAGAAGGGGTGATATTTATAGTAGCCATAAATAAACTCTTTAATAAGAGGAACTTGAATCACTCTACCCCTTGCATATAAGTAGGCCAATCTTAGAAAGTTTTGTAAAAATCCTTTTAATTTTGGTGAAATAATTCAGCGAGAAAGAACTTGCATAATCCCAAATTCTGAAGCAAAGGCAGCATAAGTATTTGCCGAAGGCACAGCCCAGGATTCTTGAAACTTCCTTCCTGTGTTCCAATAAAAAAAAAAAAAGGAGGGGGGGATTTTACTACTGAGATTCTTTCCTGGTTCTTGGGCATTGAGATTTGTTAATGTTTATAGTACACTTGAGATCTGAGAGTAAACGTACTTCAGGAGCGTAAGCAGTAAAAAAAAAAAAAAAAAGGCTTTTTGTTACCTATTGAAATAAATGCAGTATATTTGACAAAAAAAAAACCCGTCTATATTGCTAAGCATAAATTAGCACATAATTTTAGAAATTAATGAAATAAAACTCATCCATTAACAGTTTCTCATGGGTGGAGCTGATGGAGAGAAATGTCTACACATGACATCGTATTCGAATTTTATTATTTCAATAGAAATGAAAAGGAGAACAAGGCCTTTCTCTTCAGAGAAAAGACTGCAAGTATTCAGAACAGAGAGGACATATGTTTATTTAAGTATAAATATTGTAGATATTTTCTCATGGAAAAATAACCAAGTCCTTTGGGTCTGTCTAGACCTAGACGGGGATCCCACTATTTATCACACTATCCAAGCACTGCACTATCTCAAGACACTTCATAATACAGCTACAAAAGCAAACTGTAAAGAATCATCAAACACCCTACAGATCCAACGAGTGAAACATATATCTCTTCGGATATTTGTCTAAAAACTACCAATAGAAAAATTTAGACTGAACTCCAGGGAATTTTAATCCACACACCACATTTTCGTAGGCTTTTGCAAGGTAGAGTCAGAGGATTACATTTTCTGAGAACCGCTTTTTGAAAAGCTTGACCACTAATCAGTTAAGTGTGACATAGGCTTGAAATGAGATGTGGTAATAAATAATCAAGGGTGAAGGGCAACTTAACACATGTTGATTGTGGGCCAGTGCTGTTGCCCTGAAGTTGCCAGAGTTGCAGTTTATTATTTATTTGACATTCAGCTCAGAGTGTTGCTTTGGATGTCAATCGCCGTGTAATGAACGTCCCCTAAAACTTAGTGGCTTAAAACAGCATCATTTTATTTGTTCATGATTCTGTGGATCAGGAACTTTTTGGGCTGACTCCATTCCTTTGGGGAATTGCCTGGGATCTCTCATGAGATTGTGGACATATAGAAGATGGGATCTACGGCTTCTAGAAGGTATGGCTAGAAGCCTGGGACCACCCCCACTCCCTCTCTTTCTCTGTGCAGCTCCCTTGAGCTTCTCTTCATTTTGGTTAGAGCCTAAGAGTGAGTGTTCTGAGTGTACAAAGGCCAAAGCTGAGAACTCTTAGGGGCTAAACTGAGAATTCTCAGAGCATCACTTCTGCTTCATTTCCTTGGTCAGCAAGTCAAGGCCATCCAAGGTCACAGTCAGGGGCTGTACGCTGCATCTCTCTGGAGTGAGGCCGTGCAGCATTGCAGAAGAGGAGGCATGGTGTAGCACGAGTCATTAGGCTGTCTGCTAAACCATTTCATGAAGGTGACCTCATGTTTGTCTTCTGAGCTGGAGCCCCTATGTCTCTCTTCCCAAGCACACCATATTCTGTGTGACAGCAGAGCTAACACACCATCTTAAGGCGACTCTCCACTTGACAAGTCCATGGTTACTCCACACCACCTGTAGGATGCAATTCAGACTGTTGGCTTGGTTTGCCATGCCCTTCCCACCTTGTCCCCCACTTACTCCTCCAGCCTCTCTGCTCAAAGGCTTATGCACCCCAGTTCTTCAGCTGCTTCTCAGGTAGCAGCACTCCATGTGGGACCGTGTGCTGGGAGGCCCTGCTTACCCCCAGAATCCTGCCCCCCAACACTGGCACATCCCCCATGTGCCTGGGGTCCTGCACTGATGGCCCTGCCCTCTCCCCAGCCCCACTGCTGGTGCATGCAGAGCAGACACCTGTCTCTTGCTCTGCCATCGAGCCCTTGCCCTTAGCAGGTAGGCCCCTCTGCAAGCGCTTGGTACCATTTACTGATGTCGGCATCCCAGCGCAATGCCAGAGCTGCAGAGTGCCTGCGGGAGAGTCCAGAGAACCCCAAAGAGGAAGAAGGTGGGTGTGATGAGGAGGACGGTGAGCTGTGTGACCCAGCCCAAGTGGCAGGTGCAATATTACCAAAGTGCAGATGAAGAATGCGCTAGATAAACCCAAGACAAGAAACAAGCATTGTCAGTAGAACAGAAAATTCGATTAGATATGGGGAAGAGCAAGGCGTGTCCTATTTAAGAAAGCACGAAATAGTGAGCAGAGGCCTTACCTCAGACCAGCCCTGTGGCCTCTACAGAAATGTGCAAGAGGCACCCCTCCAGGGCACCCTGGACCTGAAATGTTTTGAGAAGCCAGGACACCCTGATCCAAGTGCTGTGTGGCTCTCAGCAAGTGACCACCACCCTGAGAGGGCAGAGGAGAAGTTGAGCAGAGAGAAGGGAAGAGCCTGCTTCTGGGAAAATGTGTGGGGCCATCACTCCTAAAAGCAAGATGTCACTTGTGTCGCTTGGGGGAGTACCTCCATCCCCAAGCTCAACTGACTGAATCACGTGAATGTGACCCTGACGGTGATGTGCTTGGCTCTGGTGACAAAGTACAGGGGACGTGGTGTGACTGGGGAGAGGTGGGGTGACCACTAAGCCTGATCAAAGGAGATCCACCTTGAAAGAACCCATAGTCCTCTTCTGGCTGAACAACTATAAAGGACATAACCATCATGTGAAAATATTTTTTCTGTATACCAGATGCTGCTCTGGTCAACTTATACCCATTAGCTCACCTGAGGTAGGTCCTCTCGTTGTCCTCCTTTTACAGATGAGGACACAGGTAAAAGGCTTGTTCAAGGTCACAGAGCTCCTAAATGGCAGAGCTGGCATGTGATCACAGGCAGTTTGGTGTTGTAGTCTCTATTCTTAACCATTCTACTTGGCCAAGCCTGAATTTGCCAATATAGTGTAGCTACTGTCTCGTTTTTTAAAAAATGTTACTTGACATTGTTATTAATTCTGAGAAGTGAGTTTTGAGAGTTCCTTCCCTCTTTATAACTCAATTATTGTTTTTGGCACATTTAAAATTGGCAAATTCTCTCTTATGTGGATGCACACGTGTACGTACATGTATACTGACAGCTATAGCTTGCAAAAAGCTGTGAGAGGAACGTTAGTTTAATTAAAAATGAGTGAGAAATGCAGCCAGATTAACATTCTTTAGTAATCACTTTGAAGTCTGAACTTCAGCTTTATGGGATTGTTTTAGAAATGAGAAGAATGATGTATTGTTATACTAGGAGATAGATTTAAATTGCTTTTAGTATATCCCTGATGTGACTTTGTAATCTGCTTTTTAGTAAGTTCTCATATCTATGAATCACTAATAAGGTTCACATTAAGTTTTTGATCTTTTTGGGTCTATGATTTATTATTATTATTTGACAAGTTCTGGAAGCACAGATTCTGAAAAGTTCAGAGAGATATTTATTTAAGAAAACTTTTGTCAATATTCCAAAGATTAATTTTTTAAATCCCAAGGAATCTGTACTCTGTCATTTTTTGTTGGTTTGCAAAATAAAATCAGAAACACAAAAGCTGCTTCCTATTTGAGAAAATGGACAATTTTCAAAGGTTGAGCAATTCATTGATTATAAATAATAGCCTTGAAATATATATAAATAGGAAACTCATAATAACTACCTAGGGCATACCACATTATCTCAGAGGCAGATACAAAGTGTCTACGTTTCTGTACGCTTCTGTTTTAACCTGATCCCTCCTTCGTGGACCCCTGGCTGCCAGCCAGTACTTTTAGAGGACTTATGGATTCGGCAACAGAGGAAGGGAAGAAGCTGTGAACAGAACAGAGGATTTTTTTTTTTCTTGGAGTGGACTTCCCAGCAAATCCAAGGGTGACCAGCTTTGGAGCACCACTTCCTCCCTGATCTCAAAATACCTTCCATTATGCTGCCAGAATGTTCTCACTTCACTTTAGTATCTAAAATTCTGCCAACTAGAAATGTAAGGAACACACATCCTCTTAGAAATTCTAGTCCTGATGAGATTTCGTTCCCATGTTACTCAGTAACTTAGAGATGATGGGAATCTTCATGAGACGGAAGGCTGGAATTTATTTAGTCCACAAATATGAATCAATCAAGCACATAATTGGTTATTGATCAGTGACTCATCTAGATATTAGGAGTATAGGGGAGAAGAGAGGGCCAAGATCCTGGCCTGCATGAAGCCTACTTTCTTTTGGGGGAGAAAGGTATGAAAAAAAGTAAACAGTCCATAAATGAGATAATTTAGATGATGACGGTGCAATGAAGTTACAGTGAGGAAAGTAAAGATACTTTCAACTTTCTGGAATGTGGCCTGCTCTTAGATTGCTAAATGCTTTGTTTTTATGAACAATGAGAGAGAGGAAAAATATCTGATATTTCTCTGATATTCACTGTCACAAAATCATGGTTTTAAAAAAATGAGATGACGTAGAAAAGGCATATTCTGCTTTTTCCTGGTCCCAAATAATGTCTGATTCTCATTCTGCATTCTTCTTGGGACCATGGCTCCTTTTTCATCACTGTGTTCCTTTGTTGATACATGCCTGGGATGCAGTAGGTGGTCAATAAATATTTGTCTCTCTCTCTCTCTCTATATATATATATATATATAGATAGATAGATAGATATAGAAATAGATATAGATCTATATAGATATTCCATATATGTGGAATTTGACTCAGGATTCCTGTTAGTAATGAGGAGCTACACCTTTTCTTAAAAGAAAAAAAAATCTTAACTTTGTAATGCCTATTGCTACAATTTCAGCAGGTAAGCACATGAGAAGAAGGAAACTAAAAGTCGGCTTGCCTAATTAATTCGCACTCATGCAGCTCTAGCCCCAGAGCTTTCACTTCCTGTCTTCTTAGTAACTTCCACATAGGCAACATCTGAAGGGACGTGCTTTTATATGCCTGAGAATGCACTTGGTACCCTACATATTTCCCTGGGAAGAGAATGGCTCTCCTTAGTTCTTAAATAGGGCCATTTCTTGCCCCTTTTTCTTAAATCCTAAGGATAAAAACCATCTCTTAGAATCTTCCCCAAGTCTGATAACACTGAAGGCCTCTTGACTCCCACTATTTAACTCTGACTCTAAAGCAACCTTCATAAATACCAGTGATCTCCCATGCCAACTGGGAAAAAAGTCAGCCTTAGCCTAAAAATCTTAACTTCTCTTTCTGTATCAAGGTGACCATATCTTCACAAATGAAAGGGAGTGATTCTGTAGATGACACCATTCCAGCCAGGAGGACTGTTATGCTCCCAGGGGCTCCATGGAGTCAGTCCACCAGCTTCCAAAGCAATTTCCCAGACCTTCATACTACACCCTTGGTGCTTACTTGCTGAAACATCAGCCTAACTTCTTTACCCCGTATCTTTTATCTCAGTTTTCTGGTTGTATTTTATCTAAGTCATCTTTACCTTAGTTGAGCTAAAGCTGTGGTTTTGCAAATTAAATCAGTTGTGGGTTTCTGCATATATCTACTCCATATGTTTACTAAGCCTTTTTTTAAAAAAAAGTAGCATTCTATGTCTGTTTTCATCTTTTTAGTTGTGTGAAGGAAGATTTGTTTTGCTTAAGGTTTTTTAAAAACAAATTCAAAACTATTTAGAAGAACACATTTTAAGAAACCAAAAATGCTTTTTAGACCTATAATTTTAGCCATAGTTGAATTCCCTTAAAGTTTTGATGTTTGATTGTAATGAAGAGATCATGGGGCTTTTAAGGCTGGACTCCATGCTTTAAGCAGAGAAGCTGTTCCATGTGTTTCAACATGGAAGAGATTTTGAAAGGCATCTCTTATAGCTGCCATGGAATATGCAAAGGTGGGGGGGTTGGTATTAAGTAGGAATCTATTGTAATAATTTAGTGAAAATAACGTTTTCAAGCTAAAATACTGAAGAGTAGGGATCAAGTACGAAAATAAATAACCAGATAAAATTCACAGGACGTATTGCATAGTTGTGTGGAAAGGTTGAAAGTGAAGGAATACTCACCGTTGAGTCCAATATGTGTAGCTTGGGAGACTCAAGAGATGGTAATTGCCTTGATCAAGACAGAGGAGAGATGAGAGGCAGAGGCATTGAGGGAAAGATAGCGTTCCTATTTATTCTGACTGTGCATGACACCCTTGGAGACGGCCAATACGTAGCCGAGAACAATAGGACTGAGGGACGTGCAGATGGACTTCAAGAAAAATGTAGCTCTTGAAGTTATCACTAAGTAGAAGATCATTGAAGCCATCAGGAAGAAAAAAAAGTCAAGTCCAAACCTGGATGTTTTTTCCATAGTATTTAGGCAAAGCAAACCAAACCAACACAGTAGACCAGGAGTGACCAAAGGGATGGAGGGGACGATGGGAGGAAAGGGAGGGAGCTGCCAGTGCCATGTGTGATATGGAGGAGGAAGACCAAGAGCGAGTCGGTGGGTCTGGAGGCTGGCATCGCCACCACCTTTGAGACAGCAGGATTGGCAGGGTGGTGGGTGGCAGAAGCCAAATGGCACAGGGTGGGGAAGCCAAGGGAAGCTGAGGAAATGAAAATGGTCTGCAAAACTTGTTGGCAGAGGAAAGAGGCAGAGCCACATCTGCAGAAGAAGCAATGTCAGAAGTTGCCAGGCGATGGGAAGTGTGAGAGTGTTTGCAGATGGGAGGGGGACAGAGGCTGAAATCACAAGAAGGACAAGGGGTGCAGGGAGGGAGTAATTGCAGAGATGTGGCTGGTGGCGGGGGTGGGGGCAAGATCATACGTGGGACACTATGGGGAGAAGAGTGGAGGTAGAGATAGCTTGAACCAGAGGGAAGGAAGCTCGAGCAAATTTGTGCCTTGTGGCTCCCATTTTCTCACCAAAATGGACTGTCCCATATGCCCAGGGCAGAGAAGACACAACTGTGTTTTTGGAGACCTAAGGAAAACAAGCATAGGATAGCCTATTTAGGAAACAGGAAGGGAAGCAGCCCAGGGACGAGATAAAAAATAAAGTTAAGATTGTTATCAAATTCAATAATAAATCAAATGCTTTTTAATCCTAAATAAGATCTTATTTGTTGCTCTGTGTGTGTGTTTGCTAATCATTTCTGGTTTATTACAAGGAATACAAGCCAAGAAAAGCCAAATGGGAGAGATGCACAGGGCAAGGTATTGGTGGGGGGGAGATGCAGGGCTCCATGTATTTGTTGCTGTTTTATAGTAAAAATACACAGAGCACAAATTTACCTTTTTATTTTTTTTAAAGCATACGGCGCAGTGGCGTTAGTTAGATTCGTCACTGCTGTGATCAATTTCCAGAGCTTTCTCATCATCCCAAATAGAAACTCAGGACCCACTAAGCAATAACTCCCCCTGACCAGCTCCCCGAAACTTCTAGAAACTGCCCTTCCACCTTCTGTCTCTGCAGATTTGCCTAAGTCTCTCCTATTTGTTGCTTTTAAAGCATGTTGCACAAAGTAAAAAAGGGAAAAACAAGAAGGTAATCATTCTTACTAGAATGTTCTGTAGATGAAGAGATGGTTCTTAAACCCTCCCCTATTTTCTTAATCCACCCTGCGGTATCCACTTCTAAAACATGACTACCCTGTTATAAACTCGGTATGATGCATTACCCTTGAAGTAATTCAAATTTACTTTGAGCACCCTTAAATTCGCCTTCAGTGTCTGTTCACGGTATCCATACACCACAACGGGTGTCTTTTCCCCTTACCCAAATGATAGCACAGAATTGCAGTTTGGTAAATATTTTTCCGTGTGGCAGTCTGTTTCCAAGGATTGCCTTCTTCAACTGAATCTGTGTTGTCTGAAATAGAAGCTCCTAAAAATAGCCTGTATGTGCATCACTTAGAAAGATGACAGATTCTACTACTAAGATATGCAAACAGATAACCCCTCGGCTTTAATGTCAGCTACAGGTTGTGTGAACAGATCCTCAGTGTCCAAGAGGAGATTCAAATAAGTCGTTCTGGCATGAGACTCCTTTATTTTTCATGGAAATCCTGTTTGATTTCCAATGAAAGTTAATTCGGATGGGAAGACTTATTGGAAGAAATGTCTGATACTATAATCATCTTCCAAACACAACTTCTATTTTCATTTTCTGTGACCAACCCCAGAAAGAGAGGACAAAATTCCCGCAGTGGAGGTGAGTGACATGTACCTCTTCTTAAGGCTGTACCCAGTAGGTGGGGCCTTGCCAGATGCCTTCTAAATTGGGGATTCAGAATATGAGAGACTCCTAACTCTGGGAAATGAACCAGGGGTGGTGGAAGGGGAGGTGGGCAGGGGGTGGGGGTGACTGGTGACGGGCACTGAGGGGGGCACTTGATGGGATGAGCACTGGGTGTTATTCTATATGTTGGCAAATTGAACACCAATAAAAAATAAATTCATATATAAAAAAAATTAAAAAAATAAATTGGGGATTCACATGGAAAGGTCAACAGCCAGGAGGGGGCCGCGCCTGGATGGCTCAGTCCGTCAAGGGTGTGACTCTGGGTCTCAGTTCAGGTCTTGACCTCGAGGTCGTGAGTTCAAAACCTTTCCCACTTAAAAAAATAAATAAAAAATAAACTTGCATTGGGCTTTACGCTGGGCATGGAGACCACTAAAAAAAAAAAAAAAAAAAAGAAGAAGAAGAGATATCAACAGCCATTGCATTTCCCAAGCCCTGAAGCTAGCTACTCCCCTCTAAACATTGCTGACCCTGCTATCAAAAAGAGGAACTGTGTTCATATTGTTTCCCTTCCCCCAACCTTACCTCCCCTCATCCCATTCCAATGCATCTTTGCTTCTCAGCTTTGAGCCCCATCTGTCTCCTAAAGCCACTACTCTGGAGTTTCCTCTCATCAGAAACACTTGCCTCAGAAATCTGTGTGGACGTGGGCACAGACTGTTCTTTGTTGCTTTATGTGGGTCAGTCGTGTATCCCAGGGAATCTATAATCATCTTGCAGGTGGTGTGTTTTCATCTGTAAAATCATGAAATGTTACTGTTTTAAAGATGAGGACATTAAGCCCAGAAAGGTGAAGTAACTAGGCTAAGGTCACACAGCCGAATTCAACAGATAGATGGTAGATTAGCGCATTTAAAAGGATGGAGGGAGAAATGTGTGTTTCTTCCCCAAAATTACTTGAATGGGCTCTGCCAGAGTTTCTCTCTGTAGCTTTTTTTTTTTCCATTGCTAACTGGCACCTTCGTGTTCCAGAGATCTTTCTCCACATAAGGTACAATTCCATACTATTAGTTATAGTTTGGTTTTTAAAATTATAATCCCATTTCCTGCCTTCCAGAGGTCATCTTGATTGAAGTTTTAGGTGTTTGGAAGCTAGTGATGCATTTACAGATTTTACATTTTAGAGAGCAATTTGCCAACAGCTACTATAATTGAAGATGTGTCTATACCCAGTAGTTCTCCTACTTTACACACATTCTATAGAAACTCTCAGACATGTGCCAAAGGGAACACCTACAAGAATGGTTGTAACAGTACTGTTTATTACAGCAAACAAACAAACAAGCAAAAACAAAATGAAACAAAACCCATCAAACATCAACCGAAGAACAGATATAAGATTGTTGTATCTGTATTTCACGGTATACTAGACAGCAGTGCTTCTCAAAGTGTGATCCTGGGAACCCGGGAGATCCTCAAGACTTTTTCAGGGAATTTTCATCTCAAAACTGACTTTACAGAACTACTAAGGCATTTTCACCTTTTCATTCTGTCCTGTGGGAATTTTCCAGAGGCTGCATGTTAGAATAGAAACAGACTGGGTACAGAAGTAGATATGAAAAGCCTGCTGTCTTCCATGAACTGAGATATTTAAAAGATTTGCAAAAACATAAAAAAGCACCACATTTCTCATTTGCTTGCCTTAAAAACATTATTTATCACAAATCATGCTTACGCTAGGATATCATGTATAATGGATTTTTATTGTTACTTTTAGTTAGAAAATAGCAGTTTTTGCATTTTCTCGGTGTTATTTTCTGATACAGCAAAGAGATTTAATCCATGTGAACCAAAGGTCTTCATCATCCTCAATAATTTTCAAGAAAGTGAAGGAATCCTACGATCCAGAAGCTTGAGAACCACTGCTATAAAGTCAGGAAAGTAAATAAATTGAGACTGTAGGTATCAACAAGAATGAGTCTGGCAAACACAATAAATGGAGTTGCAGAAGAATATAAATAGAATTTTAAAGCCAGAAAAACATGCTACATATAGAGTAGATATATACTACATGTATCAAAAAATGGTGGAAATAATAAACTCTACAGTCTGTACAGTAATTCTTTTGATAAAAAGAATGAAAATGAAAGAGAATGCAGTCAGTGGGAAGACATTGGAAACTTGAAACACATTGGTTAGGTTTTCCTTTTTGGTTGGATTGTAGGTGTAAGGTGTTCCTTAAGTTATTTTTTTTATATTTTTGTATGCCTGGAATGTTTTGTAATAAGATTTAAAAACTAATAACCAAGGATGCCTGGATGGCTCAGTGGTTTAGCACCTGCCTTTGGCCTAGGGCATGATCCTGGAGTCCTGGGATCGAGTCCCACATCGGGCTCCCTGCATGGAGCCTGCTTCTCCCTCTGCCTATGTCTATGCCTCTCTCTCTCATGAGTAAATAAATAGTCTTTAGAAAAAAAAGAAAAGAAAAAAACCCTAATAACCAGGGTCACCTGGGTAGCTCAGTCAGTTAAGCATCTGCCTTCTGCTCAAGTCATAACACAGGGTCCTGGGATCAAGCCCCATGTCAAGCTCCCTGCTCCGCAAGGAGTCTGCTTCTCTCTCTCCCTCTGCCTCTCCCCACCCCCACTCCCTGCTCAGGCTCTGTCTCAAATAAATAAATACAATCTTAAAAAAAAAAAAACTAAAAGTCATATACAAGTCAGTAATAAAAAGCAAAAGCCCAACTAAAAAATAGGCAAAGGACTTGAACAGACATTTCTCCAAAGATATTATACTAATGGCTGAGAAGCATGTAAAAAGATGTTCAACATCACTAACCATTAGAAAAATGCAAATATCACAGTGAGATATTACCTCACACCTACTGGATGGCTACTCTCAGAAACCCCAGATAGCAAGTTTTAGTGAGGATGCAGAGAAATGTGTGCACTGTTGAGAATATAAAATGGTACGCCTGTGTTGGAAAACAATATGGCAGTTACTCAAAAAATTAAAAATAGAATCGTAGTATGATTCAACAGTCCCGTTTGTGGGCATAGAGTCAAAGGGACATTGCACACCTCTGTTCATAGCAGCAATATTCACAATAGCCAATGTGTGGAAACAATCCAAGAAACCATTGCTGGATGAATGGATAGACAAAATGTGGTATATACATACAGTGGAGTATTATTCAGTCTTAAAAAGGAAGAAAATTCTGACACATTCTATAACATGGATAAACCTTGAGGATATGATCTAAATGAAATAAGCAAGTTACAAGACAGGCAAACGCTGAGTGATTCCACTTACATGAGGTATCAAATGTAAGTCAGAGCTGTAGAAACAGAAAATAGAATGGTAGTTCCATGGGCTGGGGGTGGGGGCAACGTTGCCAAAATGGGCAGTTGTTGATTAATGGATACAGAGTTTCAGTTCTGCATGGTGAAAAGTTCTGGAGACCTATTGTACAACAATGTGAATATACTTAACACCCCTGAACTGTATACACTTAAAAGTGGTTAAGATGGGACCTTTTATGTTATATTTTTGGCCACAATAAATAAATTAATGGTTATAACAAGATTTTGTCTGACCTAGGGATTTTTGTGTTACTTGCTGTCACTCCAGTTGTTAAAAAATAGTAAATTAACTAAATCTGAATTATCTAATTGTATTTCTTGCTGAGACTCCCTGCTTCTAGTCTTTGACTTTGGTTCATACTGAGCATTTTGCCTTTCTGGAATACCATCTATTTCCTCTAAACTACCTAAATCCCACCTGAAGGTAATTCTGATGGATCCCACTGGAGGATGCCCACTAAACTCTGTCTTCTCTTTGATAGAATCAGGAACCATCCTAAATCATTTGGATCCCTACTACCTGGAAGACTCAGTACACTTATTTTGCATACAACCTATTGTCCATTACTCGTCTCATCTATGTATTGTTTCTTAATTTTTCAGAGGTATTTGATCACCCCAACTAGAATTTTGTTGCATAGGTTTGTCACTGAGCTTTGCCCATAGCTAGCACACAATAAGATTGGTGAATAAATGATCAGATGAATGGATGGATCTATCAGTGGGGTTTTAAAAATGTAGCTGAACTGAATGTGGTAAAAATTAAGTATAATATTTTCTCAGAATTACTAAGGTTCTGGTTTCCCTATGCTTTACTCATATTCCTTGCACCAAACACCACATTTCCTCTCAACAGCCCCATCTTGCTTTATCCGAAGAGCCACTTCCACCCCAAGGCTGGATGGAGAGTCCATAGGTTGGCTTTACTCTGCTCTCCTGCTCCCTGTGCCACCGCATTTTTATGGCCCTTTTTGTTTTAAGGGGCTTACTATTAATTGGCACACAAAAACAGACAGCAGGTAGCAAAAATAATAAATATCAGGGCTTATACAACATCGAAAGAATCATGCCTTGTTTTGATATCTAACGTCTCTGATCTCAATTCCTTACTATTCTACATACAAGCTGTGACAATTTAAGTCTTTTTAAAATTGTGGTAAATATACACAGCACAAAACTTATCATCTTAACCCCTTTAAAGTGTGCGACTCAGTGGTATTAAGTACGTTCACATTGTTGTACAGTCTACAGCCACCTCCCATCTACAGAATTTTTCAATTTCCCAACCAGAAACTCTGTCCCTGCTAAACACTAGCTCCCATTCCCTGCCCTTCCCCAGCCTTGAGTAACCTCTACTTTACTTTCTGTCTCTATGAATTTGACTATTCTATATACCTCACATAAGTGGAATCATAATATTTGTCCTTTTGTGCCTGGCTTATTTCACTTACAATAATATCCTCAAGGTTCAACCATGTTGTAGCGTGTATTAGAATTTTGTTCCTTTTGGGGGCTGAATAATATTCTACTTTAAGCCTTTTGGACTTCAGTTGCCTCCTCTGTAAGATGGGATCAGGGGCCTGTTCCTCAAAGTTTGCTGTGATGATTTAACAAGACCATGAACAATGGTGGACTGTGCCCAGCACAGGGCTTTGACTTAACATACTGATTTAGTTTCCTTCTTTCCCTTTCTACTTTATAAATTTAATAAGGACCAGATGCAAAAAAAATATGCGTTTCTCATTTCCCTACTTCCTTATGTCCCACGGTAGTGAGTGCACAGAAATGATTAGGTGTAACTGAGTCGAGGAATCCCCTGATTTGGTAAATTAGAGATCCTCTGCCAGGGTCCCAGCATTATAAAAGTGATTGTCTGTTTCACACTTTTTCTGCTCCTGCTCCTCACCCCTACCTATAAATCAATATCATAGAGATAATAATAGCAGACCTCCATCACTCAGGAAGACAAAGTTGTAATACACCATAGGATTCAGATCTTTAATAGCTTAGGTAAGAACGAATGTTTCAATGGTTATCTCATAAATTCAGACAGTTAGGACAGGCTGAGAAAATCAAGCCAAAGACCCAGTTTTCAGTTATCTTAATTTGTGATCATCTTTTGGCCTAAGTCAATTAGAGTTAATCACTATGGACTTAATTATAGTCTCACTTCTTGCTGTTAACAGTATGTTCTGTGGTCTTTCCATTAGAATGTCAAATGGATACTTACGTTGCCAGGGTAGCTGGGTCACTAAAAAGGCAAATCTGATGAAGAACCTTGAGTGATGTTGATTATGGTAGAAATAGAAAGACTTCCAGGAACTTTCCAGAATGGATGCTGAGTGGCAGGAATTAAACTAACAACCGACTCTGACAATCAGATTGATTTTCCTCATTGGTAAAATTACTGTGAAAGAATTCAGTTTACATTCTCTCTTGATTTTTAAGACTCTATTTTCCCCAAACCTCTCTTTTTAGAGCTCCCCCAAAATATTAATGTAACACATAAACTTTTTGCTTTAAGAATTTCTTTTTGCTTCAGTATGAATGAATTACTCTACCCTGAGTGTGCTCAGAGAGAAAAGTCAAGTTTTTTAAAATTATTTTTCAATTAAATGAATCTTGCCTATCTAGGTTGAGACAGCAGTGAGCATGTAAATGTATGTAGAAAACAATGTCACATCTCTTTTATTTTTTCTTAGGAAAAATTAGATTGGTAAAGTATGTGAATATTTTATTAGGCGCCTAAAGTAATATAGCTTTCCAGTTTGTTGAAAGTAAATGCATCATCTTTGTTAAAAAACTAGGCTTCTGAATCTTTTAGAAATAGTATATTACATATCTCAGGAAGTCCAACCCTTTAACCGAGTGGAAAATAAAGGAATGCTTTATTTGTGCTATAGCATATCTCAGAGCCATTATGGGTTTGGTTCCAGACCACCTGTAAATATCACAATAAAGCAAACATCACAATAAGGGAAGTCAAATGAAGTTTTTGGTTTCCAAATGCATATAAAAGTTATGTTTACACTATAGTGTTACACTATAGATGGTCTATTAAGTGTGCAATGGTATTATGTCTAAAAAATCAATATACATAATATTAATTTTAAAATATTATTTTAAAAGCTAACCATCATTTGAGCTGTCACTGAGTTGTAACCTTTGCTTGTAGAGGGTCTTGCATCACTGCTAATGGCTGCTGACTGATCAGGGTGATGGTTGCTGAAGCTGGAGACGGCTGTGGCAATTCCATAAAATAAGACACTGATGAAGTTTGCCACATTGCACATTGATTGGCCCTTCTTTTCATGAACGATTTCTCCGTAGCATGTGGTGCTGTTTGAAAGCATTGTATCCCCACTAGAACTTCTTTCAAAATTGGAGTCAGTCTTCTCAAACCTTGCTGCTGCTTTGTCAAGTTCATATAATATTCAAAATTGCATCTAGAACGGTGAATCCTTTTCGGAAGTGTTTCAATTTACTTTGCCCAGATCCATCATTATAGATGGATTTTCCCAGAAGAATCGAATCACTATCTATGGCAGCCATTGCGTTATGAAATGTATTCCTTAAACCATAAACTTGAAAGTCAAAACGACTCCTTGATCCCTGGGCTGCAGAATGGGTGTTGTCTTAGCAGACATAAAAACATTATTCTTGTTGTCCATTTCCATCAGAGTTCTTGGGTGACCAGGTACATTGTCAATGAGTTGTCATATTTTGCAAAGCATCTTTTTTTTTCTGACCATTAGGTCAGTGACCTTAAAATGTTTGGTAGACCATGGTGTGAGCAGATGTGCTGTAATCCTGGCTTTGTTGTTTCATTTATAGAACACAGAGAGAGTAAATCTAGCATGATTCGTAAGAGTCATAGATTTTTTAAAATGGTAAATGGGCTTCCCCTTAAAGTCACCAGCTGCATTAGCCCCTAACAAGAGAGTCAGCCTGTCCTTTGAAGCTTTGAAGCCAGACATTGACTTCTCCTCTCTAGCTATGGAAGTCCTAGATGGCATCTTCTTCCAACACAAGGCTGGTTCATTGACACTGACAGTCTTGTTGTGTAGTGTAGCCACCTTCATTAATTATCTTAGCTCGAGCTGGATAACTTGAAGCATCACCTTGCGCTTTGATGTTGTGGAGATGGTGTCTTCCTTAAACGTCATGAACCAACCTCTGCTATCTTCACATTTTTCTTCTACAGCTTTGTCCCCTCTCTCAGCCTTCACAGAATTTAATAGAGTTGGGACCTTGCTCTGGATGAGACTTTGGCTTAAGGGAATGTTGTGTCTGGTTTCATCTTCTGTCCAACCACTAGACCTTTCTCCATATCAGCAGTAAGGCTGTTTTGCTTTCTTATCATTCGTGTAACATGTTTAATTTACATGTAACATGTTTAATTTCCTTCAAGAATTTTTCCTGGAGGCACCTGGGTGGCTCAGTGGTTGAGCGTCTGCCTTTGGCTCAGGTCGTGATCCGGGGTCCTGGAATCGAGTCCCACATCAGTCTCCCTGTGTGGAGCCTGCTTATCCCTCTGCCTATGTCTCTGCCTCTCTCTCTCTCTCTGTGTGTCTCTCGTGAATAAATAAATAAACCTTAAGAAAAAAGAATTTTTCCTTTGCATTCATAACTTAGATAGCTGCTACAAGAGGCCTAGCTCACTGAGTATAAACATATCTAGCTTCTGGTTTAAAGAAAGAGATGTGTGACTCTTTCACTTGAACACGTAATGCCACTGTAGGGTTATTAACTGGCCTAATTTCAGTATTGTTGACTCAGGGAATAGGGAGAGGGAGAGATATGGGGGAGTGACCAGTTGGAGGGACAGTCAGAACACAGTTATTAATTAAGTTCACCATCTTATGTGGGTTTGGTTCATGGAGCCCCAAAACAATTACAATAGTCACGCCAAAGATCACTGCTCACACATCACCATAACAAATGTAAGAATAATGAATAAGCCTGAAATATTGCAAAGATTACCGGGATCTGACACACAGACATGAAGTGAGTGCCTGCTTTTGGAAAGTGGTGCTGATAGACTTGCTCAAAGCCATATTGCCACAAACCTTCAATTTATACCCTCCCCCCAAAAAAAGCAGTATCCACAAAGTGTAATAAAACAAGGTTAGTAAAATGAGGTTACCTCTGTACTAAAACTAGAGACCAAAATAAAGTGTGGGTCTTACAGAGTTGGAGATTGTCTAAAAATAAAAGGCAAAACATAATATCATACAAACAACCCATCCTGCCCTTCCTTCCCAGGGTCCCATCTTTAAGGGTTACACAGGGTCTCCCAAAGGAGAGAGTATCTTAGCAATTAAGCAGCAGTTGCTTTGGAGATAAACATGGCAGTGCTAGATCCCTGGTTGTGGGCAGGGCAGGTGGGGATGCAGAAGGGGCTCAGATCTCTGGATCCATCCTGCACATAATAATAAAATAAAAATGAACACGGCACTCATATTTTTGCCGTCTTGTCTTTCTCTCCACATATACAGAAGTTGTGAGCCCTTTGTGTTAGCAGACACGTTGTGAGAAAACTAAGTGTGAATTAATGAAATTTCAGAATAAATAGTTCAGTTGTTTTAATTCTAGTTTATCAACTTGGGGGCAGGCAAAGTAATTTAAATAGCTAAAAATGGGTTGTCAGGAGCAGCCACCTTTAAAACTGGAAACTGGCTGGCCCTGGTATAGGGGAATGGGCCTCACGTGCTAACTCATAGCTCTTTTCTTGCTTACCTGTAAATCCTTGTGTGAAATGTTTAACCCCTATGCCAGTTTCTTCATCTGCAAAGTAGATGTTTTTCACTTTGCAGAGCAGCTTTGAACCTTTTTTAATGTGAGTATAGATAGGGCACATAGTAGGTGCTCAATCAATGGTAGCCAATCATATTATTTTAACTCGCATTTCCATCATAAATATCTGTAACTCATGTACTTCAGCATATCCACTTAAGACTCAAAATAGTCTTAGCACTTCGCATACAGTCACCAAAACATGTTCTCCAGAGTCAACGTCCAGTCTATCTCTTCCTTGGGAAATTTGACACACATTCCAAATCAATCAGGGATGAGGGGTCGACTGAATTAACGAGGTTTTCTGTTTATTATAGTAAGTGATAAGGTGAGTTTTACTTACCTGAGGGAAGAATGGTAACCTACCTTGAAGCTGTATGCAAACCATCTGAAAAATGTGTGACCCTCTTAGCAATAGGGGTCTAGAGATGACTTCTCCTTTTCCCATAATGAGGAGGGTTGACCTGCTGGTTCCCAGTCCTGACAACTGCCTACACACAGCATAAGCTAAATAAGATGACTTGTCCTCTCAGCCAGGAAGGATGCGCTTGAAGAGTGAATGCCAGGAGGGGCACAGGTGGAAACAGTGCGCCCAGTGCCCAGATTTCCCCACTCAGGTAGTCATCCCAGCACTGGTGTAGCTCTCCCTGAATAACACCACCCCCCCCCACCAGGCACAGGACAGCCTTGTCAGAAAATGTGCTCTCCTAGGGTGAGTCTGTGTCATCCTCAATGACAGTGTCTTAAGCGTCTGGAGGTGTATGTTTGCTTTTCTTATGTAACCACAAAATAGCGGTTGGTTTCTCTCTAATAGATAAGGGTGAGAGAAGTTGCTGCTGGCTTAAAAATGATGTATGAAGTCTAATTCTGAGAATGAACTTAGTTTAGTCAGACAGACCTAGCTCTTACTTCTTCCTCTCTCCTTTTTCCCCAACTCAACCCATCCCCACCTGGGTTTCCCCTTCCTTTGGAGATACAAAGAAACCCAAGCAGGCTCAGCAGAAAATGTCAGGAAGCATGTGCTGTGCTGACAGTATTTTCAGACACCCGGGCTCCACCTGTGTGACTTTTTCTTCTTTTCTTTTTAAAAGTAAACACAGCAGGGTGTGCGTGCACCAATTACTGAGCACACAGAACTACAGGACTGGCTTCAAAGGATGGCGGAGGGAGCTGCTGCCTCCCTGCCAGGCAGATAAAGAGCTGTGCTCTCCCTGAAGAAGAGTCCACTTCCTACCCCTGGACTTTTCTCAGAGCCCTGCAGAAGGAACTCTCACATAGGGAAAGGACAGCTTGGCAGTGGGGTTTCCCTCTGGCTCTGGGACCTTCTGAACCCAAGTAAAGAAAGAAATCTTTCTATAAGTTTGTTTGGCAGAAACAATGAAAAGCATGTGAACTTGACCTTGAAATACTTTGCAACTTATGGATGGTGTATTTTCCCACCGTGTTCCTAGGAATACCTAAGGAAACTATGCTGTAGTGACTGTGCTTTTTAGATAAGGAATTTGAAGTGCAGAGCAAACGGGTGACCTGGAACAGCAAATTCAACATTGAGCTGATCCTGTGACTTCCTAGTATGTGCCCTGTGTGCCACAATCTAACACTGCAAAATGGGAGGCAAATCCCACCTGACAGTCCTGCTGCTGAATTATGCTCAGATGCTGCTCCTGTCTTAGAATTCTTAGGTCTAGAATCATAAATGCTCATTATTCACATATCCCTGGTCTGTTGCTTCCACTAAAACTAAGTGTTGCAAGGAGGAAATGCCTATGATCCATGCTCAATGAGTATTTATTGTGTGCATGTTATTGAACAGACCATTTATATGTTATTCCTATAACATCTGAGCACAAGGATCTTTCCCCAGGATAACAGGCTTGTGTCTGTAAATACTTTAGAAGAGCAGAATTGTGAGCACCTAGCAGGCCCAGAAGCCATCCCATATCATAGGGGGTTGGGGCGTAGAGGGGAGAGATTAATCTCTATTCCCATGTCTTACAGGCCAAGAAGCTGAGACCCATAGAGATAAAGTGATTTTTCCCAGATTTGCCACTTCCTCTCTGCGCTTTGTATTGGCCTCATATTCTTGGTGCAAACACAAGAACCGGCCACAGTTAGAACCTCAGTCCCTTTGCGTAGCCCAGGCGCCTGCCTATAGCAGAGAATCAAGGAGCATGGTGATTGTCACAAAACATGTTTGCTTTCCTAGATTTTGAACGCAATATTGCAGAACTGCCCTTGGGCTGATCATTTTAATAAGTTCATATGGAAATCAGATACTATCCAGTGAGTAGGGGAAAAAAATCATTTGAAATTTGAATATGAACACTTTTTGGAGAAAAGAATAAAGAATAGATATTACTTTGTACGGCAAAGAGGAGGCTTGGGGGTGACTTTAATATGTAGCATCAATATAAGCAAGATAATTGAAAAGAGAGTCCTAACTAGCAATTTTCTGGTCTTCGCTTAAAAGGGAGAAATAGGCTTTTAATATAGCAGAGAGTTTTCTGTTTAGTTGTTTGAAAAAAAAAGGATAAAAGTGATAATCAGCAGAAGTCAGCACAGATTTACTAGATTTCATGCCAAACTCCCCTAATTTCCATTTTTGTAGGGTTACCAGACTAGTGAAATACTAGGCCAGCGAGGGAGCATTTTGATTTCAGTGAGACACTTACTCAGAATGTCTTATAATCCTCTTGCTGAGTATATGGAAATGGCCCAGCTGGTGCCAAGGAGCGACAATCTCAGGATTAGTGGAGGAAGTGGTATCTGGGGGGGTAGATTTCAATACAGGAAGGCATCTCAAACCAAATTAAAACTATGTATATATATATATATATATATATATATATATATATATTTTTTTTTTTTTTTTTTTTTAAGGAAAGGCCTTTCATAGCTAAATGCACATCTGAGGATTCACAGTATTCTCTGGAAAGAACTTTTTTTGTTTTTGTTTTGTTTTGTTTTGTTTTTGGAAAGAACTTTTATGCAATCTGTGATTCCAAGTGCTGAACTCAGAGACTGTCCACAAGGTCAGTATCTGGGCAAAATTCTCCAAGTTCTAACATGTCACTGTCATTTACTGATGAGTCGTGGAATTATGGTAAAACAAAGTATTAGAATCCACAGAGAGGAAACCAGAGGCTCTAACTATCAAATGCTCTAATATTTCTTCTCTTGATGTGAAGAACCATAACTCGATGCTTAGCCGTGTCACTTTCGATTATTTAAATTAAAAGCACTTCCTTTGCAGGTCGTTTGGAAACAGTTCAGTTAAAAGCTGACAGGCAGCCTAGACTCGGAAGTAGGATGCTCGGTCTTACTCCAATTCAGACTTCCCTCCAAGCAGCGGTGAGGGGCCTGCTCCGTCACACCTGTGTCACCCTGGTGACAGCAACATGGCATCAGCGCTAAGCCAGGAAATTATCAGTTTTAGTGCTGCTGGGATCTCTGAAAGCAGAAGGAACCAGTGGGGAGAGTCTTGGTCTTAAAGAGCCATTCCTCATGCCCTTCAAAGCTAGTCGTGCCAGCTGTTAGATCTGAAACCAAGAATTTAACATTTCCCAATGAAAAAGACTCTGTAAGATGCTTCTCATCTCCCTCTGCTACGAGGCCATTCCTGTTGGAATGCCATCTTCCTCGTCAGAATCCAGCCCGGCTTTCCTAGCTAACTACAGGCCCAGCAAGGACATAGCTGCAATTGGTGAAGGTCGGTTGGGCCAGACTTGCATACCGATGTCCTGCTGCCCCAAAGTCAGCCATCCTTGGACCCCAGGTCCAATGGTCCCAAACGTTGGATGCCAGAGCAGAGCACAGCAGATATTCTCCCTGGACAAGCCACAAAGTCTAATCAGGTCAGCAAGATGAGGGGCATTTCAGCCAGGAGCTGAAGGCAGATTGTGGGGGACGCTGGCAGGAGCCATGGTCCCATTCTTACTGCTCCTTCTGGGTAGAGAGGGTGCCAGGGAGCAAATCTCCCTCCTTCCTCTCTGCCTTCCTATTTGCATGAAGGCCAGATGTTCTGTTTCTGTCACTTTTTATGCCATTCCATCACCAGGGAGGATGAGCAGAGGCCCCAGAGGAGGAAGCGTGGGTTGGGTGGCACCATAGTCGTGGAACCAGAAAAAAACCAGTATTGCTCCTGCTTCCCTGACCAGCTTTGCAAAGACAGGAAGTGTGGTTTCATTCCTGGGATCAATTCAGGTGAAGGTGTCCCTTGAGGACCTTAAAGAAGCATTAGATGAATAATACCTTTTAATCACCATGCGTCCGCAGTGAAGACCAGCTGCAGAGAACTTGGTAGGAACCCCAAGGTTTTCTTGGCAAAGATGTCAACATAACTCACTCGGTCAGATGTAATTAAAAATAATTACTTACAGAACAGAACTGAACTTACAGGAGATCAAAGAACTGTGTGTCTTTCAGAATAGACCCCATAAAGGGGAGAGAACATTTACAGCAGAGGGCCCTCGGGTTAACACCTGTGGTGCTTGAGTTCCAGTCACCACTCCACCATGATTAGCTGTGTGACCTTGGACAAATGTCCTCACCTCTTGGAGCCTCTTTCCCTATCTATAAAATGTGGATAAGAAGAGCAACTTGAATATGTCATAAGACCCCAGCATTCAAATGGAGGAAACGTATATGAAATCAATTTGAGTAAATGTCCACTTCTGCTATCCTTCATTCTTATTCATTTCCTTGAGAGGTTAACTGAGCCAAAGATTCATGAAATCCTTAATACTTTCAATTCTTTCTAGAACAAGATGAAATGGTAGTTTTAAAAATAAATAAAAGTAAGAGAGAAAGAGAATCCCCCACTTCCCGAGCCATTCACAAATGCCCTTAGTGAAGAGCCAAGAGTACTCAGCCCCTCTTCCATGTCTGCCAATCCATGCTCCTGCCTCCAGGACCTGTCTCTGTCCCCAAAGCCTGACAAGCCTATTGTAGAGGCAGCCTGACCAGTGCTCACTCCACTCTCAGCCGTTGGGATGGGAGATGTTGAGAATTAGAGGCAAGAGTATTTTCAAGATATTGTAGGTTTGGTTTTCTTTCAAGGAACAAAAGGTTGTGCCCCCGAGCTCAGCCTTTTGCTACTTGCAGCCCAAGAGCATGACAGAGGTATTTAGTACACAATGTGTTTCCTTCTGCTTTCTCACTCAGAGATCTTCCCCAGGCAAATTTGAATTTCAAATTTTTAAACCTCAGATAAATATCTGTGCCCAGAAGATGGTTTGGGTTTGTTTTGCACTGTCGGTTGTAGGGACGGGAATATGACATCGATGCCGGATGCCCCATTGTCACATCCTCTTTTCTTGTTGAGCAGGACAGAGAGACTTGGCTGCTCACTCTGAAGGCAGAGAAGAGGAAGGAGCAGAGAGGGGGAAGAGGACTTTGTAGAGTATAAGAATAAAATTCTGTTTTGTCATCAGGATAATTCTCTATTGTTCAGAAAATGCTTTCAGTATATTCTTGTTTCCTACTTAAGTCTTGTGAAGTGTGGTATTTGTTAGTCTATCTGCGTGCTGTGACAGAGCCCTGAAGTAACAGTGGCCTAGGCTTGATAGCTGACTTCTCTCCCACCTGAGAATCTGGGCTCAGGTGGCCAAGCGCATTGCCAACAAAGTTGCCAAGGTGATTCAATGCCACCACCTCCATATTCTTGCCAGTGGCAGGAGGCAGGTGGGCCCAACCTTGGAAGTTGTGCACCTGTTTTGGCCACATCCAGCTCCAGGAGAATTGAAGGGAATGGATCTAGGGGCAGCTCTTGGTCTCTATGCTAACTCTAAGGTTTGTGCCATAGGCTGCCCCGACCTTCAAATGCCCTCTTTTGGAGACTACCATTGGCCATGTTCTTTCTCTTGCCCTCATCCTCCTTTTCCCCTAGTTCACCTTCCCTGTCATCCCCCTTCCCCTGCCCTGTCTCCATGCCCACCTCCAGCCAGTCTCCGTTGCCATCCGTCCTCTTTTCCTGCTGCACCTCTACTCTCCATGTTCAGCATCATCTGCCCGGCTGTCTCCCCCACATCTGCCTTCCTCCCCAGAGTCCTTCCCTGGGCCCTCTCACTGCCCTTGGCTGTAGAACCCCTCAGATGTCCCCTCAGGTGTGCTGGAGCTAGGGAGGGATCTGATATCACTGCTCAGTAAAAATGAAGAACATCTGACCTGACTGCCCAGCGGCCTTACAGTGTGTTCCTAAAACTCCCAATGGGAGCTTGGAATACATTTCCTGGTAAATCTATTGTAAATGCACTGTACGTGGTTTCACAGTATCATTGAGTGCTTTAGAAAATGTGTACATTTGGATTCAGTATCATGGATAACACTTCTCTGGAAAAATTATATTCTCTGATCTAAACAAGCTAGTTATTAAAGGACTTGTGGACCACTGTTCTTTCCTAAATTAGGAAGCCCTATTTATAAGAATTGGGATAGTCTGGAAATCAAGGGCTGTGGCTTCATTGTCTTAGTGCTGCCCCATGACACCTCCTACCTACAATACTCCCAAACAGGTGATGTCAGGTGAAAGAATGACTTGTTAAATCGCCAAATCTTATCAGGACTTGGGATCTGAATGCACACCACATGAGACCCCGGGCCAGGCCCACAGAGGCCTTGCCATGGAAAGGGACTAGGTGTGGAATCAGAGAATGAAGGCGTCATCACCTACAAGTTCTGCAGCCTTGAAGAAAGCCCTAACTTCTGTGGGGACCCCTTTTTCCCTTCTCTGTAATAGGAACCATCCATCCTACTTTACGTAATTGTTAGGAGTGAAAGATGAGTCAATAGATGAAAAGCATTTCCCCCTTTTTGTTATACAAGATCATTCTTAAAAATCAGAATTATAGGGATCCCTGGGTGGCGCAGTGGTTTGGCGCGTGCCTTTGGCCCAGGGCGCGATCCTGGAGACCTGGGATCGAGTCCCACGTCGGGCTCCCGGTGCATGGAGCCTGCTTCTCCCTCTGCCTGTGTCTCTGCCTCTCTCTCTCATGCTCTGTGTCTCTCATGAATAAATAAATAAAATCTTTTAAAAAAAAATCAGAATTATAAAAAAAATTGGAATTGCAATCTCCTCAGAAGTAACTATTTAAAATCACCTAAAATCTGGTTTACCCAGTGATGGCATTTTGTTCAGGTTTTTTTCCCCACCAAGATTTATGCATGTAAATTTATAGCTTTTTAAGTGAGTTCCTACTATATATATGTATATTATATGTTATGTATATATTATGTATATGCATATTATATACATGCATATTATATATGCATATTATATATATAACTATGTATTAATGTAGTTATGTAGTATGTGCTAACCATAGTATGTGTGTGTATATATATATAATGTATTTATATTATATATGTACTATATATAATGTATATTATATATATGGTCAGTACATCCCTTTTTTAGCTTAACTACATCCTGTAAATATCTTTATTTTAGTGAATAACAATCTACTGGTTGTTAAAATATTACATTGTAGTTATTTGCCTTAATATATTCCAACAATGTCATATTTTGGTCATTAAGGCTGTTTCCAGTTATGCCAAAATTAAGCAATGCCACAATGGGCATTCTTATAGGTATATTTTCATATGCTTGCCTTATTTTAAAGTCATTTAATACTTGTTTTCTTTCATAAAAAATTGTACATGTCCCTTCTCCAAACCATTATGGTCACATCTGTTTCTGAATTTAGACTTTATAAAGGTAATAAAGTTATGCACTGTATATTATAAAATATTCCCAATAAACTGCATGTTGGGGGGAGGACATTAACAGTTATGTTCAGTATAAAAATTGGTCATAAATAGCCCATATCAGGTTTTGCTATGAAATCAGTTTGCACTGCAGAACTTTTTCTGTTCTATTTTCTGAGCATCTTGGATTTTGGAATTGCAGAAAGGGGATTATGAAACTGACTAATTTACATTTCTTCTTTTCTAGTGAAATTGACCTTTTTCATATTTTATTGACCCTTCATAATATTTATTTTGTAAAATGTCTGCTCTCAAACTTTGCCAATTTTTTGATTAGGCAAATAATATTTCATTATTAGGCATGTCCTTTTATTATTAGCTTCTCACGTTATTAGCTTTTCACACATTTGTCAGATATTTGCCACATACTTCACAGTTCTGTCTCCCAATTTGCTGTTTTTCTTATACTTTGTTAATGTTTGCCACACATACATCCTTTAGGTAACATAGTATAGACATGTATTCCTTTATGGAGCTGGTTTGTGGTATCATATTTGAGAAGTCCTCCCTAATTCCAAAGGATATAATTATTCATCTACATATCTAGTACTTCTAGTAGTGTAGAGGTTTTAATCTCTGCATTAATATCATCAACCTGTCTGAATTTTATTTTGATGTTAGCTTTAGCATCAAGCAAATGGCCACAACCCCATTTATGAGCAATCCTTCTTTCCCCCTGGACTTCAAATGTCATCTTTGTTATACCCAAAACTTTTGTAAATATTTGGATCTGTTTCGGGACATTCTATTTTCTTCTGACAATCTGCCCAACTCTTCTGCTGCCAGCATGTCACAATTTATATTATTACACCTTTATTTTGATATCTATTAGGGCTAGGGAGGAAGGAAGGATGAATAGGCTGATCACAGAGTTTTTAGGAGAGTGAAACTATTCTGTGTGATTCTATAATGATGGATAACTTGCCATTATTCGTTTGTCCAAACGCAATGAATACACAACACCAAAAATTAACCCTAAGGTAAACTCTGGAGTTGGGGTGCTGATGGTGTGTCAGTGTAGGTTCATGGATCATAACCAGTGTTTCATCTGGTTGGGGATGTTGATAGTGGGGGAGGCGGTCAGGAGTATGCGGGAAATCTCTGTACCTTATGCTGAATTTTGCTGTAAATCTAAAACTGCTCTGAGAAATGAAGTCTATTAAAAAGAAAAAACAACAACAATTCAAAACTAGACATTGCTTCTGAAATCAAAGAGCTTACATTCAAGTGGGGGGGGGATATAAAAAGATGAATAGAAAATTAGAGTAGATTGCAATTTAGCAAGTATTGTGATACAAATGGGTACTACAGAACAATGCTTCTCAAACTGTGATGAAGAACCAATTTTTTAAAAAAACAAAAGCAATTTCCAATACTTATTAACACTAGCAGTCTCTTTATTACCTTCATTTTTGAAGAGCTATTTGTAAACTGTCAAGTACTCTTTGCATATTGCTTGTTATTTGCCACTAATCTGTAATGCATTCCTTGTTAAAATGAAGATACTTATTCACTCCACCTACCTTCTACTCTGGAGAACAATGAAATTGCAGTTATGAAATGCTGCGGTGTCCTTTTAAGAGAATGTTGTCTTATAAGAATAAGCTGAAGTACATTTCAAACAATGGCTCTGATCACCAAATAATCTTAAGAGCTCACTAAAAATTCACCACATAAAGTCAAAGCTTGGCATTTGCAAGAGATATATCCCATAATCAAATGCTTCTTTTTCTTTTTGCCATTTTTTTTCCTTCAAAGAAGCAAAGTTTTTAATCTCTTCACATTTTGTATGTGTATGATGAATACAGAAAACCCCCTTTGGGATGTGCATAATGAGCAGTGAGCTAGGTTCATTAAGCGAGTGAGTGCCTGGCTACTGTATCTGAAGCTGCTGCAGCTGGCCAAAATTCCCAAAGTCATCCATGTCACAAATAAATCTGAGTGGGCCAAGGGTCTCACATCTGGTGGGTTGCACAGTCTTTCTGTGTGAGCAGAACTAATAATACTCTAGACATATAGTACTTTAGTATATAAATCCAACCATTTGTCCAGATCATATTCCTCACTGAATGATACCCACAACAGTGGAATACAGGCACAGTGGAGAGAGAAATGAAGAAGAAACTAGGGGGCCTGTGTCCTAGTTACACTCCTTCCCCTCATTAGACAGGTAACTTTGATCTCTTGCCTTAATTTCTCTGAGCCTTAATCCCCTCATCTGTTACGAGAGAGGACAGACCACTTGATGACTCAGAGCTCTTTCAGCTTTCAAAAAGAAA